>NC_089252.1:137971985-138650757 GCF_963930625.1 Muntiacus reevesi | reverse complement strand
ACATACACCCTAGACACAAATGCAGATATAGTAAATGTTTAAGAATATGGATAGGAATAACAAGCACCAAATTTAAAATGATTCTCAGACTTCCTGGATTGTACCGTGGATAAGAAGCCACCTGCCAATGCAGGAGACATGGGTTCAAACCCTGGTCTAGGAAGATTCCTCATGCTGTGGAACAGCTAAGCCCGTGTGCCACAGCTACTGAACCAGAGCTGTCAAGCCCATGTGGCACAACTACTGAAGCCTTAGGGCCTAGAGTCTGTGCTCAGAAACAAGAGAGCCACTGCCGTGAGAAGCCCATGTACCGCAACCAAGAGTAGCCCCCGCTTGCTACAACTAGAGAAAGACCATGTGCAGCAAGGAAGACCCCGAGCAATCAAATAAATAAATAATATGATTCTTTTGTAGTGGAGTTGAAAATGGGGTGAAAGTACCCAGAAGAGCTTTCATTTCATTACCATGCTTTATTTTTAATCTGAGAATTGAGCATATGGGTAATCATTATATCATTCCCTTCACATTTGGGGAGGGGGGTGGGCTGAAATATGTTGTAAGGATTTTAAAATAAAAGTTTGGCAACGTGGACAGTCAACAGCTATTAAAGAGGAGGCAGAACTGGATTCAACCCCAAGTCTGTTGATCCCAGAAACTGCATTCTCTCTGCTGTGTCTTACACTTTGCACCAGCTCGGCGATGCTAAAGTGTTCATGGGGAAATAGTTTGTCTAGGAATGCAGAAGGCGATACAGTATCTCCCTAGGACCATGCGTGCTCAGTCGCGTCCAACTCTTTGCAACCCCATGAACTGTAGCCTGCCAGGCTCCTCTGTCCGTGGAATTTTCCAGGCAAGAATACTGGAGCAGGTTGCCATTTCCTCCTCCAGGGGAAATTCCCAACCCAGGGTTCAAACCTGAGTCTCCTGCATTGACAGGCGGATTCCCACCCTGCCACCTGGGAAACCCCTTCCCTGGGACAACACACTATTAAAAGGACTGTGCACCACTGAATAGGAGTGGAGTAAAAAGGAGGAAACCAAGTGGGCCTGTGTTTTTTGGTGAAGAAACCCATGCCGCTTAGAAGGATGATTAAAGAAACTCACTGGAGTCCCACCTTGCTGCTGCTACACTCAAGTTTCCTCAGACAAGGGAACGAGATGTTATTAAAAGAAAAAAAATTAGCTAGCTTATTAACCACTTCCATACAGTAATAAAGCTGAGCAAATAAGCTGTAAAATTCCATCAACTTATAATTCTTCTGAGAGATAATGTCTAGGAGTAACTGGATGCTGGCTGCAAAATTAATTTGTGATGCACTTTTAAATGGCTGCTACACTAAAATTCTTAAAATCGCCTTCAACAGAATGTAACTTTCCTCCCCATTCCTCCCTCCCAGTCACTTACATAGTTCACAGAGAACTATGATTGGAATTGAGCCTAGAAAATATACATATCTTTGCATATTTTACTATACCCGATAGATTTACTATCTCTGACTCAACTGATCAGTATATTACTAGCTTTGAGCATAGACCCTGGCACTTGGTAGGCAGTCAACAAATATTTGTTGTGTTGAATATGAGAAATACTATCTGTTATTTGCATTATTTACTTCTGTAGGGGAGGCATGGGGTATAGTGACTAACTCTTAGCAAGGAGTCTGCAGCTGGGAAGGAGGCCAGGGGAGTCATTGCAACTTTCTGAAATCCTTGCTCATTACTTAGAGCACTTTGGTCTAACTACTTAACCCCTCTAAATCTCAGTTCAGTTTCAGAAAAATTGGGATAATATTTGTGTCTTTTACTTAAAGTTTGTTGTGAGAATTAAATGAGGTGATGCCTCTAACTTGCTTAGAACAGTGCTAGCTACAATAACTAGCACTATGATGTGAAAGTGTTAGTCACTCAGTCGCGTCCAACTCTTTGTGACTCCATGGATAGCCCGCTGGGTTCCTAGTCCTGGAATTCTCCAAGCAAGAATACTGGAATGGGTTGCCATTTCCTTCTCCAGGGGATCTTCCCGACCCAAGGATGGAACTCGAGTCTCCTGCATTGTAGGCAGATTCTTTACTATCTGAGCCACCAGGGAAGCCCAGCATTACGGTTAAATGCAAATAAATGTTAGCTGTTATTGATATCATTTTTGGTTCCTGCTCTATAACTTTTGTTTTCATGAGAGAAGTAAACAATGTTTATGTCTTGTTGCTCTCTGCATAGGTTTTTGTTTTTAAAATACCTTATGGAGCCCATCGTTTTTTTCCTTATCAAAATTTCTCTTTCTTAACAGCAAAGTCACCATTTGCCTACTGTTGCAGAAGAAAAATGACTTTACTCTCAAAGGCAACATTAAAAATAAAGAAAAGGAAAATAAATCAATAAAGGCAAAGGTCATAGAAACAGATGATTCAAACATACACCAATATTCCTGAGTGTTTGGGTTATATATACAGGTTTAAAAAGAAATACATAAATAAGCAGGACATCTGGAAGAAAACTACATGCCTTGGATGCCAATGTCCAAACAATTTTACACGTCAAACTTTTTAAAGAGGACATGTAACTGAAAAGTGATAAAATAGAAGACTATATCAAAAGATTTCATTCTCTAGTAGTGTGTTTTCCTCTCCATAGGAGCCAGATTAAATAGTCTTATACACACACACACACACACACCATGCCCCAAATCACTTACATTCTCCACCATGGAGAAATGGACAGCTTAGAGGTTGCTTTAAGGAAGAAAAAACAAAAAAACAAGATAGTAAGGCTGAGGTTAGGGTAAGCTTGTAATTTCCTGTTGCTCCCATTCATCATCAGATATGGCCAATGTTAGTCATTATAAAATATTTGCTTTAATCATCTTCAGGATTTTTTCAGTGATTATATTATATACAGGAAGAAGTTACAGAGATTTATCACTTTGGGCAGCAGCTTTGAAACATTTTTTACCATGATCCCAATAAGGAATGCATTTCACTGCAACCTAAGGGTTCTATTTTATTTCATTTTTAAAATATTATTTGTGACCCACTACATTTATTTTCACAATCCACGAGTGGGTCATGACCCACTGTTTGGAAAACACTATCTTAGAATGTTCTGTTCAGACTTCCCCATTGAAATACCCAGGGCAGCAGGGGAGAGGGAAAATTCTGGAGGTGGGGGTTGGGGGAGAAGTATAAGAGAAGGAATATGAGGGCCTCACCCAAGAGCAAAATTTTGTTCAAGTTTCCTTATTTCACCTGTAAGATTTATCCAACGTTGGCATCAGACACCAAACACCATTAGTTTTCTTTAAAAGGCTTTAAATCTCCCAGTATAATAAAACAGATGCTCCAGGGACACAGACTGTGTTCTTCTGGGGCTATGTCTCCTGCTAAGGGTATGTACACATTACAGTCTGCAAAGCAGGCAGTCTTTGATGATAAATGTACCCCTAGATAGTTGGTGAATTTACCACCGGCTCAGGGACTTTTCACTGTCTGGCAACCATTCAGCACAGGTCTTGTGATGATCTCAGTGAAAAGATGAGGCCATTCCCCTTTTGCCCGTGGACACATGTCTAAGTGTGAGCCCTTCGCCTTCCTCCAGGGCTTCGGGGCCTGATGGCGGGGAAGGTGAGCGCCTAACTGGATGACTCAGACCCTCATTAGCCGACACCACACATACAGAGCCTCCAGGCAGCCACTGGGGGAGGAAGGGCAGAGCCTTGCTAACAAGGTCACCCTGCAATGGGCTGAGAAGAGCCGGCCATGATGAGCCAGATGATGAATGTGGAGCCGTGGAATCAATCATTTTGAAGGGAGAACATGTTAATTCTTCTTTGTCTAGGCAATTGGCTTGACAGCAGCTTGACATCATCCTTGCTCTGAATCAGCCATCACCAAAATCACAGTGGGGCCAGAAGGAAAATGGAGAGAAAAAGTAAATAAACCGAGGGAGGGAGAGCCTTGGGCATTTTTTAAGCATTTCCTTTTCTTACTTGGTATCAAAGGATCCCAGTGGCAGTGTAGGATCCAAAGATGAGATGAAATGATGTAAGTATTATGTTTTCTCGAAGAGAAACTTTGTGAAAGCTCAAACTTTTCCTTTGTGAACTCATACCCAGAAATCTGGTTTTAGGTATATATATATGCATACATTTATTTAAAGAAAAAAAAAAGAACTTCAATAGAAACCCAAGAAAGATCTCCTTGACTGATGGTTATAGATACAAATACACATAGACATTAGCAACAGAGCTTAAGCAAAAAACTTTTTTCATAAACCCAAATTGAAAGATTGCTGCAATAAACCATTTAAATGTGAGTATAAACTATGTCTCTCTCGCTTTCTTTTTTCTTCTACTATGCTGGTTATTATTCTCAACCATAAACCAGGCCCTATAACTAAGGTAGATTTCAGCAGAATGCCTTAATGTAGCCATAAAAAGGACCCTGCAATTTAAAAGCCCAAGCTTCTTCTGTTTAAAAGTACAAAGGATTTTATTTCTTTCATCATTAAAAGAATAAAGTACATATGTGGAAATCTGGGCTTTGGGGAACTTGAACCCTCTGTTTCTCTAGCTGAATTCATAGTAAATGAATTCCAAGTTTAAGAAATTATTTTAGGCAGAAGTAGCCTCTGTAATAATATTTAATTACCCTCAAGAAAAAAATACTTAGATTGGCTACAGAACTTGAACATGAAGTTATAAAATATAGGGACGTGAATCTTGTTGCCTTCTGGGACATTTCTGACTGCAGACATGTTAAAATCCTGAATTCAAAATGTATAATCAAAGATGTTTCATCAGAGAATGTTTTCTTAAAAAAAAATATATATATATATATATTTTAATTTTATATGTATAAAATTTGAAAGGCTTACCAGGTGGCTCAGTGGTAAAGAATCTGCCTGTCAATGCAGGAGACATAGGTTCAATCCCAGAGGTGGGAAGATCCCCTGGAGAAGGAAATGGCAACCCATTCCAGCTTCCACTGCAGGGGGTGTGGGTTCAATTCCTGCTCGAGGATATAAGATCATACTTGTTTCTTGGAGTGGTGAAACACATATTTTTAAATAAAAAAATTTTTTAACTAATTTTTTAAAACATTTAAAAATTATTGGATGACATGTAAGTATGCTCTTGGATGACTTATGAAATACAACTAAATGACATGAATATACTGAAGCTCATAAAATGCAAGATTTTTTTTTTCAAGCAACATAGATTCAGGAATAGAAAGGGAAAGACTATCATTTTTACCTTTTTATTCAAATTTCCTTCCTATATAGAGCCTTTCCTCTGACCAGAAGTCCTTATAGCCATTATCAGCCACCTACCAAGATTTTTAGTATCTAGAAACTAACAAGCCTGTGCAGATTATTGGTGTATGGTAAAGTCAGATTTGAAACAGATTATCAGGGATGTTAGCATTTCCTAGAAATTGTGCTAATTTTTAAAAAATGTATGTATTTTTAATTTTTATATATCATTTTCATTCATATGTTCATTCACTGGATCTCTTCACAACAATTATGTGAAGCAGGAAATATCCTTCCCATATTTTAAGTGAAGAAATTGAGATGCAGAACTGTGTCATTTTCCAGGCTAGGTGATGTCCCCTTTCAGAAATTTTCATAGCACTGAATGTTTCCTTCACAGCACTAACCAGAGTCAAATTAAGTAAAAATATTTATCTTGCTGCTTCCTGAGAGCAGGAACCTGCCCCCCTTGCTTATCACTAAATCTCAATCACCTAGCACAATGCCTGCCATAGAAGGGTTCTAGAAAAAGATGTAAAGGGGGATTTCCGTGGTGGTCCAGTGGTTAGGACTCCACACTCCCAATGCTGGAGGCCTGGTTTTGATCCCCAGTCAGGGAACTAAGATCCCCCACAAGCCATGCAGCCAAATAAATAAATAGTAAAAAATATAAAAACACAAAACCCTTAACAAAAGGGTTTTCTTCACCATTAGTATGTGAAAATAACTTTGAATTTTTTTCAGTGTCCTGGGTACAACCTGAGGATTCAGAAACATGATTGTTATTTCTTGGTGGTGGTTCAGTCACTCAATCATGTCCAACTTTTGTGACTCCATGGACTGTAGCCAGCCAGGCTCCTCTGTCCATGGGATTTTCCTGGCTAGAATAATGGAGTGGGTTTCCATTTCCTTCTCCAGGGAATCTTCCCAACCCAGGGATCAAACCCTGATCTCCTGCATTGCAGGTGGATTCTTAACGATTGAACTACCAGGGAAGAAACATAAGCTTTTCTGAGTCATCCCAAACTGACTGAGAAAGACTCTCAGGCAATGAGTTCCCCAGGTGTTCCCATGCACACTAATGTTTCAGCCAGTTAACTTCAGGGAGAAATTGAATTGCTGTCACAGGAGTTCAGGATCAGTTTCCCAACTGCCCATTGGCAGAAGTTTACCAGTGGCTAAAGATTTCAGCCAGGGCAACTGGAATCCATCACAGAGAAACCAGAACTGAACAAATTGTCCCACTGCTTTTCTGATGAAGTTAATTCAGTGTGGGCATTAATCCAGTTTAAGTGAATGAATCAGGAGATAGAGAAGGTCAACTGCCTCCTCTGTCATGTCTTCATAGTTCTAACATGCTCCCATCCATCTCCTCTTCCTCCATTCCTATAAGATTTACGGCTAGTACTCTAGTACTCCAGCATCAGTTCTCATTGCACATTGTCTCTCATTGCTGCTATTTTAAGAGCTTTTCCCATCATATTAAAATATTAATATGATATTTTATTGGCTGATCCTTCTTTGTCTTGCATAGAAGGGATGCTAAACATGCAATAACATGCAAAGTGCATCTTGTGGATTATTTCTCAGATAACAAAGCCTGGTGTCTCAAAAACCTATGGTTAAAATGGGAAAGGAGATGGGAAGGAGGTTCAGAAGGGAGTGTATATATGTATAACTATTTTGGGGGGCTCCAAAATCACTGCAGATGGTGACTTCAGCCATGAAATTAAAAGATGCTTACTACTTGGAAGGAAAGTTATGACCAACCTAGATAGCATATTAAAAAGCAGAGGCATTACTTTGCCAACAAAGGTTCATCTAGTCAAGGCTATGGTTTTTCCAGTGGTCATGTATGGATGTGAGAGTTGGACTATAAAGAAAGTTGAGCACCAAAGAATTGATGGTTTTGAACTGTGGTGTTGGAGAAGACTCTTGAGGGTCCCTTGGACTGCAAGGAGATCCAACCAGTCCATCCTAAAGGAGATCAGTCCTGAGTGTTCATTGGAAGGACTGATGTTGAAGTTGAATCTCCATACTTTGGCCACCTGTTGTGAAGAGCTGACTTATATGAAAAGACCTTGATGCTGGGAAAGATTGAAGGCAGGGGGAGAAGACAATGACAGAGGATGAGATGGCTGGATGGCAACACCGACGCAATGGATATGAGTTTGGGTAAACTCCAGGAATTGTTGATGGACAGGGAGGCCTGGCGTGCTGCGGTCCATGGGGTGGCATAGAGTTGGACACGACTGAGCTACTGAACTGAACTGAACTGAACTGATGGCTGATTCATGTTGAGGTTTGACAGAAGACAAAATTCTGTAAAGCAATTATCCATTAATTAATAAATAAATTTTTAAAGAGGTATTTTTAAGAGTCCAAATTCTAGATTTACACTATCGAAGTTCAAATCCCACTCCTCCTCCTTAGGGCTCTACACTCCATACCAAGACAATTGATCTATTTATTTAGTTTCCTCATCTGTAGAACTGAGGATCATAATAATATCTAGCTTAGAGGACTGCCAACAGGATGGGACAAAATACACTGTGCAAAGCACAGTCCTGGAAATATAATGAATTCTATCCAACAACACAAGAGAAGACTCTACACATGGACATCACCAGATGGTCAATACTGAAATCAGATTGATTGTATTCTTTGCAGCCAAAGATGGAGAAGAAAAACAAGACTGGGAGCTGACTGTGGCTCAGATCATGAACTCCTTATTGCCAAATTCAGACTTAAATTGAAGAAACTAGGGAAAACCACTAGACCGTTTAGGTTTGACCTAAATCAAATCCCTTATGACTATACAATGGAAGTGGCAAATAGATTCAAGGGATTAGATCTGTTAGGCAGAGTGCCTGAAGAACTATGGATGGAGGTTCATGACATTGTACAGGAGGCAGTGATCAAGACCATCCCCAAGATAAAGAAATGCAAAAAGGCAAAATGGTTGTCTGAAGAGACCTTATAAATAGCTGTGAAAAGAAGAGAAGGGAAAGGCAAAGGAAAAAAGCAAAGATATACCCATTTGAATGCAGAGTTCTAAAAAATAGAAAGGAGAGATAAGAAAGCCTTCCTTAGTGATCAGTGCAAAGAAATAGAGGAAAACAATAGAATGGGAAACACTAGAGATCTCTTCAAGAAAATTAGAAATACCAAGGGAATATTTCATGAAAAGACGAGCACAATAAAGGACAGAAATGGTATGGACCTAACAGAAGTAGAAGATATTAAGAAGAGGTGGCAAGAATACACAGAAGAACTATACAAAAAAGATCTTCACAACCCAGACAACAACGATGGTGTGATCACTCACCTAGAGCCAGACATCTTGGAACGTGAAGTCAAGTGGGCCTTAGAAAGCATCACTATTAACAAAGCTAGAGAAGGTGATGGAATTTCAGTTGAGCTATTTCAAACCCTAAAAGATGATGCTGTAGAAGTGCTGCACTCAATATGTCAGAAAATCCGGAAAACTCAGCAGTGGCCACAGGACTGGAAAAGGTCAGTTTTCATTCCAATCCCAAAGAAAGGCAATGCCCAAGAATGTTCAAACTACTGCACAATTGCACTCATCTCACACAAGTAAAGTAATGAATGCTCAAAATTCTCCAAGCCAGGCTTCAGCAATACATGAATCATGACCTTCCAGATGTTCAAGCTGGTTTTAGTAAAGGCAGAGGAACCAGAGATCAAATTGTCAACATCTGTTGGATCATCAAAAAAGCAAGAGAATTCCAGAAAAACATCTATTTCTGCTTTATAGACTATGCCAAAGCCTTTGACTGTGTGGATCACAACTGACTATGGTAAATTCTTAAAGAGATGGGATACCAGATCACCTGACCTGCCTCTTGAGAAATCAGTATACAGGTCAAGAAGCAACAGTTAGAAATTGACAAGGAACAACAGACTGGTTCCAAATAGGAAAAGGAGTATGTCAAGGCTATATATTGTCACCCTGCTTATTTAAATTACATGAAGTATATATCACACAACATGCTGAGCTGGATGAAGCACAAGCTGGAATCAAGATTGCTGAGAGAAATATCAATAAGCTCAGATATGCAGGTGACACCACCGTTATGGCAGAAAGTGAAGAAGAACTAAAGAGCCTCTTGATGAAAGTGAAAGAGGAGAGTGAAAAAGTTGGCTTAAAGCTCAACATTCAGAAAACTAAGATCATGGCATCTGGTCCCATCACTTCATGGCAAATAGATGGGGAAACAATGTAAACAGTAACAGACTTTATTTTCTTGGGCTCAAAAATCACTGCAGATGGGGACTGCAGCCATGACATTAAAAGACACTTGTTCCTTGGAAGAATAGCTATGACCAACCTAGACAGCATATTAAAAGGCAGAGACATCACTTTACCAACAAAGGTCTATCTAGTCAAAGTATGGTTTTTCCAGTAGTCTCTTATGGATGTGAGAGTTGGACTATAAGAAAAGCTGAACGCCAAAGAATTGATGCTTTTGAACTGTGTTGTTGGAGAAGACTCTTAAGAGTCCCTTGGACTGCAAGGAGATGCAACCAGTCCATGCTAAAGGAAATCAGTCTTGAATATTCATTGGAAGGACTGATGTTGAAACTGAAACTCAAATATTTTGGCCACCTGATGTGAAGAACTGACTCATTGGAAAAGACCCTGATGCTAGGAAATATAGAAGGCGGGAGGAGAAGGGGATGACAGAGGATGAGATGAGTCAATGGCATCACTGATGTGATGGACATGAGTTTGAGTAGGCTCCAGTAGTTGGTGATGGACAGGGAAGCCTGGCATGCTGCAGTCTTTGGGGTCGCAAAAAGTCAGACACAACTGAGCAACTGAACTGAACTGATCCATGCTAGACATCAATTAATTTAGTTATTATTGTTGCTTATATTTTAAAATCTATTATTCTAAGGAATTTAAAATTATTATTAATATACCTAAATCATAATCATCAGTACAGCTTAATGATGGAGAGTAAGGATTCTGGTTGCCTGAGTGGGAATCCTCATTCTGCTGGACTAGCTATGTGACTTGAGCAGTTACTCATTCTTTCCTTATTATTCCTACCTGAGAAATGGGGATAATTGTGCCTACTTCATAATGTTGTGAGGGTTATAACAATATACATGTAGACTCCATATGATAAGCACTGTCTGTGTGAGCTAGTACTATAAGTATTACTACTACAAGTATTGCTACCATTACTACTGTTACTATTACTGTAATTTTAATAGTAATAGCTGCTTTAAATCACAAACTTGATTCAGCTTGATCTAGGCCAGATCTAATTCTTTTTCTTTTTTTTTTTTTTGGTTGAGCTGAGTCTTTGTTGCTACGTGAGGGCTTTCTCTAGCTGCAGCAAGCTGTTGCTATTCACTAGATGTGACTAGTTGCGGCGTGCAGGCTTCTCTTTGCAGTAGCTTCTCTCGGTGCAGAGCACAGGCTCTAGACACATGGGCTTCAATAGTTGCAGCACATATGCTCAGTAGTTGTGGCGCATGGGTTTAGTTGTTCCACAGCATATGGGATCTTCCCAGACCAGGGACTGAACTCATGTCTCCTGCACTAGCAGGCAGATTCTCAACCACTGGACCACTAGGTCCAGGCCAAACTTAATTCTTAAATGCTAAATATTCTTTTTGTGTGTGTTTAGTTACTTATTTTTAATTGAAGGATAATTGCTTTACAATATTGTCTTGGTTTCTGCCATACATCAACATGAATCAGCCATAGGTATACATATGTTCCCTCCATCTTGAAACTCCCTCCCACCTCCTAATCCCATCCCACCCCTCTAGGGTGTCACAGAGCCCCAGTCTGGGTTCCTTGAGTCATACACCAAATTCCCACTGGCTATCTATTTCACATATAGTTGTGTATGTGTTTCTATCTACTCTCTCCATTCATCCCCCCCTTCTCCTTCCTCCCCACCATGTCCACGAGTCTGTCCTCTATGTCCACGTCTCCATTGCTGCCCTGCAAATAGGTTCATAGTACCATCTTTCTAGATTTTATATATATATGTGCTAATATGTGAGATTTGTTTTTCTCTTTCTTAATTACTTCACTCTGTATAATAGGCTCTAGATTCATCCACCTCATTTGAACTGACTTAAATGTGTTCCTTTTTATGGCTGAGTAATATTCCATTGTGTGTATGTACCACAGCTTCTTTATCCATTCATCTGTCATTGGACATTTAGGTTGCTTCCATGTCCTAATTATGGTAAATAGTACTTCAATGAACATTGGGGTACATGTGTCCTTTTCAATTATGTTTTCCTCAGGGTTTATACTCACTAGTGGGATTTGAGTCATATGGTAGTTTTATTCCTAGTTTTTTTAGGAATATCCATACTCTCTTCTATTAGTATGTATGTCTTCCATCAATAAATTGGCTGCACCAATTTATATTCCCATCAACAGTGCAGAGGGTTCCCTTTTCTCTATGCTCTTTCCAGCATTTATTATTGGTAGATTTTTTGATGATGGCCATTTTGACCAGTGTGAGGTGATATCTCATTGCAGTTTTGATTTTCATTTCTCTAATAATGAATGATGTTGAGCATCTTTTCATTTGTTTATTAGCCTTCTGTATGTATTCTTTGGAGAAATGTCTGTTTAGGTCTTCATACCACTTTTTGATTGGGTTATTTGTTTTTCTGGTAATGAGTTGCATGAGTTGCTTATATATTTTGGAAAGTAATCCTTTATCAGTTGTTTCATTTGCTATTATTTTCTCCCACTCTGAGGGTTTTAAATGTAATATGTTCTTAAGCAAGCAATATTTGTTAAGTTATGTTTCTTGACATTCAGTTTCTGGGCTCATGTGCAAGACAGCTTTCAGAGTTACATCTGAGTGTAGCTCAAATTCCAAGAGCAGCAGAGGTGGGAGAAGATTTGAGCCAATAAGTACATTTATCCCAAGTTGGGACCTGAACACTCCCTGGATTGTAACTCATCTCTTAATCTGCCTGAGTGCTCCCAAATTGGCCCTGTTGGGAGTTGCCTTCTGGCTCTGACATGCTTCCTGAGACTTGGCAAACAGAGAGCCATCCTTGCCAGTCACCCTGACCATGTGCATTTCACAGCCTCTGTTTTTACTGAATCACAGGGCAGGAATGGAATAGGGAGAGGCAGTTCCTTCAGAGGGCAGACAGGAGAGGCATCCAGCTCAGCTAGGAAAGTGTCCTGGGTTGGAACCCCCAGTCCTCAAATTGTCATCTCTTTAATCTTGAGTGAGTCCTCTAACCTCTCTGAGACTCAGTTTCCTAATCTGTAAACCTGTTTGATTTAATATGTACCTCATGGGATTATTACAAAAATTTCATGAGTTCGTTGAGCTATTTGAAAACCCATTGCAAGATGTCTGGCCCTCAATAAACATCAGTTGAACCTGAATCCTAAATCTAAGCCCTTTGATAACCAGCATCCAGTAAACTTTTCTTTTGCTCTCTGGAAGCACCTCTAGAAGAGGAACCTGCTCTCTTGCCCACAAACATGCCCTCATCTGCCAGGGTGGATTTGGATCTGTACATACTTGCATTTTTCATCCTATTCAATTCCTTCTCCAAAGAGACCTACCCACTTCATACTCCTCCTCTGCTACCTACCAGGGATCTGTCTTCTAAATTTCCAGCTTCTTCTAGCCCTGCTGTGCACATCTATATTTTCAGCCAAGATCTCTGCCCCTCCTTATCCTACCCCCCATCCTCACAGGTCTTCTAATTGTTCCTTTCTTGCTTCTTCCCTGTAGCATAACCTCATTCTACTGTACACTCCATTATGTAGGTATTACAAGGAATGTCAAAGTCTCCACTGCTGCCTACTGCAGCTGTCTAAGTTCTTTTCACTCTTTTCAATCCCTGATCTCATGATTCCTGTCTTGGCACATGACTGCATCTTTCTTTCTGCTGTGCAATATGGAATTATCTCTGTGTAATTTTCCACAAACACAGTTTAGCTTTGTTCCAAAAGAGAGAAAAACTTGTTTTTTCTCACCCATAGAACTCTCTTGACACAATTATAAAATGCTTCTAACTATGAATATTTCTGCTAAGAAGCTGGCAGTAAGAAATAGTTGGTTTATCATTAAATCTATGAGAAGTTAGTGTGCAGGTGAAAGATGATGCACAAATAGTTTCTTGCCATTCCTAGGGCTTCTTGGCTAGGATTTAAAATAAGAATGGACTTTTTCCTAAGATGAAAGCCCATTCATCTTTTTTTCTTCTAGTTCAGGAAATAATGGCTTCCTTTAGCTAGATAAATAACTTTATAGAGAAATGAGAAGGGATGTGTATAGCTTAGTGTCATTAAATGGCATGAGGGTGTCATTACTTAGGACAGAATTTAATGTTGAATAATGCATCAATCCACCTCTTAAAAAGTGTTAGATGATTCTGAAGTTCCCCAAAACTGAAATTATAATCTCTGAGGGCCTGAGATGGTCCCTTCATGGAGTTGCTAACAATAAGGCTTGGTTTGGCATACAGCTCTTCAGGCATGTCTTATTCTTTCATTTCAACTTTTCTTACGAAGTAATCTGTCTGATTCTCTTTTCTCACATGTGAAGACACCTATATTGTTTGTTAACACATACTGAAAGTGGTGTTTGGGGTCATGAGGAAATGAATCTAATACACAATGTTGATCCCAGTGTAAATACTAGCTTGTGAAGGATCATCTTAGTTGCTGCTGTTCAGTCATTCAGTCGTGTCCAACTCTTTGCAACCCCATGAACTTCAGCACGCCAAGCTTCCCTGTCCTTCACTGTCTCCTGGAGTTTGCTCAAACTCGTGTCCATTGAGTCGGTGATGCCATCTAGCCATCTCATCCTCTGTTGCCCCCTTCTTCTCTTGCTTTCAATCTTTCCCAGCATCAGGGTTCTTTCCAATGAGTTGGCCCTTCACATCAGGTGACCAAAGTATCAGAGCTTCAGTGTCAGCATCAGTCCTATGAAAAGGATCATCTGTAGCACCATAAATGCAGAAAATTATGCCAACCCCAGACTTGGCATCCGACATAACTGATCTGTCCATACTCCAGGATCACTGCTGATACTGTCCTTAAACATCAAAGATCATGTCACTGTGTCATTTTAGAATCTTCTATGAGTATCAGCAGTGGAAAGCACATATCCACCAGCATCTCGCCCACGACCTTTCCTAAGCACTTGCTGACCTCCCTTTGCCATCCCAGTTTCCTCTTCCTACCACTTCTGACTTTGAATGTGGTGTCCCAGCCCAACTGAAATATTCATGATGTTGTAAACACAACAAGTCCTTTGGTTTCCATGCCTTTTCATCACAGTTCTGGAATGTACCCCCATGATTATACACCCACAACCAGACACCTCCTTTTGATCAGTACTTGACTATCCTTCAATTAAAGAAAAACCTCTACCTTTAAAAGAAGGCATCTCTAAGTCATGGCAATGAGAAGCCCATGCACCTCGAATAGAGAGTAACCCCTGCTTGCTACAACTAGAGAGAAGCCCATGAAACAATGAAGTCTCAGTACAGCCAAAAATAAACAAATAAGTAAAACTTGAAAAAAGAAAAAAAGCACCTCTTCTCTAAACCCTGTTTTGAGTCTTCAGTCCTTGAATAGATTATGTCCTTCCCTTCCTTCTCTCCTTTGTGCTACTCTAATCCCTAAGAGCTGGGTCTGGACCTCAGCATGTTGCACACTGCACTGGAATCATTAGTTTGCCCCACTCTTGACTTGTCTCTTATAAATTTGAGTCATAGGCTGTGCTTGTTCATCACTGTCTCCCCAGTGAAAGACCAATGAGCACCAAGTAGTCAATCAAAAACTGGTAAATTAATGGTCTGTGTTTTTGTCATCAAAGCCAACAAACTAGGAACATTTTTAGAAAACTGGAACTGGAGATATGTGACATAAAAAACAGCAAATGAATGAAAGCAGATGCTCCAGGGGTCACCAACTTCTTAATCTATTAAAGGAGAGCCACCAATTAATTCATTTTCACTGGGAAGTTAAGTTTTTTGACTGTTAGATTCAAAATAATGTTAATATTTAGTTTGATTTTAAGAATACTATGTGTTAAAGATATCTCAGTAAAGTTGTTAAAAAACTTTTAAACTTCAGCAACAAAACTGTAATCCATTAGTAGCCTATCAATGTATCGAGAAGATCCCCTCGAGAAGGGAATGGCCACACACTCCAGTATTCTTGCCTGGAAAACTGCATGGACAGAGGAGCCTGGTGGACTACAGTCCAAGGGGTCACAAAGTGATATGACTGAACACACACACACAGTTATCATATCCTTTATGGGACTGGACTATAAACTTTAATAAGAAGAACCAAAAGCTTAGAGTTGGCCAACAAGAAGAAATAATAAGAAGTTTGAAGCAAATTATTTCAAGGTAGATAGGCCTGTTGTTTACTAGTTATTATTGACTTTTAATTAAGTGTGGAGCCATGTGCTTTTGGAGAAGGCAATGGGAACCCACTCCAGTACTCTTGCCTGGAAAATCCCATGGACGGAGTAGCCTGATAGACTGCAGTCCATGGGGTCGCTAAGAGTCGGACATGACTTAGCCACTTCCCCTTTCACTTTTCACTTTCATGCATTGGAGAAGGAAATGGCAACCCACTCCAGTGTTCTTGCCTGGAGAATCCCAGGGATGGGGGAGCCTGGTGGGCTGCCGTCTATGGGGTCGCACAGGGTCGCACATGACTGAAGCGACTTAGCAGCGGCAGCAGCATGTGCTTCCATATATAGGAGATATTGTGATATTATATCTAAGAGCTTAGACTCTGGAGTCATCCTGCCTGGGTTCAAAATGCAACCCAGCCACTTTCCATAAATTTTAAATCTTAACTAAGATAATCAACTATCCATGTCTCAATTTGCCTCATCAGCAAAATGGGGCTAATAATAGTACTTCATAGCATTAGTATGAGGATTAAATTAGGAAATCCAACTAAAGAATTCAGCAAGCAGTCAATTTTCAGTAGTTATCAGCTGTTATTATAATTTGCCTACTTAAAAGAAACAAAAGAGTTTACTTAAACAAAGGAAGAAGGAGAAGGGCTCAATGTGTTAGAATACAATAGAGCTAGCACAGCTGAAACAGGGATTCTCAGAACCTGCTTAAAAGATTAGTCCTCAAAGAAGGGTTGGGAGGAAAGGACTAGAATTCTTTTAGAATTCCAGAATGACCTGGCTAATTGCCCTCATATGGTAGGAGAGGAACCACAGTGAACAGCTGTACATTGAATGCAGAACAGTAGCCTAACCCTGCGTCAGCTTCAGAGGTAGTCATTCCTACTTGGATATTTTCCTTTTGCTCTGCAGAAAAGGGGAAAATGGGGGTGGTTTCCAGAGGTGGGGGGTCAAGGGGGGCAAAATGGGTGATGGAAACCAAAAGGTACAAACTTCAGTTATAAAATAAATCCTGGGGATGTGCTATACAGCCTGGTAACTGTCATTGCTAATTCTGTATAGTATATTTGAAAGTTGGTAAGAGAGTGGATCTTAAAAGTTCTTATTACAAGAAGAAAAAAAAAAAACATAACTACGTGTGGTGATGGATGTTTACTAGACATGTTGTGGGATCATTTTGCAGTATATACAAATGTCAAATTATTATATTGTATACCTGAAGCTAATATAATGTTTTGTCAATTATATTTCAGTTTTAAAATTTGGAGGATAATATTTAGAAAGGAAGTATATTTCTAACATTGTGTTAGTCGCTCAGTTGTGTCTGACTCTTTGCGACGCCATGGACTGTAGTTCACCAGGCTCCTCTGTTCATGGAATTCTGTAGACAAGAATACTGGATTGCGTTACCATATCCTTCTCCAGAATTTCTGACATTAGCAACCACAAATTATTCGCTGCAGATATATAAGTGGAATTTTTCCTAAATATTAGCAAATTTAGGAGTGCTAGGCATATTTCCATTTCCAAGGTGGAAGGTCTTTTCTTTCTTTCTTTAAAAATAGCAGGTCCTTGCGGATTTACTATACTTTTCTCTCTTCTTTTGCATATGTTTGACGATTTTTAAAAGTCAGTGTCAAATGTAAATAGCACCACAACAGAATATTTTTATTACAAAAATCTTTCTGCTTCTGAACTTTGCTTATACTCAGATGAACCAGATGAAATTTGATTTTCCTTATGTAAATAAAATCTTCCCTTCTGTTTTTCTGCTTGGTCTTTTCATTCTGATGTTATATTGAAAGTTCCTTCTTGCACTTAGGTCAGTTTTCCTTTATCTAGTTGATGCTTGTCTCTCTTCCCAGTTTTTTTTCTTAATTGTTGTTGCTTCTACTCCTGAGAAAATGGAACCTCTACAGTCCATTTTGGAACCCTCTTCCATCGGAGCTGACTCAGGAAAGCCCTCCCCACCGTGGCAGACAAGTTCCAGAGGTTCTGAGGCTAGCAGTGTAGGACAGGTTACTTCTCACTCTGTTTTCCAGAGGACCTTAAGAATAGTCTAGGGTTTCCCATAAAGAATCCACCTGCAATGTGGGAGACCTGGCTTCGATCCCTGGGTTGAGAAGGTCCCCTGGAGAAGGGAAAGGCTACCCTCTCCGGTATTCTGGCCTAGATAATTTTATGGACTGTAGAGTCCATGGAGTTGCAAAGAGTCGGACATGACTGAGCGACTTTCACTCACTTAAGAATAGTCTCAAGGTCTCTCTCCATGCAGAACAAAGGTAAAAATTGAAACCCGACTAAAGAGTTTATGGCAGATCCAAAAATAAGGCCTAGTGGCAAACAGTGAACAGAGAGGTCATGGCATGGGCTTCCCTTAGTTGCAGTGTTCTTCCTTTGGGCTGTAAGCCTTCTGTGTGTGCATGCTAAGTTGCTTCAGTTGGGTCCGACTCTGCAACTCTATGGACTGTAGCCTGCTAGGCTCCTCTGTCCATGGGATTTTCCAAGAAAGAATACTGGAGTGGGTTGCCATGCTATGCTCCAGGGGATCTTCCCAACCCAGGGATTGAACCCACATCTCTTATGTCTTCTGCATTGGCAGGTGGGTTCTTTACCACTAGTGCCACCTGGGAAGACCTCTAAGCCTAATAGTTTGGTCTAAATGGTAAAGAACCTGCCTGCAATGCAGGTGACCTGGGTTTAATCCCTGGGTCAGAAGAATCCCCTGGAGAAAGGAATGGCAACCCATCCCAGTAATCTTGCCTAGAGAATTCCATGGACAGAGGAGCCTGGCAGGCTGCAGTCCATGGGGTAGCAAAGAGTCAAACAGGACTGAGTGACTAACACTTTCTGGAAACTTTAGCTGCGACATGTGGAATCTAGTTCCCTGATCAGGGATGGAACCCAGGCACCCTGCAATGGGAAATCAGATCTTAGTCACTGGACTACCAGGGAAGTCCTAGCACAATCTTACATGTCCAAAGTTATACTCCTGATTTCTACCTTACCAAGCTATTCTCCTCCAATTTTTCCATTTCAACAAATGGCAGCTCCTTCCTCCAAATGCTCAAGGCAAAAACATGCAGATCATCCTTGGCTCCTCTCTTACTTTCTTACCACATCTAAATCCTCAGAAAATCCTGTTACTGTGCTAAATGTATGTAAAATCTGAGCACTCTTCATTGGCTTCACCTCTCACACCTCGATCCAAGGGAAAATGACCTACCATTTAGTTTAGGTAATATCTGACAGTACATCGGAATATCCCAGAAACTTAACACCAAAGATGCTTGTTTTGCACTCCTGATCAGTGGGCAGCTGTCACCAGAGTGATTCTGGGATCTAGCCTCCTTCACCCTTGTGTCTCTGACCTTCAGCATTGGCATCGAAGCTGCAGAGGGAAAAGAGCATGGAGGATTTGTGGGTCAGGCCTGGAAGTGGTGTACATCACTATTATTCACATTTCATTAGTCCTAGGGAGGGTCTTCCTTAACTACAAGGGAGGTTGGGAAAACTACAGAAGAGAAAACAATTTGGTAACTAGGTAGGCAATCTCTTTGATTTTCAATCTAGACTTTAATTAACAAACCTTTTGTAATTAGGTTTCCTGTTTTTACTTTTGTGTTTCTACAGGTTTTTTTTCTCAATATATCAACCTAATGATGCTTTTAAACTTAACTCAGATTGTGTCCATCCTGTGCTCAAAGCCTTCCAATGGCTTTCCTCCTTTCTTGTTTTTCCAAAGTGCTTATCAAGGTTTATATGATCTACCTTCTACCAACTTCCTTGATTCATTTCTTAGCACTCTCCCTCCTCTTCACTCCCTTACAACCGCACTGGCTGCCGTAATAACTCTCCAATATGCAGCCACTTTCACATTTCCTCTTCCCTTCGCCTAGAACACCTGTCCCCTTAGATATTCTCAGGGCTCACTCTCTTACTGCCTTCAGATCAGTGTTCAAACTCCAGTTTGTTAAACAGCCTGTGTTGAATGACCTACCCCAGAAGATGCGCTTAACCATCCTTCCTCTCTACCCCCTTTTATATCTCACTTAACTCATTATATGTTTGCCTCTAGGCTTACTGTCTCTCTTCCAAGATTCAAATGTCTTGGGAATTCCCTGGTGGGCTGATGGTTGGACTCCAAGGTTTCACTGTGGAGGGCATGGGTTTGATCCCTGACTGGGGAACTGAGATCCTGCAAGCTTTGAAGGATGGACAAAAATGAGTAAATAATTAAATTAATGATTTTTTTTTTAAGCCACTAAGTTAAAAAAAAAAAAAATGTCTTCTCTCATGTGAGAAGAAACTGTTTCATCCCCAGCTCCTTAGTAGTAAGAATAATACATGGAACAGGGGCTTAACAGATATTTTTCTAATTACTGAAAAGGTGAATGAATGAGTGAGCAGATGAACTGTTTAGCACATCACCTGGCAAAAGGTAATCAAAAAATGGTAGTGTTGCTGTGATAAACAAGTTTTTCTCTTAGATTGGAAAGAATGTTGATTTTTTTCCCCCTTATTTTATTCCTATTTCTGTAACATGATCTCTCTATTTTTTCAAGTTTTCATCTTTATACTTCTACTTCATTGCCTACAGAATGAGGTGAGAGGGATCCAGATAAAGAAGAAGAGACTAAACTTACCATTCAACATGCTGCTGCAAGTAAAAAGAAAAAGAAAGTTAAATGGTCACATTTTTTTAAAGTATGTGTTTATTTATTTTCGACTGTGCTGGGTCTTCGTTGCTCTGCATGGGCTAAGTTAAATGACCACATTTTTAACAGTATATATTTATTTTTGACCGTGCTGGGTCTTCGTTGCTCTGCATGGGCTTTCTCCAGTTGTGGAGAGCAGGGGCTCCGCTACATTGTACTGCATGGGCCTCTCATTGTGATGGCTTCTCCTGTTGCAGACAACAGGCTCTAGGTGCACAGGCTCCAGTTGTTGCGGCACAGAGATTCATTAGTCGTCGCTCCTAGGCCCTAGAGCACGCAGGCTTCTGAAGTTGCAGCTCCCAGGTTTAGAGTCTGTGGCACACAGGCTTAGTTGCTTCACAGTTTGTCCACTGCACCCCCAGGGAAGTCCTAAATGACCACATCTTATGCTAAAAAGGGATAGTATAAAAATCGCAGCCAAATATCATTTCTGCTTCATTAAGAGAATTGAAAAATAATTTGTATGTATATTCAGGGCCTCATTTTCTCAAACTAAAGCAACAACCATCTCTATGACTGGAAATAAAGTGAAATAAATATGACTTTTTCTTTTACTTTATGAGAAAAAAAAAAAAAAAGAAAACTCCCAAAGCATTTCCAAAATTTCTTAGACTTTCATTAAGCAAAGTATTTCACCTGATATAGTTTGTAGACAGGGGGGATAAAAAAAAAAATCACATCCTGAGAATAGTCTAACCAGGGATCAAAGGTAAATCGAGAATAGAATTTCTGAACTGTAAAAAAGATATTAAAATGTGACTTTCAATTAGCTCAGAAATGAGCTCTAACACTCTATAACTATATCTTCAGAAGTGATTCCTTTTGTTCTTCCAGTAATTGAGATGTCAAAGGGTAATTTGAGGCTACTCAGAAAGATTGTGTCTGATTTTGTGAAAAATTCTAAGCTAATTACTGGTACATAATGAAAAACTACTAGATAGCCCTGAATTCTTGACAGGTAAAAACTTTCTTAAGAAATTGCGATAAATAAGAATTCTAATATTCATTTCATAACTTTCTTCAGAAATATTAAAATCTGTTCAAATTAGTGAAACTTTATTCTTTTTGTGTGTGAGATGTGAGTGGGGGTGAAGGAGACAGTTGAGAAACCTGCAGTGTCCACTGTTATATTAGTGAATATATGTTTTACGATAGGATAAGAATAACACTGATTTTCAAAACACTTTGAATATGCTACTTCTAGGGTCAAGTACTTTCAAAGGAAGAGACTATTTGTTCGGAAATTACAATAACCTTAGATCATTGTCAACCAGATGTTCAGTTGCTCCATCAACCGTTTTCTGGCAATGACAGTAGGAACTACTCACCCATTCTCAGTGGTCCCTACCAATTCCTCCAACTAAATGATAGTCAAGCTCAGCTAAGAAATGAGTCTAGGTCACAACCAGGTTGAATTTGCCGAGCATTGTGTTAAGAGAGTCAAGGGGAACTTCCCTGATAGTCCAGTGGCTAAGACTCAGTGCTTCCAAGGCAGGGGCCCCATTTCAATCCTTGGCTAGGGAACCAGATCCCACATGGTGCAACTAAGAGTTCACATGCTGCAACTAAAGATCGCTCATGCTACAACCAAGACTTGGCAAAGCCAAATAAATAATAATTAAAAAAAAAAAAAGAGTCAAGAGAGGGCAAGAACAGATATGGAAGGGGGTTAAAATCATAATCATCTAAAAGGAATTCTGAGCATGAAGTGAGTAAAAGGTCCATTCCAGAGAGTGATTGATAAGTTAGAAACTAAAGTCTAAAGCTGGAACTGTGGGCACAAGTGGGAAAGCAAACTCAGCTGTAAGACTGGTTAATTTAGAGCTCCTGGAGTCAGAGGAGATGAAGGGCAGCAAGACCAAGTTTCACTTGTCTGGGCATGACCAAGAAATGAGAAGAGGGAGGAGGGGAAGGAGGAAAAATGAGGGGAGTGATCAGGAGCATGTGGCAAACACAAGAACTTGCTGGATGTTCTCCTCCCAACTGTGGCTTTATGAATCACTTGCCTGAGAATCAATCCCTTGGGAAGTGTGTTTCAAACACATATTCCCAGGCCCCACCCCAGACTTCCAGAATCAAAGCAATGGAAGAGGAGCCTAGAAATTTAGACTTATAACAGTTTCCCTAGGTATTGTAGGCACACTTACATTCGTATGCTTAATTCTTTACCTGTATTGTTTTGCTTAATCTTTCAAAAGCTTTTGTGAAACCAGTACCATTATTATTATCCCCTCCCTGAACAGGAAACTGACTCAGAGAAAGTGGCCCAAGGCAGAACATTTCTGTAAGGCAAAGCCAGAATGCAAATTTATTCATCCTGATTCTAGATTCTGTCATTTTTAATCAAGCTAGACCAGGGGGTCCTCAAATTTTTTCTGTAAAATGGCCAGGTAATAAACATTTTAAGGGTAGTCACCTAAATGGTCTCCATTGCAACAGCTCAACTCGGCTGAAGACAGCAGGTATATAAGGGCATGGCATGGTTGAGTGTCCAATAAAATGACAAAATCAAGTGGTAGACTTGATAACACTCTAGACCTAGAATTGCTTTGCAAAGTGTTCAGAACAGCAGCGTCTTGGAAGCTCGTTAGAAATACAGAATCTCAGCCTGCTCCAGACTTACTGAATCAGAATCTCCTTTTCACAAGTTCCCCAGTGGTTTTTATGCACAGTATAGCACGAGAGGCCTACTGCAGGACATTTCTGAAGAGCTTCCCCCAAAGCTGTGCTTTTGGCATTTGATGTCCATCCTTTCTGGCATGTGAACTCAATTTCTGACAGTGAGTATGCCAGTCACCTCCCAAAAATTTTTAAATAAATAAAAGTCTTTAGTCAAGGGTCTTCCCTACAATGGCTCAGTGATAGAGTCTACCTGCCAATGCAGGAGACATTGGTTCGATCCCTAGTCCAAGAAGATCTCACATGGCCACAGAGCAACTAAGCCATTGTACCATAACTATGGAGCCTGTAGCCCTGAGCCCATGTTCCCCAACAAGGGAAGTCACCTCAATGAGGAACCTGCGCACTGCAAGGAAGAGTAGCCCCTGCTCGCCACAACTAGAGAAAAGCCTGAGAAGCAACAAAGACCCAGCACAGCCAAAAAAAAAACCACATAAATAAAAAAAAATTTTTTTAATCTTTAATCAGGAAAAGACTTTCAACTGCTGCTGCTGCTGCTGCTGTCACTTCAGTCGCGTCTGACTCTGTGAGACCCCATAGACGGCAGCTCACCAGGCTCCGATGTCCCTGGGATTCTCCAGGCAAGAACACTGGAGTGGGTTGCCATTTCCTTCTCCAGTGCATAAAAGTGAAAAGTGAAAGTGAAGTCGCTCAGTCATGTCCGACTCTTCATGACCCCATGGACTGCAGCCTACCAGGCTCCTCCGTCTATGGGATTTTCCAGGCAAGAGTACTGGAGTGGGGTGCCATTGCCTTCTCCAAACTTTCAACTAAACACTATCAATTACTCTTCCTAGACTCTGTCTAGGACATACAGAGGCAGTATTCATCTCCTGAAAATGAGGAAAGAGTGGGAATCAGGTTATTATTTAACTTTTTATTTGGTATCTACTTAAAGTTTCAAGGCCAGTATAAGCAACGCCTCTCTGCCCAGATTAATTAATTTTTACATTTTGGCTTCATTTCCTCCATTATAGTATCTTCATCTATGTAGAAAGAAGATGATGAAGAGAGAGATAACTTTTTTCTTTCTCAAAACTGTTTGAGTGGATTGCAGAGGTCATATCCCTTTATCCCTACATACTTTGGTATGGACTTCTTAAGAATAAGATAATTCTACTACATAGCTACACTTTAGTGATCAAAATCAGGAAGTTTAATATTAATACACTACTATATATTATCTAATCCACAAAGTCTATTCACATTTGTCATTTGTCCTATCCAGGGTCATACATTGTATTTAGTTTTCACATCTCTTCAATCTGGAAGACTTCCTTAGTTTTTCTTTGTGTTTCTTGACCTTGATATTTTTTGAGGGTACATTTTAGTTTCTTGGCTTCCAAAATAGCTCAGTTGGTAAAGAATCCACCTGCAATGCAGGAGGCCCCAGTTCAATTCCTGGGTTGGGAAGATCCGCTGAAGAAGGGATAGGCTACCCACCTCAGTATTTTTGGGCTTCCCTTGTGGCTCAGCTGGTAAAGAATCTGCCTGCAGTGTGGAAGATTTGGGTTCGATCCCTGGGTTGGGAAGATCCCCTGGAGAAGGAAAAGGCTACTCGATTTGGACATGACTGAGCGACTTTCACTTTCACGTTTAGTTACTTAGTAGAATGTCCTTCAGTGTGGGTTTGTCTGATGATTTCTTAAATTCAGGTTGTACATTTTGAGAGGAATATCACCCAAGCACCCTTGTGTTTTTCGTGATGCATCATGTCAGGAGGCACATGATATGCCACTTCATCCTGATTTTGGTGGTACTAGCTTTGGTCACCCAGTTAAGGTGGTGTCTGCCAGATTTATTTACTATAGAGTTACTATTTTTTTCTTTATAATTAATAAACAATTTGAAAGTATATAAATATCCCATTCTTCAGCAAATCTTTACCACTAGTTTCAGCATTTATTGATGATTTTCTAACTAATTTCCTCAGGTTTGTCTCACCGCAGCAAAGATTTGAAATGGTGGACCAGTGTTGCAGCTCAGTTGCAGCTCAGAGTTTTATTCCACAAACAAAGGATGGTATACCCTCAAGGTGTGAGGGCTGGCTGACCCCAAAGGGGAAGCCCCAATTCGGCTTGGCTTCCTCTTTTTATACATTTTGTCTGCTCTCCCCTAAGCCTGCCCTATGCAAACTGAGTTAGCTAGGAAAGGGGTGTGTTTGTTCCACCTGAGGTTCTCACTCCAGTCCATGGGTTTTCTTTTGTTCCATTTTCACAGGCTTTTCCCTTTCTTTGTCTTTTAGCCACCGCCATTTTGGACTCCTTTTTCCTATTCCAACTACCTAAACTACCATTCCTTCCATATGTAGTAGCTGGCATTCTACTGTAAGGTAGAGCTGTTTCTTCTCTCCCATTTATTTATTCATCTATTAATTTATATTATTATAGACTCATGGATTCTTGGAGATAATATTTGCATCAGTCAAAGTGATCTCAATGCATACAGGAGTTTGAGAACCACTTTTAAATGAAGAAAGTAATTTCCATAGAGGTTAATTAGGTTATCCAAGATCAGAGTATTAGTGGAAGACTAAAACTCTCTTTCCAAACCTAGTGTTTTATTATTTTCTTATTACTCCAGTTCTGAAGAGTGAACAACTACTGGATCATCTAAAGGTGAATCACTTGAAAAACCTGTTAAAATGTTGCTTCCAGGGATTCTGATCCAATACATCTTGCACAGGCCTTCCAATTTGTACCAAAAAAAGAACTTAGCACTTTCTATCTATCCACTTCAGTGCTTTTTAGAAGGAAAATATAAATAATGATAATATGTCTTTGATTCTAAGATAACATACATTTTAAGAAACATCATCAATTTAATAATGAATCAGTGCCACATTGAATGCAAACTTTAAATGTATACATTATATACATTAAGGTTTCAGAAAGATTGAAATATGAAAAAATACTCACTTTAAGCTTGTGGAGGGCTTTCCTGGTGGCTCAGTTGGTAAAGAATCCATCTGCAATGCGGGAGATCTGGGTTCAATCCTGGGTTGGGAAGATCCCCTGGAGAAGGGAAAGGCTACCCACTCGGTATTCTGGCCTGGAGGAGAATTCTGTGAACTGTATAGTCCATGGGTTCACAAAGAGTCAGATACAACTGAGTGACTTTCACTTTTTCACTTTAGCTTGTGGTAATAAGTATATAAAAGATCTTTGAGAACTATAAATACAATAATTAGGTGACTATTCTGCTTCATAGCACTTATATTAGTGCAATTGTCTTTTTATTACATTATATGGTAATGACTCCCCTCAGTGATAGCCAGTTCTGTAAGGTCAGTCTCAGTATTTAGTTAGTACTTATTTTAGTCAATATTAGTCAGGTTGGTTTATTACCACGATGGTCATAGGGGTAAAGCTGGATTTCACAACCATTCATGATGCTATTGTTGTTTAGTCACTAGGTTATGGCTGACTCTTTTGTGACCACATGAACTGTAATCTGCCAGGCTCCTCTGTCCATGGGATTTCCCAGGCAAGAATCCTGGAGTGGTTGCCATTTCCTTCTCCAGGGGATCTTCCCTACACAAGGATCAAACTCATGTCTCCTGCATTGGCAAGTAGGTTCTTTACCACTAAGCTACCTGGGAAGCTGTCTTGTGACATTAGGAACTAGATAATTCTTTGTTGTAGGGGATTGTCCTATGCATTTTAGGATGTTGAGCAGCATTCCTGACTATGGCCAGGAATGTCTCCCATATTCCGTACCACCACCCACACAAGTAGAGCTGATCAAAAATGTTTCCGGACAGAATGACACTGGAGGGAAAAATTACCCTTGCTTTGAGAACCAATTGTATTGAGTTGAATAGTGATTTCTCAAACCATAATTTCACCAGGAAGTAACCTGTAAATGTGGTCTTACTTGGAAAAAAGAGTCTTACAAATGTAGGTAAGGATCACAAGATAAGATAATCCTGGATTTAAGTGGGCCCTAAATTCAGTGACTGGTGTCCTTCTAAGAGATGGGAGGTTGGTGAGTCATAGAAACTCAGATGGAGTGATACTAATAACACAGGCAGAAACATGTAAACCACCACAAAGTAAGGAAACCCTTCAGCTGCTACAAGCAGGAAGAGACAAGAAAGAATTCTCCCTTGCATGGCTTTATTTTGGACTTCTGGCCCCTAGAATTGTGAGAGAATAAGTTTTGGGTTTTAAGTCACTACGTGTACGGTTACTTGTTATTGCAGCCCTAAGAAACTAATACACCAATGGTCTCAGGCGGAAAGAAGCTTCAGTTTATATTGTATGTATATTTATTTAGATGTAACTGTTATTTAATCACAGATGATAGGAATACAATTTGAACTGGCAGCAAAATGTATTCATGGGAAGCATACAGAGATACTTGAAGTAATCAAATAAAGGCTGATTGGTCAAACTTTGCAAAAGTTGGGGATTTACTTAAGCCCTAGAAAAAATCAGAAATAGGTGTTTATACATTGCCCACTCTTTTTCTCCATCCCCATCTATTGTTTTCTCTCTTTTCTCCTTCTCTGTGCACAATGGCATGCTCTACAGCAATGGATGGTCCCCAACCTGTTTGGCACCAGAGACCGGTTTCGTGGAAGACAATTTTTCCATAGACCCAGGTTGGGTGGAGTAGGGCAGGAATGGGTGGGATGTGCTTACAGGATGATTTGTATAAGGAGCACACAACCTAGACCACTCACATGTGCAATTCATAGTGAGGTTCACACTCCTATGAGAATCTAATGTCACTGCTGATCTGACAGAAAGCGGACCTCAGGTGATGGGGAGCAGCTGGGAATGCAGATGAAGCTCTGCTCACTCACCTGCCATTCACCTCCTGCTATGCGGCTTGATTTCTAACAGACCATAGACCATGGCTGGGGGGTTGGGGACCTCTGCTCTATAGTACAGGAACCAAGCCATCTATGGCCCCCAAGATTTATACCTGGAGGGTCCCACAGCCAATGAGAGTCTGACTTCTCTGCCCTCAACCGAGTCTTTTTGATTCTGGAATGAGAAAACACTTTGATCCTCCCTTGCTTGCTCAGATGCTTATACTGAAAACAGTCAACTACAGCACATACAGGGCATGGTTGTGTAAAAACTTTGTATTCCTTATACAACCATATGGATGAGATTAGAAGACCAGTAGTTTCCAGGAGAAAAAAATAAAATAAAATTCTGGGCATCCAAACCTACAAATATCTACCATAGTACATAAATCAATATGATTAGCTTAAAAGTATAATTTTCTTATTGACACAGCTTTTGGAAAGCATGATGTCAATTTAATGTTTCTTCCTACTCTAAACTTAGTCATTTGACCAGTTGTTTAGATAGGCACAGTGGTAGCAAAAAAAAAAAAAAAGTCTTGGAAAACATACATAGAAGTACCCAATGACTTTTAATGTCATAGAGACCCAACAAGTGGAAAAATAATTGAATCTTCAACAAAATCCTGGGTACGGAAATCCCACAGCATTTAGGGGTAAATGCCTCAGCTTTGGGATCCAAATAAAGCCTGTAATGAATCATTCAAATGTCCTCAAAAAAGATCTATTTCCAACTTGATTAGAAATGATGAAGCATGTTGTCATCATTTATTGAATGAGATAAAAAATAAGGTAACTTTTTAAATTCTCCTCTATTTAGTTCTCTGTTTTTTATTAATCCATTACATCCAGTTTTTAAAGGCTCTGAATTTCATGCCTCATCTGTTTTAGGACATCAAATCCTTTCCCAACTTGTGCTGACAACACAGCTCTCTTGTCTCAGTGCCCTATTGGATTACAGAGATTACTGACACATATCCTGGGGTCTGTTTGTTTAGAGATTTAAAATGCACCATATGGTTTTTCCAGTGGTCATGTATGGATGTGAGAGTTGGACGGTGAAGAAAGTTGAGCACCAAAGAATTGATGCTTTTCTGAACTGTGGTGTTGGAGAAGACTCTTGAGAGTCCCTTGGACTGCAAGGAGATCCAACCAGTCCATCCTAAAGGAGATCAGTCTTGGGTGTTCATTGGAAGGACTGATGCTGAAGCTGAAACTCCAACACTCTGGCCACCTCATGCAAAGAGTTGACTCATTGGAAAAGACCCTGATGCTGGGAGGGATTGGGGGCAGGAGGAGAAGGGGACGACAGAAGATGAGATGGCTGGATGGCATCACTGACTCTATGGACATGAGTTTGAGTAAACTCCAGGAGTTGGTGATGGACAGGGAGGCCTGGTGTGCTGCGATTCATGGGGTCGCAAAGATTCGGACACGACTAAGTGACTGAACTGAACTGAACTGAAAATGGAAGTGATGGCCTCAATATATGAATTTTAGCACCTCGTTTGGACAGTGGAAGTGAGACTATAATTGGTAAATTTTTTCAGTCACTTTTTGCCAAAAGGAATATTTTCCATGTAGTGGACTATGACTAAGAATCTTTTCCAAGCCATAGGAGCCAGTGGATATTATGAGATTAAAGGAGCAAAGGGAAATGTTTTAAAAATATGCTATTTGCATGTTTTCACCATTGACTTCTCTATTGCATAAGTAGCCCTTTGGTCAATATTTAGTTAGTTGTTGTTGTTTAGTCCTTAAGTCATATTCAACCCTTTTGCAACCCCATGAACTCCACTCCACCCCAGGCTCCACTGTCCATGGGATTTTCCAGGCAAGAATACTGGAGTGGTTGCTGTTTTCTTCTCCAGGGGATCTTATGATTCGGGGATCGAACCTGTCTCTCTTGCATTGGCAGGTGGATTCTTTACCCCTGTGTCACCAGGGAAGCCCAGTTACTACAGTGATGGATTGAAAGACACACTCCTGACTTGCAGAGTGGTGGATGCTGTGAGGCCCAGGTCAGGTAGACCCTTTCAGACCCAGAGACCCATTCTTTCAGTTGCTAGGAATGCTGAATGCTGACTTTAAAGGGCCCTGCATTGCCCCAGGTTACATCCTCTCCTGAATGCAGTCTGCAGCCTGGATTCATCCCAGACAGAGGGGCACAAAGGCCCCACTGCCAGATTGCTCATGCTCAGTGGTAAAGAATCTGCCTGCAATGCAGGAGACCTGGGTTCGATCCTGGGGTCAGGAAGACCCCCTGGAGAAGGAAATGGCAACCCATTCCAGTATTCTTGCCAGGGAAATCCCATGGACAGAAAAGCCCAGAGAGCTACAGTCCATGGGATCATGGAGTTGGGGATGACTCAGTGACTTAGCACACAGGAAGGCATGCCTTGCCTCTACTTGGGACAACTCTGAAGGGCCATCCTGGAAGTAGAGCTTCTCGGGTGGAGGATGGATAGAGGCCCCAATGGCATCTGCATCACAGGTCAGAGTCTCCCCCTGCCCCACCCTGTTGCTCACACACCCACACGTATTGTTCCCACAGCACTCCCCAGGTTACCACTGGTATGTACAACACTGCCTCGGACACCTTGAGGACCCCAACCAAAGACAGAGGATTATACTGAAAATATTGGACCCAGAAGCAGTGGATCTGAAACAGCTGAGAAAATTATTCTTGCAAGAAGGTGCATTCAAAGAGAGCTCTACACTAACTCTCTACTTCCCAGCAACCAAATGAGTGAACACTTGAATTTTTGCACAATCTCTGGTTCTCTCAAAGGGAAATAAATTGAAAAGGAGAGAGGAAAGGGACATAAGGAGGAAAGGAGCCAAGTTGCTGCTGTTCAGTCACTCAGTCATATCGGACTCTGCGACCCCACGGACCACAGCATGCAGGCTTCCCTGTCCTTCACCGTCTCCTGGAGTTTGCTCAAACTCATGTCCATTGAGTCAGTGATGCCATCCAACTATCTTGTCCTCTGTCGTCCCCTTCTCCTCCTGCCTTCAGTCTTTCCCAGCATCAGGGTCTTTTCTAATGAGTCAGGTCTTTGCATCAGGTGGCCAAAGTATTGGAGTTTCAGCTTCAGCATCAGTCTTTCCAATGAATACTCAGGACTGATTTCCTTTAGAATTGACTGGTTTGATCTCCTTGCAGTCCGAGGACTCTTAAGTTCAGATCATGAACTCCTTATTGCAAGGAGCCAAGGGGGAAGAAGCAAAGAAGAAAAATGTGAGCTGAATAAACAAAGTCTATTTTGCAGTTTTACACTTTTAAGAATTCTTTTTAAGTAATTGCAATAGTTATTTTTAGAGCATAGTTACCATTCATTGGATACCAATTATAGACTTACTACTTTACATACGCTATTTCTAAACCTAAAAAAAAAATACTGTAAGGGAGATAATATTATCAGAGAACTTAAGTGATTTACCCAAGGCACAGAGCTAGACAAAAGACAAAACAAGAATTTAAAATAAGCTTTAGCACTAAATCCTGCTGTCTTCTTTAAGTAAGGTGCTGCCTCTCTTCTCAGTGAGGAACTCAGACCCACACCAGGAGCAAAGTTTGGCTTTCTTTTGAAAGATAGCTACTGTAATACTTGGGACTCTTTTCCCAGCAAGGGACAGAGCCTCAATTCAAACTAGCTTAGACGATAATTTATTATGAATGAGGATACTGAGATGTTTCATGGAATCCAAGAAAAGATATTACTTGATCTCAGAGAAAAATTGCAACCACGGACAACAAAACTTTAAGAATTCACTTTCTCTTTGCCACATGTGGAAAACATTATAGCCAACATTTTTGGAACTTTACAGCTCTGAGTAGAAAGACCAGCTTATTTTCTTTGTCCCAAGGGGAAAAAAAATCCCACTTCATTAGCCAACCCCAAACCAGTCACCTCTGACCTGGGATCAGAATTACAATGTAATATGTTTGTCTTTACTATACCCTGTGGATAGAAGCAGTAAGAAGAGAGTAAAGATTCTAGAAAAAGGGAAAGGGGGCAAGGAAGCTAATAAATATCACCATATAGATTCATTATACGAACTCACACCTTACAAGCTCCATAAATTTGTACACAGAGTAGCATTTTGACTTTTTTTAGATATCTCCGAAACATATCACCGTACAATTTGTCAATTCAGTGAAAGAGGGGAGGCAGGTTTAGCTTGGAAAGCAGCTCTAAGATTATAACCTTATCATGACAGAATGGGTGTGTGTGTGCAACCCAAAAGAAAGGGATGGAAAAGATAAAGCAGGAAGTAAAATCTGGTTCACTGGGGAAGCTAAAACTTGCCTCACTTAAGCCGGAAATTAATTTCTTCTTGATGATGATGACTGAAGGAGATTGAATAGAAAGAGTAGGTGATGAAAAAGCTTAAGATACATTTTTCTGATGGCATTGTGCATGAAATTCTAAGAGAAATTAAGAAGTGAGCTTATGCCTCCCTTGGAAGTGAGTTGATAATCAGATATATACTTTATTAACAAAGGCTTCAAACCATTTCCACTCCAGCCTGGCCAAAGGGGCCCCCAAAGGAGCAGGGTTTCTCTCCAGGCCCTAGTTGCAGGCTGAGTTGCACACCCACCTTCGCAGTGCGCAAGAGAACAAAAGCGCCTTTCATTCTATCCTCCCTAGAAGGACTCGAGGTTGAAAATGGCTATTTGTTCCCTCTGCGACATATATGTCTGATAATATGCGTGGGCATGCATAACTGACTGCCTGCATTATGTATGAATCAGACCCCACTCCTGTTCAGCAACAGCTGGAGAGATTTTTCTCCTCCAGATACCCAGCTGCAGTATAGCCCCTCCCCCCACACACGTGCCTGCGCCACACACACACCCTATACATGGGCACTGGGGACAATTGCCCTAATTTACCAGAACCTAAGGACCACTAGAGCCAGCGCATTGTGTTTTTGAGTTGCTTTCCTTTTATTAAAATGTGTTTTTCTTCCATAGCCACTGCTGCCATTTTATTAATGGAACAAAGACTCTGGCCAAACAAGCACCCTAGTAATCACCTCAATTCATTCTCACAACCAAAGGCTTCTAAAAAACAGGTTTTTTTTCAAGCTATTGGTTGGATGATCCCCCTGGGGAAATGCTTGCCACTTTTAAAGATGTTTTGAGCCAAGAGAAACTAGGATAAAGGCACTATTGGGTAGTTTTTCTTGTTGCTGAGTCTTTGTTTTCACAATCCATTATCACCAAGTTCCTGATCTCTTTTACTGAAAACAAGATGTTGTTAAAAAAAAAAAAAAAAGAATTATAATACCACTTACCCAGGCCTAAGTTGAAGCACCATCTAAATAATTATTTTTAGGATGAAAGTTTTTAGGATGAAAGCTGCAAAACCACTGCGAAAAACAGTGGTCTCCTGAAAATTCAAATTATCTGGCCATTTGCAAAATAGTTTAATGAAATGAATATTAAAACGTTTTGGGGTTAGAAGATCTGAGTAAATTGCTTGAATTTTGCAATTCCTGCTGGATGTGTGCCATCCTACAAAATAGTTTGTATGTCAAAGAAAGAAACATAATATGTTAGAAAACGTTATGGGGAGTGATGTAAGTTTGTTTCACTCTATTTAACAGAAGGAAATGTGTTTGTGGGCTTATAAACAACCTAATCTATGGGTTGAAAATATCCTGCCAAAACTGACCCCTGGCCATCTTCTCTCCCCAAGAAATCCTCCTAGAGTAAGCTCCTCGTAAAATGTTTCCCAAATAGACCAGGCTTTATACAGTGGCCTCCCGAAGATTCAAAGGAAAACATAATAATCTTTGATAAACTTGACTGCCTAGTTGAAAAAGCTATATGAAGAGTCTAATGACTGTTTTCTTGCCGGAATGTCCTCTATAGCAGAGGTCAATCATCCATCCACTTTCTCCATCAGACAGCTTGAAAGAATAAGAACATAAAGGCAATCTCCTCTATCTCACCAGATTTCTGAGGTCAAAGCATTTATGCAGTGAGGTCTTTCAGTACCATTAACCGTGAAAATAGCCAATATCAAAATAATTCTGAATTTCAAAACCAATTTGAGTTTTAATCTGAGTATTCAGGCTATTCACCCTTGATACTGATGCATCCAACCATTGGTTCACCTTAAATTGGTCAAATTGATGAGGTCAGTGACATTCAATAAGAGACTGCAATGTACTGTCACCATTGTTTGTATGACTGTGTTTTGCTTTTTTCATTCTTCCCTCAGTACAGAACTTTGAGATGGTGGATTGGGAATATATCAGAAAATTTGGTGGCTTCTGGCTATTTCTGGCTCTGTGCCTTCCCTCCCTTTCAGCAGTGGTGTGAGGGTCATGGAGAAGGTGAGCTTATTGGAGAGGTAAATGGGGACAGAGGGTTATTTAATGTTAGGGGGAACATGGAATAGCACGCATCAACATGGTGTTGAGCCAGACCATCTTTGGAATTAAAAAGACATGAGTTTTAATGTTTAGCTTCACTCACAACAGATTTTTCTCTTAGCCTCATTTCTTTCTTTTTTTTTTTTCTGCTGCACTGGGTCTTCATTACAACACATGGGTTGTTCGTTACTCAGTGATTGCCCAGTGGCATGTGGGATCTTAGTTCCCTGACCAAGGATCAAACCCAAGTCCTCTATATGGAAGGTGGCTTCTAAACCACTGGACCACCAGGGAAGTCCTTGAGCCTTGTTTCTAAAACAGAGATGACATCTTCCTTTTTAAGTATTAAATCTGATCTTGGGAGGGAAGTGCCTAGCATGGTGCTTGGCACAGAGTAAACGCTCAATAAATCTAAGTTACTCTCTACACTGCCGTTCAGTTGTTTGTTGCTGACATCTAGAACTCCAGCCTATTTGTCTCAGTTCAGTTCAGTTGCTCAGTCGTGTCCGACTCTTTGCGACCCCATGAATCACAGCATGCCAGGCTTCCCTGTCCATCACAAACCCCTGGAGTTTACTCAAACTCATGCCCATCGAGTCGGTGATGCCATCCAGCCATCTCATCCTCTATCGTCCCCTTCTCCTCCTGCCCCCAATCCCTCCCAGCATCAGGGTCTTTTCCAATGAGTCAACTCTTCACATGAGGTGGCCAAAGTATTGGAGTTTCATCTTCAGCATCAGTCCTTCCAATGAACACCCAGGACTGATCTCCTTCAGGATGGACTGGTTGGATCTCCTTGCAGTCCAAGGGACTCTCAAGAATCTTCTCCAACACCACAGTTCAAAAGCATCAATTTTTCGGTGCTCAGCTTTCTTCACAGTCCAACTCTCACATCCATACATGACCACTGGAAAAACCATAGCCTTGACCAGACGGACCTTTGTCTAGGGCCCTGTAAATCACCATTTTTATACACCGTCTATTTTAATTCTTACAGGAATCAAAAGAAAAAATTATTATATCACCATATTAGACATTAAGATGTTAAAACTTAAAATTTGCCAAACTTGAGTCCACACATTTCTCTCCAGAGTCAGAATTCTTTTGTACTGTAAAAATTTTACATGATAGATTTCACCACTTCTACTTGCAATTATAACCCTTTCCTTCCATGTTTTCTAATATTGGATGTATAATGCTTTTGAATACAAATGGATAAAAGGCTACAATTCATTGTATATACTGTAAAAAGGTCTCCCTGGATAACTATGCAAGGGACCAATTTAATTCATTTAACTAGTCTATTGAGGCCAACTTCTCCATTCTCGAGCTCAAAACACATTGTATTCTAAGCCCATGCTTTGAAGAAATCTAGTAATAAAGAGTTGTCTGTGGGAGGTCTGTTCCTTGTTGTTTCTGAATTATCATTAAGTGGACATATGGTAAGTTGAATTCATACCAACTTTTCTGAACCTATTCAATTTTTTTTTAAGTGAATTAAAGGGTAACATCAGTTTGTAAGCATTTTCAGAACTATTCCACTGAAATTAGGTTTTACTGATTCCAGTTCTTCTCATGATATGAATTAAGAGTTGAGTATAAAAGAAAATGGATCTTTTCAAAAAGATAGCCAAATCAAACATGCCAGGTATAGGATTTCGGATTATGTATGTTGCTCCTAAATTAAATGCTTTCAATGGTGAGCTGTCATTAAAAATTACAGTTTTAGCATTGCTTTTCCAGCATTTGCAAATCATGAAGATGACTTATGGAAAACAATTTTCTTCAGTGGCTGGGCTCTCCAGCTGCCTGTAATTTGATTATAAATTTCAAATATACTTTGTGTGGCAGAGGATATATGCTGAGAAAGGAGTGTTAGTGGGGAAGGGGGCAGGGACTGTAGTCTTTCCTTAGTGACAGAGTAACAGAAGTGAGCATTAGATATTTACATTTAGCATTTCAAAGCCTATAGATCAAGGGTGAATTTTCACCATCTTGATAACATTAGTCTCAGTAAATACTATTCCCTTTGTGCCCCAGAGGAAAAGATCAAATTACCCCAACAAACTTATAGAGTTGAGAGATTTTAGTAATTTTTCCATCCTATTTTCTTTCTCTCCCTCTCTTTCTCTCTCATAGATAGCATAAATTGCTCTTAAGGATAGTTATAATGTGATGAAATTAGATTATTCTTCAATAATAAATGATTATTCAAACCTTTTGGAGACATGTCATTCTATTGTACACAATAGTAGGTCTCCTTTGTGTTTTTGGAGAATGAGAAAGGGCTTCTGAAAGAGACATGGAGTTCCAGCCTTTAATGGGCTTTGAAAAATACCAGACTTGAGGGTAGTAAGTTGACGCCATTAGGAAAATTCAATAATATTCTTATTTTCCTATTATCATAGGGGCATCTGCTGCTTGGGGGGAAATAATGAGATAAAGGTTTCTTTCTACACATCAGTGCCATTCAGAGATCTCATGGAAACCTGTTTCTGCAGCAAAGAAAGTATAATTCTACAAGTCAAGAGCAGAGAGTGCCCTGTCCAACCAGACACACTGACTCCTGCCTGCCTAATATTTAAATGGAAAGTTGAGACTTGGCTCTCTGACACAAATTCTGACCTGACAAAGCAATATAATCTTCTCAAATAAGGTCAGAATAGCTAGAAAAACTCAGCTTTTTACTGTTGAGCTGATTTTCAGAGCCAAAGAGCTTGTTTATTTTAAAACAACATTCTCCCATCAACCTTGCCTTCAAAAATCCATAAACTTGGAGAATCCCTGAGATTTTTTCCAAATTATGAACATCCTTCTGATTTTATTCTCTAATCTGTACAGCACAATAAATATAAGTGTAAATGCATCTCTTTTCAAAATAGAATTTGAACCCAACCAGAATTCACTGTTTTCGATTATGATTTCCAATGGATCTCTTTTCTGGGGATCAGGTTTTAGAAAGCAGAATAAATTAATGACAGATACTAGTCAAAATTCTGTGTTCCTTCAGGACCCAGTTTCTGCAAACTCCTCTTGGTAAAAAAATTAAAGACACATTAAAGTTCACTACAGTAAAGGGAACATATCAGTAAAAATCCCTGCTCAGGGCATTTCGTTAATATGTTCGGAATTGTAAGAGAGAGGGGATTTTCTCTTCAAACTCCAGCCTCACATACCTTGGAGCTGATGAATTCTGCACATCCTTGGGATTTGCAGGAGGTTACAGAACAAGATTACGCACCCTGGTGATATATTTACTGCAAGGACAACCCGGGCACAGCTGCAGCTTGAAACCAGAAATGTGTGGAAAGAGTCTAACCGTGAAATACTTAAGGCTATTATTTCTTCGGAGCATCCTCCTGTACCCAGGAAATGAAGCCGATCAATTTTGCTTTTCTTTTTCATTGTTGTTGTTAGTTTAATGCAATTTAGTCTGAGAGGATGAAAACTGGTACCTGACTTTATTATTTACGCATGTAAAATCAGGGCCGAAGAAAAGTCGGGTCCAGTTGATAGAGATGATGTGTAGTTAACTGATTTGCAAAGAATGAGAAGCAGGCAAAGCTCTCTGTTTGTGGTGCAAGAACGGATGGTTTGCCTCTCCTTTCAGGATTAAATTGCAAATATCATTTAATGTTGAAAGGCTTTTTGGAAATAATATCACACTGAATTTCTCAAGTGGACTCCCCAGACTTTTTTATCTCCCAGCTCCTAAATAATTATGCCGAGAGCACCACACATAGAGCGGCTAACAAAGACAGACAATGCCCTCATGGAGTCCATAACCTTGCAAGGAAAAGAGACTTTAAAAGGAGAAGAAGGACATAGATAATAATAGAGTCACAAGCCTTGATAAAGCTAGAAAGACTAAATACTCCAAGAGAGTGCATTACAAGCCTTGCATTTACATGTTAATTTGTCTGCTTTCTCTTATCAGTCTATGAGATTCTTGACCAAAACAACCTGTTATTTAAAATAATTGCTTAAAAACTTCTATTTAACAATCTGTTCCCAGAGCCTTGCATCATGCATGGCACATGGCAGACACTTAGTAAACTTGGTTAGTTATGTTTGTTGAGGAAAATTATGGTTACTAGCATTACTCATGGAATCCTTACAGAAATCCCAGGAACTAAATATTTCAGGTATTGAAAGTATTAGTTACTCAGTCTTGTCTGAGTCTTTGAGACTCCATGGAGCCCACCAGGCTCCTCCGTCCATAGAATTCTCCAGGCAAGAATACTGGAATGAGCTGCCATGCCCTCCTCCAAGGGATCTTCCAGACCTAGGGAATGAATCTGGGTCTCCTGCATTGAAGGCAGTTTCTTTAGCATCTGAGCCACCAGGGAAGCCCTTTTCAGGTATTAATGATCTCATTTTGTTGCTGTTCAGTCCCCTAGTCGTGCCAGACTCTTTGTGACCCCACGGACTGTAGCCCATCAGGCTCCTCTGTCCATGGGATTTCCCAGGCAAGTATACTGGAGTGGGCTGCCATTTCCTTCTCCAGGGGAACTTCCTGACTCAAGGATTGAACCCATGTTGCCTGCAGGCAGATTCTTTACCTCTGAGCCACCAGGGAAGCTGGTCTCATTTTACTGATAAGAAAACAAAGGAAAAATGAAATGATTTGCTCAAACCATCTCAGGTAATAAAACAGAATGAAAACGGGTCTTTGAATTCTGAAACCAGTGTTCTTTCACCACACAACACTGCCTCCAGAAAAAAATAGATAAGATAAAGAATGGAAATAATACTAAGACTATGTATGTGTTTGTTTGTATGTTCATCAAAGGGGAAAAAAACAAGGCGGGGGGGAGGGGAACTTCAGAGTTGTACATGAATTAAAATGAATTCAATTCATCTTCACATAAAAATACTATGGGATAAAAGCCAAAAACTTTCCTGAGAATTTTGTATCTCCAGCCACCTATATTTAAACAGTTGTAATTCTTTTTAAAGAGCCCTTCTATTCAAACTTTTCAAAGAGAAGATTTGCCTTTTAATAGGAAATCTCTTTTCCCATCATAGAGGTAAAATACAACTTCACAAGTTTAATTTTAGTAGATTTCCCCACCCCCCCAAACTACCAAATTTAGTATATAAAAGAAAAAAAAAAGTGCAGACTGCAATATATTTGAGGCCAGACTGGAAACGTCCATAGGAGGTGTCTTAGTCAACTTGGGCTTGCCATGACCAAGTACTAGAGACTTGGTAGCTTACAAAACAGAAATTTATTTCTCACAGTTCTACAGACTGGTAAGTCCAAGCTCAAGGTGTCCGATGGTGACAGTTCTTTTCCTGGTTTGCAAAGCCGCCTCTCTTGCTGTGTCATTATGTTGCAGAGAGTTGTCTCTCTCTTCTTCATCTAAAGCCACTAATCTTATCATTAGGGCCTTACACTCATGATCTACTCTAACTCCAATTACCTCCCAAAGGCCATCGTTCAGTTGCTCAGTCATGGCTGACTCTTTGCGACCTCATGGACTACAGCACGCCAGGCTTCCCTGTCCTTCACCATCTCCTGGAGTTTGCTCAAACTCATGTCCATTGAGTCGGTGATGCCATCCTCTGTCACCCCCTTCTCTTCCTGCCTCTTTGCATATGGTGGCCAAAGTATTGGAGCTTCAGCTTTAGCATCAGTCCTTCCAATGAATATTCATGCTTGATTTCCTCTAGGATGGACTGGTTTGATCTCCTTGCGGTCCAAGGGACTTTCAAGAGTCTTCTCCAGCACCACAGTTTGAAGGCATCAGTTCTTCGGTGCTCGGCCTTTTTTACTGTCCAGCTCTCACATCCATACATGACTACTGGAAAAACCATAGCTTTGACTAGACAGACCTTTGTAGGTGCCTCCCAGGACTGCTGTTGCCAGAGCCTCTGTCCTCCCTGCAGGACACTGCTGACTCATACTCTGCCTCAACACTTAAAGGCAGTCGGGCTCAGTCTCTTGTGGGGGTCACTGCTCCTTTCCCTGGGTCCTGGAGCACACGAGGTTTTATTTGTGCCCTCCAAGCGTCTCTGGCGGATATGAGGTTTGATTTTAAACATAATTGTGCCTCTCCTACCATCTCATTGTGGCTTCTCCTTTGCCCTTGGTCTTGGGGTATCTTTTTTGGTGGGTTCCAGCATTCTCCTGTTGATGTTGTTCAACAGCTAGTTGCAATTTGGGTGTTCTCGCAGGAGAAGATGAGCACACATCCTTCTACTCTGTCATCTCCTATCCCAGATTTGCCTACAAAGGTCCCACAATCCACATCTCCAAATATTATCACATTGGGAGTTAGCTCTTCAAGATAGGAATTGGAAGTGGGCCACAGGGGAGGGCAGAGGAGGCAGAGGAGAGGCAGAAACATTCAGTTCATAATAGGAGGTATAGCTAAAAGAAATAAAACCAGTTCTATTTTACAAACACACACACACACACACGAGACTTTGTCATACTCCACACCTTTGACAAGAAAAGTCAGGGATGAGATGATGCCTAATCTTGAGGAACTACATCTGAATAATAGAAATAAACAATTCACAATGAAAGACCAAAGAAAGCTAAATTGGAATGAATCATGCATTTAACATTATTTTTAAAGAAATCAGAAATATTCAGACATAAATAAGTCAGCGGGAAAGTCAAACACTGATAACTGGCCCAGAAGAGCCTTTTGAATTTAACTTGAGTATCTTGGAGCTATAAGAACTGAAACATCTTCATTTTAAAAGGGTACAATATTCATAGAAATAGATAATGTTTGAAATTTAAAACTACTCTATCGACTATTACCAAAGTGGAAAAGAATGAGCATGTTTCACATTTTGCTATCTTCTACCTGATTAGCAAAAACCAAGCTAAGAGGGACTTCCCTGGTGGTCCAGTGGTTAAAAATCTGCCTACCAATGCAGGGGATTCAGGTTCAGCCCCTGAACTGGGAGGATTCCTCATGCAGCAGGGCAATTAACCCCATCCGCCACAACTACTGAAGCCTGGGACTCCTCGGGCTCATGCTCTGCAACAAGAGAAGCCCATGCCCCACAACTAAAGAGTCATCCCCATCCACCACAACTAGAGAAAGCCTGCACGCAGCAACAAAGACCCAGCACAGACCAAAATAATAATAATCATAATAATAACCAAAGAAAGCATATACTGTAACGCTGCTTTATTTTGGGCCTTGTAAACAAAGGTTGATGACCAATATAACCACCAGATAATCAAAAACTTGTCTTGGTTAACTGTGATATTAAGGATAAAACCTTGCACATAGTGTGTATTTATCTTGATTTGTGTCCTGCCTGCTTTCAACTAGAATTTGTGGTGGTAAAAAAAAAAAAAAAAAAAAAAAATCACTATATTTGTCAACACACATTGGATTGCACAATCCCCAAAACCCCAACCCCAATGGTTTAAGCATAAAAGGGAATTTATTGGCCCACGTAGTTGGAGTCTTGAGGTAGAGCCCACATCTAACGCAAGAATTCAAAGAGGTCAACTGGCCTTGGCCTTCCTATCTTCATATCTCAGATCTGCTTTCCTTTGAGCTGGCCCCATTCTCAGGCATTCTACTGAGGGATAAGATGGGGTCAGAAGCTCTGGTTTTTTCGTCCCATCCTGTTGGCCATTCTACTAGAAAATCAACACCTCCTTTACAGCGATGCCCATAAAAACATTTGGATGTGCTCTAGTAGGCCTGATTTGTGTCATGTCATGGCTTCATTCTTGATCCAATTACTGAGGCCAGGGCAATAGAGCACAGTGAATGGCCTGGCCTGGGTTATGTTTCCACCCGTGGCTCTAAAAAGCTAGAACGGCCCCAGGTGGAGGGGGGCAGGGTAGGGAGAGAAGACGCTCTTCTGTTTTCCCAGTCGCTCAGTGATTCGGCCAGCATTGCCTGAACTTGTGTGCCTGGTGGGCAGCCCGGTGATGAGCTACGCGGCTGCCGACCTGGAGGAAGCCGGGAGCCTTTTCTGGCGGCAGCTATCAGCTAGCTGCAGAGGTGCAGAGGGGCCTAAGCTAGGGGCGACGAGGGAGGCAGAGCAGAGGTTTACACAAGAAGTGTTTCGAAGTCAAAAGCGCCAGTTTGTAACTACTATATGAAATGTCAATTTAGGAGACAGTAGTTGATTAAATCACCTTAGAAAGAGTAAAATACTATGTGCAGTCTATTATATTGGAGAAATCTATATGATTTCGTGACCTTAAATATGTTTTTAGCTCTATCACAACAAAATGACGCAATAACAGCAATGGAAGCAGCACTTTTATCCAACACCTGGTGTAAAATAGGTACCTTGAAAATGAAAAGGGAGGAACCTGAAGCCAGGAGGTTGACAGACTTCATGAGTTGACAGACTTCATGGCCAAGTCCCGGGTCCCCATGCCAAACCCACAGGTTGAGAACTCTGGACCTTCCGCCTGCTGATCAGAAACTGCATTCTCTATTGGAGAGGCAAGGGCATGGTAAAATCTTTCAACCTAGAAAGGATGTAAAAATTTTGAGGGTTGAGTTACTGAAACCCTAGAATAGTATGTTAAAACTGGAGACTTCTATGTATGACTGAGTCCCTTTGCTGTCTGCCTGAAACTATCACAATACTTTTAATCAGCTCTACTCCAATATAAAATTAAGAGTTAAAAAAAAAGAAAATAAAAATAATGAGAATAAAAAAAAAAAACTAGAATGAATTCCCTCTAAGCCACAAGGACTGAGACTGGGGTAAAGACAATAAGCAAGAAGCATTGAAATTCTATTATCACAAAAGAGGGAAATATTCTTCATGTAGTTAACACTATGGATGTCTTCCACGATCCATATAATAAAACTGAATCATTGACAAACACTAGAAAGCAGAAGTCATGTATAAATGAGGTGGTAGTCTTGAGAATAAGGGGAAGGCAGGGGAGATGGTATGTCATAGAAATATGGATTGAGAAAATTTGGAATGGTCAAGTATAAAACTTTGCTCTGAGTGTCTTAGAAGCCAAGGCAGAGAGACATTCAATGGAAAGAAAACACCTCATCTAAACAAAGGAAGTTCCCAGCTTGCTGGATGATATAGATACTTTTCTGGCTCTGAATTCTCAAAAGAACTTGTTTCCAAGACCTTTAAATAAGACTGAGCAACATAATGAGGTACTATTTTTTTTTTTAAAGCAAGTTTTTTAAAAGACGTGGTATACATTCTGCTCAATGAAAGCCAAGGACAAAGCATTACACAGTGGCTCTGGAAAGTCAATTATTCAAAAGGCAGTAGTGACTCTGTCCAAGTATGTAACCTAATGAAGGACTCAAAGGTAGAAAACCTGCAATGAAATACTAGCCCTGCCACTTATTAGCAGAGTCACCTTAACTTAGTCCCTCTCATTCCCTGAGCTTATGTTTTTTAAGTGTAAAGAAGTGATAATAATAACAATACTTGCTTTGTGAGAGAATTAAATTAATATATAAAAGTACTTTTAACTCTCTAATATATGTGCAAATAGGTAACATATTTTCATCAGACAAATGATACTCTAGGATCTTCCAGATAAAGGATAAAGTCAGATCAGATTATACGTACTTTATAATTAATTGCATAAAATGTTCAACCAATGAGTCATTAAATAGTAAAAGGTTATTTTAAGTTTTCATTGCAGCTCTCATAAGAACCTTTTTTACTCCTCCTTACTTATCATTATTTTATTATTTCCCATGTTTCAAATAAGTGAGATGTCATCCACCAAAAAAACAGTTGTTTTCATTTGTGAAGTATTTTAAAACAGTTTGAGGACATTATTACCAATGTGATCCCTACCACCACCATTACTTCTACCAATTGCTACAATTTATTGAGCATTTACTATGGGTGAGGTAGGAAAGGAAATGCTTTGTATACATTTAAAACACAATTGCTGAACTAGGAGTGAGAAGAGTGAATTTTATAATGCTCCTCAAGAGCAGTAAAACATTAGACTAAATACTTATCTTTGGCCCTGGTTTTCTGTAGGCTTGGATCAATATTGATTGTACATCTTAAAAGTTTCCTTCCAGACTTCAGTATTCTATTACTTTGTTAGGGTCAACTTCATGGTGCAAATTCTCACATTCATGTCTTTTTTTTTTTCCCTTTTGCCATAAAGTGAGGCATATGGGATCTTAGTTCCCCAACTAGGGATCAAACCTGAGCCCGTGCAATGAAAGTGCAGTGTCTTAAACACTGGACCACAAGGAAAGTCCCTGTGTTATAAGTGCTTTTACCTCAATTATGAATTTATATTTTTGTTAGAATGTTCTCTTTGGTACTGTATCAAAAGCAGCACCATCATTTTTCTTCAACGAACCTGATGGGATAGTCTTCCTGAACAGAGAAGGACACGTTTACTACAATTTGTGGAATTTTGTGGGATGTGTTCCCTGAAAGAAAATAGCAAGGAGTCAATAAGTTTGCATTATTGCCTTAAATTAGTGAGTGGACACTGTATTTCAAGAAAAAAAAATTATTTTTTTGCCTTTATTTAAATTAAAAAATTTGAGATATAAGTGGCATAACATGATTTCTTAACCCCCCTAGCAGTTCAGCGGCTTTCCTCAGTTAAGATCACAGTTATCAGTAATATACCAAAAGGGAACCTACCAGTGGTTTCTCAATTTTGGCTACACATTATAGTCACTGGGGAATTTTTAAAAAATATAAATGCCTGAATCCTACCACAGAGATTCTGCTGATATTGGTCCAGGGGGCATATTGGATATTGGGATTATTTTTGCCAGTGCTTTTCCAGATGATTCTAATGTAGAGTCAAGACTGAGATTGACTGGCCCATCTGGTGTTATCAGTGAGGCAGGGCATCACATACTTAAAGAAGATGTGCCAATCTGGAAGAGGTGGGGGACGCTCTGTTGGAAAAATATCAGTAGGATCAACCAGTTGAGCCTCATCCAATACTCACATGCTATGCAAAACAGGCAGTACAGAAAACGTTTGATTTTTAAGAAGGATTTTTTTTTTACTTACGTATGTTACTTGGAAAGCTCATTGACTGAGTGGAGAAGAAACGTTATGTCATTTCTTCAATGGGAGCCTGTGTCCTTTTTCTTTTTTTCTACTGGTTTTTTAATTGTCAAAACTCAGAGCTTAAGAATCTGCCTTCCAATACAAGGGACACTGGTTTGATCCCTGGTCAGGGAACTAAGGTTCCACATGTCACAGGGCAGCTAAGCCTGAGCACTGCAACTCGTGAGCCCTATGGGCTCTGTTGTAACTAAGACCTGGTGCAGTCAAATAAATAGATAAATATGTATTTTTTAAAAGATGTAGGGAAAAAAAAAAAGCCCTCTGGGGCACCTGGGTAGGGTGATTTTTATTTACCACATTCTCCTGACCCTCTAACCCTTATTGGGCATCAAATTTCTTTTTCTAATTCCAAGGTTTTATGGACATGGTTTATAGTATCATTGTATCCTGCAAGCTCTATTTTAATTGACAGAACCAATAGACACAAGAAATCATGACCAAAATAAGAAACCAACTAGAGTAATCCCTTGAGGACTGCTTTGCTTTCTTAAATAAAATCCAACACATGGTCCTGCTCAGGCATGTTTGGGAAATTACGCCCATTATGTCTTTTTGTTTGCTTTTAAAACCTGCTTCTTTCATTTCTTGCAAATTTTTCTGTCCAAAGCTAAATTGATTCTGCACAGCAAAGATAAACTCCAATCCAGAAACTGGAAAGAAAATGTTTATGTGGTTGAGGTGCACATTTATAGAATTCCTGATTGGGTGGTGAGACCCAGAAGATCAGCAGTCCAGCTTCTGGTGGATACAATAGCCCTTTTTTAGTTCATTGACATGAGAGGTTTTCATCTCCACCATGAAGCTTGTCAGGTCTGGTCTACAGATGGCTGATATTTTTGATCTTTCTTATATCTGCAGTGACTTCTTAGATGAAATTTTGAGGTTACATGTATAAATAATATGGAAGGAAGTGAATGCTTGAGGTTGATGTTCGCAGGAAAAACCAGAGAGGGGACTTTTTGCTAAAGGTTTTTTTTTTTAAAAGCTGCTCTACTTTCTACAGACTGAGGTAGTAACCCCAAGATAAGGGGTTTTCACAAATTTTTTTTCAGTTTTTATAATGAACACAAAGCTATATCCCATAATTTGAAGCTGAAATATTCAAATGAGTCACAGTGTTATACAAATTTTTTGTTTGTCTTTCCATTTTACAATATGATGAGAGAAAACTAAGATGTTTCAAAAAGCAAAAGAAAATAAATAAATAAATAAATTTCCTTCATTTAAGGGTTAGAAAAAAAGGTCACTAATAATAAATCATATGCTCACTGACTACTTGAAGATTTCAGAGTTTTTATTTTCTTGTATTGATTTTCCTATTGGTAAGAGTCTTTAATAATTTTCTCATGTCTCAGCCTTTATCACTATTAAATAATTTGTTAGATGTTTGTGTGTGTGTGTGTGTATGTGGTATGTTGGACTAACATAGTGTTGTAGGTTGATTATACTTCAAAAAGCAAATAAACAGATTTGTAGAAAAAGAGATCAGAGGACCTTTCCTGATGGTCCAGTGCTTAAGTTGCTGAACTTCCTTTGCAGGAGACAAATGTTCAATCCCTGGTCAGGGAACTAACATCCTGCATGCTACACATTGTGGCCGGAAAACAGAAAAAAATTAAAATTTTTATAAAAATGTAAAAAAAAGAAAAAACCAAGAGATCAGACTTATGGTTACCAGAGATGATGGTGGCGGAGAAAAAACTGGATAAAGGCAGTCAAAAGCTACACATTATAAAATGTGTAGCTCCAGTTATAAAATAAATAGGGATGTAATGTACAACATGATTAATAGAATTAGTACCCCTGTATACATAAATGAAAGTTGTTAAGAGAGTAAATGAAAGTTGTTAAGAGAGTAAATCCTAAGAGTTCTCATCACAAAGAGAAAGTTTTTCTTTTCTTTTGTATCTGTATGAGGTGATGGATGTTCACTAGCTTTTTGTGGTAATCATTTTGTACTGTATGTAAGTCAAATCATCGTGTTGTACATCTTAAACTTATACAGTGCTGTATGCCAATTACTTCTCAAAAAAACTGGCAGAAAAAAAAGAAGTTTGGGCTGTAAATAATAGAAACCAAATTTTGGTTAGTTTAAGCAAAAAATGAAGCTTCGTTGCAGAGTAACTGGGATTATTTCATGGTACCTAAGAGCTAAGATACATCAGTGTTTTAGGGTGCTTTTAAAATGGTCTCAATGATCCCTGACTTCTGGTATTTACACTGTGTATTATCTCCTCCCCATGAGTGTAGACTAGAAATAGTGGCTTCTAACAAATAGAGTACAGCAAAGTGATGAGATGTCTCTTCTAACATCAAGTTATAAAATTCTGTAGCTTCCACCTTGTTCTTACTCCTTCCACTCTGATGAAGGCAGATGCTGTGATGTGAGCTGCCCTCTGGAAAGCTTACATAGCAAGGAGTTGAGGACAGCCTCTGTCCACAATTTAGAGGAACTCAGATTCTTGATGTAACAGTCTGCAAGGAACTGAATCCGACAACCATGTGAAAGCTTGGAAAATATCCTTCCCGAGGTGAGAATTCAGATGAAGCCACAGCCTTGGTCAGCGCCTTGACTGTAACCTTGTGAGAGGCTCTGAGATTGGAGGGCCCAATTAAGCCATGTCTAGATTCCTGACCCACAAAAACTGTGGGGTAACACATGCTGCTGTGTTAAGTCACTTGGTTTTGGGATAACGTGTCACATAACAATAGGTAACACAGCCAGCAACAGAATGCAGGAACAGCGGGGGAATCTATAAAGTATTTCTTTCTGCTCCTTGATTCTCTCTTCCTCTGGTTGTCTGTCTCACTGAGCTCTCGTTACCAAACCACTTTGGTTTCTCCTCAGTGCAAAATGTACCAAGAGTTCCCCATTTACCTGCTCTCTGTTTCTGTCATACAGAAAGTAATCAGTGTCTTTTTAGGTACATTTTCAAGACTACCATGGCAGGAATCAAACTGGCTGATCTAGGCTCAGAAGCCCATCTCTGAACCCATCATCTCTCTCACGAGGGAAACATACAAGAGATTGTGACTGATCTTGCTTGGATCAGGTGTGCTGATGCAGCAGTGTTTATAGTAGCTATGAAGACTGGAGAAGGTAGATTTGTAACTTGCTTCACAATTTTGCTCACTTTGGCCTGTTGTTTAAATAATTTGAATTGCTAACATGTGTTATAATATATTTAAATGAATAATCTAACAGGCACCATTATTCTAAAAAGTAAACACAGGGGGAAAAAAAAGACCTTTAAAAATTTCCCACCTAGAAAATGCATCATATGAAACTTGGCATTTGTGCAAGGTATATGCCAAGAAGTAGAAGGTAATAGACACTGACATGCTTGATTATTCAGGAAGGATATGGTTTGACATTTAGGCCAACTGAAGGTTCTTACTCCCATTGTATCACAGGATCCTTTGGGCCTCCACTCTCTGCCTATTGTCCTACATGTGTAGAAAAACTGATAAAATTCCAGCAAAGTGGGGGTGGGGGGGATGTAAGATGAGTTGTTAAACCAGGATGGTGAGAATTTACCAAGCTACGGTGTTTCACCAGTTACAGTTGTGTAATTGTGACACATGAAAAGATGCCTTCAGAACTGCCAGTACGTAAAAGAGCAGAACACTGACTATGATCAAACAATGTGACAAACCAAACTGGCTTTGCTGCTCTCTCAGTGGGATCCAAACAAGACAAATGATGCAAGGTTGTATTATATATTTATTTATTTATTCTTTTTTTGGAGGGGACACCCAGATGGTTATATTTTGACCATCAGACTTGCTTTGTGTATCAAAAGTGTTTTATAAAAATTAGCTCTGAAATCAGAGAAAATAAGCATATTTTTCTGCACTTTTGGTGTACTAGGAGTATCAGTGAGAGGCTTCCAAAAAAAAAAAAAAAAAGCATCCTGTTGGAAATGGCCAGGGTTATATAATCATCTGTGCATGATGCTAAAGGGCAGTTAGTCTGTGCACGGGCTGCCTTTGGAATCAGAGGCAGGAGTGGTGGGCTAATGAGCACACAGCATCCATATGCAACACAGCAAACATCTGAGGCACCTGGGCTGTAGAACCACTTGGGTTCAAGTCCTGCTTTTGCCAGGTACTAGACTTCGGGCACATAGTTTATATTCTGTGCCTTGGTTTCTTCACCTTTGAAGTAGGGAAAAATTTCAGAGTACCTACCTTTACACTCTTGTTGTTAAGATGAGATAAGATAATTGATACAAAGAGTCTGGCACAATGCCTAATATATACCAAGCACTCAAACGTTAGCTAATATTATTACTTAAAACTTTTTGGTGATATCAGTTATTTAAACTCCCTCAACCATAATGTCCACATTTGTCAAATAGGGAACTGATTGTAGCAATGGCATGTATAAAGTTATGTGTGTGATCCAGCATATGATACTATGCACATATTTCATCTAATATATGTTTTCTTAATTCTTTGAAAGTGAGATGGGAAACTGAGCTGAGAGCTGCTTTGCAATGATCTAGGGTCACAGCTGCAGTCAACATGGTGGTGAATTAGCTTTCACGACAAAGGACCACAAACTAGACGGCTTGACACAACAGAAAAGTATCCTTGCTCAATTTTGAAGGCCAGGAGTCCAAAGCCAAGATTAGGCTACAGCAGGGCCATGTTCCTTCTGGAGGCCTTTGGGGGAGAATCCTTCCTGGATTCTTCCAGCTTCTGGTGGTTCCTGGTGTTTTTTGGTCTCTGGCTGAATAACTCCAGTCTCTGTCCCTATCTCCACATGGCCATTTTCTCTGTATGTTGTAGTGATGGTTTAGTTGCTAAGTCATGTCTGACTCTTGTGACCCTACGGACTATCAATTGCCAGGCTCCTCTGTCCCTACAATTTCCCAGGCAAGAATACTGGAGTGCGTTGCTATTTCCTTCTGGGGATCTTCCCAAGCCTGGGATCGAACCCGCATCTCCTGCATTGCGGGCAGATTCTTTTACCGCTGAGCCACCAGGGACACCCTCTTCCTTGTGTCCTGTCTCCAATCTCCAATCTGTCTACTAATCTCTTATAAAAACACTAGTCATTGGATTTAGACTCCACTCCAAATCAAGTATAGTTTCATCTGGAGATCCTAAACTGACTACATCTGTAAAGACTTTATTTTCAAATAAAGTCACATTCTGAGGTTCTGAGTGGAAATTAATTTGGGGGAGGGCACTATAGTATCTAGCTCACTAGACTGGTGGTATTTCCAGACACCTCCACCTCTTTGCCATTTATCTTACTTTTACTTCAACCCATTTACTGAACACACCTTTGGGGAGTACCTACTGTGTATCAGATCCAGGGACACAAAGACAGTTCCTTAAAAGAGTTCATAATAATTTGAGAAAGATGCACACTAAACAAGTCTATAGTGACAGAGAGAGAAAAGTGGTGTTTTATCTCCAAGTGGTTAGAGAGAGTTTCCTGAAGGAAGTGAAACCTGCAGCTGTCACAAGTTCTTTGCTCATCTATACTCGAAGTACACATGTCAGATGAAGGTATGTGAGAGGAAAGAAAAAAATGGACTTGATCAGACCAGCCGCGCTTTCCCTCTGGATAATACAAAACCAGGCAACAACTAGTACCCAAGCAGCTTACATCACATAGAATTGCATCCAAAATTCCAGGCAAATGAATATCAATGAATAGCAAATCAGAACACTGGATTGTGACATTTAATTTAAAATACGGCATTGATGTTGAATCTTCTAAGCGAGAGAAATACATATTTATTTAAAAGGGGGAAGTATATTGCAAAATGTATCTATTTCTGATCATTACTTTACTGGGACAGAGTGTCACTGATTTCTGTTATTTCTTTAATTGATTACAGATTGCCATAATACACAGTGATATTTAAGCTCTCTTTATGCTTATGTTTATTTTCTTTTTTTATAAATATAATTTCATAAATATGATAGTTTAAAATACGCCCCTGCAGCTAAGTGGTAACTTAGATGTTAACTTGTCATTGCACCTCATTTTGCAAGAATAACTTTGGAGGTGCAAGAACACTTATTTTCAGTGCTTGGGATGTGACAAATGTGTTATCTCTAGACTTTGTGAAGCTCACCGCCACTTCCCTCATGCCACCTAGATTCTTAGTGAGTGTAGGTGCTGTGTTTTTTATGACAGAGGATGTGTCCTCAGACAAAATCACATGTGCAAGGTGTGTCACAAGGATTCTATTTCTACAATGACTACTTCACAGCTGCCTTAGGCTATGGCACTCCAAAACCAAGCTTTGGAGCCATATTGAAGATGCTCTTTCTTTGGTATCTACTAAGAGTACTTTTTAAATTAATTAATTTATTTGGCTGTGCTGGGCCTTCGTTGCTGTGCACGGGCTTTCACTATTTGCAGCAAGCGGGGGGTTACTCGTTGTCGTGGTGCAAGGGCTTCTCATTGAGGTGGTTCCTTTTGGTGAGGAGCACAGGCTCTAGGGTTTGCAGACTTCAGTAGTTGCAGCACATAGGCTCAGTAGTTACGGCTTGCAGGCCCTAGAATGAGGGCTCAGTAATTGTGGCTCATGGGCTTAGCTGCTGCATGGCATGTGGCATCTTCCTGGACCAGGGATTGAACCTGTGTCCCTGCGTTGGCAGGTGGACTTTTATCCACTGCATCACAGGGAAGTTCTAAACAGTAATTTTTTTAATCTGAGGTAGTTAAACAGAGAGGACAGACATTGAATGAAATTGTGAAGTATGTAAAATTTTTCATCATCTTCTTGCTTCCTGCTCTACACTCAGAATCTGAATAGGCGAATGGAACACCAAGATTTTCAAAGAGGGTTAATAAGCCTTGAATATACTTAAAGTTGCAATTAATCTTTTAAGAATTAGAAAAGTGGTAAGGAACCAATATAGCTGCCATGAAAAATAAATGCAACAATGACATCTTATTGCTTCCAAGAGCAAGCAGTGTTTTTCACTGTCCTTCAAGGCTGATTTTTACCTATCCAAACTTTAGTCATGGCCATTTTTATGATTTCTTTAAAATATGATAGAGGGTATGGACTTTCTCATGAAAATAATGCATAAGTAACTATTTAAAAATATTTTCAGTGTATTTTTAATAGATCCCCCTCTCCCTGCCCTAGCGATCAAGCCCATTCTCCTACCACTTTAAGACTCAAACACACCAGGTGATTGGGGCTGGGGTGGCAGTAATATTAATACTTCTCCTCCCCCAATTCAGACTAGCTTCTGAATATCTTCTTCCAAGTTGTCACTGCAGGCAGATCCTTCTTATTTTAGAGGTTTGTCTGTCAATCTTAAGGAAAAGCACTGTGGGGAAACAATAGCAGGAGGATTCCAAAAACAATAATAGAGCAGTTAAAAAGCTTAGCTTCTAAAAGGCCCTCACTCCTTGCTGAGAGGGTTATAGAAACGCTGCTGCCTGATTTTTTTTCTTTCAAGATGGATCTCTTCTGATGAACTTGTTGGTTGAATTCTTTCTCCTTCATCCTAGGAAAAAACTCAAGAGTGTTTTGAAAGTAATCCTAGGAGAAGATTTATCTCAAGTAGATACTTGGCATCCCTGAGCTCCTATGGGCTGGGTGACCACTGCTTAATGGCTCTGGGGACTTTTTCAGAACACGATTCCTTGATCTTTTCCCTAAGGAACAGATAAGTGTCATGAAAGTGAAAGTGAAAGTCACTCAGTCATGTCGGATTCCTAGCGACCCCATGGACTGCATAGTCTGGCCTGAATTCTCCAGGCCAGAATACTGGAGGAGGTAGCCTTTCCCTTCTCCAGGGGATCTTCCCAACCCAGGGATCAAATCCAGGTCTCCTGCATTGCAGGTGGATTCTTTACCAGCTGAGCCACAAGGGAAGCCCAAGAATACTGGAGTGGGTAGCCTGCCCCTTCTCCAGCGCATCTTCCTGACCCAGGAATCGAACGGTGGTCTCCTGCATTGCAGGAGGATTCTTTAAAAACTGAGCTATCAGGGAAGCCCGTGAATTCCTTATAAAAGAAAGCCAATGGTTTTTAAGAACCTTGTAAGTACCCTGGAGTAGGAAATGGCAACCCACTCTAGTATTCTTGCCTGGAAACTTCCATGGACAAGGGAGCCTGGTGGGCTGCAGTTCATGAGGCCGCAAAGAGTCGGACATGACTGAGCGCATGCATGCACACACACACACACACACACACACACACACACATAAGGGCACTGGAAAGAGAAATATCTTTAAGGAAAGAATTCATTCAGTCAAAACACAACTTAATGCTCATGTTGCAGCCTGGAATAAAAAGAAAACTACCCTTTAAGAACTCACAATCAAAATATTCATTGTTTTCCTATCTTCTTTAAAGAGCAGTTAATTTTAAATAATATTTTATCATCTTATTGTTATTTATATATTTTCATTTTTTGACCATGCTGCATGGCATGTGGCATCTTAGTTCCCTGGAATCGAACCTGCACCCACTACATCAAAGCACAGAATCTTAACCACTGAACCACCAGGGGAGTCCATGTTTTATTTTATGTCTTACATTCTTCACCCACTCAACTTAATTGTGTTTCGACCTGAGTATTTCTTCAGCTTTACTGGATTCTTTTTGGGTTTTAAAAGAAGATGCTTCCCACTCTAAATTTCCTACCTTTTTAAGTAAAAATCATTGTTTAGATTCTTTTTCTTCATAACTCCCCTATCTCTGGTTGCCTGATTTAGGGATAAAAAAACACAGGACACACAGTTCAATTTGAATTTTAGATAAAGAGCAAGCAATTTTTTAGTATGAATGTGCCCCAAATGTAGTATGGGACATACTTATACTTAAAAAAAAATGGTGTTTATCTGATTCTGACTTACCTGGGCACCTTGTATTTTACTTAGCAACCTTACCCTTACCCCAACCTACCTCTATAGAATAAGATGGCATTCGAGTTTAGTGACATCAACACACTTAGAGCATCTTCTTTATTCTGTAATCCTGATCACAGTGGAACATGGTAAACTCCCTAGAAAACTGAACACCCCCTGCCAGACGGCACTAACTTACTCCCCTCTGACACAGACCCTCTCAGCTGAATGGGACACTTCAGCCACTGCAACCCCACACAATATTGTTAGTGACTGGAGGACATATTATTTCTTCCCTGTATCTCACAGATGTGAATTTTTAACTTCATTTTTCTATAAAACAAATCCTGTGGGTCTGGTTCGCCTATCACCTATCTTAGTTTGTCTTTTACATTCTGAAGGGAAACTAAACGAGGATAATGTTGGTAATTACCAAGCACAGATCTTCAGAGTCTCTTGTGTGACAACAATGCAGAAAAGACTAAAGTCTGTAAATAAATTAAAGCTAAATTTTAATCTTCTTCTCTAAAAAGCCAAGAAGAAAGTCCTGGGCAGAACAACTGATTTGAATGTCATTTCTGTTGTTTCACCTGCTCACTTATAATCTGGTAAGATTTAGAAGGTTTCAAATGAAGCCTGAGCTCCTCTCTGACAGAGTTGGCTGTTTTGAGCACAACAGATACCATAGTTATCACGCAGAGAGGTGAACACCAAATATGTAATTTATTTAATGCAGCACTTTTACAGGTAGAGTACCATGCCAACAGATATGATTTTTTAAATTGAAACCTAACTGTAATTGAAATATGTGATCACTAATATCTGCAATCAGCCGTTTCTACGGTAGTTTAATATGCAGCTGCTTTGAAATGTGCTTGCAGATTAGCAAAATGTCAGACCCCACTTTCAAAGAAAGCTGTCTTCTGGGACATCATTTATTCTTGCTCATAACTTTAATATGATTACCTCCCACTATAGCAAACCAATTTTTTTTATAACATTCTAAAGAGATGTTATGCACAGAAGAGCCCGGGATATTTCCAGTTAAGATGGCCATCTCTGAGACAGGCAATAGAGACTGAAAAATGCCATGACACCCATATCCTGGATCCTTGTTAGATTAATTAAACAAGGAGGCCATTAGATGAGGTGGTTCTAACTCCTTAACAGCCTACATGAGCAAACCAAAACCTGACTATAAATGCCTTGTGATTAAGAAATAGAAACCTCAGGACAACCAATCACAAACAGCCAGCTAGGCTTGTCCCAAATCACGCTTAAGCTGTAATCAAAGAACTTCTTTGCTTTGCTTTTTCCTTTTTTCTGTAAGTCTTTCCCCTGCTCCTGTAGTTGGAGCACTTCTAACCACTTCCGGTTTGTTGCTACCTGGTTTTAATAGACTTTTGATCAAATAAACTCAACATTTGTAATATGCCTAAGTTATTCTTCTAACACCATACAGAAGTCATTTATGGATCTGGCATTTGGATGCTCTGAGAAATGGGGTGTAGGTCCAGATGATTATTCCCCAAGAGCAGAGTCTAAACTAAGAGGGCTGTTTGTACCACTGGTAGGTAAACCTCACTTTTTAGGGAAACATACAAGGGCTCTATAGTTCTGAAATCTGCATGTGACTTTTTAGGGGTTAAGGAAAAGTTCAGAGAATTTGCAAACAGTTTAAAACTTGCAAATGAGGCTGTTCAAACCCATGAGTAAATTAGAATGCACAGGCTTTTAGGGCAGTCAAAGAGAGTTGTAAGGCCTGAGACTGGAGGCATTAAGGACTTTGCCTTGTAACCTGATTAAGAAATGCCCCTGCCTGCCTATCTTATCTGTTTCTCAGGATAAGTCACAATGCCTTTAGCTATTTCTGATTTAGGCCTGGCTGGGTGTGGATCTGTACTATTTTGATTGTATCTGCTGGTTCTGATGATCTCATTACTTTGTTAATTAAATTTCTGGCTTATTTTAATCTCCCTTTAACAGTGCACTTTTAACCACGGGGAAGAGGAAGCAGCTCCTCAGAGAATAGGGTCTGCCCCAAAGGTGGTTCTGCAGGCTTCCTTCCTGTGCTTCAAATTATAGCCTCCTGTCAGGTCTGCCAGAGAACCTCTAAGGCCCAGGTTAAACATATTCATTCAGGGGATTCCCCTGGTGGTCCAGTGGTTAAGAAACCACACTTCCACTGCAGGGGATACAGGTGTGGTGGCTGTTTAGGGGAACTAAGATCCTGCATGTTGCAAAAAATAATTATCCAGGGACTTCCTGGTGGTCCATTCGGTTAAAAAATCTAATTCCCATTGCAAGGGATGAGGGCTGGATCCCTGGTTGGGGAACTAAGAACCCACATGTCGCTGGGCACCTAAGGCCGGGTGCCACAGCTGGAGAGCCTGGGTGCTGCAACGCAAGATCCCACATGCCCCAACGAATATTTCACTTACTCTAGCTAAGACGCAACACAGCCAATAAATGAGTAAAATAAGTAAATATTTTTTAAAAATTCATAATTACACTTCTGGGGAGAAGTGCAAATAGCCCCAAAACTCTCAAAATTGCCAGAATGAAATGCCCCAGAGGCTGTACATGGACCAAAAGCAAGGCCTCCAGCAACTGTCATTGTCCCTACTGTTCTTCTCTTTCTACTTTTTCCTCTCTCCCTCACCATTCGATTTTGTTTGGGAATTATCTGTCCATATCCTCTGCCCATTTCGTGGATGTACACTGCATGTGTTAAGTTGGCTTTTCTGTGTGATTTATCATTTGCAATACAATGCTAGCTCCCTGATTGATCTCTTCAGGCTGAAGACAGACTCCGAAAGGAGTGTCTTCAGGTTCAGTTACCTACTAGCACCTATTCTTGCCACTTTGTGTAATGCTAATGCAGAATATATGCCCCTAGACACTGGCTTTTTTAGATGAATAGGAAAAAAAAATGTCAGCTCCTTGTTCATTCTGTCTAGGCCAAAACATTAAGAATATCAACTCTGTTAAAGCTTAAAAAATATTTTTGCTTTGTTGTCATTAGTCCTTCCTTTTGTTCCTTGTGGGGTTTGGTGACTAGAGGTTTTAAAGTTTCATGCCGTCAAACCTATGCTTCTCATGAGAGTGTATTTCTACATCAGAGTTTTTCGCAGTGCCTGCTTTGAAAACCATCATGAATATAAATCTTAAAATATACAATTAATAAAAGACAGTTTAAATACTATAACTATATATTATATGTGCATGATTGTATATATACATAATTATTACATTTAGCTATAATAGTCCAAACCACCAGTTTTTCCTAGTGTTTAGCAGTAACACAATGGACTAACAGAATCAGGGACTTGCTTGTCTGATCTCTAACCGCACGCCTATTGTATGTTCTTGATGTTCTCTATGAAACTCTTAAGAACCTTCCTTTTCTCTTCCTTCCTTTTTCCCCAAAAAAGTCAGTCCTAAAGAAGTAGAATTGAGCAAAGTAGGTATGGGCTTCAGGGCAGGACTGTGGGGCCTGGGGAGCTGGAGTGTTCCAGAGCCACTGTCAGAGCACAAGTGGAAAGGGGGCTTCCCTGTCTGCCCAGTGGTCAAGACTCTGCCCTTCCAATGCAGGGGTTGTGGGTTCAATCCCTGGTCTGGGAACTAAGATTAATGTCATTAATCTTTTTAATATTCATCAATCTGATAGGTATTAAATGCAACTTCTTTTGTTTTGCATTTTCCTGACGACTAGTAAGATCGAGTATCTTCTACTTTATTAATTATCCACTTTCCTTGTTATTTGATCAATTTCTGTTGCTTTATTTTGGCTATTTTTCTCTTGCTGGTTTTTGTCAACTTGTAGGAGTTCATTGTGCAAAGATATTAATTTATTACATTTTAATTTTTACTATATATTTAATATTAATAATAATTTCTTGGTGTTATTAAAGTTATTAAAAATAACTCCTTGGTGGGCCTGTGGTTAGGGCTCCATGCTCCCACCTCTGGGCACACTGGGTCAAGCCCTTGTTGGGGAACTAAGATCATGAATGCCCTGTGGCATGCCCAAAAGATAAATTAACTTCTAAAAATCTGTTTTTAGCATGTTACGAAAGATCTGCTGGAGAAGTGATACCCACTCCAGTATTCTTGGCCTTCCCTTGTGGCTCAGCTGGTAAAGAATTCACCTGCAATGTGGGAGACCTGGGTTCGATCCCTGGGTTGGGAAAATACCCTGAAGAAGGGAAAGGCTACCCACTCCAGTATTCTGGCCTGGAGAATTCCATGTATTGTATAGTCCATGGTGTCACAAAGAGTCAGACAGAACTGACTTTCACTTTCTTTATAGATGCGTATCTTACAACCTTAAGAAAAATTTCCCACCCAAACCTACTCTTGTGGATCTATCTGCACATTTTAAAACTTTTCTTCTACTGGTTTTTATTTCAGTGATATAGTCCAAGTGGATTTTATTTTGTATGTAACATAGCAGTCTAACTTGCAGCTGGAAACCCATTATTCAGGACTACATAAAATAAATCAACCTCTACCTTTCCGCAATGTTTGATGTTAACCTTAGACTTTTTCTTATCACATATAATCCTTTGATATGTGTATGTGTGTGTGTATGTTTACACATACACACATACATACACAAATACTACACGTTTACCATGATGTTTTTGTTTTATTCCTCTTCAGTTTGCTTTCTTTGCTTAAAATGCTGAGAAGGAACTCCAGTGTATGGCTCCACCTCATTCTTTTAAAAGCATGTTGTCTTAAGAATTGACAAACCTGACTCACTAAGCCATAGCCAATTAACTGTTCCCAGATGAAGAAGTCCCCATGGTAACATTTTCAGCTGCCCCAGCTTTCTAGGTCCTGCTCTGAATTGCTGTTGTTTAGTCGCTAAATTGTGTTCAACTCTTTTGAAACCCCATGGACTGTAGGCCACCAGGTTCCTCTGTCCATGGGATTTCCCAGGTGAGAATAACCTGAATGGGTTGCAATTTCCTTCTCCAGGGAATAGTCCCAACCCAGAGATTAAACCCACGTCTCTTGCATCGCAGGCGGATTCCTTACCCCTGAGACACCAGGGATGCCTGCTCTGAATGGTGAGCCCAAATCTCTCCAGAGTTCTTTACTTACCTCCCCAAGGAGGGAATCACAGTACCTGCCTCTACAAAAAAAGGACAGCCTTCTACTGGGTCACCTTCCATCAGTCAGCTCCACAGTCTCTTTACATTCTGTGCTTGGTGGCTTTCTTAATGAGTTGCAGGTCTGACTTCTCCCTGCATGAAAAAGGAGAATTTAAGGCACCACTGTTCTACTGCTGACCTTTTTTGGTGCTTTTTAATCTATGGGAGGTTTGGGGGTAGATATAGTTAAAAATAACTGAAGACTCCTGCAATATTTATTGATCTCTCATCAATCTTTGATTCCATAGACAGGTACCACTTAGCCAAGCCATATGATTTTGATATTGATTCAAGGTTTTTAATCTTCCCTCAGAGCTTTTACTGCCACAGAATTGCAAGCACGGTTCATTCATTCCTCAAATATGTATTGATGCCACTGTTTACCAAGCCCTGTGTTAAGTACTGTGTATATACTGGTGAGCAGAATCATCACAATGCTGGGTAGTTATGGATTGCTTTGAACAAATTCTAATCCCAAATGTGATTAAAAACATACTTTGTCCTCAACTCTCCTTTGAAGCATCTATTTAAATATTTGATGCAGATTTAGCCTCCCTTATGTCTTCCTGCCACAAGAAACAACAAGATCAGCATCTTTTCCTATTGAAAAGAGAAGGTATTTAATGCTGCAGGCACCACCACGGCACTTTCCAAATGATTTTTGTTCTGAATAGTTTAGTGTCTTTTTAACAGAACGAATATTGTTGATATGGGTTAAAGATCATTTGGTGTTCAAAAAATATTTATTGAGTCCTTATTATATGTTAGACACACTATTCTAGCATCTAGACACAGAGGCTATTTTTTTTTTCCCCTGCCATGGACTCCTTTAGCTTAAATATATGAACTCCTTCTCAGAACAATATTTTTATAAATTCATAAGTTAAAATAGATTGTGCTAAAAAAAAATACACTGTGTTGCAAAGAAAACTAATCGCCCTATACCTTGGTTAACAATGTTAACTCATTTATTTAAGCCCTGATATTGTCTTTAAATTTAAAAAAAACCTATTAATTTTAATGGGAAATTTTATTATGTATTACATCTTACATCTTAACCTAAGACAGTCAAATAATTTTCAAAGATTTAAATATATATGGGGTAGTTATACAGATATATATCCTATATAACCAGACATGCAAATGTAATAAAACTTTGTATAAGCAATAACAACAAATTTGAAAGTAAGCTAACAAATAATCCAATGAAGGCTTATTGTACTCACCCAAAGAAGGAGTGAAGACTGGATTGATGATGTATGTACAGGGAAAGATGAGGGCCTTTGACATTAGAAATCTCATTATTCTTTGTACACTATTTTCTTCATAGACTTTTCAATCTTCTGGAGGTTCATTGTTACTGAGGTCAAATTTTGCTTAAAATAAGCTTAACATTTTATCTCTACAGCAAAAATAAAAGCAAAACACATGCACACAACAGACCAAAGGGTTGTAAGAAATGAAGATGCTACGTCTTCATCTCCTGCTCGGTTGTCGTCGTTCCATTGCTAAGTCGTGTCCAACTCTGCGACCCCATGGACTGCAGCACACCAGGCTCCTGTGTCCCCTGCTATCTCCTGGAGTTTGCTCAAGTTCATGTCCATTCACAGGCAAAGCAAACATATTTGTGTTCATCAGAACAGGGCAATTCGTTCTGATATAAATTTGTTTCCCAAGATACTACAAAAACCTCTTTTGAGTGAATTGATGAGTGTGTCTTCGCCTGCAATCACAATATGGACACAATTTCTCATACTGTGTATATTTAATGTGTTTTGGGTAAAATTTTCTTTACATTGGGCATAAAACAAAGTTTGCCAAAAGACTTTTTTACAAGTTATATTGCTGAAAAGTCATTAACTGAACATTCATTTGGTGAGATACATCTATTAGCCATTAGCATATAACTCTATAGACAAAACTTGAGAGTCCACGGATTCAGCTAGGGGTTAAAAAGAAAAACTGAATAAAATAGACACAAATACTTGCCTCTAAGGATCTCATATTCCTCACAATCTACACAGATGATAATTCTGTTCACAAGGTCAATTTGTTCAGCTCATAGGAGGTGCAATTTGTTCCTTTTTTATAATACCGAGTCCCAAGTTCCAACACAGTCCTCCTCAAAATAAAAGTCCCAAGGAAGTACAATTATTCTGTTAAAGGTTTGTTTACTTAGATGTTTGCCATAGTCTCCAAAATCTTCCATCCAGATCATGTCTTTGATGCTACTTGATCTAGATCAAGAATAGGCAAAGTATTGCCCTTGGGCTAAACCCATTACCTCCTGTGTTTTGCAAACAAAGTTTCATGGGATCTACACTACACTAGCAAGAGTTGAATACATGTGACAAAGATCCTCTAGCCTACAAAGTCAAAATGTATATTCTGACTCTTTATTTTAAAAAGTATGGGGAATACATGTAAATCCATGGCTGATTCATGTCAATGTATGACAAAAAGCACTATAATACTGTAAAGTAATTAGGCTCCAACTAATAAAAATAAACCAAAAAGAAAATATGAAGGGAAAAAAATAAAAAGTTTGCCCATCTGACCTAAATTTCTAGAGTTGCAAGTGTTATTGAATATTTGAGCAGATCTATAGAAGCTTCTTAAGAGAAGTGGCCTTGGTTACAGATTTTCCTATAGCTCTTACAAAGCAAATAAGAAATAAAACTTCTTAAGAATGAATAGCCACTTTCTAATTTTCTAATACCAGAATTCTCATTGCTCTGGTGCTTAATGGGTATAATAATACACTTAGAACTCTTGGGTGATTTCTTCCTTATTCTTTGGATAAGATTAACATCTTAAATGCAACTTAAATGCAATTTACAAGGTGCCTCCTGTTCTAGTCTCACATACTTTGGTCTGTTTCTTCTCACTACCCCTGTTAGGACCACATGATTCTGCTTTGGGGAAACCTGTGTCCTCCTTGTAAATTTGTTTCCTTAGTGTAGAGAGCAATTTTCACCCCCCAGGTCTTATGTGGGTTAATTCCTACTCATTTTCAGATTTCTGACTTTTTGTTGTTGTGGAAAAGATCTTTCTGTTTGTTTTTTCTGTCCCATCTCTCTAAAAGTTAGACTTTCAGAGCACCTGTATGGCTCAACAGCAATAAATCCACCTGCAATGCAAGAGGTGCAGTTTTGATCCTTGGGTTGGGAAGATCCTCTGGAGAAGGAAATGGCAACCCACCCCAGTATTCTTGCCTGGAGAATCCCATGGACAGAGTTGCCTGTGGTGGTCACAAAAAGAGTTGGATAGGACTTAGTGCCCCAAAACAACAACAAATTTCTCTTTTACAGTAATTTTCAGAACATGCTATAAAAACGTACACACTTACACTATTTAATTTCTGTCTTCCTATCAGATTCCATAATGTGTGGGACCAGTCTGTTCTGTTTGTAGCTAGATCTTCAATGCTTAGCTAGTACCTTATTAGTTAATCAAATTTGTGAAATGAACTTATGAACACCACAAAACATTCATACATCAGATATTTAACAGTGAACTTATTCTCAGCTCTTGCTAGGAGGGTCAATGTAAGAATGTAGCACCTAAATGTTTTCCTGAATTTCTTATACAATTATGTAAAATTGTTCCATATTGATAAATGTATCAGAATTTAATGCTAACATAGTTTGGAGGGAATAGTGTCTTTTTTTTTTTAAGTTAGCAAAAGAATAATATAGTTTGTTGTATTTCTCTTTCTCCTGGAAGCCAAGAAGTTCAAAAGTAAATGTAATTTTTATTTACAGGAATGTTCTCCAAACCCAGATTCCTGGTAAAAATTCTTTCCTCTTTCTTTACATGTTGTGTTAGGCTTTTATTCACTTTACAAATCTGTTAGATATTTGTTTCATGTCAAGTTGCCTCAATTTTGAGTAATTATAACTTGATCCTGTTTAAGACTCATAACTTTCCTCACTAGAGCAAGTCCAGATCTGAAAAATTGCTAAGAATGAAAGCTACAACTGGTGGTTCTGAGTGTCCTGAATTAAATTATATGACTGATTTCAATGTGGGAAAGGGGCTGGGGAGGGATGGTGTCCTTGAAGTCACTTTTTTTTTTACAGCAGCAAACTAAACTGGAGTCAGTTATCCACTCCTCATGGAATTCAAACAACTTATTAGTACTGATTAGTATACTGAGGAAGCAATTCAGCAAAAACTCAGAGCTTCTTGAGCCATAAGTGTGGGACATAGCCTTGCCTCTGTGTATCTAGTTTGAAACTAGGACCTGCTGGGCCACTTCTTGCTTCCATGATAGGCTGGTTTTCAAATTACTTCTCTTGCCTCCTTAAATAGAGCCAGGGGGTGGGAGTGGATGGGAGAGAAGGTGACTTAAAAGAGCTCATCCCTTTAGGAGGTGGGGGAACTTAATCACAAGTCTGCACTCGCTTCAGATGATTAAACAATGAGTGTTTATGAAATCAAGAAAAATATTTTCCCCCCAGAGTTTTCATTTCAAAGAGTTCTCTGTGCGTTCTGGCTAATTTAAAAAGAGCCCCATAGGGTGCTTATTTTTTTTACACATATATTGCCAGAGTAGTTCCTGTTTTGGTTTAAATGTGTTCCTTCTTTTTAGTCAGATGAAAGAGAACTTTCTTTAAAAAGAACTTGTCTGCTGATCCTGTTTGTTAGAATGAGCCTAAATAAAGCTTCTGTTAAGAGTTTAACTGTTGAGCTAAGTCCTCTCAGCTAAATTATCTGGCAATTTTCATTCTTAGTTGGGCTAGGTAACTGGAGTGCCCTTATTATCCTCTTTCCTACCTGCAATGTCTGCCTCCCCTGAGGACTCCTCTGAAGTAAATATCTTGAGGAAAGGGCTTTTCCTGTCAATTCAGTTGGCTTATTCTGCGTGGAGTGTGATGTTGGGGTGTGTGTGTGGGGAATATGCTAGGCATCTTAAGTGAGTAAGTCATTAATTCTGCAGCAGGCAATGACCTAAGAGAAGAGTGGCTCAATCAACCCGTGAAAAAATGACATCTCAAAGGCTTTAGACGAATGTCTAAAGAGGAAGGGCCATGGAAAGAGGAGGTAGAAGCCCCCAGAGTTGGCCCCCATCAGCCTAGCAGGCTACTATAACAAGAAGCTTTCAGTCAAGAGGAAATTCTGGTATGATACAACAGGAAAAATAATTAAACAAGCAGAGAAACAACACATTGAATGTGGATGAAACTCTAAACTTTATGCTAAGTGGAGGAAGTCTGATAGAAGATACAAGTCTGAGACGGGGCAAGAGGACAGGTCACAACCACTAAAAGAAAGACACAGCTGTTAGGGATGCAACATAAACTGGTTAAAACCTTCTAGGTGCAAGATGGCAGAAGATTCAATTTCCTGTGGACCTTGAGCCTCATAATATGCTCACTGTAATACGTCACCATGCTGAATGACACACCCACGGACACCATGGCAGTTCCAAGGCCAACCATAAAAAGCCAAAAAGTGGTTGAATTCTTCGAAATTACTGCTTCTGGTTCAAAATAGGTGGGATAATCCTGCCATTCATTAGCCTGTGAAATTGCCCAGCCCATAAAAACTAACCACCCCATATTTGGTACCCACTCTTGCCTTCTAAAACTCCAATGCTTTGGCCACCTGATGCAAAGAACTGACTCATTGAAAAAGATCCTGATGCTGGGAAAGATTGAAGGCAAGAGGAGAAGGGGACGACAGAGATGAGATGGTTGGCTGGCATCACTGACTTCATGGACATGAGTTTGAGCAAACTTCAGGAGTTGGTGATGGACAGGGAAGCCTGGTGAGCTGCAGTCCGTGGGGTCGCAAAGAGTCGGACAGGACTAAGTGAATGAACTGACTGACTTGCCTTCTGAGAAGCTTCCCAGGTGGTGCTAGTGGTAAAGAACCCACCTGTCAATGCAGGAGATGTAAGAGACGGGGTTTTGATCTCTGGGTTGGGAAGATGCCCTGGAGAAAGAAATGGTAACCCACCCCCGTATTGCTTGTCTGGAGAATCCCATGGAGAGAGGAGCCTGGTGGGCTATAGTCCATGGGATCACAAAGAGTTGGACACGGCTGAATGACTAAGGACGTGCCTTCTGAGATGGACTGCATCCTGCCTATGGAATGTGTATCTCTCTAAATAAATCCCTATGGTTCGCTTTTGAATTCTTTCCCAAGGGAAGTCAAGAAACCTCACTTGGTGGCCTGTCCCAGGGCCTCGCCTGAGACCTGGGACATGACCATCCTCTCTGTGTTCTATTCTCCTGCAACAAGGCCATGGATTTTATGATTTCCATACATAAAAAGTCCAGAATGAGCAAATCTATAGACAGAAAGTAGGTTATTGGTTTCCTGGGACTGGGACGGCCAGGGTTAAGATTGAGATTTTGTTGAGGGAGATGAAAATGTTCTGAAACTGATTATGGTGATGGTTGCACAAGTTGATAAGTTATCTCAAAATCACTGAAAGGTACACTTGAAATGGATGGATTTTATTTTATGTAAAATATATCTCAATAAGGCTCTTTTTCAGAAAGGTGAGGTCATCCATTCAAGGGGACTAAGGGTAGAATTTTCAAGGATAAAGATAAAAGTGCTCATTTTAACTCTCATAGCCCCCACCATCTAAAGATTGTACAGAGAGGTTTGTTTCTACAGGAAGATCCATTCCTGAGTGCTGTATCTCTCACTACAATTTCAATGTCTGAAATCTACTTGTGCAATAAAGGGTAAGGTCAGACATTTAAAACAACAGGGAGAGAGACCATTTCTTGTGTTTGACGGTGGTCATCACAGTCAAACTTCAAATCAGTTTTCAGAAGATGAGAATGTTTCCTGTATTTTGTTGAAAATGATGGAAAGATTTAAAGACTTCTATTAAAACACATGCAAATATAGAATGTTTTCAACACATGCAGTAATGCTAATAATGGACCCTTTGCTTTTGCATTTGACTAAATCAAACTGTATTATAAATATTATCTAGGCTGAAGATTGGTTTTGCTTCATTTATAAGAATTTACTAGCCAAGTGGATAAGAATATAAGATAATAGGAAGTTTCTTACTTTATTTCCTTTAGCAAATATAATGCAATTTGATATGCTAATCATAGCCTTCCCATTCCTTTTTTTTTTTCTTTAGAGGATACTCCTCTATAGTTAGGACTTCCTTGGTAGCTCAGAAGGTAAAGCGTTTGCCTTCAATGCAGGAGACCTCTATAGCTAGAACATAAGTCTTTTCAGGAATTTGTATCTAACTTGCTGTGCCTTACAGATTTGAATACATCCTAAATTGCATTTTCCAATGGGATTTTAACCCTTTTATTCCTGCTAAAGTATATCCAAATGCATGATGATGGTTTTCACAATCACATTGGATATCTATATGTAGGGCTTCATATTTATTTATCACACTTACTTTTGCAACTTGGATGCTCCTTTGTTTTAGTTGGACATTTCGTTTGAAAGGGATGAGGCAACATTACTTAATGCATGTAAACCTTAATTTACTTTGAGATTTTATCTATTTATTTATTTTGGCCACACTGAGTGGCATTAAGGATATGCATGTGGGCCAGCCAGGGGTCAAACCCATACTCCCTGCAGTGGAAGCCTGGAGTTTTAACTACTGGACCTCCAGGGAAGTCCCTACTTATTTTAAATTCAAGTTCCTTAAAAAGGACAAACTGCTGCTTTTCCTAAAAGTGAAAACAAAGGCATGGACTATACCAACATTTGATTAGATGATTATCTTATCAAGCTTCCTGAGTATTAGCTTCTCTTTTGAGAGTAACATATGGACATCACTATATACTCTCACTTGCCTATTGTTTCAGAAGCTGAGAAAAATGCATTTTACCCAGACTGCAGAACCTCAGAAAAGCAAATATGTTCACTTAAAACATATTTGATACTTAAAAGGCAGCTTTTTACAGAGTGAAGTAAGCCAGAAAGATAAAGACCAATACAGTATACTAACACATATATATGGAATTTAAAAAGATGGTAATGATAACCCTATATGCAAAACAGAAAACGAGACACAGATGTACAGAACAGACTTTTAGACTCTGGGAGAAGGCGAGGGTGGGATGTTCAGAGAGAACAGCATTGAAACAAGTATACTATCAAGGGTGAAACAGATCACCAGCCCAGGTTGGATGCATGAGACAAGTGCTCAGGGCTGGTGCACTGGGAAGACCCAGAGGGATGGGATGGAGAGGGACGTGGGAGCAGGGATCGGGATGGGGAACACATGTAAATCCATGGCTGATTCATGTCAATGTATGGCAAAAACCACTATAATAAAAAAAAAAAGACAGCTTTTACGTATTAAATTAGTATGCTACATTTTTTAAGGGACAAGATTTCTATTTGTCTATACGCTTGGATATGAAGTTTGTTTGTTGGTTTTATTTATTTACTTATCTTTAGTGAGAAGAGAGATTTTATTTACTTAGTTTTTGGCTGACCTGGATCTCCATTGTTGCACGTGGAATTTCTCTAGTTGCAGTGATCGGAGGCTACTTTTTGTTGCAGTGCGCAGGCTTCTCATTGCTATAGCTTCTCTTGTTGTGGGCATAGGTTCTAGGCACATGGGCTTCAGTAGCTGTGATGGCGGAGGGGCTCAGTTGCTCCGAAGCATGTGAAATCTTCCCAGACCAGAAATCAAATCCATGTCCCTTGCATTGGCAGACGGGTTCTTTATTCACTGTGCCACTGGGGAAGTAAGTCCTGTTTGCTGAATTTAAATTGTGCAATGTTGCCATTACTTTTTAAAGCAATTGTTCTGAAACATTAGTGCTAAACTGTTTCTGGTTTAGTAGGTCTAGAGGCAAAAGTTCGCATTTCTATCAGTTTCCTGGGGTGATGTTGAGATGGCTAGCCCAGGCTCACACTTTGAAACCTGGCTGCCCTATTGGTTTGGCAGGAAGGGGAGGTCCGTGTCTTCCATACTCAGAAAGTTATAACTACTATAGGCCAGGGCCATAACTTAAAAGAACTTTGTATGATTCCTCAAGGCCTTCAATTTTCCAAAGTCGATTCTTATCATCTGTCTCTTTCCCCACACTGTTGTTAAACGGTAAAACTGAAGTAGACTCTTGGTGCTGGGAAGATACAGATAAACATCCAATAAGCCTGAACAGTGGGGGATTGCCCCAGAAGACAGAGTTGATGGTGGCAGCTTTAAAAAGAGAAAAAAGTAAGTGAAGTCCTAGGGTCTGCTAAAAGGAAGCATGAGATGGAGAAGCATGTTACACCCTGTCATGTCTGACTCGTTGCGACTTTATTGACTGTAGCCCGCCAGGCTCCTCTGTCCATGGGATTCTCCAGGCAAGAATGGGAGTGGGCTGCCATGCCCTCCTCCAGGGGATCTTCCCCACCCAGGGATGGAACCCCTGTCTCTTGCATCTCCTGCATGGCAGGATTCTTTACCACTGAGCCACCAGGGAAGCTGGCGAGAAGATGACAGACACAAAAGCGACCCTTTTTGCCACTTTCCAGCTCTTTGACCTGAGCGCTCAAAGCTCACTGGACTCCGCTTAGTTGTTGGAGAAGGACTGTGGGACCAACCCACTTCCCAGTTCCTTCTGCCAATTCAAGTCAGAGGAGAAGCGATATGCTAAAATAGTCTAAAATAGAAGGTATTTTTTCCTGCTTTCTCTTATCTGCCCCTAGGGATAGTTTTCATTCCAATGAACTTATTTTATTTGGCAGATTAATGTTTTAATATGTCCTTTGATTCATTTTTCAGTGAGCCTTTTAAGAAATATAGCTGTATTTTCCAGGATATGTCAACCATGAGAACTCTCCCAAGCTGCCTTGAATTTTATTTTTTTTTTCCTTTCTACTATCTCTACTAATTTCTAAAATGTTTTATACCTTTATAAGATTTTATTTCTCATGATCCCTTTAGAAAAGGTAGTATCAGGAATTCGCCTCCAAGTTTTGTAGTGTAGACTTTAGGGTTTAAATCTGGTTGTAAGACCTTGAGTAAATTACTTATTTTCTTTAGGAATGAAACCTCATATGTTAAATGCAGACAATTATACTTACCTGGTGGTGTTTCTGGGAGAATTAAATGGGATGCCTCTAAAATACTTAGTACACGGGAATTCTCTGGTGGTACACTGGTTAGGACTATTTGGTCTTACTGCTGAGGGCCCAGGTTCACTCCCTGGTTGGGGAATTAAAACCCCACAAGTGGAGTGGCACGGCCAAAAATAAATAGATACATAAATAAATAAAAAGTAAAAATAAAATGGGCTTCCCAGGTGGCGCTAATGGTAAAGAACCTGCCTGCCAATGCAAGAGATGTAAGAGATGCAGGTTCGATCCCTGGGTGGGGAAGATCCCTCGGAGACGGGCATGGTAACCCACTCTAGTTTTCTTGCCTGTAGAATCCTATGGACAGAGGAGCTTGGTGGGCTTCAGAGGAGCTTGGGAGGCAAATAGTTGGTCATGACTGAATTGACTTCTCATATGCAAAAACATAAAATAAAATACTTAGGACAGTGTCTGGTTCACCTTCAATGATGTCAATTTGTATGATCATTGTTTAGTTCAGTCGCTCAGTTGTGTCCGACTCTTTGCCACCCCATGAATCACAGCACGCCAGGCCTCCCTGTCCATCACCAAAACTCCCGGAGTTTACTCAAACTCATGTCCATGGAGTCAGTGATGCCATCCAACCATCTCATGCTCTGTCGTCCCCTTCTCTTCCTGCCCCCAATCCCTCCCAGCATCAGGGTCTTTTCCAGTGAGTTAGCTCTTCACATGAGGTGGCCAAGGTATTGGAGTTTCAGCTTCAGCATCAGTCCTTCCAATGAACACCCTGGACTTATCTCCTTCAGGATGGACTGGTTGGATCTCCTTGCAGTCCAAGGGACTCTCAAGAGTCTTCTCCAACACCACAGTTCAAAAGCATCAATTTTTCGGCACTCAGCTTTCTTCATAGTCCAACTCTCACATCCATACATGACCACTGGAAAAACCATAGCCTTGACTAGACGGACCTTTGTTGCCAAAGTAATGTCTCTGCTTTTTAATATGCTATCTAGGTTGGTCGTAACTTTCCTTCCAAGGAGTAAGTGTCTTTTAATTTCATGGTTGCAATCACCATCTGAAGTGATTTTGGAGCCCCCAAAATAAAGTCTGACATTGTTTCCACTGTCTCCCCATCTATTTCCCATGAAGTGATGGGACCAGATGCCATGATCTTAGTTTTCTGAATGTTGAGCTTTAAGCCAACTTTTTCACTCTCGTCTTTCACTTTCATCAAGAGGCTTTTTTTCTCTTCATTTTCTGACCATTGTTACTGCTACTCAGAAGCAACTCTTTAATCCTTTTTCTCAACTGCTTTCACAAGAACAGTTTTGCCCCAGATCTATACTTGTCACTGTCTGGTTTCTAGTTCTCTTATGTTTCTTGACCTAAACTAGTACAGGGGTCTTAGTTTGTGCCCTTGAATTCATATCTCAGCAAAGCAAAGAAGGTTGGCAGGTGGGGAGGCTCCTAAAAGTGGTCTGCTTCCCATGGATAATCAAGAAAAGAATAAACAAAAGGCATTAAGTCTTTAGTTGAAGAGATGAGCCCACATGAAAGCTAAATTATCTAAAGATTTAAATAAGAATTAGAGACAAAAAAAGAAGTCACTTCAAATGACCCCAATTTAATTCATCATCCTTAGGACTTTCCAAAAAATAAATCTGATCATTTCACTTCCCTGCTCAAAACACTCACCCTCCCCTCACTGCCAGGTACCAATGGCCCTCTCTACTCACCAGTTTTTTCAGCAATATTTATCTTCCTCAGAGTGGTTTAAGTCTTTAAAATACTTTCAGATCAGGTCTCCTCTTTTTCTTCCTTCCAGAGACTTATCTATGGGCCGACTTCACTGATCAGAGGTCACTTAGCAGAGATCACTCTGGGCACTGGCTTCCTTATCTCCTTCTGCTCCATACTCACCCCAAAATAAATACCTTGTCTCTATTTGCTATTAACACTCTGTAAAGAACTCTCCTGCTAGAGCCTGCACTTGTTGATTTAGCTGTGAGTTTTCTAAAGCAAGCACCAAGGACACCTAGGACTCTGGAAGTAAATTCACAACAGAGGACACAATAGTTAATACTTTAGTGAATGCCTTCAGCAACAAGGAGGCTCATCCAGTTCAGCAAGGGAGTCTCTGGGCCTAAAGGTGCCTTTGGGGAGGGAGGGGCCAGATAAGGAGCAAGACCTTTGCTGAGTGGGGATTACAGGGAGGGGGACCTTTCATAAAAGGGTGGTGGGGGAGGCCTACTGAACAACCTTGTGAACTGTAATACAGCCATTGAAAAAAAAAATCTGGGACTTTTCTAGCAATAATGCAGGAAGCCAGGATCACAGGGATGAAGTGGAAGCCTGGAGTTTAGGAAGGACTCCTTGTGAACAACTTCAGGATAGAACAGTAATGTGAGAGAGTGGCAAATGACACCCCTGTGTAATCTGATATATAAAAATACTAAAATGTGTCTACATAACACGTGGAGAAATAAAACAAGAAACCTTAAATGGGAGCGATGTGGACACTACCACAGTATTTCTTAAGCAGCATATCCAAGTCACTTTGGTCTCCATTTCCTTTGCTTTGGAAATGCAGCCTATCCTAAAACATTTATCTAAAACACTGTGGAGTAATCTAACACTTATGGGAGCCAGAAAGACAGGGCCACAGAGGTGAGTTACTTATCTTCTCAAATATTGACTGTCCGATTTTAAGCAAGACAACTTGCTCTGTGTGATCTGTCAGCTGACAAACTGCAAGTCACGTTGTTTTTGTTATCGGTTGTTTTTTGTTATTGTTTTTTTTTTTTTTTGTGGGTTTTATATGTGTGTGTTTGCAAGTCATGGCTTTGATGGACTCATTTGTATTTAGATTTCTAACATCAGTCAACAGCATACTATGTGTTGGCCTGTTTCTTAGGCATTCACAATAGTAAATGACAGAAGATGCCTGCCCTTTGAGAATTTACAGACCAGAAAGGAAGAGGGATTAGTAAACATAGTAAATCTAGTATGTCTGATCAGTACCAGGGCAAGCAGAATACTGTAGACACACAAGTCCAGAGAGTCAGGGAAATCTTGGAGGATAAGCAGATATTAGCTAGGAAAAAAAAAAGAAGGGAGGTGATATTCCAGGCAGTGGGAATAACATATCCAATGAATAGCATAAAAGCCTAATTTAGTGTTCTCTTTTTGATGAGTTCCCAAACACTGAAATGCAAAAGGTGACATTTAGTGACTTAAAATTTATTCACTTAAAAAGACCATGCTTTATTTTCTGATATGGATACCTTTCTTACTTTGGGGGTGTTAAAATGTCATCTTTGCCACGAAATGATAGTGACAGCAGATGATAATGTAATTCTTTAAATAACATCTTTGGCAAAATAAGATTTTCAAACTTGTGTTGATCCCTAAATTTTACTAGTCTATGAAATAGAGAAAGAAGTTCATTCCCTCACCCTATATAAAATTTTCTTTTTTATCTCTCCATTTTTTGGTTAACACAATTACTCAAAAAGTCTACAGGAAGCTGTGATTTGTTAGTCCAGAGCAAACTGTTCAGGTAACAATTGAACTAAGGGATGGGAATATAAGCCAGCCCTTTGAGGATTCTAGTTGCTTGATAGTTTCCTCTATAGAAAGTACCTTCTGAACTCTTAAGCACTCCAAAGATCTGACATTTGTCACTTACAGATTTATTTTGAAATCCAGGTTCTTGGCTTGTTTTCACATATTCCTTAAGGTTTTGTTTTTTTTTTTTTTACAGTGCTTTGATTGAAAATTTTATAGGTTTTAGAAATTAATTTGATAATTATATATATTATCATAGGCAATTTAATATACCTATCTATCTATCTAAGGACTTCTCTGGTGGCTCAGACAGTGAAGAATCTGTCTGCAATGTGGGAGACCCAGGTTCGATCCCTGGGTGGGGAAGAGTCCCTGGAGAAGGGAATGGCAACCCACTCCAGTATTCTTGCCTGGAGAATTCCATGGATAGAAGCTACAGGCCATGGCGTTGCAGAGTCAGACACGACTGAGTGACACTTTCAGAAGGCAGGAGGAGAAAGAACAGCTCTCAATCCTTGCCCCACTCTCTGGGTTTTCTACCTATGTATGTGGCTTCCCTGGTGACTCAGATAGTAAAGAATCCGCCTGCAAAGTGGGAGACCTGGGTTCAATCCCCAGGTTGGGAAGACCCCCTGGAGGAGGACATAGCAACCCATTCCAGCATTCTTGACTGGGAAATCCCAAGGACTGAAAGAGCCTGCCAGTCGATGGGGTCAAAAACAGTCAGACCCGGCTGAGCAACTAAACAACAAAGATTTTCCACTTAGTCCTCATAACACCCTTTCCATTTTTTGGAGATTACGATGCAAAGAAGTTAAATAACTTGCCTAAGGACACAGAACGAAGAGTTGGGTTTGTAAGTAGTTGGGAGTGCGCTGTAGTTGAGCATATTAACAAGGTGAGAAAGTCCTTTACAAATTCAAAATGTCAAGAAATACCTCCTAGGTTCTTGGATGGGAACAGCCTTACCAAACTTCTGGAAAAATATTACTAAACATATATATGTCCAGATTTGAAAACCATTAGCTATTAACCTTGTCCACTATCTAAAGCTTGCATTTAGGACCAATATTTACTTCCTTTTTTCCCCTCCTGAGTACTCCCTAGATCACCCTAGTGTAAAAGAGTAATTTCTTAAATCCATTTATCTCTTAAAGGAATGATTTAAAGTGGGAAACACACACATACAATAGAAAACAGTGGGAGGAAAACCCCTTCAAGAATATGTGAGTTCAACTTTCTGTTAACTCTATTCTACTGATTTTAAGAAGCTTTCAGAAAGGGTCCAGCTGCTGTCTGGGAAGGCAGTTAAAAGTAGTGGCCATTTTATAATGTATGCAAATGTTAAATCATTATGTAGTACATTTGAAAGTAGCATGATATTGTACATCAAATACATTTCAATGAAAGAAAAAAAAAGTAGTGGAGAAAACATGGGCTGGGAGACAGGAATGAATTCGGATCCTAATATCTTGTTAATTTCATTATTTCTATTTTGTAGATGAGTCAGTTTAAGCTCAAAATTTTTGAAGGAGAAAAAATCACCTGATTTCTAATCTAATGCTCGAATGACTTGATGGTGTAAGGGAAATGAACAGAGCAGATGAGAAAGAGAGGTGGGGGTTAGAAGGATATCAGAAAATCTAGATCTAGGACTATGGTAATTTTAAGGATTTACTTGTTTCCCTATCTCCATTTTGAGTAGTGCAAGAGGTTTCACATCCCTAGGGAAGTAATTACCATGACATTTACTTTTAAGCACAGTTCTATCGGTAGAGTCCTAGAAGGAAACGAATGTAACTATTTACCATTATTTTTGATGCACTGATGCATTTATTCAAAGAAAACACTTTCATGTCAATGCTTTTAAATAATTCAGTTTTACTATCTTTTCAAGTATTTATTTCACATATAACTACCTATAATTATTGTGTATAAATGAAAAAATAACCTAGAAGCTATTCAAGCCCAGTTTTACATATTTCATACAAACAACAATTTCTTTTCTCCTACTGCTTTATGGTGAATTGTACTTTCCCCTTCATTTCTATACCCTTTGGCTCAGTAGTGTTTTGCAATATTGATGACCAGCTAAGCTCAGGATATTTATTTCCATCTGGTAGAGTTCAACTTCTGCCTCTTGTTTGCTTTCTCCATCTGCCCAGCTCACCATCTTTTTTTTTCTTTTCCCCTCCTCTTTAATGGAGTTCGGTTAACCCTCTCGCAGGCCTAATCGTTTTAGCAGGCTCATGCCTTCGTATTCCGCGCCCCCCCCCCCCCCGCCCACCCCCAGTTTGGCAAGTAGGACTTCAAGTAACCTTAAATGTCTGTGCCTAGTACTTTCACAACCTTCAAATTTTATCTTTTCTTGTTTTATAAAGGACAGCAAAACGCGAAGGCTGAGACAGTTACTTAGTTTAGAAAAAGAAACAACCTTCGGTTTTGTGCGTAAACGGTGTAAAATGCATTCTATAGATTTTTTTCTGTTTATAGATTAAACGTTACGGTTACCATACTTATCTTCAATAACAGGCTTTCTTATCAGTTTTAAGATGGGTTCAGTAAGGACTCCATTCTTCTCTCCTTTTGACTCTTGATGTCACTAAACAACAACCATAAAAGGCTTACTAACCCTCGAGAGCCGGTTCGCTCCACTTTTCTCCACACTCCCTGTATCCTCAGCACTGGTACCCGCACCCCGCTGCTCATCCTGCCCGTGGAGCCAGCCACGTAGACTCCGCGTCGGGGACAGGATGTAAACACCGAGTACAGTCAGCGGGCCATGCAGACGTATCCGTGCCGCCGGCGCGGGTGTACACAGCCTAAGCCGGGCTGCTTTTATCTGCACAGCATTAAGCCTCCTCGCAGGCTAGCCCGGGCAGAGTACTCTTGCAGAGGATGCGCTGGCGCGGTGCCTGGAGTTGCCGGAGCGGGAAGGAGGAGCTAGGGCTGGGGGGGCGGGGCTTTCACACGCGAACCGCTGGTTTCCTCCTTCCCCCGCCACTAGCTCCCCCTTCTCCGGCTGCCACTCCGGGGTTTATTTGTTTACAAGCGGATTACGTCAGCTCCTCCCTCTCTTCCCAGTCTGTGGACCCGCCCCGCTGGCCCCTTGTTCCCGCCCCCTCCGACTCCGAATCTGTTTGCGTCACAATGGTGCGATCTCTGGATTGGCTGGAGACGGCCGTCACGCTCCAGCTACGCCACTTCCTTTCCGCGGCTCTATAAAAAGTGCTGCACCACCCCTTTATCTCTTAGCCCGTCGGAGCTGGAAATGCAACTGTTGGGAGCTTCGGAGGTTGCGGAGCTGGAGGCGGAGGCGGCTGGGGAGGTCCGAGCGATGTGACCAGGCCGCCGTCGCTCGTCTCTTCCTCTGTCCTGCCGCCTCCTGTGTCGAAAATAACTTTTTTTTACTATAAAGAAAGGAGAAAAAAAGTAGCCGTACGCCGCTCACGCCCTCTCTCCCTCTTAGCCCTCTGACTTGTGAGGGAGCCCGGGGTGGCCGCTCCTCCGTCGGGGCCGCGCCGCCGAGCCCCGGCCGCCCCGGGCCGCCCCCGCCCGCCGCCCCCATGCATCCCTTCTACAGTCGGGCCGCCACCATGATAGGCGAGATCGCCGCCGCCGTGTCCTTCATCTCTAAGTTCCTCCGCACCAAGGGGCTCACGAGCGAGCGACAACTGCAGACCTTCAGCCAGAGCCTGCAGGAGCTGCTGGCAGGTGAGCGGGCCGTGGTGGCAGGAGGGCGAGGGACGCCGAGGGGGGGAACGCGGCCGCACTTGCCGGGGCCGGGCCGTCGGGGCCGCGGGAGTCTCCGCAGCGCCCCGGGCGACCGCGCTCGAGTCCGGCCGCGGGACAGTGGCTGGCGCGCCGGCGGCCGCTAACGGCGGGTCCCAGGGAGGGTTTGGGGGTTGGGTCGAGGGCGCTCCCTGGCCCCCCGCGGTTGGCCAACGTTGGGGGGAGGGAGAAGAAAACTGACGCACAACAAAGAAACTAAAGCCGACCGAGGCGAGAGCTGCGGTTTTTGGACGTTCCGCGGATTTGGGGGGACAAAGGAGCCGCGGGGCTGGGGTGGGTTCGACGCCCCCTCCCCCTACTCCGGTCCAACAGTTGCGGGCTCGGCTCTCCGGCCCGGGGGGTAAAACGGCGCGGCTGCCCCGAAGCCCGCCCGGGACGGACGTGCGGTCTCCCCGCGCCTCCTACCCCTGCCCATTAATCATCGGATTTGTCACCGGCACAATTACAGCCCTGCCCAGAGCGTGGTTTAGGGTGGCTTGTTTTCCTTCCCTTCGGGATTAACACTCCGGTGGCGCTGCTCCTCCAAAGTCATAAACCCCATTGTGTGCGGCCAGGGTGGGGTGGAGAAAGTAAACAGGTTCCCGCCTGGCCGCCGGTGCCGTCCGCCTGGCGCAGGCTGCGCGCCCGATTCCCGTTTTGGCGGCTCAGCCGGTTGCTTCCCGGAGATTGTTTTGTCCCGTGCAACTGTTATTTCTAAAACCCTGCCTTGCTCGTTTTCCATCCACGCACATCCGCGAATGCGATGCTGGGCTTTTTTAAAAAAGTTGATACTCGGCATTTTCACTCAAAGGAGCCAACGGAAGAAGGAGACGAAGGCGGGAGCACAGTAACGGCGTCTAAGCATTGTTTTCTCTCTTCTTTTCTTCTATAGAACATTATAAACATCACTGGTTCCCGGAGAAGCCCTGCAAGGGATCAGGTTACCGTTGTATTCGCATCAACCATAAAATGGATCCTCTGATTGGACAGGCCGCGCAGCGGATTGGACTGAGCAGTCAGGAGCTGTTCAGGCTTCTCCCAAGTGAACTCACGCTCTGGGTTGACCCGTACGAGGTGTCCTACAGAATTGGCGAGGATGGCTCCATCTGTGTGCTGTACGAAGCCTCACCAGCAGGAGGTAGCACCCAAAACAGCACCAACGTGCAAATGGTAGACAGCAGAATCAGCTGTAAGGAGGAACTTCTCTTGGGCAGAACAAGCCCTTCCAAAAACTACAATATGATGACTGTATCAGGTTAAGATATAGTCTATGGATGGATCATCTTATAATGGATGGATAAATTTGATTTTTGCTTTGGGTGGGCTCCCCTTGGGGATGAATTATGGAATTTAAACCATGTCACAGCTGTGAAGATCTGGCACAAGATATATCGAGTGGTAAAAAAAATTTTTTTTTAAGTGACAGTGCCATAGTTTGGACAGTACCTTTCAATGATTTTAATAGCCTGTGAGTCCAAGTAAATGATCATCTTATTTGCTAGGAGTGAAGTCCTAGGATGGTTTCAGTTTCTCCCAGACATGATACCTAAATTTTTCCGTCAGTCCCTTTAATGCAAATCTCTATTTCTCTGCAGTAGAACTTGCAGAGAAAATTTGCACTATTACACTTAAAAGTTGTTATCCTTTCTGGCAGCTCAATAGGAAAGCTCAATGTTTTAAACATGGTAGTACTGGAAATTTTATGACAAGACTTTTACCTAGCACTTAAATATGTATAAATGTATATAAGACAAACTAGTAAGCATGACCTGGGGAAATGGTCAGACCTTGTATTGTGTTTTTGGCCTTGAAAGTAGCAAGTGACCAGAATCTGCCTTGGCAACAGGCTTTAAAAAAAAAAAGACCCTTAAAAAGACACTGTCTCAACTGTGGTGTTAGCACCAGCCAGCTCTCTGTACATTTGCTAGCTTGTAGTTTTCTAAGACTGAGTAAACTTCTTATTTTTAGAAAGTGGAGGTCTGGTTTGTAACTCTCCTTGTACTTAATTGGGTAAAAGTCTTTTCCACAAACCACCATCTATTTTGTGAACTTTGTTAGTCATCTTTTATTCGGTAAATTATGAACTGGTGTAAATTTGTACAGTTCATGTATATTGATTGTGGCAAAGTTGTACAGATTTCTATATTTTGGATGAGAAATTTTTCTTCTCTCTATAATAAATTGTTTCTTATCTTGGCATTTTAATCAATCTCTTGTCATGATTATAGAGGTTCAGCTAAAAGAAATATGTTTCTCAAAAGACTTAGGTTCTGTAAGCCATGTGAATGTCAGTTGCACACTGGTCATGCTGAAAAACATTTGTTAAGGAGTAAAGATGATTTTTGTATACAAATTTAGGTGTTAGAGGGGTAACATACTTTTCTAAAAGTTCTAAAGTTGAAACATTGGACACAGTCCCAAGCTAATGGCATGAAATGAGGATGAGACAAAGGTAACATCAACCAAAAAAAGTTACTCAAAAGGATTACATTTCACTGCTTCCCTGTTGAAGTGAAGAGATAAACATTCCATTCTGGCCCACCTTTGAAAACATTATTTTGCCCCATGGATTCCTTGTTCATTTAGAAAATCCTGGGGCAAGTGACCCATAGTCTTAAAGACCAGACTAATCACTGCAGAGATTGGTTGCTTTTTGCCTTTCGTCAACTGCAAGATTTACATAAAAAATCACTTAAGCTGGAATTCAACAAAAGGTATGTTTGAATTTTTATTCTCAAGTTGAAATGCTGAGTTCTTTCATCATTTTCAGACTTCAGATAAATACTAAGAACCTAAATGAAACAAATGAACACTTCGTGCTCAAGTGCAGATTGTTCCACTAACCCGAATGATAAAGCTGTTTTATTTTTTTTTTTTTAAAGCTGTTTTATAATTCTTTGGCTTTAGGAAGAATAACATGGTTTTTCAGTACAAGTTGAAAATGAAAAATTTCTGAGTTTTTCTCTACACAAGTATGTTACTAACATCATGTCTTTTGGGTGGTATTCATGTAAACATGCTCAAACTGGAAATACACAATCTAGGTTATTTGGGAACCAGTAGTCTGAAATAAGTTTGGAGTTTTATTTCTCCCAGTACATTCTGATTTTTGTAGCAACAAAGGAATACTGGTTAAACAAGCAGGTATTTAGAATACAAAGGATGTTTGTATACTTTACCAGCAGGCTGTCCTTGAGAGTTTGAATTACAACCATAACACATGGGCTACCCTTGCCACTTACTAATGGTGTTATTTTTCAGTCTGTTCTTAGGAATTCTATCCCCACCCCCTCTAGTTTTTCAAGCAGATTTACAATGAAATAGCTGGTAGTATGATTTTTACGCAGATCTTACCCCAGTGCCGACTGCTGCTGTTTATCAACTAAATTTCGTCTGGTAACTCATTTGAAGCTGTGTGTGCCTGTGCTCAGAAGCTAGTAACTGGTAAAGCTTTGAACACTGGGACCTGGGGTGAAGGATGACTTTCGGGCAGTTTAGGGGGATATATTTTAGTACCTGAAACTTCTATCAAGCCTTTTCTCAGATGGGGAGTCATTGTTGAAGATACTGACATCAGACTTTTTGGTATTTAAAGAAATTTGATGCGAGGAGAACTTAATGAAAACAGAATTCAGGTGATACCTGGCATATAAGGAACTGGTAAAAGTTCCTCTTTAAAAGGCTTGCAAACATCACTAAGACCTATCATCCAGCTATTTCCTGTGAGTTTAACCTTAACATTCCCCAGACAATTGTCTCCAGTTTAGTAACTATTTAATACATCTTTTTCATTGCTTCTGAGAATGTTGTACGGAGCCATTTTGATAAAAGCATTTGAGTCTCTATTGTATGTGTATACAGGTGTGTGTCAGGCCTATACATGTAGACATTTGTAACTGTGTTGTGTACTTTTTTAAAAAAACTTTAATTGTGATAGAATTTTAAAGGGCATTTTACACTGCTTGAGTTAAGGGGATCCTTTCTTAAAAGGATCTGCTTTTTTTCTCTTTAACTGCTTTCAATATTGTTAGTTGCCACTGGCCCCAAGATTCATATTTATTGGCACTAAGTTTAGAAATAATGACTTTGAATTTTAACAGGTAGTTTTAAAATTGCTTTCTTCAAATGTGAATACTGTCTTGCTCTATAATGCAAGAGTGAAGAAGGTTTAAAGTGGATTGTATGGAGAGAGTTACCCTAGTTCCTCTGCAGGATAATGGGGCTGTTTGCTTTCCCGCTGCAATCTGGAATGACAGTCACATGTTACTCACTCTTAATTTCCAATATTTTTGTAATGATAGACTGGGTAGGCCACTAGAAAATTGCTTTCTGGTACAATTGCACAAATGATGTCTCCCGCATTGTAGGCAGACACTTTTACTGTCTGAGGCACCAGGGAAGTCCTTCCTTGAGTAACTATAACTCAAATTGCAAGTAATGTTTTTTTGTATAGGTGTTACACATCACAGGATTGGCCTTCAAATTAAAAAGAAGTAATATTCCTGACTATTCTTGAGTTTCATGACCAAAGGTTTCAAACTTCCTTTAATCTTAGGAACAAATAAATCTACTATTGACATTTTCTTTGGTGATTTTTAACGTATCTGATACTGTCCTTCCTCTTTGCAGAAAAAAATAAGATAACTGCAACAGTTGTCTTCAGTCTATTGAAGTTTAAAGATACTGCCTCTCCCCTTTGCATCCTTATTTCAGGCGATATGATAAGAGTCTATTGATAAGCTTTGTGGGGAGATTTTGTCTACAGTTACATATATATATATATATATACTTCAAAAAGTGTATTTTGGATTTTCTGAAATGCTGGGTTTTGTACTTATCTGAAGGTATGCAAATAATTTAGTCTCATCTCTCAGTCTCTGCCATCAACCTTTTGTATATGACTGCTGCCAAAAGTATAGCAATTTTTATTTTTCATGTTTGAAACCTAGCAGTTTGAAAAAAATCTTTTGTAGTGAAATGGTTAGTAGTTTGTGCTACTAACCAAATCAAAACCAAGCTGCTTCACTGAGTCCCTAGGTCATTTACATGAATACAAAGGTGCCAGAGGAATTTGTGGGTTGAATTATTTCTTGTTATTTCTGTAAATCTCTATGTTTTCTTATGAAAGTGAAGGAAAATCATTAAGCAAGATGTTAAGTTTGGTAACTGAGATGCTCCTGAGCAAGTAAGCCTTAGATTGTATTAATAGTGAGGGTTGACACCATTTCCTCAACAGACAATTTGTGGAGTATAATTGAGTTATTTTGACTGCCATCTTGACTTGATGTACCATTTTTTTTTGGCATTGATCAGTGCGTCAAACAGGAGTGGAAAAACGGTAAGGCTTCCGTCATAAGATACTCAATTTTCTTTTTTTTTTCCTTAATGCTTTGTCATCTCATAGTTGAATAATCTTACAGGGAACATTTGGGAATTCAATTTCTGACTTTTATATGAGTCTTTTCATGTTAATTTGTCGTTTTAGTGGGGATGATGCAGTGATCTTTTGGGAATTCTGTAATTATAGATTATTAATACTGAGAGAAGGACTGATTCAAGTCCGGGTTGGATACAAAGGGAAAGGATGGAGAAAATGAAAAGTAGGAAACCTAGCTGAAATGGAGGAATTTAAAGCTTTAGTAATAAAAATGAATTTGCTGGGGTCGTAGATGTTCATCAAGAGAGGTTTATGCACCTTGGTCTTTGGCAGACAGTTTGGGAAATACTACTGTAGGGATTCTGTAACTCATGAATCTAGGACAAAGTCTACATTCAGTTTGTTTGTGAACACGCGGGTCAAAGTGGTAGGTTTATGACCCATATTAAGTGGAAACTGAGCTTGGGGTAAGAGTGATGAGAAGCATAAATAAAGCACATTCCTACAGGCATTTTTAAAGAAGTTCAAATATAGTGCTCAATGCCTTTGTCTCAGTGTTTTATAAAGGGAAAAGATTTAAGCTGTCTTAGAGACTTGGATGATGATAGCCTTGTTCCTGGTACCTTTAAGTTGTGAAGGCATTTATCACTGCATTCCTGATGATAGAAGGATAATTGAGTGTAGGCCAGACACCTATCATCGTAATTAGGGGCCACAAAATGGAGAAAAACTGTCATTAACTGCTTTCCTGTGTTTGGAGAATATTACATCAAACACTAATTATTTCAAACTGTACATTGATAAAGACATATTTACTCATGAGTATACTTTAGTAATTAGATAGGTCATCCCCAAAGTTATGTTATTCTTTTAAAATATTGTTGCTTGTGTTTTCATGTGTGTATGCAAAAGCACATGGTACATTTTATAAATAGATGTATGTATATTGGGGATATACTAAAAACTTTATTGATGGGGTGCGTGAACAAAAAACGGAAACTATTTCTCTAGATTATCACTAAAGTAGATGAGTGTTTTTTCTCTCAAGAGTAAGCTGATTATTATGTTCTTTAAGTGATGATATTGTCTTAAAAGAAGAAGCTATTGTAGCAATCCAGAGAAAGTTGTTTAATTTTTGTTAATCTGCTTGAGTGCTTCGTTGTAAAATTAAGACTTCTTTTAACACCCAACAGGTACCCCAAATTAAGTGCTAATACCAATTCAAAGTCCATGTGCTCCTGTATATTAAATTATGTGTTGACATGTTTTCAAATTCACATTTTATGTTCTTAGAAATTTTCTTTTTAAACATTAGGGTTCTTGTAACACTTCATTTATTTGCATGATTGTAAAAGAACGGACTTAATGTAGTAGTAGGTCAGTGCTTATTTAGTTTTTGCAATTATGATTTAGCCAGCAATCTCGTTTCTTTCTTGTTCTGAGCAATCCCTAAATTTTTAGGAAAGAAAGATGACTAAGCAACTGGACTTTATTTGAAAAGATTCTATATATGGGCATAAGCCTAAAATGGTGATATGTAACAATTATGCTGTAAGTTAGACTGAGTGCATTTTTCAGTTCTGATTTATGACAGTTTGTTCCCTCAAGTCAATAGACTAAATGGAGTTGTATTTTCTGTAAGTTGCACTTGTAAGCCTTCAGGTTACCAGTGTCCGTTTTTATTTGACCACGCAACAACTGGGTGAGATTGCCAGGCAGGTAGGTCAGTATTTTTAATCTTTATTTTATGGATAGAAAATTTGAGGTTTAGGGAGTTAAATTTGCACCAAAGGTAAACAGCTAGTAAATGGTTAATTCATAATTTGAACTCAGGCCTTACTGAACCCAGAATCCAAGTTGTTAATTCTTAGTATATTGTGATATAGATTGATTTGTCTTGTTTTCACATTGTTAGAACATGCATGCCTTAACTTCTCATGGTTAATTAGTCATCTTTGGTCATTTTCAGCCTTGAAATCATAAGCTTTTTACTCTCTGTGCCCAGGAAGCATAAAACTGTCTTAAACTAGGCTTCTTTCTTGAGGAGGCAGTTAGAATTTAGTATAAAGAATACTTGTCCAGGACTTCCCTGGTGGTTTAGATGGTAAAGAGTCCACCTACAATGTGGGAGACCTGGGTTCAATCCCTGGGTTGGGAAAAGGAGGGCATAGCAACCCACTCCTGTAGTCTTGCCTGGAGAATCCCCATGGACAGAGGAGCCTGGGGTTGCAGAGAGTCAGACACGATTGACCAGTTGACTAAGCACAGCACAGGGTCTTGGACTTGAAAGAATGAAAAGGAATCCAAGCCTGTACCAGCTTGCACCTTGTGGCTTTGGACAGATTGCTTAGCCTCTCTGGGCCTATTCACTTCATATGTGAAACTGGAGATAAAAATCAGTCTGTTGTTAGGTCAGACACCTAGGAAAACACTGAACACGAATGGCTGGATTCCTAGAAGTTGGGTGTATACTCTGTATCATGGAAGCAGATGAAGTATGGAAGATGGTTTTCTCGGTTTCTTGAAAGTTAGATGGTGTCTCCTGACAGTGCTTGGAGTTTCTTGAAAGTCTTGCTTTAGCCAGTAGCTGTGAGAAATATGATTGTGTTTTTGAAATAATATAGGAAGGAAAATGAACTGCCCCTCCCCTGATCCCCTCCGTCTTGTAAGGGTGAAAATACAGATAACCTAGGTCTTGCATATTTATTTTACAGACTTTCCCTTAACACTGCGGTTTTCAGAGCTATATTCTCAGTAAAGTTGGGTGGGGGGAGAAATTTTTCAGATCTTTTATTTGTATTGAAGACACACTTTAAGTTGGGACAGGGAGTGAAATTATCAATTACCACTATCCGTGTATAGTGTATAGCAGTGGGACCCACACAGTGCACATTTGCTCCAGTATCTTGTTTAATCCTTACAGCTCTTTGCTATATAAAACACGTTGACTTTTCTCAGGGTTTGCAGTCCTTTGAGCCATGTGTATTTGGCTGTGTTTTCGCAAGAGATTTTCAAACAGAACTCAGTGGTTCTCAATCTTCTTAATCTAGAGTGGTTTGAGGGCCTCCTTTACTGCAAAGAAAAGCAGTCTTTTTTAATGAGCTATCAGTTTGGGTTTGAGTTTCTTCTTGTGATGTAACCTGATGCAACGTTTGCTTGAATCACTAATAATATAATTGATTTTTTTCTAGTCAGTTATTGGTGACTCATTGACCATGAGTTCTTTCTGGTTTTAAGCTCAAGTCCCTTTTTCTGTGAAGATGTCTTCATTGAGCTAGGTTGTGTAACACTGCATAACTCTATGAAGTAGGCACGCTCAGCCAGCAGAGTTTCTTGCTAGTTTATTTTGCAATAGTATATATTGGAAACTATTGGAAATATATATATATACACACACATATATATATGTATATATATATGAAACAAAAGGTTTCAAGAGATTCAGAGGTAAAATTCCTTAAACCCTTTCAGAAGTCTTGCATCTTAAAGCTCCTGTGTGGTTCAGACCTTGCTTGGAGTTGGGTGTAGCTTTGTAAATTAGTCATTTTGTTCCTGTCATGTTTAAGATTGTGAGGTAAGACTAAGCGTTGTGAACTAACTGAAACAAGGTTTGGGTGGCCAGTGTTGTCAGAACAGTTATCCCATGAGACAGCAGTTATGGTTGTGGAGTTAGAGATGAGGTCCTTGTGTAATATTGAAATAAAAGATGTCTGCTGTCTTCTAGTTCCCAGATTCTTGCCTTTCCTCATTTCCCTGACCTGTTAACAAATGATCAGTGTTTTGTTCTGTATCTGTTACATTTATTGAACAAATACTTGCTGAGCCCTTCTATGTGCTATAAGCACTGAGGATACAAAAATAGTCACTGTCTCTGCTCTCAAGGGGCTTGGAGTCTAGTGGCAGAGAGAGAGTTACCTAACAAATGTAAAAATTGGGCCTGAGAGATACTCAGGGAAGGAACACGGTAGAGTGGTGTCCTGGTACTGTAGAAAGACTTCCCAGAGAAAGGGCTACTTGAGCTGAGACCTGAAGGATGGGTGGGGGTTTTCAGTGAAGAAGGTAGGGAAGAGTTGAGTGTGTGGCTGAATTTCCAGGTGGTTCAGTTCAGTTCAGCCGCTCAGTTGTGTCCACCTCTTTGTGACCCCATGGACCACAGCACGCCAGGCCTCCCTGTCCATCACCAACTCCCGGAGTTTACTCAAGTTCTTGTCCATTGAGTCGGTGATGCCATCCAACCATCTCATCCTCTGTCATCCCCTTCTCCCACCTTCAGTCTTTCCCAGCATCAGGGTCTTTTCAAATAAGTCGGTTGTTTACATCAGGTGGCCGAAGTATTGGAGTTTCAGCTTCAGCATTGGTCCTTCCAGTGAATATTCAGGGCTGATTTCTTTTTGGATTGACGGGTTTGATCTCCTTGCAGTCCAAGGGACTCTCAAGAGAGGGACTCTCGAACACCACAGTTCAAAAGCATCAATTCTTCAGTGCTCAGCTTTATGAATAGTCCAACTCTCACATCCATACATGACTGCTGGAAAAACCATAGCTTTGACTAGACGGACATTGTTGGCAAATGATGTCTCTGCTTTTTAATATGCTGTCTAGGTTGCCCATAACTTTTCTTCCAATGAGTAAGTGTCTTTCAATTTCATGGCTGCAGTCACCATCTGCAATGATTTTGGAGCCCCCAAAAATAGTCTGTCATTAATTCCATTGTTTCCCCATCTATTTCCCATGAAGTGATGGGACCAGATGCCATGATCTTCATTTTCTGAATGTTGAGTTTTAAGCCAACTTTTTCACTCTCTTTCACTTTCATCAAGAGGTACTTTAGTTCTTCTTTGCTTTCTGTCGTAAGGGTGGTATCATCTGCTTATCTGAGGTTATTGACATTCCTATCAGCAATCTTGATTTCAACGTGTGCTTCTTCCAGCCCAGCGTTTCTCATGAGGTACTCTGCATATACGTTAAATAAGCAGGGTGACAATATACAGCCTTGATGTGCTCCTTTCCTGATTTGGAACCAGTCTGTTCTTCCATGTCCAGTTCTAACTGTTGCTTCCTGACCTGCATACAAATTTCTCAAGAGACACGGGTCAGGTGGTCTGGTATTCCCAACTCTTTCAGAATTTTCCACAGTTTGTTGTGATCCACACAGTTAAAGGCTTTGGCATAGTCAATAAGGCAGAAATAGATGTTTTTCTGAAACTCTTGCTTTTTTGATGATCTAGCGGATGTTGGCAATTTGATCTCTGGTTCCTCTGCCTTTTCTAAATCCAACTGGAACATCTAGAAGTTCTCGTTCACGTACTTTACCAGGAGGTGTTAGTGGTAAAGAACCCGCCTCCCATTGTGGGACACCCAAGAGATCGTCACGAAGAGCCCCTGGAGGAGGGAATGGCAACCCACTCTAGTATTCTTGCCTGGAGAATCCCATGGACAGAGGATCCTAGTGGGCTACAGTCCATGGGGTCTCACAGAGTCGGACACGACCGAAAGCAACTTGGCGCAGGTATACGGAGGAAGACCAGTGTGTCTGGAGAGGAGAGGAAATAAGGAATGAGGCCAAATCATGTGGGGTTTTCCAGGTAGAGGAGTGACCATGTAATTTGATCAATAAGTTTATCAACCAGACTGTGTGTGACTCTTTAGAATAAAACAGGGTGCTGTTAATAATTAAACCCAGACTATGAGCATCGGCCAGAACATACTCACTTTTATGAGCCAGGTTGATAGGATCTCTCTGAATAAGGGCTGGGCGACCATGGGTGCTTCTACTTCCTAGTGAACAGGTCAGAGGATTAGAACACCTTATCCAGTCCAAAAGGAACTCAAAGAGAATTCAAAGGCGTGTTTTCCAGAACAGTTAGATTTATGGTTTGCTTTAGTAGGGACATAAGTGACTTTCATGTTGTTAACATTTAGCATGGAAAGTTGGGTTTTCATGTGAGGTACTTCCATGGTATATGATTCAAACATTTCTCAAGTGTTTTCCACATTTTCATTGTTGTTGTTATAGCACTTGTCATTTGCAATGAGTGTTTATTTAAATGAAATTTTTTTAAGTTTCATTCTGGGTTTACATTTTGAGTATTAGTGAGCCACTTAAATTTTTTTCCTTTAAATTGATGTAAAAACTTTATATACAGTTAGATGCGTCGAGTCCAGTGAATTTTGCACACCTATGTAATCCACACTCAGATCCAGAGATGGAGCATCTCTCTTTTACCCCAGAAAACTCCCTTTTGAGGCACTTAAAATTTGATTAAGAAATATGGTTGTGGAGCCAGGCCTCAAATTAGAATTGAGTTGTTTTCTCTCTCCTTTTATAATGTTATTTTTGCTTCCTAAACATGTGGTAGTGGTTTCTTTAAACATGAAGGAAATTGTCCCCAGAAGAAACCGTTGCCTTTCAACTGGTTATGATTTAGTGGTTACTAATATGGTTCATCCCTGCCCAACTGGCTATGGCCTTTTAGTCTTTTAAAGTGAGTAGTAACATTTGAGTCATATCTCTATCACTGACTCACAAACTTACTAAGGGTTGCCTCATGTTTATTATTAGACTGAAATTTTAGAATCTTGAGCAACTGAAAAAGATTGTGATAATGCCAGATTTACATAATATTCTCCCCTGGTCCCCCACCTTTTTTGTTTAGCCCAATGATGTCAGTCAATAGTAGACTTGGCAGGCAAGGAGAGGAGATAAGGCAATGTTAAACCTGTATGTAGAGCTGAATCCTTGCTTTGAGTACTTCCATCTCAATGTTCTCAACTCCAGGTGCCAGGGAGCAGTTAGAATATCGACCTGAGTTATAGCACAATTAGTTGTGAAATTGATTGAACTCAAGAGCTGTATGTCACTGTCTTTAAAGATACTTAAACATGGAGATGGAAAGACTTGTTCTGAAGAGACTGTTAATGAGATTGGGATCTATGGAGGGATGGGGAAAGGAGGTCATTCATCAGTGACTGAAAAGGGAGTTTTTACTCCCTTTTCCCATAGCTTTAATGTTCTAATTTGTAGCCTGATCTGGAACCAGACCTTTTTTTCCCCCCAACTGTACCAGGTCTTCGCTGCGTCCCGTGGGCTCTGTAGTTGGCGGTACGCAGGTGCTCTAGTTGGGGCCCATGGGTTCTTAGTGCCCTGACCAGGGATTGAACCCACGTCTGCCTTGCATTTCAAGGCAGATTCTTAACCATTGGACCACAAGGGAAGTCCCTGGAAGCAGGTCTTGAATTAACTATTTTTATTTTTCCTAAGGAAGATAATGTGTTTTCTTAGCAAGCCCTTTGCTGCCAAAGTAGTGCAGTGTAGTGATGGTGATGGTGGTTAGTGGCTTAGACATTTCTTTCTCAGGGCAGTACTACCTAATATTTCAGTACTAGTTGGACTTTCCTCCCCGCTTGTACTGCATTTTAAACAGTGAGTTTAGATGTGTGGAAGGTTAAAGCCGTATTTGGTTAGGACGAGGCTTGTCAATAACACTTCCAGTTGAAGAGGCTGCTACTCTGATCACATATTACTAGCAGCTTCATTGCTCATTTTCAAAAACTTCTGTGCATTAAGCACAGGAAAATTGAATACAGCATTTCCATTGTATGTACATTGAGGAATTTTCCTTCCTTCTTACTGCAGTCCTCTTACTGGCAAGCCTTCCGGTAGCACCAGACAGCTTTAGACTTCTGCTCTGCTTCTCCGCTTCCATGAAAATCAGACCTGAAGCTTCAGGCACTTCCTGTAGACTTCCTGAGTGCCAGGACTGTGCACCTACGTGTCCCTTCACTGACTCCTCATCACTGGCCTGTAAGATAGACAAATTGTTCCTGTCGTCATCTCTGGTTCTGGTGGTATAGCAATGTTATAAAACTTGCCCAGGTTCACAGAGCTGTGGGACAATTTGAGGCTGGAATCCAGGTTTGTTTGAGGTTAAGCACCCCTGGAGAAGGAATTGGCAACCCACTGTAATATTCTTGCCTGAAAAATTCCATGGACAGAGGAGCCTGGTGGGCTACAGTTCATGGGGTTGTAAAGAGTTGCACACGACTGAGAAGGCATGCAGCAGCTCCTAAATGGTATCACATCCCAGTGTCTTGCTGTCTGAGCCCATAGTATTGTAATGGTTTGTGTTCATGTCTGATTTTCCCATTAGAAGGAAAATCTTAAAGTCAGAAACTCAGCCAGAGCTTTAGAAGAGGTTACAATTGGTAAATGTGCTGATTCATAAGTATTTATTGAGCACCTCCTCTGTGCTCAGCATTGTTCTAGGCACTTGGAGTTACAGCAGCGAACCCAAGCAAAATCGTACCCTTAGAGCTGGAGGGAAGGAGGCCAGTGAAATGTACAGCATCTCAGACTGCTGGTGCTTGGAACAGGGCTGCTGTGTTGGTATGTGAATATTGCTCTGTGGGGGTGTTATCTTGGGAAGGGGTGCTTGGGGAGGGGGTCAGATTGCTATTTTAAGTAATACAGTCAGGAAAGGCTTTACTGATAAGGTGACATTTGAGCAGAAACTTGAAGGATACCAGAAAAACAGCCTAGGAGAGATCTGGGAAAAGAACATTCCATTCAAATAATTGAATGAATTCCCAAATCCTTCTAGGCTCATTTCTCCCCAAGTACATAATTGTAATTTGGCGTTCTTGGACACCATTGTAATGTCAACTCACCTGGTTTATGGCAGTGTTTTCTTGATCACTTGTTACGTGGTTTTCTGGTTGGTGTATGCCTCAGAAATCAGCACAACTTTGATTACTGGAAAACTCAGCTGGATTTTTTTTTTTCCCCTTCTCTCCATCTTAGAGAGAATTGCAAATCATAATAAACAGGCTGATAAGAAGACTTGAACTTTTTACAAAAAGGGTCTGGTTTCTTTAAACTCTGTACCTACAATAAATATGAAATGGGAACTGATGCGTGGTGTGATACAGCAAGGTGCTCAATATTTTGTTAGGATGTTTAGCTAGGCATGCTAACACACAAGCCCTGCAAACACAAAGGTTTTTCTTGCTGATATTTGGATAACTGAAAACTTCAGTTATCCAAAATGCTTAGTCCTTACAAAATATGAAATAACAGAGACTTGTTATCATTTAGAGCCCCAGATCTTTCATATATGAGATGTAATAAAAGCAAGGGTAACATTACCTTCATCATACAATCACTTAAAAATCATGGAATGCTTACTCTTTAAGATTCTGGAGGGGAATCTGATCTATTCTTGAGTTACGGAAAGTCCCTGGTGTTAGGATATGAAAATGGATGTTTCTTTGGTTCCACTTGCCTTATCAAAGGTGAATGAAATGTACTTTCTCAAATATGTTCCCCATGAATTTTACCCCATCCTTGATCCCAGCCCAAGAAGTAATATATTTCTTTCAGTTTGAAACTTGCTGTATCCATCCAGTCTAGGTGGTCTTCCTCTTGCTTTATAAAAATTGGAGTACTTCAGGCATTTCAAGGTTGAGTCCAGATAAATACAAGATAATTGTGGCCATTTGATTAAATATGGTGGGGTGGAATTGTGGGAAAAGGGAAGGAGAATGAATTTTAAAAGGGAAGTACACTTTGAAAAGCAATGGCGATCTTATGTAGGATTTCATGCAGAACTTTGTAAACTTTTTATCCAAGCATTGTGCTAAATACAAAGTCATTTCAGTTGTGTCCAACTCTTTGCAACCCTATAGACTGTTGCCCGCTAGCCTCTCCCCTGTCCATGGGGTTCTCCAGGCAAGGATGCTGGAGTGGGTTGCTGTGCCTCCCTCCAAGGGATCTTCCCTACCCAGGGATCAAAACCCATGTCTCTTAAATCTCCTACATAGGCAGGCAGGTTCTTTCTCACTAGTGCCACCAGGGAAAACAAATAATTACGAAGAGTGCCATGAGGCCTTTTTGGGGGTCAAATAAGTAGACTCCCCCAGACTTGTTGCTCTTGCAAATGCTAACTGATCTTGTACTATCTAATTATCTTCATTTCTGTGTATTTGCCTGATGATGACAGGCCCACAACTGAAGTTCTCTAATATTACATTTGGGGACAGAAATAAAATAGCCATGTTATCTGAAACTTGGTATATACACAGATAGTGATTAGAGTCTATGAATCTGGTAATAATGCTGCTGCTGCTGCTGCTAAGTCGCTTCAGTCGTGTCCGACTCTGTGTGACCCCATAGACGGCAGCCCACCAGGCTTGCCCGTCCCTGGGATTCTCCAGGCAAGAACACTGGAGTGGGTTGCCATTTCCTTCTCCAATGCATGAAAGTGAAAAATGAAACTGAAGACGCTCAGTCATGTCTGACTCTTAGCGACCCCATGGACTGCAATCTACCTGGCTTCTCCGTCCATGGGATTTTCCAGGGAAGAGTACTGGAGTGGGGTGCCATTGCCTTCTTCGCTGATTCTAATAAATATTGCAATAATCTGTGACTTCTGAAAGATTTCCCAGATTCATCTGTGCGGATTAACATTCCTTCTCTTATCAAGATGCTGGCTATGATTCTTTGGCTATGAAAGGTGTGTTTTTGCCCTTCTATTTCCACGAGAAAAACCCTGCCTTCATTTCTTAATGAGCGTGCCCTTTGTTTTTCTTCCTTCCACCTACTCACACTGAACTTGTCAATTTAGAAAGGAAGACACACTACTGTGTAGGATAAAATAAAAACATTTAAAAGTGTGGTTGGACAAACTTATTTTTAACCTTTTGGTGTAACACTTTGTGTTGGGCAGTAACTGAAGTTCTGATAAAGCTAACTGAAATGGAGTTCTTTCGTTGAGTCTTTCACAGTTAAAGGGCTTTAGGGTGTTGTTAGAGTAAAACTATATTTCAGTATCTTGAGTATAACTCTCTGACCTAGTATATTTTTTTGTGTGTGAAAACTCTCGTTTCACTAGAATTTTATTTCGGGGGAATAAAACCCAGAATGTTTGTATGAGTGGGTGTGTTACATATGTTTGCTGGAGGTTTGAGGTGGGTAGAGAGTAAGCATTGGAAAGAGAGGGTAAAATTCAAGAAACAGTACAAAAGGAACATTTCTGCGTCCTGTGGGTGTCACATGTGTTTGCCTGTGTATGTTCTTAAACCAGTGCAGGGAAAGAAATGTGCTGATAAGCTTCAAATTTTTTTTTTTTTAATACTGTTTATACTGATGCCTGGCGACTGATTTTGATAAAAGCAAGTAGCAGAGAAAGAACAATATTTCTTTTACCCTAGTCTATCATCACACCAGGAAAGTATGCCCCTGGGTCCATACCAGTTAAAACCTTACCCTGTTTGGTTGAGACTGGCGTGCCTGACAAAGTGTGTGAACCAGGAGGATAGAACTCGCATAAGCTTTTCAAACCACCAACCTTTAGGAAGCGCCTACTATACGCAGGGACTCTCCTTCTTAGAATTGTGTTTTCCATGTTGGAAACAGCAGTGTACAACTTGGCAAACCCAAAAGATCCTAGTCAGTGTTGGCGGTGAAAGACCAAAAGCTATAGCATTAAAAAGGATAGAATAGCAAATGGAACCTTCCATTACAGAAAGAAGAGGTGAAGTTAGAACTCTCCTTTTATCCTTAGACCTGGATGAAATGTCCATCTATGAACTCAACTCCCAAGATAGTAATGCGGGAATCTGATTATAAGATGGGCTGTTCCAATTTCAAGGATAGAAGGCTGCTGTGCCCATGCAAGCCTCTGATTATATGGGCTTGGGTTTTTTTCATTTTTTTTTTTTTGACATTAGTTTGGCCACCAAGCTCAAGTTTTGCTATTCGGATTTTCAAATTTAAAATGCCAACAATAGGTCTCAACCCTTTTCTGCTTTTCTAGGCCCTGGCAAAGAGCAATCACAGACCACCTGTTCCCATGATCATTTCAGGGTTATGTGTAATTTTGGATACACTCCGTTCTCTCCTGGGAGAAACGTATTAGAACATAGGAGAGAAGAGTAATGGTGTTGTAAGTACCCCATCTCTGTATGTGAAAAAGTTAACCCTCCACACACCATGGTACCTACTATAACCTTGATGCCCCCCAGGGTCACCTGAGAGCTCAAGAGCTGGATCGATCAGACCTCCATTCTTCTGGTGTGGTGAAATCCAGTGTCATTCTCAAGTTTTCTCACATCCCTAGGCAGCTCACCCTCTCCTCTGAACTCTGCCCTTGAACCCCACCTCTGCTGGATGAGGTCGAGTGGCTTAGCATTGTAGTAGCCTGCATGGACTGTTGTGCCATCCAGCCCTGGAGCTCAGCCTTATCTGCATTTTGGCATCTTCTCTCATAGAATTGGAAGCATCTCTTTGTGCATCCAACTTTAGCAAAGGAACAAGAAGATGGAGGAGACTGACACTGAAGCAGCTAAGACATTGTGAATTCTTAGGATTTTTTTTCTTTTTTTAATGCTTTGGTCACGTCTGGATCCCAAGCCCTGCTGCTAGTGCCAAAGGACAAGGCACATTTCATCCTCACCGGGTTCTTGGCCTGGAAAATGGAGTTGAGGATATATCCAACCTTTTAACTCTGAAATTCAACCGCTGAAAGTAGATTTGGGGTTTTCTTCCGTCCAGGTTTGGCAAAAACATTTTTGGCAGTCAAACCCGACCTGATGTGAAGAAGCAACCTTCTTTCTGTCTCTGTCCACACATTGTGCTGCAGGAATGTTCACGTGGTTGAGTTCCAGTCCCCAAGAAAGGCATTCATGCCATGTGATACATGGTCCGTATAGACTCTCCAGCATCTGAAAAGTGCTGAATTGCAGAAACTCAAGTGGCCCTTAGGTGTGGAATAGAGTTATCCAACTCAGAGGGTATTGTTGTTGTTTATTGCTCAGTCATGTCCAACTCTTTGCAACCCCTTGGGCTGCAGCCCACCAGGCTCCTCTGTCCATGCAATTTCCCAGGCAAGAATACTGGAGTGGGTTGCTATTTCCTTCTCCAGGGGATCTTCGCGACCCAGGGATCGATCCTACATCTTCTGCACCGGTAGGTGGATTCTTTACCTCTGAGCCCACCAGGGAAGCCCTCAGAGGGTATTAGGGGATAGCTAATAGCTGTGAGGGGGTTGGAGGATAATCATTTAGTGTTGGCCACTTTTGCCATCACACTGTGCTCTTGAATGATAGTGGGAGGCTATGTCTAGCTCAAGGAATAGCTACAAAATTTTGTGTTAGGAAGTACCTGCGAGCTTGTAGTTTATACTTTGGCTTATTTTATTTCTGTTGTTTACATTTATTTTGAGTGTTGAATTTTTATTTTATTTTAAATTTATTTTTAATTGGGTATAATTGTTTTACAATGTTGTGATAGTTTCTGCTGTAGAACACCATGAATCAGCTATAAGTATATATATTTAAGGATAAGCTATAAATATATGTGTGTGTGTGTGTGTATATATATATACCCTCTCTCTTAAGCCTCCAACCCACCCCTCTAGGTCGTCACAGAGCACTGGGCTGAGCTCCCTATATTACACAGCAGCTTCCCACTAGCTATCCCACTAGCTAGCTATTTTACACATGGTAGTGTATATATGTCAGTGCTCCTGAGTGTTGAATTTGCTTGTGATTTTCTTTGGGGGAGGCATCTCAGTGCTCTCCAACTCCATTTTTTTATGAGGAAAAATAGCATTTTCTCTTTTCCCCCCATTTCTCTCTCTCTAGCGCTTAAATGCCCTTTCTTCCTGATCACAGGGAACCAGGGAGCTGATTACGGGTGATGCATCAGAACCTTTCTCTGACAGTGGTGATTAATGGTCAAAAGATGCTAAATGTGAAACAGTAATTCAGAAAAGCTCTCAGGACATTTTCTCTGGAGGCAGGTGCTAAGAACTTCTCAACAGGGACAAATTAGTGGGGCAAATGGAAAATGAACACACACGATGTAAAACTTTGGCTATAAATATAAACCGAATGTGGGAGAGAGTGGTATTTTGTTTGATGTTTTCTCTGTGGTATAGTCTGTTGCCTGAGGTAGCTAAAATTCTTTTCCTGGCACATATACAGGAGCTTGAGTATAAGGAAGAATAAAGGGAGCTAAGGTAGAAGAACTTGATTGATTGAAATAAAAAATTAAACACTTTTTGTCCCATGGTGATAAGATAATCAAAATATCCTTCTATTGTGAGAAATGTTGGTGTTTAGTAAAAAACAAAAGGAAAAGCAGGCAGAGAGTAGTGGATTCATTTTCCCTGTTGAAGCCTGTTTCCCAAACTCTTACTGAATGGAGACTGTTTTCTGAAAATGCATTCTACCAAATATTTCAAGTTGTTAGAAGTATTTTTGTTTTTGTTGTGTTTTGTTAAGATTTTGGCTTCTCAGATTCTGAGGTCTGAATTTCTATGTTGTTGTCTTCATCAAAAACAAAACAAAAAATGTAAATGAGCAAAATAAATCATAGTAAGTGGAAAGGAGATGTAAATAGCAATGAGAACTTAAAATTTTAATAATGTTTTACATTTACTTTGTAAACTTAGCCACAAGTCTTTTCTTGCTGTTTTAGAGGCCAAAGAAATAAATTTGTCTTGAGCACAGTTAGTATGAATTTTTCATAGAATCTATATTTTTTCTCTTTAATTGTCATGGCTTTCTGAGTTCTGAATGACACACAGCTCCCCCACTTCCCCAGGTTATATTGTCTCAAGACAAATAGAGAATTTGTTGAAAATTAAAGCACTCACAATTGATGTTAGAGGAAAAGGAGAATATCACCAGAGCTCTCTCCTTTTCCTGTAACAGAAGAGCACAGGTAACCATATTTTTGTTGGCCTTCTCTAAGGGTGGACACAGACCATGAAATCAACTTGAAAAAAATCAGTATTACCCACTCCCCCCAGCCCCTACCCAAAGTGATCAGGGCTGCATTTATATTCAGTCCTTGGGTATGGTACCACACCAGACAAAAGTCTGATCTTCCCCTCAAACACAATAGAATTTAATCTCTTGTTTCTTAAATGTCATCATAAATTTACGTCTTTGTTTCTTAATTTTCTTTTTCATTCAATGACTTTTTCATTTTGATTTTTGATAAAAAGTAAATCTACCTCCCAGTGTCCTCCTCCTTCTGTACTAAAAACACATCCATGATAACTTTCTGAAGAATAAGGAGAAAATAGCTCATTCTTGAGTGATGTGTTCAGTAGAAAAAGAAGTTAGGATCTGCAGTGTTTCTAATATATATGAAAGGATCTGCACAATCTCTTGAGAGAGGACTTGGAGGTTTTTAAACTTTGTTTCAAGCTGTTGTTGGGTCCACTTTAACCAGTGCAGGCCTACTTATTGGATCTAAACCTCTTTTCCTTTCCTTTAATTTCTTTTTTAACTAAAAAAATTATTTATTTACTTGGTTGTGCTGGGTCTTCATGGCAGCACTCGGGATCTTTAGTTGTGGCATGTGGGATCTATTTCCCTGATCAGGGATTGAACCTGGGCCCCTTGCATTGGGAGCTCAGAGTCTTAGCTACCAGGGAAGTCCCTTCTTTCTCTGTAAATGTGTGTTCAATATCTGACTTTATGAGCATCAACCAACGTGCAGGATTCGGCTCAGTTGAATTCAAAGGTCATAACAACATGGTTTATAATCTATTGCAGAAAAGGGATGTGACAAAAATCTCAGAGTATTTTGTGTCATGATAAAGGTACAGAATGAAATGTCTACTTTAGGGAAGGTTTCGTAAGGGAAGTGCCATTTAAAGAAACCTGATGGGTTGAGGGAAGCTGATGGTGAAAAGGGAATGATGTCAAGACTGAAGGCTTGAGTTCAGTGAACAGAGTATTCCAGTGTACCTAGAGCTCAAGGTATGTGTTTAAGACTTTGTCCTAAAAAAAAAAAAAAAAAAAAAAATCAGAGTCTGGTGAGGGAGAAATGTAAATAAACGAATGAATGCAAGTACATTTTGCACTCTGAGTTATGCACAAAGGCCTTTGGAACATCGAAGAAGAAACCCTAACTGTGATGGAGACTGGGGGTTGGTTGAAAAGCTTCACTGAGATTTGAAACTTGAAGGAGTAGTAGTTTGCCCACAGAAATATTAATAAGGGGAAAGTGCATACAAGTTCCCCTTGTCCTTTGAACTTGTAACAGACACACAACTTTTCTGGGACTTTCTAAGGAAATTTTATTCCCAGATTCTGCTAGGCATTAGTTCTCCCTTCTCTGAATTGAAGTGCAAGGATGCCAAGTTCTGCTCTTTCTTTTCTTACTGACTTTTCTCAGTTTTTTCTCTCACTGTTATTTTTGGTATTTATCTCTTTTCTTTCCTCAGCAAAGGTCCGTTTGCTTCTCAGCCTTGACCCTGTAGGCAGCACCCGTGCTGTTTTACCTTCCAGAGGAGACTTTCAGGTCATCTTCCCCAACATCCCTTCAGTTTCATGAAGCAAGAAACCTAGTTATTACAAAAGCATGGCAGGACCCTTGCTTTCTGTGGTAGAGTGGTATAAGAGACGTTCTCAGGATTGCACCCGGAGATGGTGTTTCAAGTTGAGGCTCTGAAGTCCGATTGCTCAATTCTGCCACTTACTATATGTTTAATCTCAAACTAGTTGCTCAACCCATCAGTGCCTCAATATCCTTTTCTGTAAAATGGAAACAATGTAGTACCTACCTTACAGGGTTATTGTGAAAATTAGATGAGATAATCCATGGAGAGCATTTAGAACTGTGGTTAGGATGTAGTGTAGTCACATTTTAAGAAATACTGGCTGTTATTTAAATTTTTCGATGAGCCTTGTAGCACTTTGCTGCTTTGTATGCTGCATAATGCCAACCTTTGATAAGACTGTAGATGTTTTCGGTGTCGCCTCGACTGGGCCCATGGGATGTTCACATAGATTGTTAAACACTGTTTTTGGTTGTATCCGTGAGGGTGAGTCTGGAAGAGATTAGCATTTGAATAAGTGCCCACAAAGACACGGCTGAGCAACTGAACAATAACAGTGTGGCCTGAGTAAAGCAGATGGCCCTCTCCACTGTGGGTGGGCATCATCCTATCTGTTGAGGACCTGGAATTGAACAGAAAGACTGAGGGAGGCTGTTCTGCTGACTGAGCTGAGGATCAACCAAGCTTCTGCCCTTGAGGATGATCAAACCTTTGAACTACATCCTAGGCTTTCTTGAATCTCCAGCTTTCAGACAGCCCACGTGGGACTTCTCAGCCTCCATAATTGTACAAGCCGATTCCTCACCGCAAGTCTCTTTATGTATATTCCTATTGGTTCTTCTCTCTGGAGAACCCTGACGAGTCCACAGCCTTTCTAATCAAAGTGTGGTTTGCAGCAAGCAGCATCAGCATCATCTTGCTAGTTCATTAGGAATACCAGTTCTCAGGTCCCAGCTTGCAGTTTTAGCAAGAGTCCCGAGTGATTCCCATCCACATTAGAGTACACAGTTCCGTGTTCCCCATGAAAACTTAATGGTTGTATCAGTGCTCCAACTATGGAATAGCTGCAGCCTCATACCCCAAATTGAGGATCTGCCAATTAAAGACAGTTTCAGCAAAGACACAGAATTAACAAAGATCTAGCCCTGTTTCAGATGGTACAGTTCTTGGGAAAAAAATTACATGGGTTTTTAAGGTCTAACAACTCGGGAAAGATGAGAATAGGAGGAATAGGTCCATACTTTGATCGTAGTTCCATACCATGGAGGGGAAGAGAAATCTAGTGACCAGGAGCGGTGTTCTTTACCCTGCTCTTAAAGAGGCAACCTATGGGGCTTCTCTGGTGGTCCAGTGGTTAAGAATCTGCCTCCCCAGCCTGGATGGGAGGGAAGTTGGGGGAGAACAGGTACATGTATATGTGTGGTTGAGACCCTTCACTGCTTACCTGAAACTGTCACAACGTTGTTAATGGGCTATACCCCAATAAAAAATAAAAAGTTAGAAAAGAAAAAGAAGGAATCTGCCTCCCAATGCAGGAGATGCTGGTTCCATTTCTGGTTGGGGAGCTAAGATCTGACATGCCTCGGGGCTACTGAGCCTGCAACTACCGAGCCCAACAACGAGACATCACAATGTGAGTGATACTGGGAAGACCCCGTGTGCCACAACTAAGACCCAACACAGCCAAATAAATGAATGAATAAATAATCTTTTTTTTTTTTTTTTTTTTAAAGGGGCAACCTAGAAAAGAATGAAGGGGTCTGGGGAGAGGAGTACCTAAGAGTCAAGCATCTACTGAGGAAAGCTGACCAGAGATAAGTTAAGAACTAACAAAAGGCCTTTGAGCCAAGAGTTCTTACACTGACCTAGTTTCCTGTTAGTTAAACTTTTTGCCAAGAAAGGGGAGAATGACAAGAACTTAAGAGGTATTTTTCTTAATGGGATTGACTGGGACGGGAATCAAGACATTTGTTGGGAGAGATACCTATGTCTTCCTTCACTTCCCTTCTCAGTTTTCCGAATGGCTGAAAATAAACCACACTACATTTTCTCAAATGTTCAGATTTCCATCCGGAGTCCTCAGAACTATTCAAGAGGACCAGGAAAACATTGAACGGATATGATGGTAATCCTCAAAGCTATTGGGCAATATCAGGACCAGACGAAACTATGTCCAATAAAAGTTGAATAAGTAGCAGGAAAAGTGGAATTTCTTTACAAATCATAAAAAAAAAAAATGAAAAAAGAAGTGAAAGAAAGGTGACACATAATACATGTTAAAATAGTAATTACTTCAGGAAATTAAAAACAATAGACTAAATTTCCTCCATCTTCTCAGAGGAATTTTAGTGCTGGTGAATGGATAGGCAAGCTGGCATGCTGAAGAAGGGAAGAATATGATCAGTTTTGAAGTGAAAATGGCTTTAGAAGCAGAGAAAAGTAGAATCAACATGGAAAGAAGATCAGAGTTATGGAGGGTAGACACGAGAAAAACCACATAGAAGGCAGTGGAAAAATAGCAGGCAATGAAAGAAATTAACTTGGAGCTCCTAAAAGTGGAGACCCAACACTGGGACAATGCAATGCAAATCTAGAATGAGCTGTTTTTAAAGATTAAAAACATACTTCTGTATGTATAATATGTTGTGAAAATATAAAGCAATGGATGGAAATAACAACTCCTAATGTGAAAGAGTGACTACCTTGAGGGATTGGAAAATGGAATCTGAACTGTGTACAGGGTGATGGCACTGGTTATGTCTTATTTATCTTTCAGGTAAGGTAGTGGGGAGGGTGGGTATTCACTGTATTATTACTTATAACTCTTTGTTTTATGCTTATGAAGATGTGGTAGAACAGACCTCCTCATACTTTATAGATTAGGAGTTAAGTTCTAGTAAATTATTTCTGGAACTCAGCATTTTCAAAATTCATATTCAAAAATTTCTTTATTCAGAATTTCTTCTATTTTTATCTTAACACTTATATTATAAAATGTTTATAAAGTCTATAACCAGGTTTAAAGAAAGTCTTTTGAAATTGTAGTTGCATTAATTTTATATTCTTTTTGAAAGGATTAACATTTTAATGACATTAAGTCTTTCCATCTAGGACATGAAAAGTACTGCAATATCTGATCATATTTGGTTTCTAAAGTTTGGATGAGAAAGTCAAATAATCTGTTCTTAAAAGTTGAGAGACTGAAGAATTTGTTAAAGTTTTCTGAATATATTCAGCTCCTAAACTGTATAGTGAGAGCTGAGGTTAGTAAAGAGAACTATCTGAACTTTTACTTGTTATTTTGCAAGTTAAATTCTGCAGTAAAATGAACTATCTAATGGTAAATTGTTCATGAGTTTCTTCTTCGGTAAAGAAGAGAGGGAAAGTGTTATTTTTGTTTTACATTTTCTCTTTTGTATTATCTATATCTCCATGTCTTTGCTTTTTTTGGGGGGGGATTCTTCGTTGCTCCATGCAAGCTTTCTCTAGTTGCAGCCAGCGGGGGCTTCTCCAGTTGTGGTGTGCAGGCTTCTCATTGTGGTGGGCGTGTGGGCTCAGTAGGCTTAGTTACCACCCAGAATGTGGAATCCTCCTGGACCAGGGATCAAACCCACGTACCCTGCATTGGCAAGTGGATTCTTAACCACTGGACCATCAGGGATGTCCACTTTGCTTATTTCTATTTGCTCGATTCATCAAATTCTCATGCAAAACTCCCCATTATGGCTTTGGTTTCTATGATGGTTACACCTGATTTTGTCAGAGTGTTGCTTTATGTATTTTGCTGCTGTAGTTTTTGGTCTGCAGGAATTCATTCATTATACTTGTAGACGTCATAATATGCCTCTTTTCCCTGCTTAATGGTCTTGAATTCTTCTTATCTGATCTTGATTCTGCCAGTTCTGCTTGCTGTTTGCCTACATTTGCCTGGTATAGTTTTCCACAAGCTTTTGTTTTCAAGCTTTTTTTAATCAATCTGTTTTAGGCGTGTTTCTTGAATACCACACAGGGCTGGTATATCTGTTAGGATAATTTAGGTTGCAAATAAGGTGCACTGGTTTCAAAAGATAGAGGAGGATATATTTGGTCCTATATAGTTGCAAGATAGGTTTCGTTTCAAGCATGGCTTGTTTCGGTTTTGCTGCTTGATTTCGTTCAGTTTTTTCAGCTCTGTGTTCCTTTGTGTATTGGACTGTTTCACTCATGGGAGCAAGATGGCCAGAGAGGTCCCAGGTCTCCCGTGTCTTTATGCCTCACAGTTCAGAGAAGGAGAAAACTCTTCTTCTGAAAACCTTGACAACTCTTTAATCATGTGTCAGACTCTTTAAAAAAAAACAAAACAAAACACTATGATCAATGGTGTGCCGTGCCCGATTGAGTCTGGTCCTGTATTACCCATCCTTAAACTAATCACCTTGGGGAAGAGATTGGTATTATGTTAACTGGTAGTTTGGGTGAAATAAGCTTCAAACCTATGGGACTTCCCTGGTGGCTCAGTGGTTAAGACTCTGAGCTTCCACTGCAGGGGGCATGGGTTTGATCCCTGACTGTCTGCCACATGGCATGGCCAGAAAAAAAAATCTCAACCCTAAAACTGAAATTTGAGACTGATTTCCAGCCAAACTAATGTGCCATTATTCAAAAGAACAGAGTAAGTAAGTATTGTATAGAAAGAAGTTAGTACAATTCTCACTAACAAATAGCAAAATCATTGTATATCTTCAGAAGTCAAAAGGGTCAACTGATAAAACATCCCAGAAATAATTAAAAATAATAAATAAGATTGTTGTTGCAATATTAACATTCACAAGGAAAAAAATAATAGTTTTCCCATTAGAAAGAATAACGAGTTAGAAAATATAATTGAAGAAAGTATTTCATTTATAAAAAGTATAAAATATATTGGAATATATTTATTTAGAAATATGCAGTATTTATATCAAAACATGAGTTTTTGGATTTAAGATGTTTCTAGCTAGAGAAACTTAGTTTTGTAAAGTTATCTGTCCTCTTCAAAATACTCTTTTTTGGGTATGTGATGATGAGACGCAGTTTGGCAGCTGAGATAAAAGATTTAAAAGTGCATCAAATAAAATGGATTGTTATACCATCCAGAAAATTTCTAAAAAAAAAACCAAAACATGTAATGGGCCTGTGTGGAAGAAGAAAGCCTTTTGTCACCAGATACATAAACATAGCATAAAGCTAGAGTAATTAAAAACAATGGTGTGCTGGTGTAAAAGCAAATAAAGAAAATAGCTAAACACAAAAGAGAAATCCAGAGAAAGGATAAAGTAATGTAAAGATGGCTTAGAACATTAGCACATTAAGTATGTATGTATATGTGTGTGTCTATAAATCCAAAAGTTATGAATTATTCAATATATAATTAGACAATAATTCATTATTTGGGGAAAAATACAGAGCCAGATCCTTATCTCACATCATACTAAAATCAGTACCAAATGTAATTAAACTCTAAATTGAAGTAGAGTAGGCTTTTCTATGAATGATGGGAAAACCAATCAAGAAATATGACTATATAGGTTTTAATTTTTTATGTGAAAACAAATACATTAGCAAACAATCCTTTCCCTTTAGCTAAGAAAACTATGAAATCTGAACAAAATTTTAACAGGAAAAAATGATTTAAATCACCAGTGAGCTAATAAGTCAAAGAAAGAAAGAGGGAGGGGGGAAAGAAAGAAATAAAAAGGAAACCCAGAGAACTGAGATTCCCTGGGATTCCCTGGTAGCTCAGATGGTAAAGTGTCTGCCTGCAATGTAGAAGACCCAGGTTTGATCCCTAGGTCAGGAAGATCCCCTGGAAAAGGAAATGGCAACCCACTCCAGTATTCTTGCCTAGAAAATGCTATGGACGGAGGAGCCTGGTAGGCTACAGTCCATGAGGTCACAAAGAGTCGGACACGATTGAGCAACTTCACTTTACTTTACTTTTACCTTACAGAGAACTGAGATGAGCCCATGGAGTAGAAAATGGCAACCCACTCTAGTACTCTTGCCTGGAAAATCCCGTGGACAGAGGAGCCTGGTGGGCTACAGTCCATGGGGCCACAAAGAGTTGGACACAACTGAGCAACTGAACCTGCACAGTCCCAGAGAACTGAGCTTTGCATTTGGGACTGCTTTACCCTAGGGGCATCCACCAAGTTTGGAAATTAAGCAGGAGGCTGATAAGGTGAACGGAAACTTTAAAGTCTAGTGAACTAAACTTTAAGATCTAGGGGAGGAAAAGAATTTCAATACTGCCAAGGAGGGAAACCTAAACTCATAGGTTTTAGGTTGGGACTCCAAACTAAAGAGCTACATTCCATGAATAAGGGTGGTCCTAAATAGATCTTTCCCAGAAGGGACTGATTTTGTTATCTTATGATTGAATTAGCATTATTTAGGATTGTCAGTGTCCCTAGCCACCTATCAGAAACAAATAAAGTCTTCTCTGAAGGAAGGTAACATTTCATGTTCAGTTTAGTTCAGTTGCTCAGTTGTGTCCAACTGTTTGCAACCCCATGGACTGCAGCGCGCCAGGCCTCCCTGTCCATCACCAACTCCCAGAGCTTACTCAAACTTATGTCCATCTAGTTGGTGATGCTATCCAACCATCTCATCCTCTGTCGTCCCCTTCACCTCCTGCCTTCAATCTTTTCCAGCATCAGGGTCTTTTCCAATGAGTTAGCTCTTCGAAGTGTCCAAAGTATTGGAGTTTCAGCTTCAGCATCAGTCCTTCCAATGAAGATTCAGGACTGATTTATTTTAGGACTGGCTGGTTGGATCTCCTTTCAGTCCAAGGGACTCTCAAGAGTCTTCTCCAAAACCACAGTTCAGAAGAGTCAATCCTTTGGCACTCAGCTTTCTTTATAGTCCAACTCTCACATCCATACATGACTACTGGAAAAACCATAGCTTTGTCTAGATGGACCTTTGTTGGCAAAATTACCTCTTCCTAGTTTTTATATAGAAATTACCTCTTACTCTTTTTCAGATAAAACACATCTGACACTCAGTCAAAAATAACCAGACATATAAAGAATCAAGATAGTGTAATGGAAAATCAAAAGAAATAGCAGTTGGTGTAAGGAGCCCACCAGGTATCTTAAAATTGGAGCTTTCATGCAATGGATTTTAAATTAAATATAATGAATATATCTGAGATAATAAAACTTGAGATTGGTAATTTCAACAGATAACAGTAAATTATAAAAACATACACAATGGAAATTCCAGAGCAGGAAAAACTGAAATCAAGACTTTAATGAATAGGTTTAATATGAAGCTAGACAAACAGAAGAGAGAATTAGTGAGCTGAAGATAAACGTGAAAAAATACACAGAATGAAGTTCGAAAAAATGAAAAGATTAACACACAGAGACAACAATGTAAGAAGCATAGAGGAACTAGGGAAAAGTTTTAACCTATATGTTAAGATTCCCAAAAGGAGAAGAGAGAGACAATAAGGGAAAAACAATATATAAGGAGACAATGAATGATAATTTTCTTAAAAAAATCTCTGAATCCAAGCCAGATGAATACAAGTCATACAAGCTATGACTGTTATAACAGTGATGAAAATAATAGCATGAGGAAAAACAATGCCATGTAACATTGACAGCATTTTATGCATCAGGAATTATTGTAGAATCTTTTAATGCCATTAGCGTATTTAGTCCTCACTTTGAGACAGATACAATTGTTATGCATATCAGAAAACATTTTATAAGCCAGTGAAAACACTAAAGCAGTGGTAATGGTAGGTTATGTTATTTTCTTTATATGCACAGTAGACCTCACCTGCCTCTTGTTTTCCTTACATACGCATCTTTTCTCTAGTTTTGTGCCATAGGCTAAAGAGAGAAAGAGAGACAAAAACACAGAAGAAGGAGAGGGAGAGGGAAAGAGGCAAAGACAAGGAGAAAGAGAAGAGGGAAATGGGGAAAAGGAAGATCTTTGTGAAGTTATTATCCCTAACTGCAGTTTGAGTTTTGTTTTTCTTTTTAAAAGTCATTTAGGGAGAGAGAAAAAACAAAAAGGCAATGCTATCATATAAGAGTATTATTCTGTCTTGCTGATTTTGCCAGGTTGAGATTGGTAGGTGCTGAATTAGAGATTCTGGAAGACACATGGGGTTTAAAGCAGATGGAGAGTTTGTCTTCTGTACTTGCCTATCAAGCCAGACTCAAAGTAAGTGCTATAATGCAATTCTCCTCCTCACTCACTGCATTTGCGCAAAATCAGGTTCTTAAGTACCAACTCAAGACAGTCACTAACTTTCCATGTAGAACTTTTACCTGGTTATGGGGAAAATTAGAAATGGACTTTTGAGGCTCTCACTTTTAGGAAGATATTAACGGACAGCCCCTTAAGATTGTAATTAATTCTGCAGAAAAATTATGATGGAATTGTCCATTTAGAAATTTAAATTTTGGAGTTAGATTGAAAATTTTTAAGAAGAAGAAAAAAAACAACCTGCATAAGCAGGGATTCACTTAAAGTTCTTTTTAATCCCTAACAACTGTGGGTTTAAGAGTTTTACAAAACGAGAGGAACAAAATGATGTGTAATTTTCTCATCTGCACCAGTCTCTCTTTGCCCAGTCCTTCCCAAATTTCAGCTGCCTGGCATGTCAGCCAAATCCTGCCGTGCACGTTACTTTAGAACAATCTAAACGGGGAAACCACAGAGCTCCACTTCTTTAAAATTATGCACCAACAAACTGAGAATAATCAGAGGAAACACAAAACAGATAGATTTCATCTAAAGTGGAATTTAAGACCAGTCACAAGTAATAGATTCTCTTTCTAGGATGATCTGAGGACAAAAGGTTATTTGACATCAACAAAATAGCAGGTCACTATTTTATCAGTGGTGTCAAGCTAGAACCACGAAGACCTTTGCTGATAGAACTGACCTATTTTTTTGTTTTGCCACCACTGTACTTACTACCCCCTCTGTTTCAGTACCTGCTGCCCTCTGTTGCAAATCCCAGTTTACATATGCCTGTCTCCACTATTAGGTTATGAGTTCCTTGAAAGCAGGAATCTTTCCTTCTTCACGCTTTTCTTTATTTCTTTTTGGCCATGTTGGGCTTTTCTCTAGTTGCACTGTGCAGTGACTGCTCTTGTGGCTTCTCTTGCATGGAGCACGGGCTTTAGAACGTGGGTTCAGTCGTTGGGTCACACAGGCGTAGTTGCCCCATAGCATGTGGGATCTTAATTCTCTGACCGGGGGTCAAACCCTTGTCCCTTGCATTGCAAGGTGAATTCTTAACCATGGACCACCATGGACATCCCTAATGTACTTTTTTTTTTTCCTTCTCTTATTTTGGCAAAGATTTCAATTACTCTCCTTCCTGGCTCATTTTCTTTCTTTCTCACAGATTCTTAAGAGTAAGAAAAGAAGTGAGGAAAACAGTCATTGTATTAAGGATATCGAAGGTCAGAAAAAGTTTAGTTTTTTCTTTCTTTTCTTTTGTTTTTTGAAAAAGTAGTTCTTAATACTGGCTGCTAGGGGCTTCATTTCTCTGAATTGTTTCCATAGCAGCCTAAAGTAGCAACCTGGTCTCTTAATGGTACTGTAATTCTACTACAGTTTATGACAGTGACAGGAGATGCAGTGGGAGAGGTAGATCACATTGGATTTTCTGAGAAAATTTCAAACCACAGATTGGTTATCGAGTGATATCTCCTTTTTAAAATCATCTGGATTCTAGGGTTTCCCTGGGTGGCTCAGTGAGTAAAGAATCCGCCTGCAATGCAGGAGATGCAGGAGATGCGAGTTTGATACCTCGGTTGGGAAGATCCCCTGGAGAAGGAAATGGCAACCCACTCCAGTATTCTTGCCTGGAGAATCCCATGGACAGAGGAGCCTGGAGGGCTACAGTCCATGGGGTTGCACAAGAGTCGGACATGACTGAAGCCACTCAGCATGCACATGCACTCATGCACGCACGAATTCTATGTATAGGCAACAATTGCCCTAGAAAATTTCCATACTTTGGGAAAGCTTACATTATTGCCTATGCGGATTGCAAAATCATCCCTTGATGTGAACTTAACCCAGAGAAGGAAAAATCCTACTTGAAATTTCAGGCTTCCCCTCCTGCAGAGATGGAAGCAGGGATGGGGGATATTTGTACGGGTGGAAGAGGGAGGGTTTTGTGTAATGAGTGGAAAAAGCATTGAAGAGTTTATAAACAGTCACAGTGCATTGAGGCCACTGCATCTGAGATTTTCCGGTGGGGATGGGGGGGGGGGACACAAAACCATAAACTCAATCATTTGTCCTCATTTCAGCAGAGAAGGAGATTGTCCATTTTGTGTCTTGTTCTTTTATGTTTTGAAGATTGATGTCAAAATGAAAGCACTGAGCTACTCTTGGTCTTTTCTTTCCCAGTTTGTCTTTTCTTTCCCAACTTCTGAGGTGGCGGAATTTTGCGTGTGTTACAGATGAGTTTTATTCAGAACCTCTGCGAGTTGTGACTTCAGAAATTCTTTCTCTTTTTAATTTTAAGAGAGTCAATGAAAGTCTCATGGAGAAGCTTGTTACTGGAAATCAGTTTAGGAGTCTCTGATTTGGGAGCGGGTGGGTGGCTTGTGATATCAAATCCAAGGTGGGAGGGATATTTCAAAATTATTGAAAGCAAGGTAGGTGCAGAAGATATTAAACTCTTACTATTAACAGGGGGTTTCAAGGCCAGTTACTTTGTTTTCAGACAGTCTTGTAGCTTGGAAAAGAGAGCATCTCTAAATCCTGGTCTCCTCCTTGTGTATATGTGTGTGTGTGTTTGCTAAACAAAAAGACAACGCCCCTTTCCCCAAGTCTCCTGAATTTTGCAGGTTCAGGATGGCTTGCCCTGTGTAAGACAATAAATATACAAGATAGCAACAGGGCAGTTACTCTAAGGCCTTGGCCTTTGTTGGGATTAACTGTTACACCAAGAGGCAAAACAGGGCGGCAGGGTTTTTTTCACCACTGGCCTTTGCTGTTCCTGGGTGCCAGATGGCATTATATTGATGAAAAAAAAAAAAAAAAACTGCTGCAAGTTATAATGTTGACCAGGCACTGTTACTTCCACTTGATCACACTGTTTGGGACACGCTTTGATGTACAAAACACTCCTAAGATAATGAAATGCGTTGGCAGCTGGCTAATGGCTGGGAAAGTGCAAACCCTGCATTGAACTCTTCCTCCAGACTATTCAATGGCGAGGTAACGACAGGCCGGGGCTGGACAGGGAGTAAAGAGGCTCGTTGCCAGGCAGGCCCGGGACTCCTGGGCGAGTGGCTGTGGAGTGGCTGGTATTTCTCTCCCTTCAATAGATGTGGTCTGTGCCGGCAGCAAATGAGAAAGAAATCCATCAAGGCCAAGCTCAGGCTGATTTTGAAGCAGCTGCTGGAATTTTCATAAGAGCCTGGTGCACACAGGTAGACAAAGCTGGACCGAAGTGCAGGTGATCTGAGAACTGTTAGTTTTTGTTTCTCTACAAAGTTGGGCCTCATCTTTATGCAAAAAAAAAAAAAAAGTCTTTTGAATTAAATTTGACTTTGCGGCCGCTAATCTTTTCACTGGCCTGATTCACTGGGAAAGTAGAGCATGCATAATTGGACAGGGAGGCGTTTGCTCACCCCTCTCTCCTCTGATGCTACAGGCCAGCTCCATGGAGGTACATCTCGGGTGGGTACCAGCCCTGTTGGGAAGTCCTCCTGTACCAATACCCTTGGCCCAACAACCCTACCCCACCCTCCACTCATTTGCTGGCCACCAAAATTTCTTCTACCACCCAGACTTCCCCCATCTAAAGAGAAACCCCATTTCAAATGCCTCCTGATTCTCCAGTCTGTCCTCTTATCTATGTTGTCAGAACATAAACTCAGGGCAGAAACTCTCCTTTTAGACCAAAGGTCGGGAAATGACGGGCCAGCCCTGGAACCAGATTCAGCTGGCCACCTGTTTTTGTACAGCTCAGAGAGCTCAGAAGAGTTTTTATATTTTTAAAGGATTGGGAAAAGTCAGAGGAATAATATTCGGTGGCACAAGATCATTCTATGAAATTCAAATGTTCATGTCAAGAAGTAAAGTTTGATTGGCACCCAGCCACACTGCTCACTCACTCTATGTATGGGCTGTGGCTGCTTTTCACCACAGCTGCAAGGCTGAGCAGTTGCTTCAGAGACACTAGAATGGACCGCCAAGCCTAACATATTTACTAGCTGACCCTCTACAGAAAAAGTTGGATTCCTGCCTTAAGCTTTCTGCAGAGCCACAGAGGGGGTGCTTAGTACACCTTTCCAATCCTTTCTGAAGTCTGAGAGTAAGTTTAGCTGGGTGAAAAGTTCTCCACAATCCCAGTGTTTGCATCACCTTTATCTGCAAAGGTTGTCAGTGTCACCATTTGAGACACTTTCCTTCCTTTCTAGCTTCAAATGGAACCAGTTTTTGAAGCTCTTGCTAAAGCTTCCTTTCTGTACTCTTGTTTCTCCACTGTCAAACTATGTGGCCTTTAAACAAATACTTCAGGTTTGAAATGCCCCAAGGGTGTCTGTTCAGCTGAAGTGGAAATCTGTGGGGGAAAGTTGGCGTGGGGGGAATCTGACGATAAAGCTTCTTCTTGTGGCATTTACACTTTGCAGATGCCTTCTGCCAAGCTACAACCTTGGGTTCACAGCTCAAGGCTGGAAGCTTATCTGAGCCAACAGAAATGGATCTGCCCATCCCATCACTAGTGTCTGTTTCTGCTCGGAGCTCTGCCTGTCTTAGTTTCAAAAGTGTCTTCTTCAAAAAAAGTCACTGACCATATTTTTGTTTCCTCCTCATCCTGTTTGTCAGAAGGTTCTGGGCATGTGGTCTGTAACTTCCTACCTACTCCACTTTATCTTACAATGCTGGGACCTTCTTTTTGAACCCTGGCTTCGCAAGATTGTGGGCCCGAGCTGTTTTATGTATAATACATAGAATCTTTCTTTATGAAAAGATATAGCAGTTGGCTCTCTATGGTAGATTACAGATGACTATTTCTTTCTTGTGCTTTTTTGTGTTTCTTAAAGGGGAACATGTATTTATTTTATATCAAAGAGGAAAAAGAAGGTTTTAAAAGGAAAAACAGAAAAAAGGTTTTTAAAAATACTATTTGGTAACAATTGCCACTTACTGATGAGTGTCTCAATTCCTTTCTTCCTTCCACTTCTTGAAGTGTGCTCAGATGTGTACAGATAGTATTTAAACCCATGAAACTAAATTGATCAGCTTTGTATATTATGATTTCATCAAAAAATTATGTGTGAGACAGAATATCTGAGACTCTTGTATTTGCGTTATAAACCAAACAAAATTGGACTTCTAGTTTCCAAGGACAATAGGTAAAAAGCTGAAAAAAACTGCAAAAGAGACCTGTAATGATTCTCACAGAAATAGCAACAGTAAGTATCTCTGTACATAGGTTTGGGGGGATGGGTTCTTGTAGTTCATGCTCAACTTGTTGAATTGTTTTAAACTTTTAATTGTGATAAAGTATTGCATTTGGAATGGTAAACAATATTTGGAAATAATTTTAAAACTCCAATCCTACATATATTTTCCACAGACTCTTTGAATATCCGTTGTCCCCACCTACATCTGTTATTAATCAGTCCCTCACTCCCACCCCCTCCCACCCTCCCACCCCGACTCTTAGACCCCCTCAATCACCCTCCATGGAACATTTGAAAACTGCGAGTGTTATAGCTCATCTGGGATGGGAAAGGGAATCAAGCTTCCTTTATGGCTTCAGATTTTTGAGTTATGCATAGAAAACTCTCTTTACTCCAAGGTTATATTATGTATATAGAGTCAGTTATGTTTTCCTTTGCTATCTGTGCTGTCGTACAATTTCTAACCCATCTGGAATTTATTTGTGTATAAATCGTGAAGTAGGAATCTGATGTAGGATGTTTCGATCCCACCATTTTGTGATCAACACAAATTAAAGCTGACAGTTACAAGTGCGCATGGTAAAATCAGTTACTAACTAGTTGCTTCCAGAAGAATAAATCTTCTTGACAAATTTATATCTGCAGTATTTGACATGGGGAAAATTGGATTTGATAGAAACAATGGTCATAGAGAAAAGCTAAGAGTGGCAGAAGTTTTAATTAGTAAGATATGGTAGAGATAAAGGAATGTTTTGTAAGCTATTTATAAGATTTACATGACATAAATTTTTGGTCTCAATGAAAATCATTTTTGATAAGAAAAATGGGAATGATGATAATTAGAGAAATGTTTTAAGTATGTTGTATAGCAAATTCATCGACGAAAACTAAAATTGTTTGATTCCAGAAAATTTTCCAAGGAAAATTCATTCAGTGTTGGTAAAATCATTATTTTTTTAAACAATAATTTTGTTATTTACATATTTATTTTGAGCTTTGCTGGGCCTTGTTGCATCGAAGGCTTTTCTCTATTTGTGGCAAGCAGGGGCTAGTCTTCCCTGCAGTCTGCAGGCTTCACATTGTGGTGACTTCTCTTGCCATGGAGCACGGGCTCTAGGGCATGCAGACTTTAGTGGTTGAGGCACGTGGGCTCAATAGTTCCGGGCTCTAGAGCGCAGGCGCAATAGTTGTGGTGCACAGACTTAGCTGCCCCGTGACATGTGGGATCTTCACACACCAGAGTCAAACCCGTGTCCCTCTCACTGGCAGGCAAATTCTCCACCACTGAGCCACCAGGGAAGTCCTAAAATCATTATTTAAAAAAAATTATTTCTATTGCTAAAACCAAAGTGAAAATGTTCTCTGGTCATATCAATGGCGTTAAGATGCTGCTTTTTGTGGAGATCATCCTTTATCGTTCTACATGAGTTTCTTACTTTTCTGACACCATTTATGTGCGCACTGATCATTCTTTAGAACTGCTTTGAAATAAAACTTTTGCTGAAATTCCCATACCTGGGTCTAGATCTGAACTCTTTAATTTCATTAGTCTGCTTTGCCTCATCTGCACTGTTTTTAATTATTGTAGACTTAAAGTACTATTGATAACTAGTGAGTAAGCTTCTTCTGCACCTCTAGTGGAATTATTTTTCAACATGTTCTTAGCTGCTCTCTCACTTTTATTCTTCTAAGGAACCTTAGCATCAGTTAATTAAATAGACCAGATTTTTTTTTTTTTTTAATGTGTTTATCTGGCCACGTCGGGTCTTAGTTGCAGCACTTGGATCTTTGTTCTATCTTGCGGGATCTGTCGTTGTGGCGCATTGACTCTAGTTGTTCCTTGTGGGCGCAGTAGTTGTGGTATGTGGGCTTAGTTGCTCTGTAACATGTGAGATCTTAGTTCCCTCACCAGGAATTGAACCTGTGTCTCCTGCATTTCGAGGTGAATTCTTAACCACTGGACCACCAGGGAAGGTTCTAAATAAGCCAGGTTTTTAATAACTCATTGACGAGCTCCATGTTATTGTTTAGGCAATAAGTCGCATCCGACTCTTTTGTGACCCTATGGACTGGGGCCCACCAGGCTCCTCCTGCTGGAGTTGTTGTTGTTTCCTTCTCCAGGGGGTCTTTCCGACCCAGGGATTGAACCTGCATCTTCTGCTTGGCAGGTGGATTCTTCACCACTGAGCCGCTAGGGAATCCCTTGACCAGCTGCAGGATATAGATATTTTAGCTTTAATCTCCTACTTGGATTAATTCTATATGTGTTTAGGTCTATTTAATCTTTGGGCTTCCCGAGTGGCACATTGGCAAAGAATCCCCTTACCAATGCAGGAGACTCAGGTTTGACCCCTGGGTCAGGAAGATCCTCTGGAGCAGCAAATGACAACCCACTCCAGTATTCTTGCCTGGAAAATTCCACAGACAGAGGAGTCTGACAAGGCACAATCCATGGGGTTGCAAAGAGTCAGACAGAACTGAGAAGACGCATCTAATCTTTATATATCTTTACATCTGCATATATATATATATATATATATATATATGTAGATATGTGTGTATATATGTTTGGTTTTTAACTCTTAATCAAATATATTTATTCTATTTTTGGTTTCAAACTTGTTTTCTTTTTTATATATATATTATTTATTTATTGGAGTATAGTTGATTTACAGTATGTTAGTTTCAAGGGCACAGAGAAGTGATTCAGTTATCCATATACACCTATTCTTCTTTGATCCTTTTCCCTTATAGGTTATTACAAAGTATTGAGTATAGTTCCCCAGGCTTGTTTTCACATTTTGAGCCTTTAATGATCCTTTGTTGTTCATTTAATTTGAAGATAATTTTTGGTACTATGTTATATGTTGTCCAGTATCTGTTTATTTCCAAAAATGATAAGGCCTGAGAGTCCTAGGATCTTCAATATGAGATAATTTTGGCATCTACTTGGAAGTAAAAGTGGCAAAGGTTTATTTTTTTTCCCTGAAATTCAGTATGTCCTCTGAGTGTTGATGAAGGGCTAAGATGTTTAAGTGTCCTTGCTAGTGGGATTTCCCTGTCTTCTTTCTCTTTTCCAAAGAATAAGAATCTATTATTTATCCTGTCCTTTGCTGTGTCCTCTAAATTCTTGGATGAAATTCACAAGGAGCTTTTGAAGTCTACCTCCCCTTTGATGAGAGCTGGTGGCTTGAATTTGCATTCTAATGTCTCTCCTACGAGGAGAGCCTTAACCTTCACAGTGCTATACTTTACAGATGTGATGCTAGATAACGGACAATTCTTTGAACTGTTGTTTCACTTATATGTCACTTGTTTATGGTTTATTAGGGGGGTCATCATGTGATCTTTGGGTTTCTGTGGGGTTTTTTTTGTTGTTGTTTGTTTTTTTGAAAAGCCTCTTTCATATACAAGTCATATTCCATGAAGGCAGAAATTAGTTCTAATTCTTAATTCTATTCAGTGTATTTCATTACACTCCCTGGTATATAGTAGGTACCCAGAAAATATTGTTGGTTGGCTGACCTGTGTTCTTTTATTTCCAAATACAACTTTAAAAAAAAGCCACTAATCACAATTAGCTATTTGTCTGCCCCAGATGTCATTATGGCATATCTGCAATGAATCTGACATCCCCAAGCCTTTGACTCTTCTTATTCCCAAATTCTGAGTGTGTCCTCCTCACAATGTTGAAGCTCATCATTTTTCAGTTGTTGTGATCCCTCTCTCTTCCCCACCTGCCTTCACATCCCTAGAACGGGTCAATTCTACTTTACAGCATCTCTACGCCTGTTCCATTCTTATGAGTCCCACTGCCCTAGTTCAAGACATTGTTTTGTTTCTCTTGGCTGTTCATATTTCCCCTTAATCATTATCCCTTCCTTCTCTCCTCCCTCTTGTTTCACCAAAATCCACTTTACTATTGCTTCTAGAACAACTACCCTTGAACAAGTATGACCCCATCCCTGTATGCCTGTGATTTCTTGTTGCCTCTAGAATGCGATTCAAACCCTCCAACCTGCTTTGTGTATTCTTCTACAACATGAAGGACCCCAATTATTATTTCCAGTTTATTCTATCTCCTGCCATGCACATTTTTCTCTAGCCTGGGTAGGGTACTGTTGGGGCTTCCCTGGTGGCCCAATGGCTTGATCCCTGGGTCAGGAAGAACCCCTGGAGTAGAAAACTGCAAACCAGCCTAGTATTCTTGCCTGGGAAATTCCATGGACAGAGCAGCCTGGTGGGCTACAGCCCATGGGATTGCAAAAGAGTCAGACAACTTAGTGGCTCAACAGCAACAGTGTACTGCCATTCCGAGGACAAACCCGACCGTCGCTATTGCTGATCTTTGTTCCATGTCTGCGAGCTCTTTTCAGTTAATTGCCTCCAAGGCCTCTGTCACTGTAGACTTGGCCAGCTGTGTCCTCCCTGGCTGGTCTGCCAGCTGCACTTGGTTGTTTAACTGTCATTCATTTTCCTGATCTCATTCCAAAATCACTTCACAGGACCGCCTTCCATGATCCCTTTTCAGAGAGCCTTCCCTGATTCCCATTCTTAACCTAGGTCAGATGAAATAGATCTAGGTCAGATCACAGCTCTAGTATTAAAAAGTACATGCTATTATACACATATTCATGGGATTATTTGATTAATAACTGGCTCCCCCACGTTACTTTAAACTCTGGATGAAGAGATCTGGGCCACTCTGCTCACCACTGAATCACCCCTTATACCCTGCACAGTAGTACATACTAAATTCTTAGTGAATGAATCTGACACTGTCTTGGCCTGCTACTTACCCCATCTCAGAAACAATATGAGATCCCTCATTTCGAATTCATCTCTCATCTCTTTCTACAAAATTGGTTTTCATTTTTTTTTTTTTTTTTTTTTTTTATGGTGGCACAGCATGCGGGATCTTAGTTCCCCAACCAGAGATGGAACCCTCGCCCTCTGCAGTGGAAGATCAGAGTCTTAGCCACTGGACTGCCAGGGAAGTCTCAGAATTCATCTCTTTCTCTCTGATCCCACCACACTTAACCACTTCTCCAGTATGTGGTAGTTTCTAGAGAATAGCTATCTGTCTTATCTACACCGTAGACCCTGCTAGGAAGACAGAAGAATGATCAAGTTTGTGTTTAAGGAAGAGCACTAACACAAGATTTTATTCAAGGGAATAAGTCGTAAAGATTTGTAAATGTTGAAATATTGGTTCCATTTGGAATGTTCTGAGTATTATATCATGCTTCTAATGATATTGAGTTAGGGTCAGAAGCCTGTCTGAACCAGTGTCCTCCACTTATATCTCAATCTTAGGAGTCAATTCACAGATGTATGAGGATACTGGTTAGAGTGACTGGAAGGGAATATGTGATGAGTTCAGTGGGGAACCATTCCTGCTAGTAGAAACCTATGCCCTGGTGCTTGTGGGTTAAGAATATCTTCTTACATTTTTATTTGGTCTTCTTTTGCATACCTCACTTGATAATCTTGTAAACAAATTCTAGTGGGTAATGATACTCAGGAAATGGTAGGAAATGATGCTTAACTAATCTGTGTTTATCCTATCAACTTCATGCTAGCTGAGGACCTAAACATTCATGGAAAAATTTGGCCTTTGTCTATTTAAGTCTGTTTTCACAAAAGAAAGGTGGTCCTTGAGTTTAACCAAAATGAAAGTGAAAGTTGCACAGACATGTCTGACTCTTTGTGACCCCATGAACTATACACAGTCCATTGAATTCTCTAGGCCAGAATACTGAAGTGGGTAGCCTTTCCCTTCTCCAGGGGATTTTCCTAACCCAGGGATCGAACCTAGGTCTCCCTCATTGCAGATGGATTCTTTATCAACAGAACCACAAGGGAAGCCCCACGGCTGCAGGTTTATTGCTCTTAATTCTACTCACAGCAAAATGAGTTGTCCTTCAGTCTGCTTTCGCGAACTATGTCATTTTGGACTATAGGATGATGTATTTTAAAAAGCCGTCAAGAAATGTTCAGAAAATGATATAACACAATTGGTTTCGGACTGCCACAGAGTTTGGAGACTTTCCTGGGGCTTATGCATTTATCTGAAGTCACAGTAAAGAAAATGGGAAGGGAAGGGAAAAGTTATACTCTAACCTGTAGCTGCCATGGAGGTAGATATCAATGGTGTGGTGCAAAGTCGCATTCTATTTTTTTTCTTTTTGAACTTTTTATTTTGTATTGGGGTGTAGCCGGCTAACAATGTTGTGATAGTTTCAGGTGAATAGTGAAGGGATGCAGCCATACATACACATGTATCCAAAACCAGAGATGTCACTTTGTCAACATAGATCTATCTAATCAGAGCTATGGTTTTTCCAGTAGTCATGTACAGATGTGAGAGTTGGACCATAAAGAAGGCTGAGTGCTGAAGAATTGATGATTTCGAACTATGGTGCTAGAGAAGACTGGAGTCCCATGGACAGCAAGATGAAACCAGTCAATCCTAAATGAAATCAACCCTGAATATTCATTGGAAGGACTGATACTGAAGCTGAAGCTTCAATGCTTTGGCTGCCTGATGCGCAGAGCCAGCTCATTGGAAAAGACTCTGAGGCTGGGAAAGATTGAGGACAAGAGGATAAGATGGGGACAGAGGATGAGATGGTTGGATGGCATCATTGACTCAATGGACGTGAGTCTGAGAAAAAAGATAGTGAAGGACGGGGAAGCCTGTTGTGCTGTAGTCCATGGGGTCACAAAGAGTCTGACACGACTTAGTGACTGAACAAAAAGCAATTCTCCCACCAACCCTCCTCCCATCCAGGCTGTGACATAACGATGAGCAGAGTTCCATGTGCTATACAGTAGGTCCTTACTTATATTCATTTTAAATATAGCAGTGTGTACATGACCATCCCAAACTCCCTAACTATTCCTTCCCCCTGGCAACCATAGTTCATTCTCTTTCTGTTTTATAAGTTCATCTATATCATCTCTTTTTAGATTTCACATATAAAGGGTGTAATGTGATATTTCTCCTTCTCTGTCTGACTTACTTCACTCAATATGGCATTCTGTCTTTTTCTATCTTAACCATTAGAAAAGTAGGATATGTGTGTGGGTAGGTTTTAATAGCAGAAAATGTACTCATTTATCTTTCTTGCTCTTGTGAGAAAAATTCCTAAGAGATATCTTTCTGAAAGTCAGAAAAGGTATTTTCCAATCTCCATAGGTGTCAGAAATGCAAATTCCTCAATTCTGATCATAACACCTAGTGTGTTTCTTAATTGTTTCCTTGATAAAAGGAGAGCTTTCCTGGAAGATAAGGACCAGGAGAGGGAGAAGACAAATTTCAGTGCTCTAAAAGAAAAAGCTGAGATCACTGGGATTTCAGGTAATCTGCTCAATGTGGGGCTGGGTGGGGGGGTGGTGGTGTCAGATTCTACAGTTCAGAAAGAAGGACAATGAGATCATTGTCAGGTTCTGAGACTTTTGTCACCTGTAGGTTTGCTGTGGTGGTCCTTTTTCATTCCCATCAGGACCACCAGAAAAATGCTTAAAATGAACATTATTCATGGGCAATATGTTAATATCTCCCATCAGGAAGCTTCCATAAGCCTCTTATCCTTATCCATCAGAGGGCAGACAGAGTGAAAACCACAATCACAGAAAACTAACCAAACTGGTCACATGGACCACAGCCTTGTCTAACTCAGTGAAACTATGAGCCATGCCATGTAGGGCCACACAAGATGAACAGGTCATGGTGGAGAGTTCTGACATACCATGGAGAATACTGAAGTGGTCCACTGGAGAAGGGAATGACAAACCACTTCAGTATTCTTGCCTTGAGAACCCTGTGAATGGTATGAAAAAGCGAAAAGGTATGACACTGAAAGATGGACTGCCCAGGTTGGTAGGTGCCCAATATGCTACTGGAGAAGAGTGGAGAAATAACTCCAGAAAGAATGAAGAGATGGAGCCAAAGCAAAAACAACCCTCAGTTGTGGATGTGATGGGTGATGGAAGTAAAGTCTGATGCTGTAAAGAGCAATATTGCATAGGGACCTGGAATGTTAGATCTATGAATCAAGGCAAATTGGAAGTGATCAAAGAGGAGATGGCAAGAGTGAACATCGATATTTTAGGGATCAGTGAACTAAAATGGAGTGGAATGGGTGAATTAAACTCAGATGACCATTATATCTACTTCTGTGGGCAAGAATCCCTTAGAAGAAATGGAGTAGCCATTGTAGTCAACAAGAGTCCGAAATGCAGTACTTGGATGCAATCTCAAAAATGACAGGATGATCCATGTTCATTTCCAAGGCAAACCCTTCAATATCACTGTCATCCAAGCCTGTGCCCCAACCAGTAATACTGAAGAAGCTGGAGTTGAATGGTTCTATGAAGACCTACAAGACCTTCTAGAACTAACTCCCCAAAAAGATGTCCTTTTCATTATAGGAGACTGGAATGCAAAAGTAGGAAGTCAAGAGCTACCTGGAGTAACAGGCATATTTGGCCTTAGGGTACAAAACGAAGCAGGTCAAAGTGTAACAGAGTTTTGCCAAGAGAATGCACTGGTCATAGCAAACACCCTCTTCCAACAACACATGGCTCTACACATGGACATCACCAGATGGTCAATGCCGAAATCAGATCGACTGTATTCTTTGTAGCCAAAGGTGGAGAAGCTCTATACAGTCAGTAAAAACAAGACCAGGAGCTGACTGTGGCTCAGATCATGAACTCCTTATTGCCAAATTCAGACTTAAATTGAAGAAACTAGGGAAAACCTTTAGACTATTCAGGTATGACCTAAATCAAATCCCTTATGATTATACAGTGGAAGTGACAAGTAGATTCAAGGGATTAGATCTGAGAGACAGAGTGTCTGAAGAACTATGGATGGAGATTCATGACATTTACCAGAGGCAGTGAACAAGACCATCGTCAAGAAAAGAAATGCAAAAAGGCAAAATGGTTGTCTGACGAGGGCTTACAAATAGTTGAGAGAAAAAGGGAATATAAAGGCAAAGGAGAAAAGGAAAGATATATCCATTTGAATTCAGAGTTCCAAAGAATAGCAAGGATAGATAAGAAAGCAAAGAAATAGAGGAAAACAATAAATGGGAAAGACTAGAGATCTCTTCGAGAAAATTAGAGATACCAAGGGAACATTTCATCCCGAGATGAGCCCAATAAAGGACAGAAATGGTATGGACCTAACAGAAGCAGAAGATATTAAGAAGAGCTGGCAAGAATACACCGAAGAGCTATACAAAAAAGATCTTCATGACCCACATAACCATGATAGGGTGATCACTCACCTAGAGCCACACATCCTGGAATGTGAAGTCAAGTGGGCCGTAGAAACAAAGCTAGAGGAGGTGATGGAATTCCAGTTGAGCTATTTCAAATCCTATAAGATGAAGTTGTAAAAGTGCTGCACTCAGTATGCCAGCAAATTTGGGAAACTCAGCCATGGCCACAGGACTGGAAAAGGTCAGTTTTCATTCCAATCCCAAGGAAAGGCAATGCCAGAGAATGCTCAAACTACTGCACAATTGAACTCATCTCACACACTAGCAAAGTAATGCTCAAAATTCTCCAAGCTAGGCTTCAACAGTATGTGAACCGTAAACTTCCAGATGTTGAAACTGGATGTAGAAAAGGCAGAGGAACCAGAGATCAAATTGCCAATATCCGTTGGATCATCAGGAAAGCAAGAGAGTTCCAAACAAACATCTATTTCTGTTTTATTGATTATGCCAAAGCCTTCGACTGTGTGGATCACAACACACTGTTGAAAATTCTGAAAGAGATGGGAATACCAGACCACCTGACCTGCCTCCTGAGAAATCTGTATGCACGTCAGGAAGCAACAGTTAGAATGGGACATGGAACAACAGACTGGCTCCAAATAGGAAAAGAAATATGTCATGCAGAGTACATGCAGAGTACATCATGAGAAACGCTGGGCTGGATGAAGCACAAGCTGGAATCAAGATTGCAGGGAGAAATATCAAGAACCTCAGATATGCAAATGCCACCACCCTTATGGTAGAAAGAGAAGAAGAACTAAAGAGCCTCTTGATGAAAGTGAAAGAGGAGAGTGAAAAAGTTGGCTTAAAACTGAAATTTCAGGAAACTAAGATCATGGCATCTGGTCCCATCACTTTATGGTAAAAAGATGTGGAAACAATGGAAACAGTGAGAGACTTTATTTTGGGGGAGGCTCCAAAATAAATGCAGATGGTGATTGCAGCTATGAAATTAAAAACATTTGTTCCTTGGAAGAAAAGTTATGACCAACCTAGACAGCATATTAAAAAGCAGAGACATTACTTTACCAACAAAGTCCATCTGTTCAAAGCTTTGGTTTTTCCAGTAGTCATGTATGGATGTGAGAGTTGAACTATAAAGAAAGCTGAACACTGAAAATTGATGCTTTTGAACTGTAGTGTTGGAGAAGACTATTGAGAGTCCCTTGGACTGCAAGGAGATCCAGTCAGTCCATCCTAAAGGAAATCAGCCCTTAGTATTCATTGGAAGGACTGATGTTGAAGCTGAAACTCCAATACTTTGGCTACCTGATGTGGAGAACTGACTCATTGGAAAAGACCCTGATGCTGGGAAAGATTGAAGGTGGGAGGAAAAGGGGACAACAGAGGATGAGATGGTTGTATGGCATCACTGATGCGATGGACATGAGTTTGAGTAGGCTCTAAGAGTTGGTGATGGACAGGGAAGCCTGGTGTGCTGAGTCCATGGGATCACAGAGAGACTGAGCAACTGAATTTAACTGTTTGAACTGTTAAATATGGTGAATTAATTATTTCAACCAATTTTTTTGAGTGCCTATTCTGTACCAGGGGTTCTTTCAGAGCCTGGTATTGAATACAGTGACAATCTGTGCCTTTGCTGACCTAGCATTCTAGTGGCAAAACACACAGTGAAATAAATAAATAAAATCTATAGATTTTTAGACGCAGTTAAGTGCTACATGGGTGGTGGGGGTGGGGAGGAAGGAGAATGGACATATTGAAGAGGAAGGTTGCAGTTTTAAATATGATCATCAAGAAATGTTTCATTGTATTGGTGCCATTTAAGTAAATATCTGAAGGAAGGCTTAAGTGTGTGGTTATTTGGAGGAAGGGTGTTTCAGGAGGAAGAATGCAAGGTTCAAAGATGAATTCTAAGTTAGAAAAGCAATTTATTGACTCATGGTATCTGAAAACTCAAGAGTTCAGGCGTGACTTGATAAAGGGATTGGGAAAACATATTCTTTTTTTTTCTCTAGGTGCTGGTTTCATTCTTGCATAGATTGGTCTTTATAGTGGTAAGAGAGTTGTGTCTCCTGTTCTTACTTCCTTGTAGTCTTTACTTCCTTGTTCTTACTTCAGCTATATGGGAAGAGTGAAGGACTTTGTGTCAGCATCACCAGCAAAAATTTTATATTGCCTCTGCTCTGATTGGCGCGTTACTGATTTCTGAATCAATTTTTGTGATCAGAGCAAATGCTGTATGCTGATTGTTTTATACATGTTTTACTTGTCCCACTGGAATGGCAGGGACTGCAAAAGTAAACACGTGTCTTCTTTTTTTTTTAAAGGAGTGTGTCGGAGGGTGTTCCCTTAGGGAAATTTGGAGAGCGAAGAGAAAGGTGAGTGGATTTAGAAGAGCAAAAGCAGAAGGAGTCCATTATACTTTATCTTGAAGCTTTAATGAAATTTTTTTTTTTTTAATTTTTGGCTACACCCCTTGGTGGGGGAATCAAACCCACACTACCTGAAATTGGGAGGTGGAGTTGTAACCACTGGATTCCTGGGGAAGTCTCCTTAAATGAAATCATTAATAGAGCTGTATCTATCACAAACTTGCTGGGGAAAGTAACTTCATCTCTATTATATCTCATTTCTCTTTCTCAAAAATTAAAAGATTAGACCCATGAACTTTGTCATATCTAATTTATACTAAGTGTAAGTCTTAAATTACATTATTATAGTATGATATTACACATATAATGTGTTGAAGAAAAAGTAAAAAGAGAGAATTTAGTCTTTATTATGGCTGTTGATATTTGCCAGAAGGGCCAACATGGATTTTTTTTTTTGCCATGTGGCACGTGGGATTTTAGTTCCCCAATCAGGGATAAAACTCATGACCCTTACAGCGAAAGCTCAGAGTCTTAACCACTGGACCAACAGAGAAATCCCATGAATTTTTGAGGATAAGAGTAAAATGCAAGTTTCTTAAAAGTTGGTGTGATCAATCCCAGATGATTTTGTACTCTAATTTATTGTCTCCTCTACTTGATAAGCTACTGGAAGAAAGAGACAAAGAAAGGTTATTATATCAGAATTCTCTGCTCGGTGAATTTCTAGCCTGGAGTTGGGGGACTCTGTTGACAGACCAGCTCCAGGAGCATATTTAACACGGCTTTCTATATTTAAACTGAGAATGGAGAGTCTATGCACTCATTTGTGTTGGCCTTTGTGGCATTATGATAATGTGAGCATAAGATCCCCGAAAGAGAGGAAAGCCCTGTGACTCATTTCCTGAACTTTCAGGACTGCACAGCCCTTAGTGCTCGAGTGGAGGGAGAATGGGCCAAAGAAGTGGCCTGTTCCCCATGCGGCATCTTGAGCCCTAGACTCTCCTAACAGCTGAGATTTCCAACAACAGGTCTTCATAGCCGTTTTGCCTATGAGGAATATCAGAGCTCAGCATTTTATATTAAATTTGTAAATGTGTGTGTCTGACATATGGCATTGCATCAGAGGCCAGTATCTCCTTCAAGCTTTCTGCATGATTTGGGCAACACCTAAAATACCTCCGTGTACAATTTCCAAGTGTCACACACAATGCACTTAGGTAACATGAAACCCACCTCTGGGAATATTTTCTTGGAAATTTCCATGCACTTGAGCATAATGCACAAAGACCATATCAGACCGAGCATATCCTTCTTCCTCTATGACAGATTCAGGGATTTATGCCCTTCTTGGGTTCCTTAGCCAAATCAAGATAAATTCCTATCTGGTTTCAGGAGGTCTTCAGGGTTCCATGAAGACCATTTGCTTTATTGCAGCCAGGCTTTGTCTCAACTTGGAAGGACAATACTTCAGAGGAAGTGGGGTCCTGCAAACTTGCTCCCCACCCATCCAAAATATTCTTCTTATTGTGGTTTTTATGTGATTGACTCATCAGAGTGATATTTGTCTATGAAATATTTTCCTAAAATAAAATATATGTAATAATTTATTACAGTACACCACGAACACATATTGTTTCCACACTCAGAGTGTTATCATGTACTCTCAGCCAAGAGCTGACCCAGCAAACTAGACTATATGTGTTTGATCAATGGTTACTATTCTGTGCTTACTGAATGTGTCTGCAATGTGTGTTGTTTCTTTTATTGTGGTCTCCCTTTCTGTCATTTCTTTTTTGTGTGTGTTATTTTCATGGCTTACAGAAAAAGGAATAGCAATAGGTTGGCTGGAAAGAAAAATTGCAATAGATGTGAAAATGTAAGTTTTATCAAGAGATGAGATGAGAAGCCAGATTGCAGAGAAAATATTTGCAAGAGGCATATCTGATAAAGACTGTTATCTAGCATATGCAAAGAACCTCTAAAACTCAACAATAAGAAAGTAAAAAACCTGGTTAAACAGTGGGAAAAAGACCCAGATAGATACCTCAGCAAAGAAGATATACAAATGGTAAATAAGCATATGGAAGGATGCTCACCACCATATTCACTAGGGAACTGAAAATTGAAACAACAATGGAGATGTTACTGCATACCTATTAGAGTGGCCAAAATCTTGAACACTGACATCAAATACTGGTGAGGATGGAAACAGCAAGAACTCTCACTCATTGCTGGTGGGAATGCAAAGTGGTTTAGCCACTTTGGAAGACAGTTTGGCAATTTCTTACAAAAGTAAACATACTCTTACCAAATGATCCAGCAATGGTACTCCTTGCTAACTACCTAAATGAGCTGAAAAAATCATGTCCATACAAAAGTCTCAACAAGAATGTTTGTAGAAGCTTTATTCATAATTACCAACACTTGGCAACAACCAAGATATCCTTCAGTAGGTGAATTGATAAATAACCTGTAGTATGCCTAGACGCTATGGAATATTATTTATTCAGTGCTAAAAAATAATGAGCTATCAAGTCCTAAAATAGACTTGGAGGAAACATAAATGCATATTACTAAGTGAAAGAAGCCAAACTATAAAGGCTACATATTCTATGATTCCAACTATATGATGTTCTGGAAAAGGCAAAATCATCGACAAGATAAAAAGGATCAGAGAGAAGGGAGGGGTGTGTGGTCCTGAGCACCAAGGATTTGGGGGCAGTAAAACTATTTTGTATGACACTAGAATGGTGGATGTGTGTTGTTATACATTTGTTCATACCCATAGAATGTCCACTACCAAGAATGAACCCTGTTGTAAATGGTGGGCTTTGAGTGACAATGATGTATCTTCATGTAGGTTCGAGGATTGGAACAGTTCATGGGAGATAACAGTGGAGGAGGCTGTGCCTGTCTTTGTTAGGACAGGGACTATACGGGAAATCTCTATACTTTCCACTCAATTTGCTGAGACCTTAAAATTGCTCTAAAAATAAAGTCTATTAAAAATGCAAGTGGTCGTCCAGTGGTTAAGAATCCACCTGCCAATGCTGGAGACACAGGTTCGATCCCTGGTCTAGGAAGGTCCCACATGCCACAGGGCAACAGAGCCCAGGAGCCACAACTACCAAGCCCATGTGCTGCAACTACTGAAACCTGCACACCTAGAGCCTGCAGTCCGCAGCAAAAGAAGCCACCACGAGAAGCTGGCCACCCGCACACAGAGGAAGCCTGTGCGCAGCAACGAAGACCCAGCACAGCCAACAATAAAGAAGAATTAAAATTTTTTTGAGATATTCCATTTATATGGATTTTTGAGTTGCCTTCTTGTGGAAATTCTTTGATATGATAAAGGGTGTCATCACCACATCCTAGAAAGACTAACACTCAGCTCCACGGGAAAGGGAAGGAGAAGAAGGCAAGGGGAAAGCCGCTATGGTGACAAAGCCTGATCCAGCAGCCACGGGGAGACTGACAGTGCTTCTCCATAAGGGCTGTGCAGTGTCCGCCTGTTGAGAGCCATTCAGATAGCAGGTTAAGCTTTCCCAGCCTCACCCTATGCCTGAGTCTCTTCTTCCAACAGAACCAAGGACGGAGAGCGGAGATGAATGCTTCTCACTCTGAGTTTCCAAAAGGCTTTCATGGGAGATCGTTCCCCTCCCTTATCAGAGCTGGGCTGTATCGAGTCCTGCCTTATCTGGGAGGACAGCCCAATTGCAGCTAAAACTGTTTTCCCAGCACAGCTGCTGTAGCCGCAAGGGCCCACTCCCCTGCTCTTCCCTCTCTGCCTCTTGCTAGCTGGACAAGGAGGAGGGTGTGCTGAGTGACTTCAGCTAATAATTATGGTGACGGCCAGCATGTAATGATTGCACATGTGCCAGGCAGAACGCTAAATGTTTTACATGGCTGTCTCAATCTCAGAAGAATAACAGCCAGTAGCTCTTAGTAAACGTCAGGCACAGTTCAGACGTATTATCCTGATTTACGTCTATGAGAACCCTAAAGAGGAGGCTCCATTCTTTCCTGTTTGACAGATGAGGAAACTAAAGCTTATAGAAACTGTGTCACTTACCCAGAGTCACCCAGCTGCCGAGTGGTGGTAGCCAGTAATCAAATTCGAGGGCTCTAGAACAGTCTTTTAATTTATAATTGTGCAGAGTTGTCCCACTACAATTTTATTCTCTCTAAAATATTTTCTAAAAATAAAGGGTCTCTAAGAATCCCAGGGACGGGGGAGCCCGGAGGGCTGCTGTCTATGGGGTCGCACAGAGTCGGACATGACTGAAGCAACTTAGCAGCAGCAGCTGATATCCCTGATATGGGATATTGGAATTCCTGATATGACCTTGGGCACATGTGTTTTTCCTCTGCTTTTGGTGTTCCACATGATCTTGGCCAGTGAGAGCTCGTGTAACAAACTCCACCACACACAAGGTGATTGTGTCCCGCTCTGATTGTGAAAGTCCAGAAGAGAAGCAAAATCAAAATTCGATACACAAGCAGGATCCCTATTAGTATGCCAAACGCCATTTAGATCTATTTCTGCCTGTTCCTCTGTGTTTATCCCTCCCAGGTGTTAGGGTGTCTTCTATAGCTTCATTCTTATGTGCTTTATCCTATAGTCACTTCTCTTTTCATTTTCCATCTGAGCTAGTTTGAACTTGCCGGCCTCTAATTTAAGGCCTTTCACCCTCCCGTCCAAATCACTTTTACCAGAAACACACTACTGCCAGAATGTTCCTTCTAAAGACCAGAACATCTGGATAATAATCTTCATGGTTGGACCCAGGTTTTCCTTCCCAGCCAGACCTTCTACCACTTCCCAACTTGTCCCCTAAGACCAGCCACACACAATCACTTGCTATCCCCCAAGTCACCCCTCCTAGCTTTGTGCCTCTGCTCAGATTTCCCCTCTGCCCAAAGCATTCGGGTCCTACAGGGAGCTCCTTTCCATTCTCAGTGCTCAAGTCAAGCTATGCTATTCCAATTTTTCACCAGCTTCTTTTCTTTGAAATCATGGAACCTTGGACACACCTTGATCTTGGTGTAATAGGTATGCATTTCAGCTAACAGTTTTTGTTTTTTTTTCTATTGACCAATTTAATTTACATTGTGAACTCTCTGCCTCTTGTTGGATACATGGTAAGGCAGTGTACTTCTCCCATCTCTTCTCTGGGGTTATGTCTAAACCCATGTGGGTTCATAAGGCTCATATAGACCAGAGCACTCAGGTTGGGGAGTGTGGTCTTGGCCATCACCTCTTCCAGCTGGCCTCCACTTGATGCCCGATGTCCTTTGGCTATCAGTCCAGACAGGTGGCTATGATGTCACTCTCCCTCCCATCTTTGAAGGCCTCTCAGGTTTAGCAAATGCCCTGCTTTGGTGCCCTTTTTCTTGGGCATGCAGACATGTACGTTCCTTGGCTGTGCTGGGCAATGGGAAAGTTTCGGGTGCCAAGGCCTGCATCTTTCTGGCTCACTCTCAGAAACATGAACCCATTCTGGGAGGCTTTTCTAGCTACAGCTTGCATTTCTTCTGTGGGGTCTGAATACTCCTCCTGGGCTCCCCGAGGGACGGAAACACAAATTGTTCCATTCCTGGAGCTCTCAGTTACTGGTGGGAGCCCTGTCGTTTGGTCTTGCCCTGTCCATGGGCCCTTTTCGCAGTCCTGGTTGCATGTAAGTTCTGCTGTGTTTATTCTGACTCTTCTTCCTCCCCACACTCTGAGGAAATGTTATTCAACAGTCGGTGAGTTGGGTGGAGGGTGAGGGGAGGGTGTGGGAAGTCTAACTCTAACCCCATCCTGTCTCTATGTCCTCAGGCCTGGCCTTTTGAAACTCAAAAACTTTTACCCTGTTTTTTTGCTATCACAGCCTTTTGCAATGAATCCCATAATGCTAAAGTGGAGCAAAACCTGGGGGTTCTAGAGATATATCTTTATTTCCCTGTCATGGTATTCACCTTATTTGGATAATAGTATTCACTACATTAAAGGAAAACTTCTATCTTTCCTTTATGATACCTTCTAAGTCATGGAAAAACCCCAGAGAAAAGATGAAGTACCTGGATTTGTCTGAGCTTAGTATCTATCAACTGGAGAAGGAAATGGTAACCCACTCCAGTATTCTTGCCTAGAGAATCCTGTGGACAGAGTGGCCTGGTGGGCTGCTGTCCATAGGGGTCGCACAGAGTCGGACACGACTGAAGCGACTTAGCAGCAGCAGCAGTATCTATCAACAGGCAGAAGGAAGGTTCAAAATGTAAATTTTTTTTTTGTACTTAATTTTACTTTATTTTCTTCCAGCTGTGTAGAGATAGAACTGACATACAACACTTTGTATGTTTAAGGTGTATAGCATAATGATTCAACATATGTATACATTGCAAAATGATAGGATTTACTCTCTTATAACTTTCAAATATTCAAAGTGTAAATTAAATTGAGCAATAGAAAAAAAAATACTTGAGTTGAAATGTATACCTAGTACTCTAAGTAGGTATGTCTGGGGTCCCCTGAATGCACAGGGAAGGAGAGTAGGAACACAGTGTCTGGTGAATGAATCAAGCAATTAAATGATTAATGCTAACAGATTTTGTTTCTCCAGTGCCCACCACATGCCAGGTACAAGCTAGCCTTCTCAAAAATCTTACAACATTTCCCTTGTTTATACTTAAGGAAAGTAATATAGCTCAGAAAGGCAACATATTTCATCCTGGATCAAACAGCTAATGAGCAGTAAATACAGAATTCTGACCCAAATCTATTTGATCCCAAATTCTGAATTTTTTCCTCTAGGCACACTATGTAATCAAATTTATTTAACCTTTGAGGTGCTTACAGGTGTAAAATCCCATATGAAATGTATATATATATAGAGCTCCAGGAATGGAACAATTTGTGCATGTATATACAGATACATATATCATTTATATGTATATATGGTGAAGTCTCTTGCTTTCTCAGAAATTAAATGCACTTTCCAACCACTGGAAAGGATTGTTTAAAAATATTCTCTTGCTCTGCTATTCTTAGGATTTTTTTGTGTTATTTTCTGGGAAGCTTATTGATCCTGCTAATATTTACTGCCTCACTTATCAATAACAGTAGGATGAAATGTCACCAGTTTACACTTGAAATCTTAACATTTGCAACTGCGGTATATTTCCATCAAATGATGTATTTATCATGTACACCATTTAGATGTTGGTGAGGATGGAGAAAAAAATGTTTGTGTGAGTTACATGGGGATAAATGTTTTCTTTTTGCACTGCCTGGCAAGATGGTGGCAGTATTTTTTACAAATAAGATATGTAATTGTGTGTCTATTCCAAGCAGCTTGTTTATATTTTCCCTCAGGGTTTGACTTTCTTAGATGTCTAAAACACTCTGAGGGGAGGGAGGGAATGCCATAAATTTTTACAAACAGACATTGTCCTTGTTTCCCAGGCAAATTCAATGCACCTTCTGTTGGGTAATTGGAATCCAAGAAGTAACATGGAGTGTTTTAACAAAATGTGAATGAGCTGTATTTATAATGAAACGACAGAGATTTGGAAACCCAAACTATTTATGTGAGAGAAAGTGATTAAAAAGACACAGTGAAAGATCAGAGTGTATTGACTCAGTTGTAGAATTTGGCATTTAACACAGTAAACATAGGTGAATGTGAGTAAATATTTCCAGAAGATGGGTCCCCTAGCCTTTCTATTTCTGGGGTAGCATCCCACTGTGTTTTGCTGGTATTGCATTCTTTTTTGGGGGTGGTTGTGGTTATAAACTGTACTGTTAAAAATAGGCTGTAAACAAAAAGTGCATCTCAGAGTGGTTCCTTTTCTCTTTCTATTCTGGGTTAAGTTGATCAGAAAGAGATCTTGGGGGAGCTGTGAATAAGCTTCATATTACTTTTTTGGTGCAGTAATGGCCCCTTTTGCAAACAGCCATGTGTCCATGTGTCTGTAATTGTGTCTTTAGAACATCTGAGCTTCTACTGCCTTATAAATACAGTCCCTTCATATTTGAGACCATTGTCCCAAGCAGTGCCAAGAACTGAAGGCAAAGGCCAGATGCCACGTTGCTAGGAGAACCAGGTGACAGGGTTGGGCTGTGCAGTGTGGTGGGAGGAAGAGAGAAATGCAGCTGGTTATGTCAAAAGCTCCGTGAGCTTTCCATTTCCTTTGCTGTTCATTTTAGAAACAATTGTTTGATGACTGTTTACTCATATGAAGATATAAATATGCCTGCCGCCCTCCCTCTCTTCTTCCGAGTCATTCATTCCAATTTTCAGCTTTACTGATTGGTTGTCATATCTCTCAAAGTTCTCAGGTTACTACTTCTTCCATGTGAGAAGAGTGGTTTTCAACCTTTGGGGAATCACATACCTCGGAGAATCCTGTGAATGGTAGGACCTTTCTCCTAATTCACACATAGTCAGAATAGTAGGGGTTCAGAGATCCTCAGACGTTCATCAATGAACCCCTGGTTAAAACCACCATCCCCTGTGACCTTTCCTCGTTTATCTGTAATGCCACACCCTGGCTTCGTGTCCTTTTTTTTTTTTTTAATAAATATATATTTACTTGTTTATGGCTGCATCAGGTCTCAGTGCGACAGGCAGGATCTTTGGTTGTGGTGCCCAGGCTTAGCTGTTCTGCGGCATATGGGATCTTAGTTCTCCAGTTAGGGATTGAACCTGGATCCACTGCATTGGGAGGCGGATTCTTAACCACTGGACCACCAGGGAAATCCCTTCTTGTCCTTTTATAACACCTTTCATTTGCAGCGTGGCGAATTGCTCTGTCTCTAGTGTTGGTTGAACAAAGGTGTGTTTTTCATTTGTATCATAGGAGAGCAGGTGGTGTAAGTTTCTCCAGTTCTACACTCCTTTAGTATGAATTTTTCCCCCATGTTATTCTGGAAGTGATGTCTAATGCATTCTTCTTTCTGCCTGGTGATGATGACACATATGCACAACAGTAGAAAATGATTATTGAGTTGAAATGTTAAGAGATCTTGTATATGACTATCTGTACTTCTGAACATGGACTCTCTTGAATTCAAAGTATTTACACATATTTGCAAAAGGACATCCCCATCTGATGGAGTCTTTGATGGTAGAGCTAAATATAGTTAACTGGTTTCCACGGGAATCCAATCTCTGATTAGACAATAGGTCTTGAACTGCTGGAAAAAAAGCTAAATGTGTTTCTGAAACTACAATATATCTGAAAAATAATGTAGATTTTCAGGATTGTGTGTCCATCCACTCTGATTTGAAAAGTGCTAATTTATGAGGCTAAAATCTTATTCTAAGAAATTGTTTTTTAGTTGCTAATTATAAATGAAAAAGAATTATAGTGTTAGGCAGAATATGGCCTCTCCTCCCCACCCCCCACCCAAGAAGACATCTGTACCCTAATCTCCCAAACCTGTAAATATGATCAAAGGGACTTTGCAAATGTGATTAAGTTTAAAGACACTTTGAAGTAGGGAGATTTCCAGTTGGGCCCAGTCTAATTACCTGAATTCCTTATACTTGGAGAATCTTTCCAGGCTATGATTAGAGAAAGAGATACAGTAGCAGAAGCAGGGTTACAGAGACGCTACATCACTTGCTCTGAAAATGGATGAAAGAGGCCACAAGCCAAAGAATGTGGACACCCTCTCAAAGCTGAAAAGGCAAGAAAGTGGACTCTTTCCTAAAGCCCTCAGAAAGGAGCCCAAGCTGGTTGACATCCTGACTTTAGCCCAGTGAGACCTGTGTCAAATTTCTGACCTTCCAAACTGGAAGATGATGAATTTGTGTTGTTTTAATCCCCTAAAGTTATGGTGATTTGTTGCAGCAGCAAGGGAAAGGCAATGCAGTTCTGTTGTTACGATTGTAAAATAGTGGGAAAGTATACAATTAATGTAAATATGCAAATGTTAAAAACTTTTATGTGATTCATGAACCCTTGGGTCTCAGAGTGAGAAGCACGGCTGTATTTAACTTTTTAAGAAGTTGATAAGGGGATCCATAGATTTTCTTCATGTGTGCCTTTACTGGGTGGTTTGGAACTTTTTTAATTTAGTGCTTTAAGTTTGGTGAGCCCATTTTGGGGAACAGACATCTTTTCCTATGTGCTGAGCCACCTTCCCTTATATTGTTTGAGCTTCTCATCTCTCAGCATTCAGTTACCTATGAATGATGTAACATGGTATCTAGTAATGTTTTAGTAATAAGTAATACATTTTTTAGTAATAGGTAATAAGATCTTAGTAATGCATTCTATAATCACCAGAAGCTCTGCATTCCTTTTTTTTTTTTTTTTGCATGATTCACATTTACTCTGTTTAGGATGAAATAGCAGTTTGGTTTATCTGCAGTGATTTTTTAAAAAAAATCTATTACAAATTTAACTAGTTGTTGTTAGTAATATCTTGAAATGTAATTGTGTTATCTCTAGAAATAACTCATTTGTACAAGAGGGAAAATATGCATCTCTTTCAGATAATATTGTTGTCTCATCTCTGTCAAAATTTATTGATAAATTGATTTTAAGAAAAAGGAGAAAGAGAAAGGAGAGAAGGAGAGAGAGAGACAGACAGACTAAGAAAGGATTTTGACAGGCCGTCTCTTTCTTTGGGCAGAAATGTATTTAAGAGACCCTGAACAGATAAATATCTATCCTAGGGATGGAAATGGAATTTTTCCCCCCTAAGGGAGCCCTAAATATATTTCAGCTAGTTCATTTGCATGAGTCATTTACATTGATTTCCATGAAACATTGCTGGATCTCTATTCTCCACATAACCCTCGACTTAACAAGATCTCTCTCTCTCTCCCCCCTGCTCCCCCTTCCCTCTCTCTTCCCCCTATTTATCATTCATTCCATTCATATTGAATGTCTACTCTGGGAATGACTCTGTGAAGGCATCATGGGAATCCCTGAGAAATAAATGCAGAGTCTCACCCACAGCAATTTACAATCTTCTGGGGGACAGCATGGGCCTAAGGACAGGTGAAATGACAAGAGACGTTTATAAAGTGTCACGCAAGGCAGTGTCAGTGGAGGATAATAACAGCTGAGAGCATGGGTCACAGTGATGGCAGAAGAAGCATTCGATCACCCCACTAATGTCAGGCTCCTTGGGTATGTTTCTCCCTTTATCCTCAACAAACTTGTGAAAGAGATTATCCCCATTTATGTAGTTATGGAACATTGAACTCAGTATTCCAACTGACTCAGGTTCACTTGAGTTGAAAATTCAGCTTCATCTCATTGGGGCACACTGTCATTGATGTGCCAACATAGAAGTGTTCCGTGTGGATCTCAAGTCTTCCTGGAGGACGTGACTCATTTATCAAGCATCTGCTACTTGCCAGGCACTTGCTAGATCTATTCTCTCATTTGAAGAATGAGAAAAGTGGGCCCTACACAGGCTCAGTAACCTGCCCAAAGGCACATCCTAGGTGAGTCATAAAGTTAGGATGTGGACCCAGGTGGGCTGATTCCCAACACAACGCTGTCTGTCTGCACCGGGCTGGCTTTTATAATCTACTGCTGGGTGGGATGGGAGGTCTTTTCGCTTCTTTCAGCATGACATGGAAAGAAAAGAATTCAACAAGTTGTTTCATGAAGTGTGATAAGTACTTTGATAGGGGAAGTAGAAATGCTCTTGGGGACACTAGGAGGAAAGAGTTTCTAACCTGAACAAGAAAAAATTAAATTCTTCCTCAAAGAAATCATAGTGAAGCTGAACCCTGAGGGAGGAGTAGAAGATAACCAGATGAGGATGGGAGCACGTCCACAGAATCATAGCCCCCAGCCCTCAGTCAGCAATTGCTTCAGAAATAAGTCAGCTGCATGTAGCAACCTCTTCACGTAGGTCGCCACTAGGTTCACGCCCCAACTGCATTTAGATCTTGACTCAGATGTCACGTCTCCTTAAAGTCTTTCCCAACCACCCTGCTTAAAATGATACCACAGCCCCCAACCTTCCCAGTCTCTTTCCATGGCATCTGTTTTCCTCTATGGCATCTATATAACTTACCACATCTTATTTATTCATTGCTTTTGATTGTCTATTTCTTCCCATTGGGATACATGCTTTATGCAGGCAGATCTTTTTTTTTTTCACTATGTTTTGTTCACGGGTGAGTCTTAAGAACCTAGAACAGTGCTTATAACATGGTGGGCTCTCCATAAATACTTACTGAATGCACGTTGAGATATTCACTTGTTCCTGACTTCATGACCACTGTGTCCTGTGAATCAGAGACGCTCACTCGGACACTCTTGCTGAAATCTTTCTGATGCCCTGAGGATGCCATACTCTATTCTAGATCGCTTGGGAGCCGCCAGGCAGTGTGGTGGGTGGGCACCTTTCAGCACACAAAGTCTACGTACAGATCACTCACAGAATTTTCTCTAACTTTGTGTGGAGCCGAGAATCTTAGTGTTCATTTCCACCCATCACCTGAGCACTCTCCTTTCCATTTTCTTCCTCTGCAGAAACTTGTTTCTAGATCTCTTTGCCTGGTTAGTCCCTTGAAGCTCACCCCTGGTGAGCTTTTCTGTGCACTGATGTTTATTATACCAAAACTTAACATTGCCCTTTCTTATTTTCACTTATCTGGTAAGACCTTTGACTTTTGGTGACTAAAAATGTTTACATTTAAAGGAGTGTACTATCAACAATATTTGGCATAGCAGAGTTACCAGATAGATCCTGTTTTGTCTAAGTTTACAGCTTCTTTTATTTTCTCAGATAGGCTGGTTTACTTTCCAGACATGGGCTGACAGTTTCTTGCCCTTTTTTGTCCAGGTGGAGGAATTCAAGCAGAGTCCAAAACGTGTGTGCAAAGAGCTCATGACTGCAAAGGAATCCAAAGACCTTAGAGATGAGAGTCACTCATTTTATGAGAGAGACAGAAACACACACACACACACACACACAGAGACATAGAAAGTATCCAAATGTAACAAGTACTGTATAGTGGTTGTATGACCAGGAAACTGCAGAACAAAATTATTTCTCCTTTACCCTTCCTGCATGGAAGTTTCACAGAGGTTGTTTGGAATTTTGTTGCTCTGGTGATGTACTAACTAATGTGAAAAGATTTTGCTTACAGTTACTGTGTGACCTTTGGGGATAGTTTGTAGAATCAGTGGTTAACTAGGTCAACTCTATCCATATGGTATCATTATGGTCATGATGCCCGGAGAGGAATAGCAAGCTAGAAATCAAAGCTAGAAAGAAAAGTATGAGGTAACATTCAGTCTCTGACTGCCTGAGTGACCTGAGCTTCTGCCCAGTGGTAGCCATACCTAGAATAGGTGGGGAAGGCCAAGGTCAGAATAGCAGACTGCTCCCTGCTACTACTTCCCTACTAACCTCGTTCCAGATCTTAGGTATAAAACAAGCTTGGTTTTCAATTTTCCCAGCTGCAGAAGCATCAACTTAAGGCTCCTTTTAGGTGGTCTGCCTCTTGTTCCTCCAATATTAATTCAGAAAAAAAGGAGAAGATCATCTCTAAGTCTTTTAATCAACTCATTAGATGTTTTCCTTGGTATCTGAACAGACAATTACCACGAATTCCTGAAGGCCAAATACATAATTCTGAACAAAATATTGAAGACAGTTTCAGGTTTCATAACTTGAATTCGGGGATAATTGTTTCCATGTGTTTCCTGCTGATGAATCAACCTATAGTCATTTAATAGGTTGATTTAAAACATTTTTTTTTTCTTTTCACAGTTTTGTTTTTCTATTACATATGTGTTTCTCTTTATCCCACATGAAATATTCCATTCTCCAAGAGCATTCATGAATGGGAGAGAAGAGAGGACAAAGCGATGCAGTGCTGAGCAGGGGGTCAGTTGGGGCAAGTCCTAAGGTTCTTCACATGTGAAGGAACAACAAGGGTGGAGTGTGTGTCTGGTGGGAGCACTTGGTGGCTGAGTCATGTGGGGACTAGGGTTCCACACTGGGATCAGAAGCTCTTGGCAGATTGGCAAGAGTTTATCTCTGAGTGTTTTCTGAGGTCACTGGGATGCCTAAACCACGCCCTCTAATCACACAACAATATCACATCCCATGACTCAACTTTTAAGACTCCTTTGATTCATGGTCCTTATTGCCCCATAAAGATCATTTCCTGAACTGTTTATAGTTTAGAAAAAGACATGCAAGAAGGTTGAAAAGTACAAGGTAGCTTCTAGAGTTAGTTACTTCGTTCAGCATCCACATACGGAATACCTGATATGTTTTGGCCCTGGCTTTTTTTTCTAGGAACTAGAGATAGTAATGGGTCCCTTATCCATGAAGCTTACATCCTAGTGGTGGGTGGGGAGTGGTGCAGATGGACATTCAGCAGATAAGCCAATAAACAAATATGGTGATTTCTGATGGTAATGTTTACCAAGGAAATAGATCTGGGAGTTATGATAGCAAGTGATGAGAATGAGGTGGAGGTGGGGGAATTCCAGGCAGAGGGAACCGAATATGCAAAACCATAGCAGCAGACAACAGTGACTTCCATCCTTGCTTCATCAGCCTCAAAGGGTTTCTGGAAACAGTGGCAGAAGTTCTGACACCACCAAGGGGCAGGGCCCTGCTGTCAGTTGTTTCACATCAAGGGAAATACAGGCACCCCAGGCAGCCTGGCCTCAGCTAAGGACAAAGAAGACCATGGAAAGAGGTCAATGGAAATTCACCTGTATCCACTTCTTCATTTTACTATTTCACCTCTCCTTTTAGCTCTAGCCACTTCAGGGGGAAAAAAAAAAATCTCTTCTTTAGGGCAGCTGCATACACAGTCCCCAGGGAAATGCTGAATAAAAGTGTTTGAGGAACTTGTGTAAATAATTGTGTGAAGTGATACTGTAATTACACTGGGTTTTTAGATAAAATGCTTCATTAGGGGATGGTGAGCTAGAGTCCATTAAGCCAATGATCTCAATGGGGGTGATCCTTCCTCACCCACAGGGGACATCTGGCAAAAACTGAAGATAATTTTAACTCACAACTTGAGATATCAGGTATCTAGTGAGCAGAGGCCAGAGATGTTGCTGAACGTGCAACAGTGCACTGGATACTCCCCACAACAAAGGATTACCTGATCCCGCCTAAGTGCTGAATTTGGGCTGTTCTCGTTCTTCTTACTACCATGAGTTTAATCCTCCACACCAGTATTCCAGTGTTTCAGGGGACAGAGGAGGTTAGGCACTTCTGAAAACTGCTAATCTTCTAGATCCATCATGTGCGCATGCTCAGTCGCTTACATCAAGTCTGCCTCTTTGCAATCCTATGGAGTGTAGCCTGCCAGGCTCCTCTCCCCTGGGGTTCTCCAGGCAAGAATACTGGAGTGGGTTGTTGTGCCCTCCTCCAGGGGATCTTCCTGACCCACATCTCTTACGTCTCCTGAATTGGCAGGTGGGTTCTTTACCACTAATGCCACCTAAGAAGCTATCATTGGGGTTCCAATCCCAGCTCCGCACCTTACTGGATGTGTAACTAAATGTGTATATGAGACCTTGGCAAGTCACTTGATTTCTGCATTTCTGTTTCTTTTAGCTGTAAAATGGAGACAATGCAAGTCATAAAGTGACTTTGAGGAAAAAGTAAAGTGATGTATTTGATCATTAATGAAGTCTGGCATACAATGGTTGCTCAATACATGTTAAATATTGTGTGTGTGTGGCAGTTGCCTGGTTTCTGGGAATGTGATTGGTAAATATCAGGAGAGAGTAGCGTGGGGATCACTTACTCAGTATATACCAGCCCCCAATTCAGGTCCATCCCTTCTCTGATTAGCTGCTTCATGCCAGGCATTCTGCTGGGGATTTAGGGATGAATGACAAATATGAAATAGATAGACATTGTGAAAGTTTTCTCCTTGGGTGCAGCTACATGATGACCCCAGAGAAAATCAGTAGACATATTTGTCTTTCCCTTGAAAAGAGAACTGATGTATTAAAGCCTCACTAAACCATCTTGTCTATTTGAAGTGTGTGTGTGTCCTTGCACTACTAGCTGCTGCAGCTAACCCTGAAGCATTATTCAAACTGAACTTAAATTATCTTTGGGATCTGCCAGAAGGTTTATTAGACAGTTTCCGGGGACAAATCTCTAAGTGAGTGTGTTAGTCAGGGTCCTCCAGACAAAAAAGAACCAACAGGACGTGCGTACATGTAGAAAGAGATTTATTTCAAGGAGTTGACTCCCATGGTTATGGAGTTAGCAAGTCTAAAGTTTGCAGAGTAAGCTGGCAGGCTGGAGATCCAGGAAGGGCCACTGTCGCAGATGAGGTCCAAAGGCTACCTGTTGTCAGAAATTCTTCTTTTTTAGGGAGGCTCAGTCTTTTGTTCTAGTTGGGGCTTCACCTGATTAGATGAGGCTCACCAACACTATAAGGGTAGTCTTACTTAAAACCCATCATTTAAAATGGCCATCTCATTCAAAGACACTCTTACAGAAAAATCCAAAATAATTTTTGACCACATATTTGGTCATCATGGCCCAGCCAAACTGACAGAAGGAATTAACTCTCAGTTAAGAAGGCAATGTGGTCCAATACTGCTCCAATACTGAAACCACCTAGGTTTCAAAAGCACTCTACCTCTAAAGTGTCTCTGTCAGATGTATGCTTGGAGGAATAGGTCAAGTGGCAAAACTGGCTTTTCAATTGCACATGTTATCTGGCAGAAGAAACCTCATCACAAAAAGTGCCAGCTCCCTTTTTCTAGAACACTGGAGAACCTCTGGTTTTCTCATTGGCAGATCAAGATCTCACCTTTTATTAATGTCATGCTACACAGCATTTTTTCTGTGATTTTGTCATAGCTGGAAAGAAACAAATCTTCTTTGTGTTTGGATAGTTTTCTTAGATTCTCCCATCTTTTCAAAGCTTATTGATATGGGTAAGTTGAAACCTCATTGTCATATTTGTATCTCTTACTCTCTTAGAATAGTGATTTAAGAGGCTCAACCCTTACAGGAAATTTCTCTGAGGAAATTGAGCAGAGATATGAAAAATAAATTGTCATTTGTTTATAATCAAATTCATTCCCCTTTAATAAATTTTGCATTAGAAGCTGCCAAATCTAGTCTCAGCTTCCTGTTTCTCCTGCAACCTGGATACAAAAGTGTTTCATTCAACCACCCCTCCTAGTGATTGATGCCTTGCCAGGAACTCCCAGCATGCACTGCCATCTGTTCACCTCTCAGCTGCTTGAATCCACTCCCCTTTCTAAATTAAATCTAAAATCCTTTCTTCCAAATGCCAGTCCCTTGCCTAGTTTTTTTAGGCAACAGCTTACTCCAACCTGAGACAAAGTATCGGTCTCCATCCACTACTCTCTAGGAGGAAACAACAGCAACACAACAAAGAAACCAAACTTGTCTCAAGGTATGTTTAGCTCAAATAAGTTGCTTAACAACAGTGAGGCAATCTTGAAGTGTGTATCCTAACAGAATATCTGAGTCTAATTATGTTCTTTGATATGAGATTTGAACTGAAGGACCCTTTAGAGCCACATCCTGTTTTTCTCTTCCTCAACTGCTGCTGGATCATCCAGGCGCAAGAGTCCTTAGCGCAAGCCTTTGGGGGAGAAACGCTCCCAGATCACTAGTTATTCTGTAGAAACTAACACAGCATTGTAGAGCAACTATGCTCCAATAAAATTAATCAAAAAGAAGAAAATTATTCTTTATTTTTAAATAGTTAAAATAGTTCTTCTTTATCTTTCTTCCTACTTGGCTCTTGGGTAGAATTCGCCACTTACTGTTACGTCGGAAGTTTCTTATGAACACCTCTTAGAATAGAAAGCCCAGAGATCAATGGAACAAAATATAGATCAATGGAAATTAGGAAAGACTGGATTCAAGAATGGAGAAGGAAATGGCAACCCACTCCAGTACTCTTGCCCAGAGAATCCTGTCGACAGAGGAACCTGGTGGGCTGCTGTCCATGGGGTTGCACAGAGTCGGACATGACTGAAGTGACTTAGCAGCAGCAGCAGGATTCAAGGAGAAGGAGAAGATGGAGGGAAAACCTATCTCTTCTCAAATATTTCTCTATCCTTTGAAGATGACATGTGAATAAAGGAGTGAGAGGACAGATGTGTGGTTGCAGGAGGTGACCTTGAGAAAATCCAAGTGTATTTATTTGCTAGGACTGCCATAACAAAGTAGTTGGTTTAAACAACAGACCTGGAGACTAGAGTCCAAAGTGAAGGTGCCAACAGGGTTGACTTTTTCTAAGGGTAGTGGGGCTTCCCCAGTGGCTCAGCAGTAAAGAATCTGCCTGCCAGTGCAGGAGATGCCAGTTTGAGCCTCGGGTTGGGAAGATCCCCTGGAGAAGGAAACAGCAACTCGCTCCAGTATTCTTGCCTGAGAAATCCCATGGACAGAGGAGCCTGGCAGGCCACAGTCCATGGGGTCGCAGAGTTAGACATGACTGAGCAACTAAACAACCACAAAGACTGCGAGAGAATCTGTTCCCTTCCTGCCTCCTAGTTTCTGAGGATTTGCTGGTCATATGGAGTCTTCCTGGGCTTACGAATGCTTCATCCTGAATTCTGCCTTCATAGTCACATAGCTGTCTCCCTGTGTGCATATTTGTCTCTGTATCCACATTTCTCCTCTTTCATGAGGGCACAGTCATATTGGACTAGGGCCTCACCTAATGACCTCACCTTCATGTGATCATCTGCAGACCCATGTTTCCAAATAAGGTTACATTCACAGGTATTGGAGGTTAGGATCTCAACATCTTTGGGAGGAAACAATTCAGCACATAACACTTGGATTGACTGGAGGTGGAAAAATCCATTTTCTTCTTCTGTATTGAACTTGAATATGGAGGTTTTGGGGCTGTGCATGAACATTACCTGTTGCTTAGCATTACAACTCACCAGTGCAAAGGCTGCTCTTTTCCACCTGTCTTGTGTTGTATGTTCTCCTATATAAAATTGCTTATTGCTTTGTTACTATCAGTACAACTTTCTCCAAGAGAATGATTATGTATGGTTTTGGAAAAGATTAAGGAAATAAAATTTTCCATTTCAAGTATGAGAAATTGATCCAAACCATAGAGTACTTCAGCAAGTAAGAATTGCTTTTAGATTCTTGCTGGCTGCTCTTTCACTCACAATTCCCCATCTCCATCCCATGCAGGCATTCACATAATTCTAAAGCACACACATGCATCTGCATGCAGACAGACAGGAAGACAGACACACACAGAAAGTATGGTTTCCCAAAAGAAGACCTTGCTTTGATCTCAAACAAGGCTGCCCAAACAAGGTATTGGTTTTAATTCCTCTGATATAAAAGATTCCTTTTATGTTCTTCTTTGTCTTATTTTTTTTGGTGTTGTCTGTTTGGTTTTGTGTGTATGGGTGCGTGTTTTGTCTGTTTGCTTTTACGTGCATGTGAGGGTGTGCACATGTGTCTTGTTAGCCTCCACTGGTAGATGATTGTCTCTTAGATGCCCCACCAGCTGTCTGCCGGCAGTAGAGGAAAAAGATAAACCTCTACTGGTTTCCCCCAGAGAAAACCTGCTTTATCTCAAGGAGTCGAGCTGGCAGGTGGGGTTGAGTAAACTCTGGGGTTATGATACAGTTGAGGCAGAAAGTTCACCACCAACGTAAACCAGCCAGCCCAGTTCTGCTTTTTAATGAGCTCTAAACTGACAGAGCTGAGCAACGTAAACAAGGGTGAAGCAATAGCTTCAGGAGAAAAGGGGACCAAGATCTATTGACCACTAATGGGTGAATGGCCACTTTAGCATCCTTATGCTTGGAATACCATTTTGTTAACTTGCCAACAAAACTTACTAGGAAGTTAAGGCTGAGAGGGGAGAAGGTATGTGGAAATTTTGAGAGAGAAATTGTCCGTTGCCTGCTGGGCTTACAGAGTTAGAAGGACTTTATTATTAGAGCAACCAGTTCAACTATCTTGCCCTCTTAGTTGAGGAAACTGACACTTGGATAAATTAAATGCATGGGCTGTATGCTTTAACGCAAAGTTTCAGGACCTTGGGTCGATGTCTCTAACTTTGTAAATGGAGATACTAATAGGTGAACACTGTAGGTGATGGGTTGTTATGGGGCTTTAATGAGAGAGGCACTGTCTGCATTTCTAATGTGTCACCTTGTGAGTTACCTTTCCTCCTTAGACCAGGATTACTCAGCTAATTAGTCCCAGAAGAGGGACTTGACATCATTTCTTAGTTGGATGTTTTACCTTTGCCTGTGTTACCTCAGCTAAGAAGCACATGATTTTGGAAATCCCCAAAAGAATGAGCTCTACGGTTAAATGAAAAACGCTCTTTCCAAATAGTTGTTTCCAGCAGCTCCACCAGCAACTTTCGCCAGAGCTGTTAATAATTAACCAAGGGGAGTGACTGGATGGAAACTTATCCAGGCCTCTCCAGTGTGTTCCTTGCCAGAAACGGTGTGAGAAGCAGCCAAAAGAAGGAGGAGAGGAGAAAGCCAGGGGCCTGTGAAAACACATACGCGTGAGTGAACGTCCTGGCTCTTGGACAGATGGAGTCGTGAGACACGGAAGCACTTTCTCCATTTGTGTATTTATGGGTTCAGGACCTCATTTCAGATCCATATTCAGAAGAGTGGACCAAGGCTCTAGGTTTTCTCAGCGGTGTTTACTTACTCGATAGATAAAATTGATTTGTGACTTTCTGCAGCCTTATCTGAATCCCAGTCACTGTGACGCTGTGACTTTAGTAAGGGATCGCGTACAGTGGGTTTTGGAAGAGAATGGGGACAAATAGAGGGGGCGGAGCAGAAGGAGTGTGTTTGAGCATCAAGCACTTTGTTGTCCAGGCTCTGGTGCTTGGCATTGCTGCATCAAGACCAGAGGGCAAAGAATGCTTAAGTTAGATACAAAAATAGAAGAACCGAGGGTCCCTAACTTCTCTCTGAAACACCAGTGAAGAAATTGTTTGTAAGTGCCTGCGGTGAGCTGCCGGGTGAGGCCTGTGTCCCCGACCTTGTTCAGTTTCACTGTTTAGTTCCGCTGAGCAGTTGGTAGCATGGCCATGTCACTGGAAGCTGTCCTTTTCTCAGGAATGATCAGAATCTTGTCCAACAATGTTGTCAAAGTAGGGCCAGATCATTTTCCCACCCAGGTTCAGAATGGGAGGTCAAAGTGCTCCAGGTGATGTGAATTGATAGTCACCCCAAGTTATCAAACACTCAGAGGCTGTCATGGCCACCGCTGTGCAACAATTGCTCAATGTTTCCTTGTTGAACAAATAAGTGACGGAAGAGGCTAATGATGAAGGCTGTTGCCCTTGATTTAGATGACTCACACCAACCTTGACTTGTTGGGCAATTATAGTTTTATTGATGGTAACTTGTTGAATTCCACCTTTTAGATCCAGATACTAAAGAAAACAAACCGCCGTCACTAAAAAAGCAAATGAGATGGATGATTTCATTTGAATTTTTCAAATGTTCAGCTCTCAAGTTACAGAGGTTTAAGTGGGACTCCTCTCTTGTAGAAAATAAAGATATTAATATCTTCACTATAGGGTTGCTGTGAGGATTAATAAGTCAATACATGCTTAGGACACTGCCTGTCAATAGTGAGGGCTCAGTAAGTATTAGTTTTTATATTACCATGTTTGAGCTTGCTTTTGAAATAGTTTTTTTTTTCTGTTTATAATTTTTCATGTGCACACATTACATAATTTTGCATAAATACATCCATTATTTCACACGTATATTTATCTGTTACTTAGAGAAGTCTTGTTCCTTTCTTTTTTTATTGAAATACAGTTGATTCACAAGCTGTGTTCGTTTCAGGTCTATAATAAATTGACTCAGTTATATATATATATATATATATAAAACTGAATCATTATATGCTTTTTCAAATTGTTTTCCTTTAAAAGCTATTACCAAATATTGAGTATAGTTAGTTTTGCTTTTTTCTTGATGTTTAGCCTTATCTTCCCTCTCTGTTCTCCTTTGCATCCCCTCTGCGCCCCTCTCTGGCATGTAACTATTGTTAGTGACCTGATACATGCTTCCACATTTCCCCCCTCACTCATATGATCACATATATACATATTATACTTACACATGTTTATGGGGGTGATCTATCTATTTTTCATTTTATTACCACTGAATAATGCACATTTTCTTTCTTTTGCTATTTTTTAGTATTTCTTTGGCTGCTCTGAGTCCTAGTTGTGGCACACAGAATCTTTGATCTTTTTTGTGGCATGTGGGATCTAGATCCCCGACCAGAGATTGAACCCAGCCCCCCTGCATTGAGAGTGCAGATTCTTAGTCACTGGACCACCCTGTTGTTATTATTTTTCTCATTTATGATGTATGTATAGAAATCCCTGCAAAGTGATTGTTCAGTTGTAACTTTTTTTTTTGGACTGGCTATGTAATAACTCATGGTATGGATGAGCTGTAATCTATTTAGATGTTCTCACTGCTGAACATTTACTGGGATCCCTGTCCCCCTCTCCTTTTCTTGCTGTGAATAGTATAAGCATCCTCTTATATTCACCCCTGTGCTAAATGGTTTGTCAAAAAGTTTTAACAGCTAAATTTCTCACAGCAGTGTATAAGCAGCAATTTTTCCATATAGCCATCACCAGTAGAGGCTATTGACTCTTTCTTTTTTTTTTTTTTGCCAGTCTGATGCGTATAAATATGCATTGTTGTTATTTTAATTTGCATTTCCCTGACTGATTTAATGTGAGCATGTTTTCGTTTTCCATGTGGGTTTATTCCTCTTATTTCTTTTATTCATTTTCCTATGAGTTTGCCTACTTTTGTCAATTTGTAAAAACAAAACAAAAACTGTTGTCATCTGTGGTACAAATATTTCCAGACCTATCCTTTGTCTATTTATCTGGTAAGGGAAACTTTCTTTTGTCAAAAAAAGATTTCAAATCCTTATATGATCAAATTTGTTGTTGTTATGTCGCTAAGCTGTGTCCGACTCTTTTATGACCCTATGGGCTGTCAGTGGGATTTTCCAGGCAAGAATACTGGAGTGGGTTGCTATTTCCTTCCCCAAAGGACTTTCCCGATCTTTTCTTTATAGTTTCTGTATTAGATCAAGAAATGCCTCAGTCAAGAAAGTTGGCTTTCACTGGTGGTTTGTACATATAAGCATATACAATGTGCTAGATTTTCTTGAAAGTATTTTTTTGTACCATTGTCTTTAATTTGGTCATTTATTTTTTGGAGCTGATATAAGACTGGGGTTCAGTTGTTTTTAAATGCAGTTGAATAACTGTGCCATAACCAGTTAAATGCATATATGAATATATGTGCATGTATATATATTCATATACAAATGATCCTGACTTATAAGAGTTTGATTTTATGATGGTGCAAAAGTGATATGCATTCAATAGAATCTGTACTTCGAGTTTTGATCTTTTCCTGGGTTAGTGATATGTGGTCTGATATTTTCTCAAGATGCTGGGCAGCGACAGCAGCGCCCAGTCAGCCCTGCAAACACAGCTGTGAACAATCGATGCACTTACAGCCATTCTGGACCCACACAGCCATTCTGTTTTTCACTTTCAGTTCAGTATTCAATACATCACGTGAGATACCCAACACCTTACTACAAAACAGGCTTTGTGTTAGACGAGTTTGCCAACTGAAGGCTAATGCAAGTGTTCTGAGGCCATTAAAGCTGGTTAGGCTAAACTGTGATGCCTGGTAGATTAAGTGTATTAAATGCATCTTTGACTTTTATGGCATTTTCAATTTATGATGGGTTTATCAGGATGTAATCCCATCATAAATCGAGGAAAATCATTATCTATGTGTGTATATGTACCATATGTATATGTGTACATATATATATATTTATGTCCATATATGTATAAGTGTGTATGGTGTGTGTGTGTATCTCCATATAGGTATATGAACAGATAAATATCCATGTGCGTGTGGGTGTATGTGCTCAGTGGTGTCCTCTGTCCATGGGATTTTCCAGGCAAGAATACTGGAGTGGGGTACCATTTCTTACTCCAGGGAATGTTCCCGACCCAGGGATGGAACCCATATCTCTTGCATCTCCTGCATTGGCAGATGGATTCTTTACCACTGTACCTCCTGAGAAGCCCATATATCCATATATAATATATCCCCAAATGTATGTGTGTATAGGTATACACATATTGGTATGTATACGTATACAAAAATTTTTTGATTCTCTGTATAGTTTCACTGAATTCTACTACTACCTATAGGCCCCGAAAAACATTTGATTAAGGATTTGAAGAGAAATTTGAATTAGTTTGAAAAGGAAGAAAGCTATGTTTAAGCCCCCAGAACCCCAACATTTCCTTTTAAATCTTTTGATCCTGTGACACTATAATTCATACTCTCTTCTCAAAATGAGCCACTATCTTTTTTCATGGATGTCATTCTTGTACTACTTACCTCTATTAGCCATCAAATGAGTTTGTTCATGTCCAGTTAGACTCAAAAGAGTTGACACAACTTCTATCTTCTTATTCTTCCTGTAGAAAGCAGCTAGAGAAGCAACAGACTCTCAGATTGGTTGTTAGAGAAGAAATAGTTGATATATCGTTTTCCTCCTTAACACCTTTGATCACATAGCCTGTTTTGGCGTTTTGGTACCTGAAACCCCATTTTACTTATAGCTACATTAAAATGTGGATATTCATTTTGGAGATTTGCTGGCAACAGTTATGCTAGTAAAATCGAAGAGCTACATCCAAGCATTTCAGAAAAGCACAATTAGATGTACTTAGAAATATTTCCTAATAACCTAGGTTTACTTCAACATGAATTCTATATAAAGTCATAGTGGAAAGAAAAGACATAGCAATTTAATTGTTTAACCTAAAATGTAACACGCTATAACAGTTCTCCTTTATCCAAGGACAATGTGTCTCATACTTGAAAGTGACTAAAGGGCAACGATTCTTTATGAGTTTTCCCTTCGGTGACCTTTATAAAAAGTCTAAGGTAAAGTTCTAAGTCAGGGCATTCCTCCTTCCCCTTGCTTCTCTCAAAGAAGTATTAGAGAAGTGTCACTTCTACAAATCAAGTCTGGACTCAACGCCAAAGCAATTTTAAGGAACGGAATTTTGTATGCAGATTGCCTAACCCAAGACAACTTTATAGTTTCTAGAACATGCTTTTTCAGTGTTGTTCCTTGTTAAATTTTATTACATAAAGCAGTCCTTTTCCTCTTTCTTTTTTGTACTTAAATGAGAAAATAGATTTGCTTCTTCTCATCCCAGAAATGTACAGAATCATAGGGTGTTAGAATTGTCAGGGACATTATAAGCCAGACAACCTTAGAAGTTGTCTACTTTAAACTCTTGCTAAATGATCCTTTGCTTTTTTTTAAAGCTGCCAGTTGATTCAAGGGACGGCAAGACTCTGTGAATACCTGGACTCTGTTTCATGTCCTACTTCTGTCTTCCTCTAAACTTTGTTTAAATGGCTCTGCCAGGAGGACTTTCCAGGGGGTGGGGTTGTGTGCTCAGACACATGTGAGAATCCACTTGTGCCCTGCATTTTTTTGGGAGGTGATTTTTGGCAGGGGATTTTTGCTCCATGGAGGGAGAGTGTATGAGCACTTTTATTTTCCCCCTACTCAGCACAACGGTAGTTCCCTACTGACTGGTATCTGTTTTGAAGTCACATGGCAAAGGGGGTTTCTGCCAATGTTTATTCATTGCACATTCAAATATGACACTCTGATGACCATTCACAGGATCACGTCAGTGTTAGTATCCAATTTTTCTGCCAGCAATGAAAAGTTTATTCCTAGAGCTAAAGTTGCTTTATTTGAAAATGCAGGGGTTTTCATGCACAATAGGCATATTTTAGAACTTATTTTTTTAAATATTAAATTTATTTAGTTATTTTACTTTTACATTGTATAAGATGACTGCTTGGCTGAGCCTTCTGAAATGTTTCTTAATCGGTACCATATTGATTAGTGAATACCTTCATGGTACATGGAGATGATGGATAAAATGACTTTATCTATCACTGCCCTAACATAAATTGAAACATTTTTACTCCTGTTTGGGGCCCCACCCTGTGGAAAGAGAAAACATCTCTGCTCTATTATATGGGGTAAGCTCATGTGACTTGATTTGGCCAATGAACTGAGACTGACAGCCACTTTCTATCAGAGGTTTTCAGAGCTAGTGTGAGGTCCATTGCTCTTGCTTTTCACTCTGCCCCATAACTGCCTGTGTTCCAGGTAGAGGCTGCTCTGCAATCTGGATTCACCTATAAACAAAAAGTCGACCAAAGCCACAGGTGACATGGGACATGAGCAAGAAATCAAGCTGTATTACTGTGAGCCCCTGAGATCTGAAGGCCATTTGTTACTGCAATGTAACCTCGCTCATCCTGACTCATGCAGACTGCATACCAGAAACAGTGAAAAGAACCTGAGTTCACATCCTGGTTCTGCCTTTAAATAGTGATGTGAACTTGAGCATTTCTAAAACACCTGTGACCTTCACAACCTGAACTTCAGTTTCCTCAGGAATGGATATAACAACCATCACCTTGGGGATCTCACAGAAGATTGATATGAGGCTAAAATGACACTGTTTCTGTTATCATACACTGAAAAGAGTGATGCCCTTTATAAATGCAAGGCACTAGGACAATTGGATGTTCCATCTTTTAGTGAGTTGCATATACTAATCTTTGCTTCTTTATTTATTTATGGCTGAATTGGGTCTTCAATGCTTCAGCTTCAATGCTGAGCTGGGGCTACTCTTTGCTGCGATTTGAGGGCTTCTCATGGCTATAGCTTTTCTTGTTGGGAAGCAAGGGCTCTATGGCACTCGGGCTTCAGTAATTGTGCTGCATGAGCTTAGTTGCTCCAAAGTACGTGGGATCCTCCCAGACCAGGGATCAAACCCGTGTCTCCTGCACTAGCAGGCAGATTCTTAACCACAAGACCACCAGAGAAGTCCATTATCTTAGCTCCTTTTCAACTTTGAAATAGGTAAACATTCTAAAATGTACCATCCTCCCAAGGCTTTATAAACCATTAAATGCAGACACTTCCATATACCTGTCTGAGAAAGGCACTTCTGACTGTAGAAGACCATTCCTTTTAAGCATCCAGCTTTGAAAAGGGCACACGTGCAGTAATGTTGAGGCATGTGGATACTTGCCTGGCCAAGATGATCAGCCTGATTATTTTTCCTGAGCCATGAAGCCAAACTGCTTCACTTTTGGAGAAAACGTAATTAATGATAAGAACACTATTATATCATTTATTTTACTAGGAAGAATTAGTGGAAAGAACATTAGCTTTCAAAACATAGACCTGGCACTTGGTAGTCATTCAGTAAATATTTATTGACTAAATGACCAAATCAGTTCAAATCTCACCAACAATTTCTGGCTATGTGATTTTGTGCAAGACATTTAACCCCTCTGAGTTTCTGATCGTTCACTTGCAACATACAAAATAATAATCTCCTCATAGGGCTTTCTTTTTTTTAAAGGATTAATGAAGTGGTTGATGTATGAGATCTCTCAGAGTGCTCAGTAAAAATTTAATAAGCATGAAAAGTTTAGCTGATTAGCTATGCTATGTCCTAGAGTGCGTAGCCGGCTTGTAGAGAAGAGTGGGCTTTTGATACTGTTTGCAACGTTCCATTAACGAAGTCTTGAGATTCCTTTTGAAAAAATCAATTCCATTTTGATAAGACCATGCTTTCTTTGCCACAGAAGCAATACCATATGTGTGCACCTGAGGAAAGCATTTAAAATGCTTTTGACATGCAAAGGCTTCCAGGGCTCTGCTTTGGAAAAGCTCTCCTAACAAAAGGAACCACACTGCCTCCCGTTGCCGGGTTTCTGGATTGGTTTTCCATCTCTTCTTCACTGCACTGCCTTTATCTCTCAGTGCCTGGTATCTGCCTCTTTAATACACTTGCAGGTCCCTGAAAGGCCCTTCTGTAGATGTCCTTAGGAACTTACATCAGTAACAATAAGGTGGGTGGCAAACTTTTAAAGGATCTGCATTAACAAAGAGGGAGGAGAGAAGGAGCCAATGACACACCTGGTGATTTTCTAGGTCTTTAGCATTCATTTAATCCTGGTAGCAGCTCTGTGCAGTCAATGGCTTTATTTATTTATTTCAATGGTGATTTTAAAACAAGGAAATCAAGGTACAAAGAGGTTCAGGAATCTGTCCAAAGTCATACAATCAGTAAGTGGTATGGCTCGAAATTGAACACAGATCTGTTTAGTTCCAAAATCATCTTCTTTCCTTGCCATTACCTTGCCTCGCTCTTTACTGACATCTCTCTACCTCTACGCGTGGTGCAACGAAGATGTTCAGACAGCACGCTGTGTTGTGGAGAGAGCCATCTGAGCTAGAGAACCTGGCTTCTCACGCTGATAAAGCCATTTACTGCCTATGAACCCTTGAGCAGTTTACTTATCAACTCTGTGTCTCAAGTGCTTCATTGCTCAAGAGAGGAAAGTCATCCCTTTCTGGCAGCGTCAGCGAGAAAACTAGACGCAGTGTAAGTAGACTGAGGGCCTGGCATAGAGGAGCTTCAGCCAGTGGAAGCTACTAATGTCATTATTGTTGTCCTCAAACGAATCCCTGAATAGGGTGATTCACTCTACAAAGCCATATGGGATGAGTGTTCAGTGGGTGGTATAGATACAATGCAGATTTGAAAGGAGGTGCAAGAGAGAGTATTTCTTGCTTGAAGAACTGTTTAAGAGTGAAGCCTGGACAGTCACAGGAGTGCAGATCCCACAATGGTAGAAGTTGTGCCTGTCTTTCTTTTCCTTAGCATTGTTTCTCTAGGGCTGAGGGCAACAGGTTTGAGCACAAAGTGGATACTCCTTTAAAATATATTGAATGATTGAATGAAAGTGGATCCTTCATGATGGATTTTGGAGGGGCAGTGAAATGAAAGTCGCTCAGTCATGTCTGACTCTTTGTGACCCCATGGACTATACAGTCCATGGAATTCCACAGGCCAGAATACTGGAGTGGGTAGCCTTTCCCTTCTCCAGGGGATCTTCCCAACCCAGGAATCAAACCGGAGCCTCCTGCACTGCAGGCGGATTCTTTACCAACTGAACTACCAGAGAAGCCAGAAAGAGACTGGTTCAGTTCAGTTCAGTTCAGTTCAGTCGCTCAGTCGTGTCCGACTCTGACTCTTTGTGACCCCATGAACCGCAACATACCAGGCCTCCCTGTCAATCACCAACTCCCAGAGTCTACCCAAACCCATGTCCACTGAGTCGGTGATGCCATCCAACCATCTCATCCTCTGTCGTCCCCTTCTCCTCCTGCCTTCAATCTTTCCCAGCATCAAGGTCTTTTCAAATAAGTCAGCTCTTCGCATCAGGTGGCCAAAGTATTGGAGTTTCAGCTTCAACATCAGTCCTTCCAGTGAACACCCAGGACTGATCTGCTTTAGGATGGACTGGTTGGATCTCCTTGCAGTCCAAGGGACTCTCAAGAGTCTCCTCCAACACCACAGTTCAAAAACATCAATTCTTCTGCCCTCAGCTTTCTTTATAGCCCAACTCTTACATCCATACATGACCACTGGAAAAGAGACTGGAGGAAAAGCAAAAGGTGATTTTAAAATGTGGGTGGGTCAGAAAACCTACAGCATTTATCGAAGACAAAAAGGAAAGTGTTACAGCTGGAGGAGAGGTGGTTGGGTGGGTAAATCAAGAGATCACAGAAAATGGGAGCTTCAAATGTAACATGATAGTCAGTAGGAATGAATCCTGCAGAGAGTTCGAAGAAAGGCTAATTTAGTCATCAGGCAATGAAGAGACCGATCATTGTCCCTATTTTAAGATAATTAGAGTACTAACTCATCTGAGTGTTGTGAAGATTTAATGAAGTATTACTTGTAAGAAGCTTGGCCTGGTGCCTGGCCCATATCAGGCACTCAGTACATTAGTTATTATTCACATCAAATTGTTGTTTTTAACTTTGTGATGTTTTGGCTAGTGATGATAACAGAGGCTACTGTGGAGGTGCAGGCAACAGACCAGAGGGAGTGTGGATGCCAATATTTATGGAGAACCCGTAAGTATAAAGCATGAGCCGGGTCTGCTGGGCACACAGAGAAAAACCTTCCTCCTACTGATTCTCGAAACACTGAAACATCCCTCAAGGACTTTACTGCCAGATGTAGAGTTAATGTCTGCATAACAGGTATATTGTCACAAGCCAGTTTTTTAAGCTGATCTTTGGGACCCCTTCCTGTGGCTTCTCCCCAACACAGTTAGTTTCTCTCCTGCACCCAAATGCCATCCAGGGGAAAAAAAAGAAGAGGAGTCGGGAGATCTAAGGTCTGGCCTTTATCCAAATGTTCCTGGGATCCAAATGTACCTAAAGCAACTGTTTCAATTCTATGATCAATCTGAGATAACAAGATTGGACTAAAATTTACTTTGATTTTTTCCACTGCTTGCAGCAGCATAGGGTCTCATGAGGAAGAACAGAGATGTTGTAGACTAAATAAAGAGCAGTTTTAGAACAAATGTTCTCTGCATAGCTGAGTGTTGTGTTAGCAGTTTTATGACCCACTATGTGAGTACTTAAATAACTATAATGCAAGGTAGAAAGTGATAAACACTGAGCACATAAGTGATATGGGAATTCGGAGGAATTATTTCAGCTAATTCAGGAAAGGCTTTGTGGAGGAGATAGAATTAGAGTTGTTTTTCACTCCAAAATTTGATCTTGAAAACTTTAAAACAGGCAGAAAAAGGGAAAAAATTATAAAATGAATAGCTGTAGACCCTTCAGTGAGATTGAACATTTAGTCTTGCTTTGATGTTTGCTTTCTCTCTATATACACACATATAATATACATATTATGTATTTTTTTCAGAAGCATTTGAGAGTAAGTTGCAGATAACATTCCTGAATAATCAGCATGCATCTCTTGAAAACAAGGACCTTCTCTGGTATAACCACACCATCACTATCACTGAAGAAAAATGAGGAGTCATGACAGAGCTGGATTTTGGAGGAAAGGTAGAACTGGGTTTTTGATGACCAGTGGTAGGTCTTCTTGGGTAGGAAATGCTGTGTGAGTCCAAGCCAGTATATTTTAATCCCTTCATCTGACGAGAAGCTGCTTCCAGACCAGAAAGCCCAAGTGATTTGCCACAAAGGTAGTTTGGAAAGAGCTGGAGCCAGCCACCGCATTTCCTGATTCCTTTTACCTCACTCCCCACCACACTCCCCTTGCTGGCTAAATTTAGAACACAACACTCTTGGTTCTTACACAGGCCCACTTTGAAATCAGTCTCACTTTAAAAAGTTTTTTGGATGTCACCTTTCTGTGTGGGTTTCCAAGATGTTGCCAAGCTGAATCTTGCCAGTTCTCCTGGAAGATCAAGGTTGAAACAGGTGGAGAAGCAGAAATAGGGATGACTAACTGCACAATAAGTCATGGAAGAAGCCAGGAGTGATGTCTCAAGTTCCTGAAACAAACAAGCAAACAAACACTGCTGAAACCCGCGCCAGCCTTGAGTTCTGTTCTAACCCACCACACCCGTCCACCCCTGCCTCTACCCCAGCTTCCCACAGCCAAAGAGGATTCAGCAGATTTGGGGGTGGTGGAGGGTGGCATCGCTGAGCTGTGAATTAGGACTCCTGAAAGCTGTGGTGCCTTTGCTTCTGGTTATTGCTGTGGCTTTACACAGTGGTTCTCAATCAGGGGTGCCTTTGTCCTCCAGGGAATATTTGGCCGTGTCTGGAAATGGTTGGGGACACTCCTAAATGTCCCACGGTGCACAGGACAGCCCCCAACAACAAGGGCTACTCAGTCCAAAATGTCAGTGCCGCTGATGTGGGAGAGGAAGACACTCAAGAGGCGGGAGCTACATGCATATTCACAGCTGATTTATCTCGCTGACAGCAGAAACCAACACAACCTCACAAAGCGATGATATACCAATACAATAAAGTCAGTAAAGAAACGATACCATTTTGGACACATTGCTGCTTTTCTTCAGTTCTCAATATCCTCACTTCGAAACGGGAACAAGTGGTTTTCCATCGTGAGACTGCTGAAGAATCCCCTGAGATGCTTGTTTAAAAAGGCAGGTTTCTGTCCCCATCTTCAGGGATTCCTAGTCAGTCCACATGACACGCCTTGAGAAAAACTGCTCTGAATGGTTCCTAGGGTCCTTCTCTGCTCTCCCCTTTTCCAATTCTAAGAAGGTAGATGAGTAACAAACGTACGTCAAAAGTTCCTGCCTAGGGTAGGATGAATATGGTAACCGGAAGTGCTAATCTTCCTTCCGGCCTCCTCGCGCATGCGTGTTCCTCCATGCCCGCGGGCCGCATGGAGCGGCCGAGCACGTGTGTGGCGAGGTTTGAGGCCTGCCCGTCTCTCCAGCTCATTGCCCACTTCAGACTTGAAGCTGCCTTTCACTTCCTCTCAGGTACTGTGCTTCCTCCTGCCTTCGGCTGTTTCCCATTTGCTGGGCTCTGCCTGCCTCTTCCTCCTCCTAATTTCAAAACATGCACTTTGGCTAAAGCTTACTCATCCTTCAGGTCACAAGTTAACCATCACTTCCTCGGGGAAGCCCCCATTGCTTCCCAACAATCTTACTCATTACACGTCACTGCAATTGCTTATGTTGAGCCAGATCTGTCAGGGGACTTCCCTGGTGGTCCAGTGGCTAAGACTCTGCTCCCAGTGCAGAGGGCCTGGGTTCGATCCCTGGTCGGGGAACTAGATCCCGCATTCCGCAACTAAAGATCACACATGCCACAATGAAGATTGATGATCCTGAGTACCATAACTAAGACCCAGCACAGCCAAATAAAATAAATAAACAGATCTCTCAGCCCTGCTAGATTATAAGCTTTGCCAGGGTGCAGACACTGTCCTTCTGATCTGTTACTAATCACCAGCCCCTACACCGGTGCCTGAAATTTTAGAAGGGTTCAATAAATACTTGTTGAATGATGAAATGATTGTGAATGAATGACTAACAGCAGATAAATAAGGGTATGTGGGATAGTGATTACAAAAAAGGGAAGATGCAATTTCCTTTGACAACTGGATATGGGATCCAGCTTGCACAGAAGCTGGGCTTGGCCTGGGTCAGGGGGACGTTGAGTGCAGCCATGTAAAATACTGATTCTCACTGAAACTTCTCTCTTTCCTGTGTGACAACACCTGACTTTTTTTTTTTTTTTTTTTTAATTTTTGGCCACATGGCATGTGGGATCTTGGTTCCCTGACCAGGAATTGAATCAGTATCCCACTCGCATCCCCACCCCCACCCCCGCTTGGGAAGTGCAGTCTTAATCGCTGGACTGACAGGGACGTCTACACGTGAATTATTTGAATAAAAGTAAAATCTTGGACTTCCCTGGTGGTTCAGATTAAGAGTCCTCCTGCCAATGCAGGAGACACAGGTTCGATCCCTGGTCTGGGAAGATCCCACGTGCTGCCAGGCAGCTAATCTCGAGTGCCACAACTACTGAGCCCCTGTGTCCCAAAGCCTGTGCTCTACAACAAGAGAAGCCACCGCAATGAGAAGCCCGCACATCACAACGAGAGCGTAGCCCCTGCTCACTGCAACTAGAGAAAGCGTGCACACAGCAACAAAGACCGGGTGCAGCCAAAAATAAGCAAACAAAATTCAACATCTTCTTTTTTTTTTTTTGCTTTGGGCAGTTCTTTATTTTCTTTTTTTTTTTTTTTTTTTAAATATTATTTTATTAGTTGGAGGCCAATCACTTTACAACATTTCAGTGGGTTTTGTCATACATTGACATGAATCAGCCATATAGTTATACGTATTCCCCATCCCGATCCCCCCTCCCACCTCCCTCCCCACCCGACTCCTCAGGGTCCTCCCAGTGCACCAGGCAAGAGCACCTGACTCATGCATCCCACCTGGGCTGGTGGTCCGTTTCACCATAGATAGTATACATGCTGTTCTTTCAAAACATCCCACCCTCACGTTCTCCCCCAGAGTTCAAAATGCTGTTCTGTACTTCTGTGTCTCTTTTTCTGTTTTGCATATAGGGTTATCGCCACCATCTATCTAAATTCCGTATATATGTGTTAGTACACTGTAATGATCTTTATCTTTCTGGCTTACTTCACTCTGTATAATGGGCTCCAGTTTCATCCACCTCATTAGAACTGATTCAAATGAATTCTTTTTAACGGCTGAGTAATATTCCATGGTGTATATGTACCACAGCTTCCTTATCCATTCATCTGTTGATGGGCATCTGGGTTGCTTCCATGTCCTGGCTATTATAAACAGTGCTGCAATGAACATTGGGGTGCACGTGTCTCTTTCAGATCTGGATTCCTCAGTGTGTATGCCTAGAAGTGGTATTGCTGGGTCATATGGCAGTTCTATTTCCAGTTTTTTAAGAAATCTCCACACTGTTTTCCATAGTGGCTGTACTAGTTTGCATTCCCACCAACAGTGTAAGAGGGTTCCCTTTTCTCCACACCCTCTCCAGCATTTATTGCTTGTAGACTTTTGGATAGCAGCCATCCTGACTGGCGTGTAGTGGTACCTCATTGTGGTTTTGATTTGCATTTCTCTGATGATGAGTGATGTTGAGCATCTTTTCATGTGTTTGTTAGCCATCTGTATGTCTTCTTTGGAGAAATGTCTGTTTAGTTCTTTGGCCCATTTTTTGATTGGGTCGTTTATTTTTCTGGAATTGAGCTGCAGGAGTTGCTTGTATATTTTTGAGATTAATCCTTTGTCTGTTTCCTCATTTGTTATTATTTTCTCCCAATCTGAGGGCTGTCTTTTCACCTTACTTATAGTTGCATCACCCTCAATGGTGAAAAATTGAAAGCATTTCCTCTGAAATCAGGAACAAGACAAGGATGCCCACTCTCACCACTACTATTCAACATAGTGTTGGAAGTTTTGGCCACAGCAATCAGAGCAGAAAAAGACATAAAAGGAATCCAGATAGGAAAAGAAGAAGTGAAACTCTCGCTGTTTGCAGATGACATGATCCTCTACATAGAAAACCCTAAAGACTCTTCCAGAAAATTACTAGAGCTAATCAATGAATATAGTAAAGTTGCAGGATATAAAATTAACACACAGAAATCCCTTGCATTCCTATACACTAACAATGAAAAAACAGAAAGAGAAATTAAGGAAACAATACCATTCACCATTGCAACAAAAAGAATAAAATACTTAGGAGTATATCTACCTAAAGAAACAAAAGACCTATACATAGAAAACTATAAAACACTGATGAAAGAAATCAAAGAGGACACAAACAGATGGAGAAACATACCGTGTTCATGGATTGGAAGAATCAATATTGTCAAAATGGCTATTCTACCCAAAGCAATCTATAGATTCAATGCAATCCCTATCAAGCTACCAACGGTATTTTTCACAGAACTAGAACAAATAATTTCACAATTTGTATGGAAATACAAAAAACCTCGAATAGCCAAAATAATCTTGAGAAAGAGGAAAGGAACTGGAGGAATCAACCTGCCTGACTTCAGACTCTACTACAAAGCCACAGTCATCAAGACAGTATGGTACTGGCACAAAGACAGAAATATAGATCAATGGAACAGAATAGAAAGCCCAGAGATAAATCCACGAACCTATGGACACCTCATCTTTGACAAAGGAGGCAAGGATATACAATGGAAAAAAGACAATCTCTTTAACAAGTGGTGCTGGGAAAACTGGTCAACCACTTGTAAAAGAATGAAACTAGAACACTTTCTAACACCATACACAAAAATAAACTCAAAATGGATTAAAGATCTAAATGTAAGACCAGAAACTATAAAACTCCTAGAGGAGAACATAGGCAAAACACTCTCCGACATAAATCACAGCAAGATCTTCTATGACCCACCTCCCAGAATATTGGAAATAAAAGCAAAAATAAACAAATGGGACCTAATGAAAATCAACATCTTCTTAAAAAGTGAGCTCTTCCCTTGTTAGGAGTCCTTGGTGACTTTCTGTTACATGTGTGGTAGAGTCTGAAGACTTCAGCATGACGTATGAGTCCCTGAGAGTCTGACTCCCCCTTTGCTTCCTCCCCACCACCTCCTCCATCCATCCCAGGCATACTCTGCTTTAATCATATCACATGTTTCGTCCTCTCTGAAATATACATGAAGCTCCTATCCTGCCACCTGGCCGACTCTTAACTTGTATTTTAAGAGTCAGATTAAAATGTCATCTCCCCTGTAAAGACTGTTTTAAGTCCCACCGGGTTGGACACTTAGCATTTTGAGCTTCAATAATGCTGTGGATTTATGTAGCACTTACAGCATAATTTTTTTTTTTCAAACTTTTTGTTTTGTGTTGGGGTATAGTCAATTAACAATGTTGTGGTAGTTTCAGGTGAAAGCAAAGGGACTCAGCAATACATATACATGAAGCCATTCTTCCCCTAAACCCACTCCCATCCAGGCTGGCGTATATCACTGAGTAGAGTTCCATGTGCTATACAGCAGATCCTTGTTAATTATCCATTTTGAATATAGAAATGTGTACATGACCTTCCCAAATAGAACATAATTATTTGTTTACCTTTGTGCCACTCTCACTAACAGATGAGCAGCTCTGAGTGGGGGCTCTGTGTAACTCACTCATGTTTTATTTCCTACTATAGTGCCTAGTCAAAAGGGAAGCTCTGTGAATCCTTGTGGAGTGAATGGATGAATGAATGAATGAACAGAAAGAAAGCTAGAATATGACAGTGGATGCAATTTCTAGTTTTGCTCTTTGTTTTAAAATATTTCCTTTTCTTGAATGAAAATACATAGAGGAATGAAGGTAACATGGGGGAAAATAGCTTCTTTTAAAAATCCAGTTTTCCACTTTTACATTTTTCCTTAGGATCAATTAGATTTCAAAGTGTTATATAATTGGACAGCATACTTAATACTTCAAGGCTATTTAGAGCTTAGTAGCAAAATTTTTATTCAGAATGCACATACCTTTGATTTCTGACAAATAGAAAAAAGCTTTTCCTAATTGCCTTAAAATTAATACTTTGCATATATTTTAAAATATGAGCTTTTCTTTTGAAAGCTTCCTTTCTGGGACACATAAACAGCATTTTTCCTAGGTTGAGGGTGGGAGGAGTTTGATTTACATCTATCTTTTCTTCCAATTTTAAGTGTTTTTTTAAATTATTATTTTTTAATTATTTTCAGTTATTCATTCCTGAGCCCCGGGAAAAGCTCATTTCCCCTTCACCATCCGGGATATTATTGTGAAAATTTATTAGTTTTGACAACTCTCTGAGATAATGTCACTGGTCCATGATACTAGATTGATAGAAAAAAGAATTCACATATCTCAGTGGACTGATTGTTTTTTATTTTGACTGCACTGCATAGATACGGGGTCTCAGTTCCCTGATCAGAGATCAAACCCACGCCCCCTGTATTGGAAGGGCAGAATCTTAACCACTGCACTGCCAGGGAAGCCCCTATTGGATTGACTTCTTAAGAACCTATTGAAATGATTCCCTAAACACCCAATGCTGGGTCGGGTTTGCTCAGACCGCAGGTCTGCCTCATACCCCTGTTGACTGGCCCCACCTCTCTCCACCCCAAAGAAGGTGGGAAGGTTTTGAAAAGTAGCTGCTCAAGCATTGGGGCAGACACTTTAGAAATAACTAACACTTGGAGAACACCGTGTGTAGCTCAGGATCTCCAGCTGGGTGAAGGGGCCTGAGATTATTTGAAGGAGAGAGATTCTTTCTCTTTTCAGATCAGTGTAGAGTTTTAGCAAAATCACACACAAAGAAGGAGTGGGAGGTGGCAGATTTCAGCTATATGTGGTCTAGACTTTCAGACCTGACATATTCCACTTCAACCTGGCTAAAAGATTCCCAGTGTCATCTCCGGGACTGTCAAGAACAATTTTTGTGTATGTGCGTGTGTGCTTGTGGGTTCATACATTTCCATCCTGCAGGGACAATTGCTTTTAGCTTACAAGTATAAAGTTCTGTTTTCCTCTGTCAGGTGACCATGGGTTTTGTCGTATTCAGCAGGCCTTTTGTCTAATGCATTGACATCTTAATGAAAAACAAAAGGTATATTCATCAAAAGAGACAAGATTACTCGAATCATAAATGAAGAGCATTGGGGAGGCTAGCAACAATAATAATAATAAATTGCAGCTATTGTCCACAGAAACTTGCTTTTCTAAGGTGCTTTTGATAATTACCTGTCAGTGTTCCTGTTTCAACACCCGCTCCTTGAATTGATGGAGTCTATTTATATCACATGAAATTCTTGTATTTGCTTCTTGAAGTGAATTCCATTTGCAGACATGAGGAGGGTGGGGATTATTTCATTTTTTTTTCCAGCAAGGGGACCTGCCATTGTTGAATCTGGCATTGCTTTCTGGATGAAGGGAAGCAAAACAAAGCAAAAAATGAACATCCGCCTTAATAAGGAAGTGAAAGGCGGGAGCTGTAGTGCGAATGGCTTGGGGGGCAGTCTGTGTTTGCGCCTCCGGCAGAGTGGCACCTGGTCCTTTCCATAAGGTTGTCTAACTCAGGTAATGTCTCCCTCATTATATCTGTCAGGTGATGGAGTGAAGCTTCTGAGAGATGCCGGCACAAGGGAAGATGGGTAAGAATGGCATCAGTGAAGATCTATGTTAAGAATGTAGGAACTCCAGGGATTATAGTTTGTCTTTATTTGAAGACTGTCTTAGTATGAATGACTGAATTAAATAAAACTATGAGCATCTAAGCAAACTCTGGGAGATGATGAAGGACAGAGGAACCTGGCATGCTGCAGTCCATGGAGTCACAAAGAGTCAAATGCGACAGCAATTAAACAACAAGCATCTAAAGAGAAGGGATGTCTCACTGATTCAGTTCTTTCTGGTTTAATTCATAGAAATAGAAGTGGGGGAACTGGTTGCACAGGAGAGTGTGGCAGGGAACCTGCACTTTTCCATCAGAGGAGAAGGAAGCCCCAAATCAGGAGAGGTGTGTCTCGGCATCAATTTTGCTACTGTGTGACTTGGGACAACTGGTTTTTCTTCTCTCAGGCTCAGATTCCTTATTTGTTAAATGAGAAAGTTGGGTCAGATCCTATCCAGCTCTAAAATCCATTAAAAAAAAACCTTAGTATCCTTAATTCTTCACACAGTGTCTGCACATGACCCTGGGGATCAACCTGTGTTTATTAAGTGACTAAAAAAATGAATGTGTATTTCTCTTTGGCATAATTGCCTATGCAGGTCTCTTGTTCAGTTAGTTGGATGGCTGGATTTCAGAATTACAAGGGTTATCAGTAAGGATAACCCATGTTTAACAAACGCACATTTCCCCAATTTCTTGCTACGTGTGAAAACAGCTTCTAAGATGGACTCTGAGGACCCCTGCCTCCTAGGGTCCAAGTCCTGTGGCATTCCTTCCTCTGGCAGAGGCTGGGTATATTGACTTGCCTTTAACAAGTAGAATACAGCAGAAGTGATGGGTGCTCACTTCTGAAGTTAGGTTACCAAAAAAACCTGACTTCTGTTTTGTTTTTTCTCTCTCTGAGAATCTCTGCTCTGGGGGAAGTCAGCTGCCATGTTGTGAGCTGTCCTTTGGAGAGGCCCCCGTGGCAGAGAACCAGTGTCACCAGATAGCACCCAGCGGACCTGGGACTCCAAGAGTCACATGTGTGAGCTTGGAAGTGGATCCCTCCCTAACTGAGCCCTAAAACGGCTGCAGCCCTGGCCAATGTCTCAGCTGCAGCCTTGCCAGAGACTCTGAGCCATGCCCAGATTTCTGACTCACAGAAACTGAGATCATAAATGCTTATTATTTTAAATGGATAAGTTTTGAGGTAGTTTGTTACACAGCAATTGGTGACTAATGCACTATGCTGCAAAAAGAACCTCAGTCAGATATTTTAAAGTGCATATAATCCGAATAAGGGATGTAACAAACACACCAAGAACTATTATGTACAATTGTAATATTAAGTAACCAATTCCTACATAGCCCTTACAATGTACCCCAAGCACATCGTGTGTGTAAATATATATACACACACACTATACACACACATATATGTGCTTATATATATTCAGTAACCATGTATATATATACACACACACATATATATAGGTTTCCTCAGTGGCTCAGCTGTAAAGAATTTGCCCGCAATGTAGTAGCTGGTTTGATCCCAGTGTCAGGAAGATCCCCTGGAGGAGGGCATGGCAACCCACTCCAGTATTCTTGCCTGGAGAATCCCATGGACAGAGGAGCCTGGTGGGCTACAGTCCATGGGGTCACAAAGAGTCAGACGCGACTGAGCAACGGAGCACATACGTGTGCACACGTGCACACACACGCACGTAATAACCAATTCCTCCAGAGCCCTTGTGATGTGCTCCAAACACGATGTGTGTGTGTATATATATGTGTGTGTATATATATATATGTATATGTGTGTATGTGCTAATCGCTCAGTCGTGTCCAACTCTTTGCGACCCCATGGACTGTAGCCCGCAAGGCTCCTCTGTCCGTGGAATTCTCCAGGCAAGAATATTGAAGGGAGTTCCCATTTCCTTCTCTAATATGTAATATACATATATATTAATATATACACACACATGAATAATATATACATGTATAAATATAAATATATATTAACCCATTCATTCCTTACAACAACACTATTAAGTATTTGGCATGATTATCCCCACTTTACAGATGGAGAAATGGATTCATAGAAAGGTGATGTAAATGACCCAAGGTCATCCAGCTTGTAAAGGTAGGAATCCTAGATCAAAAGTTCAAACCCAATTTCTAGATAAATTGATTGTCGCTACTAGGTTCATTCACCATAAATGAGATAAGAGAAGTATCATGAAATGATAAAAGGTTCTGATTGCATTCAATCTGGGAGATAAGAATAGGACTTTATGGAGGAAGTGAATTGTGAGATGAGGAGGGTTAAACAGAATGAAACAGATGCATGATGTAAACAGAGTTCCCTATTGCATTGGACAGAAAGTGTTCTCCCCAGATTCACTGTACTTTTTGTTCATTGTATATAGTTATTGCTAAAATTGCTGCACTCATATTGTATACAAAACAAAGTGAAGTCACTCAGTCCTGTCCTGACTCTTTGTGACCCATGGACTGTAGTCAGCCAGGCTCCTCTGTCCATAGGGTTTTCCAGGCAAGAATACTGGAGTGGGTTGCCGTTTCCTTCTCTAGGGGATCTTGCTGACCCAGGGATCGAACCTAGGTCTCCCGCATTCCAGGCAGACTCTTTACCATCTGAGCCACCAAGGAAAAGCCCTATATTGTATAGTTATTGCATATTGTATAGTTATTGCTAAAATTGCTGCTGACATTCATTCATTTTTTCACTAATCATTTCTTTCTTTACTTGTGCCAGTGATGTGGACACATTGTCTAGTATTCAGTTCAACAGCACAAATATGAAGTCCGCCTGCAAAGGAAGAGTAGGATGCAGCTTCCCATTTTCCTGCTGGGTGTGGGCTGCCTGCTAGAAGGTTTCAAGGCTCCCATTCCACATCACAATCTGGGGTCTCAAGAGTTCAACTCAGATGCAGAGTCTCATTTTCAAAGGTGTTACATTTGCATAATTTTACATCTGAGGATATTGGTAGCTCAGATAAATCAAATAAGTTTGTGCCTCTGCACAAATAAAAACTAGCTCCCTTTCCCCAGGCCCCCATCATCCTCTTATAACCATTCCTTCAGTTCTGGCTCTTTCTCAAACCTCCCCACGTTGCATCTCATGCTCAGAAATGACTTGGGCTCTGTAGCCATTTCACTTCGCCCTGGCCTGTGTGCCTCCCTTAAAAACACAAAGCTTAGCTGTGGTGGTGGGAAAGGCAGGAGCCTCAGTCTTAGGAGACAGGATTCAAATTCTATTTCTGTACCATCAGAAGTCTAGTGATCAATGTTTCCTGCCTGGCCAGTTGCAATAGCTTCTTAATTTGTCCCCTTGTACTATCCCCCACCTTCAATGTTTCTTTCCATACAGTGGACAGACTAATAACTCAGAACAATTTGCTTTTTTTTAAAAAAAATGAAATACAGTGTACAAATGTAGATGAGAAAACATAGAGAAAAATTCAAATTTGCATGCAATCAGCAGTCTCTCTACTCCATTAGCCTTCTAATCTCCAAGGACCTCTTCCTAAGAAGCAACCACATTCGCCAGTTTGCTGTTTATTTTGCAGAGGTAGTCTCTGCATATACACATATGTATAAGATACATAGGCATATATTTTTGATGATTTTTTCTTATACACATGAATATTTTTAATATGTAAATTTTTTTCATGACAGACACCAGAAACTCTACATTAACTTTAAGAAAATGTCCAAAATTTTTAACATGGTCTTCAAGTCCCTGCATGATCTGGCCCTTCCTGACTGTGCAGCCCTGTCTCATGCCATTATCTTTTTCATTTAGAGGACTGTAAATTAAGTAAAATCTGGGCTATGTCTGTCTCATTATTGCTTGCAGTTCCAGGTTCTAGCATGTACCCGAGCCATATTAACTGTTCAGTATATTTGTTGCAAAAGTGAAAGAATAATAAAATTTATTATAGATAACTTGGTCATTCACAATGATTTTGAAATTGGAGTTAGTAATATTCCCATAAATTGAACTATATATACATATACATATATATATATATATTTATTTATCTTTGATCCAACTCAGGCAAAATATTCTGAGTCCCCAAGATATTTTACTTGCTGTAATCTGATTCCCATCACTGAATCTCTGTAGAGAGGATGTGTAGGTGACAGTAAAGAGTTCCATTCTAGTGCAGATGGGAATCCTGGATTAGAAACCTAGGTCATTCATATACTAGTTTCTGGTCTTGGACAAATTACTGTGGAATTGTGGACAAATTCCACAAATTACAAAAACTTTCTTAAGTCTTAGTTTGCCTTTAATATGAAGATTATTATGGTATCAGCCTCACAGAGTTATTGTGAGGATTCAGTGACAAATCTAGACAGCAAATTAAAAAGCAGATATATCACTTTGCTGACAAAGGTCTGTATAGTCAATGCTATGGTTTTTCCAGTAGTCATGGATGGGTGTGAGAGCTGGACCATAAAGAAGGCTGATCAGCACAGAATTGATGCTTCCAAGCTGTAGTGCTGGAGAAGACTCTTGAGAGTCCCTTGGGCAGCAAGGAAGTCAAGCCAGACAATCCTAAGTCTGAATATTCATTGAAAGGACTGATGCTGAAGCTGAAACTCCAATACTTTGGCCACCTGATGCGAAGAATCAACTCATTGGAAAAGACCCTGATTTGGGGAAAGATTGAGGGCAAGGGGAGAAGGGGGTGACAAAGGATGAGGTGGTTGGATGATATCACCGACTCAGTGGACATGAGTTTGAGCAAACTCCGGGAGGTAGTGAAAGACAGGGAAGCCTGGTGTCCTGCAGTCCATGGGGTTGTTAAAAGTTGGACACGACTAAGTGACTGAACAACAAGAGGTAATGCCCTATCTCAAAGAATAAGTACCTACATACAGTATTTTCCATCATGTAGTAAATACTTATAAACATATTACATGGTATCTGTAGCTACTTGCAGTTATTGTTATTACTTAGAGGTGGATCTTAATTTCTAGGGCCTCAAAATGAGATTACTCTGAACTCTATGCCAGGGCTTTGAGATGCTTTACTTATGAATGATTTAACATACATAGGATTGGCCAAATGCTGGATATTTTATTATTTCTGCTTGATTTAGATTCTTGTTTAACCCCGTGATTTTGGACAGCCATTGTTGTTCAAAAAAGAAAATGGATTTGAAGGAGTATTCATATTGATTTATTGTTGGTTGTCTGCAGAAATGTAAATAGCCCTGAATGTGTCACTCACTGGGACAGGATAGTGCTTCTCATAATGGACAAAATAGCCTTGTTTCACTGTAATAACCTGCTTGTGGCGAAACCAGTCCTGGGATTCCTTCAACACAGCAGAATGCCTGCTGTCGTCATCTGTGTTATCAACGAGCAGACGTCTCTCTGCTGTAGCTATTACACCGCACTGCCGTTGCCCTAACTCGGGAACTGCACTGAGGGATTTAAATGTGAAATGCACACGTCTGTCTCTTTCATACAGACGTGCATCCACTAGGCACAGGCGGCAGCTGCCGAGAAGTTAACACAACTAATCTATTGTGTGTGTGCTCAAGTTGTAAGGGTTAGAAATAGATCACCCATCCCCACGGTCTTATGGACTTATGAGTGTACATTTCTTTTATAGAAGTATGCTCGGAATAAGCATTTAGGGCTTTTTAAGTTGTTTGCATTAGATGAGATAGGTTTACACAATAATTTAAAAAAAAAAAAAAAAAACACTTGCTGTTTACACAGGAAACTCTCTGACTTTAAAACTCAGTGGGGAAAAAAAAAACCCAAATTTGTTTCCTTTGCTATCACCCTGTTCCTGCCTAAGCATTTTCCCAGAGTTGGAAAGAATCCTTCCATTTTACCCATTTGGAAATAAATGGGCACATCAGTCTCTTACCTAAGGGTCACTGTGGGCAATGCGGTTGGATACAGTTTCCTGCTTCTAGATGGATGCCCAGAAAGTGAGGACCACCAATTAATTGAGTGATCATCTCTAACCCTCTTTGACAAGCCCTGGCAAAGTTTTTTTTGTGTGTGTGAAATTTAGCTCCCCACCAGGAATCAAACCTGCCCTCCTCGCAGTAGAAGTGCAGAGCATAAGACACTGGACTGCCAGGGAAGCCCCCCTAGTGACCTTAATCACAACCGCAGTATTAAACAGGTTTCAAACCAGAGCCACACTTCGAATGAGGACTTATTACTCAGATCAGTTCAGTGGGAATGCCAAGCTGAAGATACAGAGTCTAACTAACGTTATCAGGCTAGTTATAACTTCACTTTATACAGTGAAAGAATCAAGTATGGGAAATATCCATGTGATTTTTTTTTTAATTGAAAATGGGTTATCAGCGTCATCCTCATCTCTAGAAAAACATGAGACACACATGTGAAATAATAATCATAGTTATCATATGCTTGCCACTGTTCTAACCCCTTTCCTGGTGTCTCAGATGGTAAAGAATCTGTCCGGAATGCAGGAGACCCAGGTTTGAACCCTGGGTTGGGAAGATCCTCTGGAGAAGGGAAAGGTTATGCACTTCAGAATTCTTGCCTGGAGAATTCCATGGACAGAGGAGCCTGAGGGGCTACAATCCATTGGGTCGCAAAGAGTCAGACATGACTGAGTGACTAACACTGTTCCAGACCTATTTGTGCATTAACTCATCAAACTTCTTTTGTCATCAACACAATGAGACATATACTGTTACTGTCCATGTATTCTGTTGAGCAGCCGAGGCAGGAAGAGGTCTATGGCAGGTGTAGAGAGGTAAAATCACACATCTGTCACTTTCATGTGACATACAGAACTGACCTGGAGGCCACCAAGGTAGTTGGTTAATTTCTCTATTGTGTATTTATAGAAATTGTAACAGTAGGAAATAAACTGCTCAGTGCAAATGTCCTTTACTACACTAAGAGTAGATCATAGAGATGTTAATGAAAGCAATAATAACAACCATGAATTGAGTGTTTCCTGGGTTAAGCCAAGCACTCTTCTAAGGGCTTGATTATTTAATTCCTACAACAGCCCAAGGAGAGAGTTCTTATATTCATTTAAGAGCAACAAATGTTAAGGACTTTGTTCTAAATCTTGGGAACAGGAGAGTACAGGTTTGACCTCCCAAGCTTATGTGATAACCATTGACCAGTAATGTCTATGCCTGGACAAACTCTTCAGCTTGGTGGCCAGGAGAATGGTGTAGGCCTTTGGCTGTGCTGGCTGCAAAGACACTGGGCTTACCTATTGGGTTTCCTCTCACATGACCAAACCTCAGGATCATTCTAGCCCCTTGTTCTCATGTCTCATTGCCACAGTCAACCGCTTTCCTTCCTCATGTTCCATGTCTCTAAGCTCATCCTCTGGCTTGTTAGCATGTGGCCCATTTGAGAATCTACTTCATAGCTACGTATACGGTGGTCTCTCCTGTATCTAGATTCACTTTCTACAGTTTGAGTTACCTGTGGTCAAATGCAGTTTAAACATGCGTGCATGCTCAGTTGTGTCGACTCTTTGCGACCCCATGAACTGTAGCCCGCCAGGCTCCTCTGTCCATGGGGTTCTCCAGGCAAGAGTGGGTTGCCATGCCCTCCTCCAGGGAGTCTTCCTCACCCGGAGGATGAGTCTTCCTCACACACAGGATTGAACCTGCGTCTTCTGTATCTCCTGCATTGCAAGCAGATAGACTCTTTATCCACAGAGCCACCTGGAAAACTCCATAGTTTGAAAGCATTCATTGGAAGTTCCCAGAAATAAACCATGAGTTTTAAATTGCATGCCATCGTTCTCAGTGGTATGATGCAACCTCATATCTTGGCTTGTTCCATCCTGCCCAAGAACCATCGCTTTGTCCCGCCCATCCCACAGCTTAGTCACTTAGTAGGCATCTTGGTTATCAGATCTACTGTTGTGTTCAAGTCACTTTTATTTCACTTAATAACAGCCCCAAAGCACAAGACCAGTGATGTCATTCGGATATGCCAAAGAAAAGCGGGTTAAGTGCTACCATTAAGTAAAAGGGTGAAAGTTCTCCACTTAATAAGGAAAGGAAAAAAAAAACCCTATGCCAAGGTTGCTAAGATCTATCTTCTATCTGTGAAATCATGACAAAGAAAAAGAAATTTGTTGGTTTTGCTGTAGCATCTTAAACTGCAAAAGCCATGGCCACAGCATGATAAGTGCTTAGTTAAGATGGAAAAAGGCATTATATTTGTCCAATAAGATATTCTAAGGGACTACATTTACATAAATTTTATTGCAGTATATTGTTATAATTGTTCCATTTATTATTGTTGTTGTTAACCTCTCACTGTGCTTGATTTGTAAATTAAACTTTATTATGAGTATGTATGTAAAGGAAAAAACATCAAACATAATATAGAGAAGATTCAGTACCATCCATGGTTTTATGCATCCACTGCGAGTCTTGGGAATGGATGCCTTGTGGTAGAGGGGAGGCCAAGGGAGTGGGAGCAAATGAGTTAATATGTTTCAGACACTCACATATATTTGGCATAGAATCTAACCAATATAATCACAGCTTATTATCCTTTGCAGGCAACAGTCATTCTTTTATTTGTTCAATAAACACTGAGTGACTGAGATGGTCTGGGCAGTGTGTGAGCCCTACATTAGTATTTGTGACAGGAGCATTTTGGAAATGCAATGCCCCATTCATTGGGGTGACTTTAATGGTGGAAGCCTTAGGCACCTTGGCAGCCAAGTTTTTTGGCTCCTCTCACGTCACATTAACTCAATGGCCATGGACTCTGCTTATCTGAAAGGCTGGTGGTCTCACTGGCACCACGTTAGAAAAAAGTGATGGATTTGATTCCATTGCGAAGAAAAGAAGAAAATGGCTCATTTGAGGTTAGCTGAACTCTTTCAGATGTAGAAGGTGCCATTTCTCTGACCTGGGAATATAAAATATATGAAATGGAACTTAGCTGACATGAAATTCAGCTTCAGAAAAGAAGCTTAGTTTCCATGATAGAACAGTGCCTTTGTAATTTTTTGTTATTGTTGTGAGTTCATTGAAATAAGCGGGTTTTCCTTTCCCCATTTCTAGGCCTTTTGAGAGGCCCTGTCTTTGGACTGGCTTTGCCATTGTTGTACTGTCTCCCCCCACCCCCACCCGCTTTGAACTTCAGCTTTTTATGTCATCCAGGATGACTGTCATCTGTAAGCACTTTGTGGAGAGCTTTCCCTGACTCTACAACAGTCAGTTTGCCGTAATATGAACAAGTTGGGAGACTCGGATCTACCACAGACAGGACTTTTGGGTCTAATGAAGACTCTCTGTCAGGCCCGATTTGGATCCAGTTAATGAGGGTCTGATTGAATCTGCCATCCTCGCAGAACATCGTGAGGTCTTTTGGGGCCAATAAACGATTCCCCTTATTTTTCTCACAGATACTGAGCTGTCAGTGGAAGCCTTTTGTGTCAGTGATCAGGAGTCATGTGTTTGCTGGATGACTTGCTAGGTCATCTTAGATAGGGCGTTTGATCTTCTTGTGTTTTCGTTTCTCCCATCTGTGAAAGCATGATAACACACAGTGGGCTTCTAAAGAAAGAGCTCGTAGGAAGGAGATAGAAGGTGTGTTACTCGAGAGGCTTTTGCAAAAACTCTGGATCACTGTTTACCAGAGATTGTCATCTGGAGGTGGCACAGTAGCTTTATGGCAAGTTTGAGCCAAAGTCTTTGCCAAGGAAATTTCAGATCTGAAGGAAGGGAGAGGGCACTCCTGGTAATTCCTTCCAGAAGGTCATCAGAAAATCCTTGACAAGGGCTTGCTTGTTCATGCTGTTGTTTTGTTGTGAGGATACCATTTGAGAGGCCGAACTAAACCTTTTTACAATGAGAACAGGCAAATTCCTATGAGCTCAGCTTCAGATTATAAACCACCACTAACATCTGGGCCGTTTTGTTGCTTTGGAGGGACTTTTCCACGCTTAGGAGCAAACTCAGTAGAAACCCTGATTTTCTGTCACCAGCTTGTTTACCTGCTCTCCGCTTCCTCCCTCCTCCATGCCTCTGAAACTACTAGGAGCGAGGTTCCTGTGGCTCCCTTCTGTGTGACTTTTCCATTGGCGGTGACCCAACTCTCAGAATCATTCTATTTTCCCCAAAGGGGATCACCAGACGCTCCAGTCTGTGATCAATGAGCAGTGTGCTATTTGGCTTTGCCTGGGCTTGCCCACGTGTCCTCACAAAAAAATGTAAAGAGAGCTGCTGCAGCTCTGCCCTGGGGTGATGGGAAGGACTTCAAGTCAAGAAACAAAGCCAAAGACAGGGAACATTGTTTCTTTCCCTGGTAGCTGGTACTTGCAGGAGAATGGGTTTTCTCTGTTAAGAGTTCTGGGGCATTGGGTGGCGGTGTTCTAGCAATGAGGGGTCCCTAGGGTAGACGTCTGGTCATCTCCTAAGAGCTGTGAAAATTTGTCCATCTGTGTTATTCCACACTTAAAAAATTCTCAGCCATTTCATGTCTTGCAGTCTTACGGCAAAAATACAGACAGAGTTATGTGGTTAAACTTTAAAGCAATAGTTGTATTCACTGTGTATTGTTTATATCAGCCAAAAACTGGAATGGACCTAAATGTCTTATAAGAATAATTTGGTTAAACAGATCATGATATCTATCTGTTTATTTCCCTGCAGATATTTCTGTTTCTACCATATAAAATGAGGATGTAAAAGACTGGGTTTTTAATTTTAAATTTCCGATGAGCTTGGAGAGCTTGATAAAAGTGATCAACCACTTCCTCAGAAAACAATGTCTATGTGCTCAATATTTTCAGGGGATTCCAGCATAAACTTCTTTATCTCAAAGGTTAAGAACACTCAATATGAAGAATTTAGTAGAAGTAATATTGAGTAATTTCCATATATGGAGTAGTGGAACAAGCAGCTTATAAAAGAGTAAGAGATCATAAAAAAAAAAAAAAAAACAACTCACCTACATATGTATTGGGAGAAAAAAGTTTTTCTCAGTCCTTTTAAGATCCCTTGCTGGGTCTGAAAATTCAACTGACAAAGATTAACAGAAGAAAAGCAAACACATTATTTAACACACTTATTAACACATTTATTAAAAATAAACACATTTATTTAACATAAGCTTTACATGATATGGCAGCCTTCATAAGGAAATGAACACCCAAGTGAAAAACAAACTTGAATATTTTATCATAGTTTCAATAAAGAGGACAAGATAAGTTAAAGAGTATGAGGTACCTGCACTGAACTGGGGAAACAGCAAAGCCAGTTTGCTAGGATTCTTCATGGTGTCCCCTTGCCTCCAGAGATAAGGATGGTCCCTTCCTTTGGGTGTGGGGGGAGCCCTTTCACTGGAGGGTTTTATGGCCTCTTTGGGGAATAAAGGTAAAAGAGGAAGAGGTCAGGGTGATCTTCCAGTTTCTGCTTTTTTTTCCACACTCCTTCAGCTTAAAATATTCCAGAAGCCAAGGTGTCATCAGAAAGGCTTTGACAGGCTAAACACAAAGATGCTTAACCACAGCTTCTCTAGAGGATGATAATAGAGTCTCTGTGTGCTTATTTGTAGCTTCTGCCTTTCTAGAACTATCCACAGAATTGCTTTCATAAGAAGAAATATGTTGCATGAGAGTGAAAGTGAAATTCGCTCAGTCGTGTCTGACTCTTTGTGACCCCATGGGCTATACAGTTCATGAAATTCCCCAGGCCAGAATACTGAAGTGGGTAGCCTTTCCCTTCCCCTGGGGATCTTCCCAACCCAGGAATCAAACCCAGGTTTCCCACATTGTGGGTGGATTCTTTACCCCCTGAGCGACAAGGGAAACCCAATATGTTGCATAAGTTTGTCTAAATTTTCTTTGAGAAGCTGTAATCTTTTCTGGCAAGTGTGTTAAAAACCTGGGGACATTTTTAGCACTGCTCTTTATTCAGCAAACGATGAAATGCTAGAATGAAGGGACATTAGGATGAAGGGACCCAATTTTCAAGTGACATTTAATTAGGGCCAAACAAGAAGATACCACATTGACAAATTTCTTTTCATTACAAAATCCACAGATAAAACAAATTTAAATCAGAAACAATTAAAACATTCCAATCTTACACAGAATGTGCAAGAAAAGCCAGTTTATAAGTAACCTTTAACTTGTCACCAACAGCATTTGCACTCCCAGAGTGGCCTTTGGGGACCTGTTCTGGGTCTGTGCTTAGGCACTGAGTCATGTCCGACTCTGCGACCCCATGGACTGAAGCTCACCAGGCTCCTCTGTCCATGTGATTCTTCAGGCAAGAATGCTGGAGTGAGTTGCCATTCCCTTCTCCAAGGGATCTTCCTAACCCAGGGATCGAACCCCAGTCTCCCTCATTGCAGGCAGATTCTTTACCATCTGAGCTACCAGGGAAGCCCCAAAATGAAGGATCTGCCCCCACCCCGAGGACCTGAGACAACTCAGTATCTCGAGAGATTACGGGTCTGTCATTCTTGTCTTGCATCTTAGGAGGCAGCTGAGAGAACTCGCTCCACTCCCTCTGACCTTGCTGTCACAACTTGGAGGTTAAGTTTGCACATCCCCTCTTCACAGGCAAGAGTCTTTAACGAAAGAGTAATAAGTTTGGGAACTGCAGTGGTAGCTGCTTGGCATCCATGCCCCTTTTCTTGGGTGGGAGGGTGCCTTCATCTTCTTTTGGAGAAGCGCCTTCTCGTGGCCTCAGTGGCCGCAGATTCTGTGAGGCTGGAGGGCGGGCATCACCCTCCTGTCCAAGTCAAACACGTGACCGAGGCCTGAGTAATTAGTGCATTCTCTCTCTCTCTCTCTCTCTTGCCAATGGCTTCAGGCATGCCCCAACGATCCATCCCCTCAATGAGATTACAAAGGAGTAGCTCCTGATGGAGATTTCTACACCGTGGTTTCTGTATGGAAACCTGGAATCCTGGACCGATCCTGCAGAAGAGTGAAGGCCAAAGGGCAGGGCAGAGAGAAGAAGGCAGGGAGGGGTCGGGGTAGGAAATCAAGTCCTAGGGCTTCATCAGATCAGGGTGTGCTTGGACCAGAGTGGCCACGGTGTGTGGGAATTATTTTTTTGTTTTGTTTTTTCTTTGTTTAAGTCAGCTTGTATTAGAGCTATTTTTCACTTGCAACCTATTGGGTCCTCATTCACATACTAGTATGACAGTAATAACACCTATTGACTGTGTGTGTGTGCTCAGTTGTGTCCGACTCTTTGCGACTCAATGGATTGTAGCCCACCAGTCTCTTCTGTCCGTGGAATTTTCCAGGGAAGAATATCAGAGTGGGTTGCCATTTCCTACTCCAGGGGATCTTCCCAACTCAGGGATTGAACCCGTGTGTCTTTCATTGGCCGGCAGATTCTTTACCACTATGCCATCTGGGAAGCAATAATACCTGTTGAGAACTCCCCAAAGAACAGATCTTGTATAAATCCTTTATATAGATTCTCCTATTTAATTCTTATGATAGATTTTTGACTTTTTAAGAAAAGAAACTTAAAAAAAACTAAAAAAAAAAAGAAAAGAAACTGAGGCTCAGAAAGGTTAAGTAACTAGCACAAGATCCCTCAGCAAGTGGCAGCGTCACATTCAAACCCAGATATGTCTAAAGCCCTGCATTCCTAACGAGCATACTCTGAACTTTGCAGGCAGGGATATTGGGTGAAAGTTAGGCCTAACAGCTAGTGGGCTGTGCATTTTTACAAAGGGAGGTACCGAGGATGACAAATGAGTGTTTAATCAGCATGACAAGTTTTAGGGGGTTAAACTTTCTTCACCTTCAGTGGAATGGTCGGTGCCCCCTTTGCTATCACTTCGTTTTGTTTTCTGACTACCAAACAGTGTTTAACGGAAGGCTCTTAACTGTCTTCATCTTTTAGTCTGGCAGAAATGAACTGACCTGCAGGTGCATCTCCCACAAGTGCTTTGGGGCTCCTGGGGCCACAGACAGGCAGACTTGTGGGCTTTTAAGTATGGGTCCTTCAAGAGTCAAGGAGGAGCTACAGGCCACTTTGGCGCTCCGTTGTTATAAACCAGAGTGGGCTTTCTTTGACATGACATGAAAACAAGGAGATGGATCAGTTCTGCGCTGCCCCATTCCCCAGGTAGCGTTTTCTTACCCTTTTACAGAACGGAAGAGTTTTCTCTTGAAGTTTGAAGAAAACAAGGTAAACATGTGCCTGGGAAGCGCCGGGTATGGTTTTGACTCTGGCTGTGAGGTTCACGCTGTACTCATAACATCCTGTTCTTCTCTGCTGGCTGTGATGTGGTAGATAGCAGTCCCTCCCTGGGCTGTGAACAGCTGAGCTCATTTTATAAAGATGCTGCTCTGTGAGACTGAGGAAGTGGGCCGCGGCCACCTCCTCCTTTGTTACTCTTACGGTTAAGGATGGGTTTTCCCAGTTGACCTTGCCATCTTCTCTAAAATTAGGTCTTTAATGCCTTTGGGATATGTGGCAAAGTTAAAATTTTACTGGAAGCCCACAGAGTATTAGCGAGTGGGAAATATGCCTCAAAAAAGTCATTTGTTTAGCACAGGAGAAGTCTGCTCTGTCAAAACCTGCAGCTACAGAGTCAGGAGAGGAAGAGTGGCTGCTGGAGAAAGGTGTGATGACAGCTGATACTGAGATCAGGCAGAGTAAGAGCGATCATCCTAGGGACTGGGATTCCTGCCTTTGGATCCATCCCTTCGGTAGGAGACTGGAGGGCTTAGAGCTGACTTTTTTACACAATATACTTAACAGTTTCCAAATGACCTTGGGCCTAAAAATCACATCTATTACAGAGACACAAATGGAATAAGGAATAGACTCTCACTTCTGTGGTCAGGGAGCTGACCCAAAATTAATTCATTGCATTTGGAGATTCTGAAGGCATAACTAGAATAGGAATGACTTCTGCTAGTCAGTTACAAAGGAAATTGTTTCCCTTCTGTCTTCGCTGAGTTGCAGAGACACTGCTTTGCCATCCAGGAGCTGGACAACACAGTGAGTGTATTTTTTGAGTGGCTTTTATTAGAGGGCAAGATGGTATCCATCCTTGTGATTGTGTTTCTCATTGGGCAGTTCCAAAATTTGCCTCATCACTGGAATCAGGAAGATGCTTTAAAAAGGACAGAGAGATCCTTTGTCAAACTGAGACCTAATGAATAGCATCACGTAAGAACAGGGCCATTCATAATTTCCTCTGGGTGATTCTTTTTGTCAGCCAGAGAGTCATCATTCTAGTCTTCCCTCCTTGGAATAGATAAATTAATCAGATTAGCAACTAGCCATTTGAGATCTGTAGGCCTCACCTATTGGACAGGCCAGCTTTCAGTTAGGAGTGGAAGGCAGGGTATGAAAAGTGAAGATTAGAGGGACATGTCAGAAGCAAGACCGGACTGATGTTAGCAGCAGGGTAGAATCATATATGAAGGCCCCAGATGGATATAGAGGATTGTTGAGAGGGTTGGCTGTCTGGCCACCCACTCCAGTATTCTGACCTGGAGAATTCCATGGACTGTATAGTCCATGGGGTCGCAAAGAGTCGGACAAGACTGAGTGACTTTCACTTTTCACTTTAGCAACTAAGCAATAAAACAAAGGACATCACATGCCCATTTACTCATTCAGTCATTTAATTCAGCATTTTTATTGAGCAGAACCCATGCTTGTTGGGTATGGGGGCAGGGGGTGGGGAACTTAATAAATAAAACACGGTCTCTTCTTCCCTCTAAATGGCCCAGTTCTAAGGGAATGTAAGAAATTAAGAGGAAATAATCAGCTGTCCCTGGGCAGGAGAAAAGGGTATGCCAGAGAAATCTTAGAGAAGGAAGTGCCTGACCAAGGTGTTTAAGAATGAAAGGGAGATTCACCTGGAAAATAGACCCAGTCTTCTCAGGCAAAGGCAATAGCTTGAACAAAGGCAGAATGGCCTGTGGGTCTGTAGAAGTCTATGAATCAATAACTTGCCATTATAGTGTGAGATGGAACGTGGTGGGACATCTGGTGATTTGGCGGCATCCAAATCATACAGGGTCTTCAATGTCCACACTTGTGTTCTAAGGAAAGAACTTGGCACAACTCAAACGTGTGACCATATGAATGTACAACAGAAGAGAACAGAGGCTGTTCAGAGACACAGATGAGTGTTCATGAACTCTTGCTTTTATTATGTATATACCTTGAAATTGAGGTTGTTTAAGATTCTACTTCTCAGAGAAGCTGGATATATTAGTATAGCAACTCACAACTTTTGGAAAATTAGTGTATTTTTTTTCTTAACTGCAGGATATGTTAAAAAAAAAAACAACAGAAAACCACTTCTTGCTTAGATTTTAAAATGCCTTAATTTGAGAGACTGTTAGTCATGAAGGTGTTTCCATAGCAGATGTGTGTGGGACATCCTAGCTTTGTTGGCAGTGGTTTAGGGGAACTTATCTTATTTAAATTGGGACAAGGCCTGGTATGATGGTGGATAAGGTCATGGCACTTTTCTCATACCATGAGGCCTCCATTTAAGGGCAAGATAAAGGAAAGGCAAAGAGCAAGAAGAGAAAGTGCTGGAATGAAAGCAAGTAACAAAAGGAAGATAAAAATGGAAATCCCAGTTCAATGTGAATAATAGGAATGCAAATGGTACTGCTAAAATAGAAAGGAACATTACTTTTCAAAAAGGCAAAGCAAAGGAAAATTGTAGTAGCAGAAGCATTTTGCATGGTAAAATTGTACACTGTGTATGCCTCTCAGAAGCAAAACCACCTACTCTAATTTTTCCCAGCACGATGCTGTGAATTTGGTGAGTCATTTTTTGAAGGTTTACTACAAAGCTCCAAAAATCTGCATATTTTTTTTAAACATTTGGATTAAATCTTCTTTTTTCCCAGCAGCTGGCCACTAATGCTCCTATTTTATAGCCAAATTTTTCACCTGGGCTACAAAATAACACACTTTTTAAAAATTAGTAAGTTTATGGAATGATCTCTATGATTTATTGTTAATTAAAAAAAATCATGGTGCAAGAAGTGTTTATGGTATTCTGCTCTGAGAATAAGGTAATCTGAATATAAATTTGCTTATATTAAAACAAAGACTCAGGAAGAAGATACTTTGAGGGAGTGAGAGAGGAAATGAGGTCAGAGGGGACAGGGTTAGAAGTTAAATGTGTGAATATATTTTGTTTCTGATTTAAATTTAAAAAACACACAAGCATTTTACATGACTCTAAAACAAAGCTAATGTCAAGACAAAGCAGTCTTTAAAAGTTGAAAGCAAAATGGCACAAATGAGCACGAGTCTCAAATTAATGGCATAAACTCAGAAAGTACTTCAAGTGGCTAACCCATCTGCAGAAATACCCTAAGGGGGGAAAAATGTCAAAAAAAATTTTAAACTGTGTTTTCTAATTTTCTTGTTGATGATAGTATTGTTACTGTTTTAGATTCTCCCTCTCCTTCTTTCCCACCCCCCGTCACTGTTGTGTACAGTGTGTTAGTTGCTCAGTTGTGTCTGACTCTTTGCGACCCCATGGACTGCAGCCCACCAGGCTCCTCTGTCCATGGGATTTTCCAGCAAGGATACTGGAGTGGTTTGCCATTTCCTACTTCAGGGGATCTTCCCAACCCAGGGATTGAACTCCAGTCTCCTGCACTGCAGGCAGATTCTTTACCAGCTGGGCTACCAGGGAATACTATGTGTATACTATGGAATAAAACAATGAGAAACTATGCTGGTGTTGGGAATTAGATTTTTGGCATGGTCGTTCAAGTATAAGATCAAAGAGGTTAAGTAAAAACCCTGTGGTCTTGAATTTGTATTGCAATTGTCAATCGAAATTGTGATGTATTTTTTTTCCCATTTATTTTTATTAGTTGGAGGCTAATTACTTTACAGTGTTGTAGTGGTTTTTGTCATACATTGACATGAATCAGTCATGGAGTTACATGTATTCCCCATCCCGATATACCCCCTCCCACCTCCCTCTCCACCCGATTCCTCTGGCTCTTCCCAGTGCACCAGGCCCGAGCACTTGTCTCATGCATCCAGCCTGGGCTGGTGATCTGTTTCACCCTAGATAATATACATGTTTCGATGCTGTTCTCTCGAAACATCCCACCCTCGCCTTCTCCCACAGAGTCCAAAAGTCTGTTCTGTACATATGTGTCTCTTTTTCTGTTTTGCATGTGGGGTTATCGTTACCATCTTTCTAAATTCCATATACATGTGTTAGTATACTGTATTGGTCTTTATCTTTCTGGCTTACTTCACTCTGTATGATGGGCTCCAGTTTCATCCATCTCATTAGAACTGATTCAAATGAATTCTTTTTAACGGCTGAGTAATATTCCATGGTGTATATGTACCACAGATTCCTTATCCATTCATCTGCTGATGGGCATCTAGGTTGCTTCCATGTCCTGGCTATTATAAACAGTGCTGCGATGAACATTGGGGTGCACGTGTCTCTTTCAGATCTGGTTTCCTCAGTGTGTATGCCCATAAGTGGGATTGCTGGGTCATATGGCAGGTCTAGGATTAATCTCAAAATATACAAGCAACTCCTGCAGCTCAATTCCAGAAAAATAAATGACCCAATCAAAAAATGGGCCAAAAAACTAAACAAACATTTCTCCAAAGAAGACATACAGATGGCTAACAAACAGATGAAAAGATGCTCAACATCACTCATTATCAGGAAAATGCAAATCAAAACCACAATGAGGTACCATTACACGCCAGTCAGGATAGCTGCTATCCAAAAGTCTACAAGCAATAAATGCTGGCGAGGGTGTGGAGAAAAGGGAACCCTCTTACACTGTTGGTGGGAATGTAAACTAGTACAGCCGCTATGGAGAACATTGTGGAGATTTCTTAAAAAACTGGAATTAGAACTGCCATTGTGATGTATTTTAATTTAAAAAATGTAGATTCTCTAGCTGTAATATCTTTTTTAGATGTGTTAGAGGTACTCACCTAGTTGTTGGCATAGGGGAAGACTTTGGGGGTCTGACTCCTCCTCATTTAGACTTTCTTCGAAGATTCCTTTCTCTAGTTTCACCCTATCACCTGTATCTTCAGAGATACTTGGAACCTTCATTTTCTAAAGTATTCTGGCTTTCTTCTGCACAAATTGCCTTATTTCCTATTAGCATTCCTCTCTTCAGGCATAAAATTTTGCTTTATCTAATCTATCAAATAAGTTACCACTTATTCAACTGTTTTCCTTTTCTCTCTTTGTTTTGCATACCTCATTTGCTATCATTTACTCCTCAGTTCTTTGCTATCAATATTATTGATTTAGAGTGTGAGTGTGTGCACATGTGTGTACTTAATTTCCTTTAAAGATTTTAGAAGCATTTCAAAGGAAATAAAATGAATATGGGTGTTTAACTCACTATGTTTAATCAGTAGATTTACCTTTAAATTTTTTTATTTACTGATTTTTATTTTATTTTTCTGGCCAGACCACGTGGCTTGTGGGATCTTAGTTCCCCAAGCAGGGATTGAAACTTGGCCCTTGGCAGTGAAAGCATAGAGTCCTAACCATTGGACTGTCAGTGAGTTTCCTAAATTCTTAAGAGATAGCTTTAAACATAATTAGGTTTGGACAACAGATAGAGCTCATCAGCATTATATGCTCCCAGAAAACAAAATAAGAATGTTAATACTGTTTCATTTCCTTGTGTTTCATCACTTCCCAATTTGAGATCATCTGAAATTTTAGTAAAATTTTTTTTCTATTAAGCATAAAAAATTTAAGCTTAACAATCCACTTTTAATTGTTCCTTTTGTTCTTTTTACCATGCTTTCTTATATCCCACATCTTTCCTTATCTTAGCTTCTTAGTTTCATTGGTATATAAGTTTGAATAACTTGTTCCCATTTTAGTAGAAATTGGTTCAGATTATAGAGCTCACCTCAGCGATTGTGGAGGTAGAAGGAGACATCCTGCAAGGAGGACATGTGAATATCACTAGCTGCTTGTGACAATGAACTGCCCCAGCTCTTTGGTCTCAGAGCCCACAGTCTTGTATTTTAGCCTGCAGGCAGTCACTGCTGTGTCTTGCTCCATGTATTCAGGAGGTGGGGGGCAGACTGACAAGCCTAGTTCCTTTGAATGCACTGCCCCAATTAATCACTGTGACAATTGCTCCCTGACCTCCTTCTGCCTGAAGTTCCCTGTAATCACTCTCATTCCACACTGCTTCTCCTGTGTGCTATTCTCGGGTCTTGCTTCCCCGAGAATTCAAACCTCTCTGCTCTGTATCTCTTACGCTGATCTTCCTCTTTGGTGTTGACATTACTCTTTCTTGTTCTCCAGTGCCGTTATGAATATATTTCTTTGATCGTGTCAGAGACAGAGTGGGAGGGAGTGTGTGTTCATTCCACTATTTTGTTCCTATTTCTGGATTACACACGTAACACGTGACATTGCTGCTAACATATATAACGAATGAAACAGCTTCCCTGCTGACCAGCTCCTCTATTCCTGCTGTGTTGTTTCAAAAAGAAATTTTAATTTTTTAATTTGTTCTTCCTTTCCTTTGGTCTTGTCTTTTATTTTTTTTCTTAGCTGTTTCTCCTTATTTTTGTTTGGTATAATCCAACATGATGGTAAAAGTCTATCTTTTCAGCCAGTCACACATAAAAACCAACAATAAAATCTTAACTCTGTTACTTATTTACTATGTGTACTCTGCCAAGTGGCAAAGAAAGAATTTCCAGTATAGATTCCCCTACTGGTACTAAGAGCATCTGTAAAATCACAGTCATGTGAAAGAAAGCCAAAAACGTACAATGGAGGTAATGTTGTTCAAAATGGTTTTCTTTAAATGTACTTATCTTAAAAGGGCTCTGTATGTTCCTTCAGTGAAATGGATACTTTCTTTTCCCACATGTTCAATTAGCAATCACCTTATTTTCTGGAACTGCACTGTCAACTTTTCTTGTTTGCTACTGGAATCAATGCAAAGAATATTAATATTTTATCAGAGAGTTACTGTTTTCTATAAAAACTATTATAAAGTTTTTATTAAGCTAAAGGAATGTATTTTTGTGCTTTTTAAGGTAAATCGTTCTCATTAAGAGAAATTGTTCTCATTTATTGGTTCCAGTTATTGCTTTTCCCCTGCAATTCCATCTCTGCAATTATAATGGAAAACCTTAGACTAGAAGTTAATTTATAATATTTCATCTAAGGCATTTTTGGCATGAGTGTTAAGGTTAGTGATAATGTTATTATATTGTATGTAATAAATGGATACCAGGAAGTGTGGTTTACCTAAATTAATGCAATTCTCAGAGAGCAAAGCAATGATATTCTCCTTTCAAATTCTCCAAACATACTTGAAGTTCTGATATTATTCATGTAAATTCAAGAAAACTGATCAGTACACAAACAACAGTAGTTTGTAAAAAAAAAAAAATCTGTAGATATTTAATGCTTTTATCACCTTGAAATCTGTATTTTGAGAGTACAGTTTTACCAGCATCTTGAGATATATTTAACTTCTGCGTGTCACTTATATCATTTCTCTCTCTTTTTATTGGAATAGAATTGTTTTACAATGTTGTGTTAGTTCTGCTCTAAAACAACTATAAATCAGCTGTAAGTATATTTATACCCCCTCCCTTTTGACCCTCCCTTCCACCCGCCCCCATCTCATACATTCAGCTCATCACAGAGCACCGAGCCTTTTTTTCCTAATACATGTGATCCATGTGTACCTTGAGATTTTTACCTGAAGCCTCCTTTGCCTTGTGCTTTATTCTTATGCCAGTTCTCTCTGTCCCTGGGACATATGTTGAGTCTTATTTAGATTTTGGAGCAAATAATAAAAGTGAGATTTAAAAAGAACAGGCTATTCTGATGGTGCAAGGAACTCACAAGGTAATTTATCCCACTCTTCATTGTTTCCATGAGAAAACTTAAGCCTAGGGAAAAAAAAAAGGCATGGTTAAATTTTCATGACAGGCTCACACTAATGAGAAAGGGTATACACTCTTGGTGAGTAGATTAGGTTTTCTGGCATCTCTTACTCCTGTCCCTGCTTTGAGCAGATGATTCAAGTTAAGATGATGCCAAATTTCAGGAGATTTAAAAACGTCTTTAGCTCTATGTGTCTTTAGCTCTATATGTATGTGGATCATACATATTAAACTCCTACCTTGATGTTGAAGAAATCTACACTTAAATTTTGTGTTTTTTGCATTGTCTTTTTCTCTTAGTCACCTAAGCCTATACTATTTGAATATATAAAATAAATTAAGTTGCTAAGGCACATTCTGAAACCACAGTATGGAAAGTCCATGAATGTCACCTTGGGAAAAAGTTTTGCTTGTCAAAGACTGAGTGTAATAATGTAATATTTTGAGTCTTTGAAAAAGTTCCAGTCTGTTCCACATGGGCTTTTATGTGGAACTAACTAAACCATTTTCTGTATAAAGTCAAACAAACCCACAAGTAGACAGCAAAGAATCTAGGGTAATTGACTGGACTTTGTCTGAAAGCTTCATTTAGGGATTGAATTAACAAAGAACACATTTTTTTTTTTTTTTTCTGTTTGTTGTGTAATTCTAGTAGTGGAAAGCAAGATTACTATTTAGTTGATAGCTTTTGCCTTAAGCATATTCTTCTATTTCTCTCTCTCTCTCTCTGTGTATGTGTGTGTGTGTATGAGGGACAGAGAGGGGGGAATTTTAAAAGCAAACTCTGACCTGTTGGGTAATTAACACCCTTACAAAAAAATAAAGGGTTTATTGTAACTTGGTTTGGAGGAAAGAAGCCTGAATGAGGAAACCCAAGTTTCACTTCCAGCTCTTACATACATACTTGTGTGATGTTGAGTAAGTCACTTGGTTTTTCTGGATCTTAGTTTCCTCCTCTGCGAAACTATAAGGGGTGGATAGGATTTGCTTTCAAAACCTTTCCCCAACTTTAAAGTTTCATAATTCTCTGAAATAAAATATTTGTACTTCACTGATTCTCACAAAATAAATAGATAACATTTAGTAGCCATAAATATCAGAATGAGTTTTTACATCACTTTCTTCTTGGAAAGAAATACAGTACATGAGAAAATAGCCTTTCTTACTGGACAAGCTTACACTTAAGAATAATTTTATCTTCATCGACCCAGCAAGCTCTATCTTTTGGGGACTTATTAGTAGCTTTTTGGTTGTTATAGCCAAAATTTCAATTATACCTCTTTTTAAAAATTTGCTCATTATATACATATATTTTTAAAAACTTAATTATTTTCTTCAAGAGGGATTTGATAGTGTATACTCATCTATATATTTCTGTGATTATTCAATTACCTGTTTTTATACTAGACTATACGGCCCAGGAGGGCAGATATCATTTTTGTGTAGTTAACAATTCAGTCATAGAGTTCCATGTAGTGCCTGGCATCTAGTATGTGTTCAATGAAGGAAGAATATGGTTGTATAGGTCTGACCGAGATGGTTACATCAGAGGCCATATGTTATCCTTGAATCCTCCAAGAACATTTCCGAAAGAAAGTACGAGACTCAGCTTCATTTCTGAGTTCTCTGGAATGTATTGTTGATGGGGAAGCATTTTCTTAGAGGTTTTCTCTTTTGGGAGGCGAATAAAGATGGCATTGATCTGGCCTGATAAATCTCACAGCCACTAGGTGTGAGGCAGTTTAGATCTTACCCATTTTTCCTGTGTCATCTGTGTAGAAAGGCTGTTTGTAAACCAGATGTAAGCAGCTAATTGATGATGCCTCCTCCCCTACCTCCCCACAAACTTTTATGACTTTTCATATAGATCCTTAACCTCAGTTTGCTAAAGCACTTGACTGAGCATTTTGACTCACCATCCCCCACAAGAATGAAGGGATCAACACCAGCAAGCCAGAGAAATCTCACCAGAGCCAGGATAAAGGTAACAGATTCAGAACACGCCCATCAATGATGCTGTGGCAAGAAGACCCTGTGTGGATAGAGCTTCATGCTGGTTATGATACCCAAGCGATGTCACAGCTCAGTGAGATCAGGGATTTTGATCATCGTTATAATATTCCTTCATAAATCATAACTGTTAGGTGGAGCTGGGTCCTATATGGAAAGTGATGCAATGACGTTGCTTGGGGAATTTTGCAAGGATAAGGTTTAAGCAGGTTTAAAAGAAAAATCCTCTCAATCCTCTTTCCTTTCTTTCTTTATATCTCTCCTCCCTCTCTTCTCCCCTCCCTCCTGTCTTCTTTTCCTTCCTTCCTCCTTCCCTCCTTCCCTTTTATTTCATAAACAGGCTGTATTCTACACTGAAAGATCTTGGATTTTAGAGTGAAGCAATTATTATTTAGCATCTTGACTATGCCATTCTCTATCAAGTCACTTTAACCTTTCTCAGGCTGTTTCCTCAAGTATTAAAAGGCAGATCATAAATGCTTACTTACATCATAGGGTTGTAGGGAAGCTTAAGTATTATAACAACATCAGCTACTGTTTATTAAACATCAAATATGTGCATTATCTAATTTAATACTCACAATAACTTTGCAAGTAAAATGTCTGGTACATGGTAGGTGACATATAAGTAACAAGGTAATGGACATATTGGGTGCTCTCTATACCATGTTTTTTTGAGTAAGTGCTTCCTTAATTGTCAGGTGTCATTATTCATGCATTAGGCTGCACAGTTCCTGCCACCAAAGTGAAACTGATCATTCATTCATTCAAAACATGTTCTTTGAGTATCTGCTACATACCAGGTATTATGTGTGTTACTTGGGAGAAAACAGAGAACAAGGAGCAAGACACGATTCCTAACTTCAAAGGGGTTATAACTGGGGAGAGATTATAGACAAATAAAGCTTCCCTGGTAGCTCAGACGGTAAAGTGTCTGCCTACAATGTGGGAGACCCAGGTTCGATCCCTGGGTCTCCAAGATCCCCTGGAGAAGGAAATGGTAACCCACTCCAGTACTCTTGCCTGGAAAATCCCATGGACTGAGGGTCCTGGTAGGCTACAGTCCATGGGGTCGCAAAGAGTCAGACACGACTGAGCAACTTCACTTTTATAGACAAATAAAGAGACCGTTATAACCAAATGTGTTAAGTCCACTGATAGCAGGAAATACAAAATGGATGTTTTAGGAGGAGGCTTCCCGTGATTCTGGTTTGGTGGGTTTCAGTGAGATTTCCTGGGAGGATATCATATCTACGCTGAGACTAGAGAGATGAGTAAAATACAGATTAGAGGCTGCGATGTGTTCTAAAGAAATTCATATTCCAAGGCACTAAGAAGAGAGGCAAGCTTCGGGAGTTGGTGATGGACAGGGAAGCCTGGTGTGCTGCAGTCCATGGGGTCGCAAAGAATCAGACACGACTGAGCGACTGAACCGAACTGAAGAAGTGATTCACTGTGACGGATCTGAGAAACTGAAAGCAGTTCAGTCTGGAATTTGAGGGGGTCAGTGGTGAGAGCTGCAACTGGGAGTAAGCAGGACTGCTGGTCCTGGAAACGTTGGGTACCCTCCTAGCAGACATTGTCGAATTCCCAGCTACCTTTCAGCTGTTCCCAAGTTCTCAGTTCCTCTCTTCCTCTCGGGACGCCTGATCTGAGTGGGCTTATAGTTATGGTGCTAACTCCTGATTCGCATGTAAGCTTTAAGCTGTGTTCTTGGTCCTGAAAAGGAAAGGGTTATCTTGCTAGCAGCATGGCAGGACGTTCTTGGTCAGTTGGCTGTCTGTAAACATCAGCCCTCCTCTTATCCAAGGGGGGTTGGGCTCCAGGGCAAGGAGGCTCTTATCAAGGGGCTCTTCTAGCCAGCACCTGGCAGTCTGGGGCCCTTTTAACAGGCCGAGGAATCTGAGGCCCAGGGTGGTGAGGGTCAAGTTTCACTGAACTTGGCCTTGACTCTTAAGTGCCTTCTGGGAATCCTGAGCAATCAGGATCCGGGGACATGATCACCTAATTGCCAGACTCTGGGATGTGACCATCTAATTACCATTTCACTTTTCCTGGGACTAGAGAGATAAGTGACACATAGATCAATAAGCTGGGAGGACTGATTCATTTATTGACTCCCAGATAGTTTATCTTTGAGCTTGTGTTACAGAAAGTTCTCTTCCAGGAGCTAGGCTGCCAGAGTGCAGAGAAAAATCTGAGGTGTGGTCGGGATCCAGAGATAGGAAAACAGATGGCCAGTTCTCAGCCTTGCCTTTCTTTTGTGCTCGAGTTAAATGTTCACTAACTGAGTGTAAATGTGAATCTATATGTCACATCCAGACCCAGACATTTTGAAAGTGGAAGAGGCGGCTAGTCCTGAGTGTCCTGGGAGAGCAGGCATAAACTGGGGCTGTTTCAGGAACTCAGACCCGTGTGCATTCGTGTTCGGTTACTTCAGGTGTGTCCGACTCTGTGACCCGATGGATTACAGCCCATCGAGCTCCTCTGTCCACGGGATTCTCCAGGCAAGAATACTGGAGTGGGTTGCCATGCCCTCCTCCAGGGGATCTTCCCGACCCAGGGACAGACATAGGGGTGCTGTAACTATGAGTCCCCTGTTGGTCTAACACTGCTCCCCAGTTCATGGTGTGTGTACTTCAGGGGGAAGAACCTGTGGCCAAGGCATTTCTGGGTCTTTTTATGGCATTACGTGTTTATGCTCCCCAAAGCAATTTTTGGAACATTCCCCATTTTATGTAATCCTCATGTTTCTGCAAGGTCACTATTAGCCATTTGAGTACAAGACCGTTGGTTTCTATTCGACGCAAAGGAATGGGAAATCTGTAAAATGGAAAATCTGAAGGGAGAGATCATCCTGGAAGGGAAAGCTTGAGCTGTATCTTCTGACTTTTTATAATCTTTTATTAGTTAGAATGTGGAGGTGGAGACATCCTTCTCTTTAAAAGATTAGCTCTTAAATTCTGTCTCATCCATGATTAACTTTGATGATACCTGACTAAGTGGGTAGGGATAATTATTTGTGTTATTATTGTGTATCCAGAGAGGTGACAAGGAAGAAAATATGTCACGTGCAACTAACAGATGATAGACTAAGGAGGCACTTTCTCGATTTATGAACTGTTTTCTCCTGAACAAGTTTCTTGGTAAAATAACTAAAATGACAGCGTGCTGTGAAGCCAATACCCATCTCAGCACTAGTATTTTTCTCCACCTCAAGTCAAAGAGATTGTGGGAGAATTTGGTGACCAAGTGCTACTTTCATTTCTTACTGTTTCCTCCATTCTAACAATGTGAAAAATAATTCTAACATTATTAAAGAGTAGCACTTAAGGTACTGACTCCCAAAGCAGATGTCTTCACCTTGGAACTTTCACCAGTCAAGGAGTATTTGATATTGTTGGGGCATATTTTGACTTGTCTCAACTGGGGTGGAGCTTGATTGGCATCTAATGATTAGAGGCCAGCAACGCTGCCGCACTTTCCACAAAGTCTAGGACGGGCCCCCAAACGAATTATCTGGCTCCAAATATCAGCAGTGTTGAAGCTGAAAAACTGCTCTGCTATATCCCAGTCATTCATTCATTTATTCACTCGGTAATTTTTTATGGAGCATCTACTATGTGTTGGTACTGCACTGCTAAGGATATAGCAGTGGATAAATATTCACACTCTGGTTTGTTGCATTCTAATAGGAAAAAAAGATAATAAGCAAGATAAATAAAAAGTTATAAGTATTAGAGAGGAAACAGAAAATAAGCCGGGGAAAGATAGGCAATGATGAGATGGAAGAGCTCACATGACTCACTGAGGTAGGGATATTTGTCACCACTTACGGATAAGGGAACTGCATCTTGGAGAGGTGAAACATGCAGTCAGGGGTAACACTGCTCCCAGGAGATGTAGCTGAGATTTGGTGGTGGATGTGTCTGATGCTTTACAGTCTAAACGGTTATTTCCCCTTATTCTCTGAGGTATATTATTCCCAGAGGTTTCCTTGCTGCTTTTGAAGAAATTGCCCTGTTTAATTCTCCCCTTCTGAATTACAGATAACCATCTCCTGCCCCACCCAAATTCCTCATTTCCAGCATCTGTATTTCTGTTGGTTCCCTGATTACATCCTTTCCCCAGACTCCTTCCCTGTGTGACTTAGACAGGTTCCAAGCTCTCTGCCATTTACAAACTAAAGTGAAAAAGTCCCCACTTTCATTCTACAAACCCTTCCATCTGTAGCTGTAGCCCCTTCTTCTCCTTTTTCATAACTTAAATGTCTTTTAAAGACGCTCATTTACGCTGTCTCTTTCCCTTTACATTCCCCCAATTTACTTGTAAAATGACCTCTGCACGCTTTACTCCACACAAACCGCTTTTGTCAAGGTTCAGCAGTGACCCCTTGGTCTCCGTTGTAATGGACTTTCCCATTTGTCTGCCCTCTCTCGCATGGCCTCCTCCCTGCCCTTGGAGCTCATGACCCTTTTCCCCCTGTGTCTGACATACTTCTCCCTTGACTTCCATTTGTTTAGCTCTGGAAATTCCTCCTTTACTCCTTGGCTTTTCCTTCTAGGTAGCCTTCATGGGTTCCTCTTTTCTTTCACCCCTTCTCAAATTGGCATGCTTTTATCTCTTTAGCTTTACTTTCAACCATGGCTTCTATTGATTTGTTGCTTAGAGTAATGCCAAAGGTATATAACACATTCTGGAATCTGCTGAGATGCAGATGTGGCTTAATGTGATAAGCAGATGATGTGGGAGAGTGAGGAACACCTCTGATGATGGCCAATCCCCCAGAATCTACACTCTTGAACTGCACTGACTGAGCATCACAGCAGGGGTCCCCCTGCAGCCCCCCAGGTGATGATGAGGCCTCCCGAGCTGATCCTTCTATTCCCAGCTTTAGCTCCATTCTTTCCTCTCACCATGTTCAGCTTTCCAAAGGGCAAAGCTGATCCGGATCTAGTTACTACCCCCGTGTATCCGTCTGTTCAGTCTGCTGTAACAAAATACCACGGACTGGGTGGCTTATAAACAGCAGACTTTTATTTCTCACAGTCTGGAGGCTGGGGAATCCTAGATAAAGGTGCCGGCATGGTTGAGTGAAGGCCGTGTTCCCAGTCCACTGATATCTGTCTTCTCACTGTGTCCCTACATGATGAAAAGGGCAAGTGACTTATGTCTTTTGTCTTGATTTATGTCTTCTAACTGCAAGTTTGTACCTCTTCATCCCTTTCATCTACTTTGTCCACTCCCTAGCCTCCCCTACCCCTGGCAAACCTAGTTTGTGTATATGAGTCTTTCTGTTACTGAAAGAGTGTGTGGTGGGGTTCAGCTGCTCCCTGCTCAGAAGTCAGTAAACAGGCCAGATTTGTGGACAGGAACGTTTCCTGTATTTCAGATGCTGGTAGCTGGTGGGAAGGTGGAGGGGAGGGTGGCAGACATCTGTCCAAAAGTCGACTGCCTCTCCCCCCTGCCCCCATGACCCAACAAGCAGGGGATGAGCGCTTTCATAGACAGAGTGTGTGGGGTGGGGGGCACGACATGCAGAAACAGCACAGACGTCTCTATTAGTCATCTTCAGATTGGCCACTGGTGGTCTGAGCAGTGTCATCTTGATTGTTTTAGGTACAGTTAATCTTCAGTTCCATTTGTTCCCATTTCTCTGCGGCTAATTCTCAGAATTGTTGCAGCTCATGTCCTGGGTACAGTCTGCTCATCATGTAGTTAACTTCTTCATCAGGGCGTTTTAGGATCTATAAGACAGATCACAGGGTATGGTTTAGAATATCATCTATAGCCCTTGAGAAAGAATGAAAGGTCCTTGAGTATGCCTAATGACTACTTTATTACTGTTTAGTCTTCTTTGATTGTTTTCCTTTGTTTCAGGATTTCTCACTTCTCTGATTAAATTTATTCTTTGACTGAAGTTTTCCAAAATCACTGCAAATGGTGATTGCAGCCATGAAATCAAAAGATGCTTACTCCTTGGAAGGAAAGTTTTGACCAACCTAAATAGCATATTAAAAAGCAGAGACATTACTTTGCCAACAAAGGTCCGTCTGGTCAAGGCTATGGTTTTTCCAGTGGTCATGTATGGATGTGAGAACTGGACTGTGAATAAAGCTAAGTGCTGAAGAACTGTTGATTTTGAACTGTGGTATTGTAGAAGACTCTTGAGAGTCCCTTGGACTTCAAGGAGATCCAACCAGTTCATCCTAAAGGAGATCAGTCCCGGGTGTTCATTGGAAGGACTGATGCTGAAGCTGAAACTCCAATACTTTGGCCACCTGATGTGAAGAGTTGACTCATTGGAAAAGACCCTGATGCTGGGAGGGATTGGGGGCAGGAGGAGAAGGGGACGACAGAGGATGAGATGGTTGGATGGCATCACCGACTCTATGGACATGAGTTTGAGTATGCTCTGGGAGTTGGTGATGGACAGGGAGGTCTGGTGTCCTGCGATTCGTGGGGTTGCGAAGAGTCGGACACGACTGAGCGACTGAACTGAACTGAAAGTTTTGTTCACAAACAAAAGGCAGGCAGAGCACATGGTGGTGTTGGGGTGGGGGGAGCAAGGCCCGGAGGGTCCTGCTCCATTCTTGCACTGTTTCATTTGTTTTATGGTTGTTCTTTCAGCTTTTAGATTCTCTGGATCAGTGAAGTCACACAGTATGTCTTTTTCTATTTGACTTATTTTACTTAGAATATGCCCTCTAGGTCCATCATGTTGCCACAAACAAGATTTCATTCATTTTTATGACTCAGTAATATTTCACTGGACATATATACCACATCTCCTATATGGGTGCAAATGATCTAATCACCCCAAAGTCCCCACCTCCAAATATCATCATATTGGGGTTTAGGTTTCAATATATAAATTTGGGGGCCATAAACAGTCTGTCCACAGGCCCCCTTCAAGTTTCACAACACAGCTCATTTGCACTCATGGTTTCATGCTCCTGCACAACTCTCCCATCTGCTTGGAGCAAGCCTTCCCTCCCCACCCCTGCTCCACGGCATGGACCATGGAGGTCTTACTCTTCCATCGAAGCTCACCTTGCATGTTACTTTTGTACCCCTTGTCAGCTTTCCAAGCAAAGTACTATCTCACATATGTCCCATTGCATATCTCCTTTCTAATGAGATTGTGCTTTTCTTTAGGGTATGGAGAGGAGGATTCAACAGCAAAATCTTTGTCCTCAAGCAAACAAAGTTTCTTACCTCTGGTTTCTCATTGTGAAGTTTCTGCACTCTCTTAATTTCAAAGTATTGAATTTCTGTCACTAATATGCTGTGTGACCCTGTATATTTCACTTAGCTTCTCTGAATTGTCATTTTATCAATTTAATTCTGTCAAATAATGCTCTTGTTATACCTCAAGGACATGTATCAAATTCTCTGAGTTCTCCAGAGGAAAAGACGTCATAAGTCAAAAATGACGTAAGTTATCATTCATTAAAATGATAATTCTTATCAAATATTTCATTCAGACCTCAACAAAGTGAAATTATTTCCAGCAAAAATGTGCTCCCCCTTATGTGTCTTTAAAGCTTGAATCCACATATAGCTGGGCTTTGCCATGTAATTTTTTTCTTGTTCACAAGATTATCAATCATTTTTTTCTTTGAGTTCTCTTTAAATTTTTGAAAAACTAAAGATTCAACTTTTGCTATTTTACCCTCAAAAGGAGAGTTTCATGTCAGAGAAGTGAGCAGATAGAAGCTTAAAATTATATGTCCTTGATCTTGATCTGAAGCTTTCTTATATTATCAGCAGCACTTACTGTCACAACCTGAGGTGAAGAAGTGAAGAAACAAGAAAGGGGGAATTGGAAGTAAAGAAATGTCGAGATGAATGCCAAGTACCTTTATTCACTTTATTACTGTTAGTTTTAGAATTAAAATCATCTTTTAAAAATCTAATTTTGGTGAGATGGCTAAATGTGTATGAAACGAATAATGGTAAGAGAAAATAGTGGAAGAAGAGTTTCAATTAGGACATCTTTCAGTCATGACACTTCTGTGTCCCACTGACATTTCCCTGGAATATCTCCGTGCGTGGCAAACCGATGCTTAGATATTAGGGGTGGGCTAGTTATGAAGAGAGAGAGATAGAATGCATTGATTATGTCTCCTGTGCTATGTGTTTATATAATTTATTTCATTTAACCTTTCCAATAACCCTTTGTAGTCTATTTACCTACCTTTGAGTTAAACCAACTGGAACTCACTATATGGTTAGTAGTACATAGAGTCAAAATGGAAACCTCAGATTTTCTGACTCAAACACCATGCCACACTGATTCTACTGATTATAAAAGTAGAAATAAATGTCCTGACCTCAATATTTATGGCTGAATATTATTCAGTCATAAAAAGGGTGAAACTGGATCAGGATATTTAAACATTAAAGCTGCTTTTAGAAAGCAATTTAAAAAAAATGGAATATAATTGCTTTACAGTACTGTGTCAGTTTCTGCTGTAAATGAAGGGCCTCAGTTATGTGTACCCATTTATCCCCACCCTCTTGGACCTCCCTTCCACCTCTCCCCCTAGTCCCACCCATCTAGGTCATCACAGAGCACCGAGCTTAACTTCCTGTGCTATAGAGCAGGTTCCTGCTAGTTATCTATTTTACACTTGGTAGTGTATATATGTCAGTGCTACCCTCTCAATTTGTCCTGCCCTCCCCTTCTGCCCCTGTGTCCACATGACCATTCTCTACAGCTGCATCTCTATTCCTGAGCTAGAACTAGGTTCATCGGTACCATTTTCTAGGAAGATGTGGTACATATATACAATGGAATACTACTCAGCCATAAAAAGGGAAAAATTGGGTCATTTGTAGTGATATGGATGGACCTAGAGCCCGTGAACCAGAGTGAAGTCAGAAACAGAAAAACACATATCTCATATTAGTGCCTCAAGCAGTTTACAATCCAGAAAAGACAATCAAATGTCTCCCTAGAAAGCAAAAACGACAGACTGCATATTTATTGTATTTTAAGTACTATAAAAATAATTTCATCTGCAATGGATGAAGGTTCAGCCTCACTGTCAAAAGAAGCCATTCTGAGTTGTTGTTTTCTCAACAGTAATGCAGAAACAGAGATATTATTTTGCTAATTTTTTCCAGCAAATAATGTTAACATGTCACATGACCTTTGAAGTTATCCAGATTTAACTTCACTTGCTATGCAAATTTGGTAAAGTAATCTCTATCAGACTCAGTTTCCACCTGTTAAATTGGGAAGATGGTATTAATAGAGTTGGTGCTAGTGGTAAAGAACCCGCCTGTCAATGCAGGAGATGTAAGAGACACGAGTTCGATCCCTGGGTTGGGAAGATCCCCTGGAGAAGGGAATGGAACCCCACTCCAATACTCTTGCCTGGGAAATCCCATGAACAGAGGAACCTGGCGGGCTATAGTTCATGGGGTTGCAAAGAGGCACAACTGATCAACTGAGCAAACAGCACATAGAAATTAAGGAGTTGCCTGATTTATGCCTAGTTTTCAAAAGTGATGTTTGTGGGAATTTGCAGCAGCCTTTAATGTTGGCATGTGTTTTGATACATTTTAATGTATTTTTAAGACCTTTGGAGGGGATGTGGTTCTAGATGAAGCTTCTGGACTTCTGACCAATGGTTACAGTCAGTCTAGTATGTGCACCAGAGTGCTAAAGAATTGGGTATGCAGAGGAGAGACGCTAGAGTCAGGGAGACATCTGAAAGATGGAATCAAGTGATTCACTAAAAAGTACTTTTCAAAATTGAGTCAAGGAACTTGTAGTGATCTCAGGGAAGAATGCAGGAAAGGGGCTAGAGTGGAAGATAAACATGAGCATTTGTTTTTCCTAAACTGATAATTGCAGTTCTTGGGCCAATTATCACACAATTTTCCTCTCTTTCGAAGGACTAACCTTACAAAATACAAAATGATGTCACCCCGTATTTTTCTCTCCCTTATTTCATTCTTTAATATCAGATATTGAAAGGAGAAGTTATTTCATGTAAACCTGAAGAGAGTCATAACGCATTCAAACCACTTAAATGAAGGGAAAAGAAATAATGAGGCTCCCATTATGCAAAATGGTGCTCAGTTAATTTATTGCACTGCACTGAATAATAAGCTGTTAGACTCCACATTACGTTTTTCACGTTAGATCAAATAGCCTACTGCTGCTGGAGCTTATTTCATATCACATAAAATTTGGATATATTACAATGGAGTAGATATTAGTCCATTATAAGAGACAGACTTAAGTACTTCATTGATAGGATCTCTCCATTTGGAAAATGGCAGGGGAAAAGAAGAGATGCAAACAAGGAAATGGACAGAGGGGGATTTATGTGCATTGCCTATTAACCCACTCTGCTCTGGGTGACTGCTGTTTACCACACATGGGGCTGGTGCCTTGGAGAAAAGCAGCGTTTCCAGTGGGAAGAAAATCCGAAGAGAGTTTATGTTCCTTTTCAGGGAAGTGTTGACATTTTAATTACTTTCTGTTTTCTTTGGAGCTAAACTTGAGAATTGGAAGCAAGTTAGAAAAATAAAAATTAGCTTTATTAGAAATTAGATGAATTGGCACGCAGCCATGACCTGGAGAAAGACCAGATTCAGCCCTTGACAAACTCAAGTCTCCAGCAGGACCCGGAGAGCCAAAAAATCCAGCCATTGAAAAATGAACCAGATGAATTCCTGCTTGGGGCGTGTCATCTGGGAGAGCAGACTGCTTTTTTCTGAGCAATTTCATCTTTTCTGCCCTGTGGGCCCCTGTTCTTCGCTTTTGTAAATTTTTTCCTTTAAACTTTGGTCTCTCAGGGATTTGTGAGGATAAGTAGAACAGGGGTGCAAAGAGAATAATCCTGAAGAGTTGGAAAGAGTTGTGGCAACTTGTGGGTTTAGCATTAGTAGTTTTTAAGGTAATCTGATAACTTTTAGTATTTCATCAAAGAAAAGTGCCTGTCTTGGTATAGGTGGAGCTGGAGTAAATGGTTCAGGGAGATGTGGTTTATTTGCACCGTCTCCTTACAAGGGGATCAAACCAGTCGATCCTAAAAGAAATCAGTCCTGAGTATTGGCTGGAAGGATTGATGCTGAAGCTGAGGCTCCAATACTTTGGCCACCTGATACGAAGAACTGACTCATTAGAAAAGACCCCAATGCTGGGAAAGACTGAAAGCAGGAAAAAAAAGGGATGACAGAAGATGAGTTGGTTGGATGGCATCACCGACTCAATGAACATGAGTTTGAGCAAGCTCCGGAGTTGGTGATGGACAGGGAAACCTAGCGTGCTGTAGTCCATGGGGTTGCAAAGAGTCAGACACAACTGAGCAACTGAACTGAACTGAACTTGCATCTGCCTGTAATGCAAGAAATCAGGGTTTGATCCCTAGGTCAGAAAGATCCCCTGGAGAATGGAATGGCTATCCACTCCAGTATTCTTGCCTGGAGAATTCCATGGGCAGAAGAGCCTGGTGGGCTATGGCCCATGAGGTTACAAAGAGTCGGACATGACTGAGTGATTAACACTTGCACCTGTAGTTGCCGAGAACTGAATAAATATTTAACAAAACTGGTGTACCTACATGGACTCCAGGATCAGCAAAACTAAAAATTGTAACTCGGGACAAGATTGAAGCTGAAAACAAAACAAAATGAAACAAACAACTCCAACCAGCATGTTCGTGGTTCCCAAAAGGGTGGCACATGAGGATATAAGCTCTTGTCCCTTCTGAAGCCTTGCTAGTCTTACTATACTTCACAGACAGTGTGGAAACTCTGCTAAGCTTAGATCAGTTAATTCAGTAATAAGTGATAAACCTGAGCCCCTAAAAAATAATTTCTCAATTATCTACAGTATGCCAGGTGTTTAAATCCATATTTTAAATTTTTCAAAAATCCTGTAAGGAGATGTTATTCCTGCTCTAGATAATATTATTTCTGTTTTACAAATGAACTGAGGTTGGGCAAGTTAAGTAAATTTATAAGTTATACAAACTTGTATTACAAAACATTTCAAATACATGCAAAAAAAGAGAGAGATAAAATAGTAAAATGAAACTCTGGATTTATTTTACTTGACCCACTCAGGATTGACACTTACCCCGCCCCATTATTTTGAAACAAATCCCAAACAAATATAGGTCACTTCTTCTATATATCTTCCAATAAGAGTCTTGAAGAGATATGGATTCTTTAAAATAAAATAACCATAATACTTTTATCACATCTAAAACATTAATGATAATACAACATATGGTAATATCAACAATTATGCAGCTAGCATTCACCTATCCCCAACTGTCTTACAATACGGTTTCTTTTAAAAAAGTTCATTTGAATCCAGATCCGAAAAAGGTCCATGCACTGTGCTTGCTTGTGAGTCTGTTAGGTGTCGTTAAAATCCGTGGGTCCCTTGTTTAACTCTATTATTTTTTTCCTTAGGATTTTTGGCTGAAAAAATGAGAGTGCTTTTTCCTGAAATTTTCTAATATTCTGAATTGTTTTTCCCTGAAATTTCCTAACAATCTTGATTCTGTTCCTTGAAGTTTCCTCAAATATCTTTACTGCCTTGTACTTTGTACTTCCTATACATTTATAGGTAAAGACAGAGATTTTGTTAGATCCTGGTTCCATATTTTTAGCAAGACTATGTCATTAATTGTGGTACATATTTTCATCTATAGAAATGTATTTGTGTGTGTGTAATGTTATCAATTACTGAGATTTTTACTTGGATCCATTATTTCATTAGCTACTGCAAAGTTGTGATATCCTAATTTTATGGTGTAAAAAGAATAGACTATTTTTTAGAGTAATTTTAGATTCATGGTAAACCTGAGTGAAAAGTACACATATGTTCATTCTTCCCCCACTCCCCGTCCCCCCCATCCTCTTTCACTTTCAACATCCAACACCGAAGTGGTACACGTGCAAGGAGTGAACCTACACTGACACATCCTTGTCACTCAAAGTCCGTAGTTAACATTACAGCTTCACTGTTTGTGTGGTATCTTCTGTAGGTTTTGATAACTATATAATGGCATGTATCCATCAGTGATTTTATTTTATTAACCAGAGTCCTTCTACACTGAGAAAGTTCCCTCTCATCACCTATTTGGTTATGCGAAGTAAAGTTCATATACATATATATATATATATGCAGGACAGATGCTTTGTTTTCTGCCTTTGTCTACTCGTTTGTAGAATAATGAGCTGCTTCTCTTTGGTATTCTCTGAAGTGAACAAAGCTGTTGCTTTTGCTTTTACTGCTACTCTCACTGTCACTAAGACATCATGCATTTAAGCATATTTGATGTTTCAATACTCTATTCTATATGTGAATATACATATACATGATAACTTGTTGGTAAGCTTCTAGGTTCAGTTCAGTTCAGTTCAGTCGCTCAGTCATGTCTGACTCTTTGCGACCCCATGAATTGCAGCATGCCAGGCCTCCCTGTCCATCACTAACTCCCGGAGCATACTCAAACTCATGCCCATCAGGTCGGTATGCCATCCAGTCATCTCATCCTCTGTCATCCCCTTCTCCTCCTGCCCCCAAGCCCTCCCAGCATCAGGGTCTTTTCCAATGAGTCAACTCTTCGCATGAGGTGGTCAAAGTACTGGAGTTTCAGCATCAGCATCAGTCCTTCCAATGAACACCCAGGACTGATCTCCTTCAGGATGGACTGGTTGGATCTCCTTGCAGTCCAAGGGACTCTCAAGAGTCTTCTACAACACCACAGTTCAAAAGCATCAATTCTTCGGCGCTCAGCTTTCTTCATAGTCCAACTCTCACATCCATACATGACTGGAAAAACCATAGCCTTGACCAGATGGATCTTTGTTGCCAAAGTAATGTCTCTGCTTTTTAATATGCTATCTAGGTTGGTCATAACTTTCCTTCCAAGGAGTAAGCGTCTTTTAATTTCATGACTGCAGTCACCATCTGCAGTGATTTTGGAGCCCCCAAAAATAAAGTTTGACACTGTTTCCACTGTCTCCCCATCTATTTCCCATGAGGTGATGGGACCAGATGTGTGGTCATGGGCCATGATCTTAGTTTTCTGAATGTTGAGCTTTAAGCCAACTTTTTCACTCTCCTCTTTCACTTTCATCAAGAGGCTTTTTAGTTCTTCTTCACTTTCTGCCATAATGGTGGTGTCATCTGCATATCTGAGATTATTGATATTTCTCCTGGCAATCTTGATTCCAGCTTGTGCTTCTTCCAGTCCAGCGTGTCTTATGATGTACTCTGCATATAAGTTAAATAAGCAGGGTGACAATATACAGCCTTGACATACTCCTTTTCCTATTTGGAACCAGCCTGTTGTTCCATGTCCAGTTCTAACTGTTGCTTCCTGACCTGCATATAGGTTTCTCAAGAGGCAGGTCAGGTGGTCTGGTATTCCCATCTCTTTCAGAATTTTCCACAGTTCATTGTGATCCACACAGTCGAAGGCTTTGGCGTAGTCAATAAAGCAGAAATAGATGTTATTCTGGAACTCTCTTGCTTTGTCGATGATCCAGCAGGTATTGGCAATTTGATCTCTGGTTCCTCTGTGTTTTCTAAAACCAGCTTGAACATCTGGAAGTTCACAGTTCACGTATTGCTGAAGCCTGGCTTGAAGAATTTTGAGCATTACTTTACTAGCATGAGATGAGTGCAACTGTGCGGTCGTTTGAGCATTCTTTGGGATTGCCTTTCTTAGGGATTGGAATGAAAACTGACTTTTTCCAGTCCTGTGGCCACTGCTGACTTTTCCAAATTTGCTGGCATATTGAGTGCAGCACTCTCACAGCATCATCTTTCAGGATTTGAAATAGCTCAACTGGAATTCCATCACCTCCACTAGCTTTGTTCATAGTGATGCTTTCTAAGGCCCACTTGACTTCACATTCCAGGATGTCTGGCTCTAGGTGAGTGATCACACCATTGTGATTATCTGGGACATAAAGATTTTTTTTGTACAGTTCTTCTGCGTATTCTTGCCACCTCTTCTTAATATCTTCTGCTTCTGTTAGGTCCATACCATTTCTTACCAGTGTCTATAAATATACACTATTTTGGTGTTTTGATTTGGAGAAAATAATTCTTGTGATGATTTTACATTTTATATTATAATCCTTTCCTGCTTACTATTTCTTAAAAAGATTGCTCTGAGTCTTTGAGGATGGTAGAAAACCTTCCTCTGTTGCTAGAAAAACAGAAGCAGCTGTGTTTATCGACAAAAGAGCAGGAAAGAAAGAAGGAAGGAAGGAGGAGAAAAGGAAGAAGAAATAAAAACCAGAGCAAGCAAATAAGTATTAAAATATAAGCCACTTAAGGGACTTCCCTGATGGTACCATGGAGGGGAATCCTCCTGCCAATGCAGGGGACATGGGCTTGTTCCTGATCCGGGAAGATTCCACATGCTGCAGAGCAACTAAGCTCATGGACCACAGCTACTGAAGCCTGGAGGCCTAGGGCCAATGAGCTGCATCTACTAAGCTCACACACCTAGAGTGCGTGCTCTGCACCAAGAGAAAGTCCACACACAGCAATGAAAACCCAGTGCAATCAAAAATAAATACATTGTAAAAAATATAAGCTGATTAATAGGCTACTGCATAGTCTGGGGAAATTGTTGCAGTTAACTTATTTACATAGGGTCATGTGACATTACAATGAAGTGGTTAAGCTTGAAGCCTTGACATTCAGACACTTGGGTCAAATCTCTAGTTCTGTTCCTTTCTAGTTGTGTCAATTCGCCCACTGTTACTTCTCTGTGACTTGGTTTCCTTGCCAGTGAAATAGGAATAAAATAGCACAGACATGTAAGGATAAAGTAAACGCTAGTTGGTTTTATTGTTATAGTGGCAATGATGATGATGTGTAAATATGTGAATATTTACAAAGTAGTGTCTCTTTCTCGACACAGAAGAGAAGAATAGTAGAAACCGATACCTGTTGAATAACTCTAGAAGCAGGTATCAAACTAGCATCTGTCTTATATTATACAATTTATTATCAACTTTAATATTTTTAAAATCTATCACCATTACTCATGATTTATCCTAGCACATACCTGGCATAGAGAGGAGATACAATATACCTTTTCTGTCAGTTGAGCAATTAGATGTATTTGACCCATATTAGGTTTTGCAAACATCTGTGAAGAACTTTTACAAAACAAGGGGGAATATGATACTAGCAAAGAACAGAACTTTAAAAATTTGTTAAAAAAACCTTAACAGTAAGTCCTGGTAAAGATGTTGAAGCACTAAAGTGAGCAGTGAGAGCCTGGTGAACCACACAATTCTAGTGTTGTCCAAGGCAAATCGATATCAGTATTCACCAGATTTTTATCATACACAGGAAAAGAAAGAAAACAAAGAGGAGCAATTTTGGAATCACTCCTCCAACCACGGAAATGATTTTAATTACCAATTCATCTGTTGGCAGACTCTTCTGGCAGATGTACCTGCAACTTGGAAAGATAACAAATGAACCAATTCCTTGCTCCAGAGTTGACACTGATAGTGCCTGCTGAATTTGTTCTCAGAAAAGAATCCCGGGCAACAATACATCTGGCACTCTGTTCGAGGAATTTGTCATGTCGTTGACATGTTCAGCCTCCATTGTCCACACCACCCTGACAGCAGGTCCTTTATATTTCAAAGAAATTGCAGTCTGAATTAATATAATTAGAATGTAACTGCTATTCACAGCACAAACTCCTCATTTCCAGGAGTACAGATCTGATAGCATGTCTGTGTTCAGAATCTTCCCAGTGATGGCTGGAGGGGAGCAAGCAGATGATAAAATGATAGAATATACCCTCTTTCACCAGCCTCTTTAAGTACCAGCTAATAGAAATATAAGAGGAGAAAACTGTTCTGTCTCTGGCATATCCAAGTAGAAACACTTCTCAAGTTTACCAGCCTGTATAACACTGTTATAACATCAGTAGTATAGAGTGTCTGAAGTAAGAGAAAAAAATGAAATAGAAAAGACAGTTTTATGAAGTAGAATGGATAATTAATGGATAGAATTGAATTAAAAGGTGATAGGATAACTACAGTCATTCTTTACAACTTCATTTTGAACAGTCAGTGCCACCGTCCAAGCAATCACCACCAAGTAAACAGCTAGATTCTTGAATTTCATTCTTTGTCATTGTTGTGTTTCCACAAATGTCTGACTATCAATATAGTAAAAACTGAATACCAGCATCTTTTTTAGTGGGGAGTATAAGATTGATTTACATTCTCTCAAGTATGTCAACTTTTTCACCTCAAAGGACTCATTTGAAGGGAGCAAAGACTGGCAAATTGCTGTGGATCTCCTCTGAAGAGCATAAAGTTTATCCTTGTGTATGCCAGGGACTGAATGTTTGTGCTTTTCCAAAATTCATATGTTAAAGTCCTAACCCCCAGTATTCTGATAGAGGTGAGGAGGTGAGGGCTTTGGGAAGCAATAGGTCTAGAAGCAGTCATGAGGCTGGGGCCCCCATGATAGGATTAGTGACTTTATAAGAAGAGGGAGAGAGGCCCGAGTTCTCTCCCCCCCTACCACTTCACTCTCCTCCCTGGCTCTGTCTCTTTCCCTTCCTCCCTCGCTCTCTCTCCCTCTCTGCCACGTAAGGGCATAGCGAGAAGGCAGCTATCTGCAAGCCAGGAAGAGTCCAGGAACCACATGGGCTGGTGCCTTGATCTTGAACTGCCCAGCCTCCAGCACTGTGAGAAATAAATGACTGTTGCTTAAGCCACCCATGCTTATGGTAGATCTAGCTGACTGACAGTGCATAGGAGTCATTTGTTGATGAGCGTCAAGAGCAGATAATGGTTTTCATTTTCTTGTTTTTCTTAGAGGTATCTCTTGATCTTCACCGGGGAAATTCTGTATCAGAAATTGCAGGGACTTCCCTGGCAGTCCAAGGTTAGGTTAAGACTCTGAACTCCCACTGCAGTGGGCGTGGTTCCGTTCCTGGTTGGGGAACTAAAAAAAAAAAGAAAAGAATCACAATATTAGAGACACGGAGAATGGGTAAGGAAGTACAAAAATAAGGCTGAGGTTTATTATGAGAGAAGGTTTCAACAGAAGAATATCTTAATTTTAAACCAAATATATGCTATAAACCAAAAACATTATGTTAAAGAACCATGTAGCCTGGTGGAAGGATCCAGGGAAATGACTTGCTCTGGATTGAATCTGGATCCCTTTAGATTCACTGAATCAAGATTTTCAGCTGTGCGCTCAGATGGCACAAGTTGAAGACCATTCCAAGTGCTTCTGATGGATGCCAAACCTGAAATCCACAGATCCATCTTCTCTTTCACTGATACAAATTCTCAAATTAACTACCTGGGTGGACCTTCGTATAGATGATATGTGTGATTTTACAAATGGATACGTTTAATTTCTGTGTGTGTGTGTGTGTGTGTGTGTGTGTTTTAGTTGCTCAGTCATGTCTGACTCTTTGTCACCCCATGAACTGTAGCCCACCAGGCTTCTCTGTCCATGGATTTCTCCAGGCCAGAACACTGGAGTGGTTTGCCGTTCCCTTCTCCAGAGGATCTTCCCGACCCAGGGATCGAACCCTGGTCTCCTGCATCGCAGGCAGATTCTTTACCATTTAGCTACAGGGGAAAATGAAATCTACTTAGGATGTTTGTGGCTGGTCATTTTTAGAAGGACTTCTCGGAATACCTGTGTGTATACACTCCTCTTCCCCTTTGCCATATTTGCCCTAGTTTATATTCTCAGTCTGTGTGTTCTGTCTTGGTTTAGGAAAAGAAATCTGGCACCTCAGAGTTTCAGGCAATTTACTTTGCAAAGAATGCAGTAGGGATTTATAATTTCATGTGAAAAATGCTTTAATAGAGTAAATAAATGCCCATCCCTCCAATGCATTTGTCTTATTTCTCTAGATGTTTAATAATAGGATTGTGTGTTATAAACACATGTTTAGACATCCAAATATATGCACAGATGGAAAATATCAAGCTTGCAAGAAAGCCCAGCCTCTGAACACGAGCATTCAATGGAACTTCTCTCTCCTTTCTCTATGGAATACGAATGTCAGACTTCAGTTCAGGGAGCTTAGGGAATTCTGGTCCCTAGTCTCCTGATTTCTACCAGCTGTTGACTCTGACATTGTCTTGTTGATTTTTAGTGGTCTTAAGAGAAATCTCAATGGGGTGGGTAGGAAGTGGATTGGGAGGGGGAGTTCCTATTCCTTGTTTGAGCAGTGGATTGTGGGATAGACTTGTCAGGTGGAAAAAGCTTGATTATCTAAGGGAGGTAATAGTGACTCCCAGGACCTAGCCTGCCACATCACATCCCAAAGGGCTTTATTCTGAGATTTACAAAGACACTTGGTAATTATGAATTTGATCAGAATAAACTGATTGGTGATTAACTAAGTGTAATGTATGTATTATACAACAATTATTTTCCAAAAGAGCTTTTTTTTTAATTGTAAAAGAAGTGCATATCCATGAAAGATTATGGGGAAAAATAGAGGAAAACAAAAAAGAATAAAAAGGGGAAAAGTTTAGTTTAAGATGTTGATTTTAGAAAAAGTGAGATGGGGATTAGAATCCACCCTTACTGGTTGTGTACCCTCCTTAAGTTAATACTATTATTATCAAGAAATAGATTTGTTATGTCTGTTTTCATAATTTATAAGCTGAAATTCCCCAATTTTTGCCTTAAGCCTAAAAGCATTCTTCCTAGTATGTAAGAATTCTGAAAAAAATATATCCTTGGAAACAACATTCACAGTAAAGTAAGAAGTCTTTGTGGTGATGTTTCATTTTATTATTGTATTTTTCTCTTTCCTGAAAAATCAATGAAGAATGGCGATTTTATATGTAAAACAGTAGTTAGCCTTTATATGGGTGACATTTTCCTAAAAGCCTAGAAGTGTTTCACATTTATAGAAAAGCACTCTGTTCCCAAGTTGGATCTGATTAAAATTCAAATCTATATTAACATCTCGTTATGTCTTGAAAAAAGTGTATGCCATGCTTAATGGAAAATGCCTGGTGTCTGCTAGCTCTGTTTTTGTGGGTTCCTTAACAAGGCTGTCTGGGGACCCAGGAGGGCAGGGTCACAGCTACATCCTTGTTAAAACAGTCAGCCGGCGTGAATGCTGGCCCATAGTTTTTCCTTCCTTTCCCCTCTCCCATCCCTACATTGTTTTGGCTGCCAACCCCTCATTTTTCTCTGAAGCAAGGGAAAGGGAAGGGCAAAAATGAGTTTGAAAGAATAACATTTCTTTCTATGGACTTAAATAGAACGCTCAACACAAAACATCCTGTGTTTTCTTTTAATTGATGACACTCTGACTATAATAATGGGCGAACTAAAACCTAAGGCTTGCTATTGGCATAGGTATTGTTTTTGTGGCATTCTATCTGATCAAGGGACAGTTGCTTGCTACTTAAAATGACTGCCTGGCCCCTGCCCCCAGGAATTCTTGTCTCATTCTCTGCTGTTTCTTCTCTCCATTGTACTTATTGCCTTTTAACATATCTTTATTTTATTTCTGTTTATTCTCTGACTCCTCTGGCCTTAATGAAAACCCATGATAGCAAGAATCTGTGTACTTTGCTCATTGTTGGATTCTTTGTTCTAAAAACATTACACAAAGTAGGCACTTAATAAATATTTGCAGTATGAATGAATACTCATTTCTTCCTTGGTGTCCTTTCCCATACAACTGTGGGGAAAATAACTGATAAAAATATGTTACAAAAATCTTGTAAGTATAATGTGTTTACATCTAGTAGGTGTACTTGAAAGTATAGCTCTGTTTGGAGTTTACATATCTTAGTTGGTAAAGAAAATGTACAAGAGTTAGATAAAAGAGAAACATCTTCTTGTTACTCTCTGTCCTCTTATTTTGCTTTATTTTTCTTCCAAGCTTGACTTCCTTACATGATATCCCTACATGATATATATTTCTTTACATGTTTATTGCCTGAGTGACTGAACAACAACAATAACCCTTTACTAGAATGTAAAGGGTAGAGACTTGTATGTTTCATTCATTGTTATGGCCCTATTACTGAGAACAGTGTCTGGCACAGAGGAAGCTCTCAACATGTATTTGGTGAGTACTTGAGTGTTTAGATGGTGACTGCAGCCATGGAATTAAAAGACACTTACTCCTTGGAAGGAAAGTTATGACCAACCTAGATAGCATATTAAAAAGCAGAGACATTACTTTGCCAACAAAGGTTCATCTGGTCAAGGCTATAGTTTTTCCAATGGTTGTGTAGGATGTGAGAGTTGGACTGTGAAGAAAGCTGAGCGCCGAAAAATTGATGCTTTTGAACTGTGGTGTTGTAGAAGACTCTTGAGAGTCCCTTGGACAGCAAGGAGATCCAACCAGTCCATCCTAAAGGAGATCAGTCCTGGGTGTTCATTGGAAGGACTGATGCTGAAGTTGAAACTTCAATACTTTGGCCACCTGATGCGAAGAGTTGACTCATTGGAAAAGACCCTGATGCTGGGAGGGATTGGGGGCAGGAGGAGAAGGGGATGGCAGAGGATGAGATGGCCGGATGGCATCACCGACTCGATGGGCATGGGTTTGGGTAGACTCTGGGAATTGGTGATGGACTGGGAGGCCTGGTGTGCTGTGATTCATGGGGGTCGCAAAGAGTCAGACATGACTGAGCAACTGAACTGAACTGAACTGAGTGTTTTGATGAGTGTTGGAGACTGTCCAGGCTTGGTACTGATGCTGTAGGGACTCTACAGGGTGATTGAACACTAAGATATTGGTTGTTGTTGTTTTTCAGATGCTAAATCATGTCCAATCCTTTGTGATGCCATGGACTGCAGCACGTCAGGCTTCCCTGTCCTTCCCTATCTCCTGGAGCTTGCTCAAACTCATGTCCTTTGAGTCGATGATGCCATCCAACCATCTCATCCTCTATCACCCCCTTCTCCTCTTGCCCTCAGTCTCTCCCAGCATCAGGGTCTTTTCTAGTCCGTCAGCTCTTTGCATCAGGTGACCTGAGTACTGGAGCTTTGGCATCAGTCCTTCAATGAATATTCAGGGTTGATTTCCTTTAGGGTTGACTGGTTTGATCTCCTAGCAGTCCAAGGGACTCTCAAGAGTTTTCTCCAGCATCATAGTTTGAAAGCATTAATTTTTTGATGCTCAGCCTTCTTTATGGTCCAACTCTCACATCTGTACATGACCATTGGAAAAATCATAACTTTGACTATACAGACCTTTATTTTTATTTACTTATTTATTTATGTTTGCCTGTGCTGGGTCTTTGTTGCTATGTGTGGGCTTTTGGTAGTTGTGGCTATCAGGATACTTTTCCTTGTGGTCCTTGGGCTTCTCATTGTGGCAGCTTCTCTTGTTGCCAGGTGCAGGCTCTAGGTGCATGGGCTTTAGTACTTGTGGCCCATGGGCTTAGTTGCTCTGCAGCTTGTGGAACCTCCCAGGACCAGGGATTGAACCCATGCCCCCTGCATTGGCAGGTGTATTCTGATCTACTGTACCACCAGGGAATTCCAAGACCTTGTTACTGTTTGAGGTGGATTGTGGGTAGGGAGATGAAAAAAGGGAAACAGATGACACTAATATTTCCAGTTTTCCATCCACAGTGAAAAAGACATCCCACTCATTGTGCATGTGTGGTATATAGTATGAGCCTAGGGACTGTGATTTGGATCCTGAAACAGCCACCTATTTTCAGAATAAACTGAAATAATTTCTTCATTTATTGATACCACAGTTTCATTGTTTGTAAAATTAAAACAATGTTACATAATTCATGGCTATAGTGGGAATATAGAAAAAGGTTGACACCTAAGAGTTGCCTACTAAATGTATGCTATCATCGTCATCATTCAGGGGTAGGCAGACTATAGCAAGTGGGCCAAACCCAGCCTGTGCCTGGCTTTTGTGAATACAGTTTTCTTGGAATACAGCCATGCCCATTCATTTTCTTTTGTCCATGGCTGCCCCTACTCACTATAACAGCAGAATCGAGGAGTTAGGGAGTCTGAGCAGGCTTCAAAGCCTACAATGTTATTCTCTGGCCCTTTACAGAAAAAGTTGGTGAACTTTTATCTAAAAGATGGTCTGTCAGCAATATAACAAAGCCCAGAGTCCAGCAAAGTGTGGTCCAGGGGCCAGCGTGATTCACAAACCATCTGTTACTGATCTGTGAGAAGCAAAGTGCAGAAGCTAAAAGCAGCTTTTGCACAGTAGCAGTATCATAACCAATGAGGTTTATCCTAAGCGTGGTTATTGCTAATTGAAAACTTGCCCCAGAAATGAACAGTCTTTAGAAACATCTACAACAATCTAATGTGCGGTTGACTTCCAAGTGCATGATTTTGGTATATATAAAAGACTTGGTTTATGACAGATTGGAAATAAAAAAAAAATCCTTGGCCTTTCCCATCGGGAGAGAGTTTGGTGTTTTGTAGGGGGATTTTGTTGTACTGATAACTTTGTAAGACATATTCATGCGGTTTTACATGAGAACATCTGGGGTCCCATCAGGTGGGAGTGAAGAACGGGTTCTGGGATTGCAACTGACCTGGAAAGGTTGATGAGTAAGGCCATTAATAACGTCATGCAAATGGGTTTCATATGCAGATGCATAGGCAGCCACAGTTCACTTACCTGCTAATATAGTCATAATGTGTTGCTTCATATCTGAGACAAGGAGACCACCTCAGGATATTATGTGTGACTCATGCACATATACAAATGAATTTCTTTTGAGGTAAATGAATTTTAAGTTGACAATTCATCTTCTCTGAACAGTAGTAGGCCAATAACTTTCCTGGAAATCTAGCAAAACAACAGTTCTGTGACCAGCCCTATGCTTTGTTGCATGTGCACTTAAAAAAAGCAGACTGACTTTTCCTTTTTCTGTTTTAGAATCAGTTCCAAGTGGTAAAGTCTGCCAGAAAAAACAGACACACTCTCAGGAACAACAATGCCCATTATGTGTGGGGTGGAAGCTGCCAGACTTTGATTTCTGGCCAGACATTAACCCCTTTTGTGTCTTAGGGGGGAAATGACGAGTCTGCATCCAGACACTTCCAGGATTTTACAGTCACTAGGTGTGAGACCAGGCGATTTATAATGACTTGTGCAAAAAAGGACTATTGCGAGAAGGAAGTACAAGTTCAAGGCTGCATCTGCGTGTTTCTTGAATTCTGCCATGACTCATTCTAGCAAGTGGACGCTCGAGTTGATCTCCTGTGTGTTTCCTTTTGCAGATCTGCTACTGGTAAGAGGCACGGTGCTCTTACCACCTGCTCCACCGGTGTTTTCAGCTGGATGTCACAAGGGCCAATTCAGAACTTTCAGAGAAAAACATGCGGATTCCTTGAGGTCACCATTTACAGTAAAGCTGCTAGAAAAGAGAATTCCTGCAAACTCTTTTGTGATCCCTTTCTTTTCCTTGTCACATACCCCGCAGGTCAACATCCCATTTTGAGAGCTCAGACAAGCAGAGAACAATGCAATTTATAGTAGGTGGATGATGGTTTGTGTGTACGTTCTGTGTATATATTTGTGCATTTCATTTGTTCCTTTACTCTTTAATAAATATTTATTGATAGTCTACTGTGGGATAACTGGGGATATTAAGTTAATTGCAGTCATAATAATAGCTACCATTTATCTAGAGCTTATTACATGTCAGTATTATGTTAAACATCTTACATACATGTCCTTTAATTCACTTAATTCTTTAGCAACAACTTTATGAAACATCCCCATCTGACATTTTAGTAAAATGAGTTCAGAAAAGTCAAGGACTCATAGCTGATTGATAACAGAGCTAGGATTCACATCCAGACCTATCTGATGTAAAACCATTTCCCCATTCATTTGCCTAAGTTGCCTTCCTAAAAATGAATACAAATATAAAAAGGCATTTTACTCAATTTCTTGGAATTCACATTCCAGTTGGAGAGAAAGGCATGTGATACAGAATGGAAAAGGGTATCTTACAGCAAGGTGCACAGCTATATACATGATTAACTGAATCTGCTGAAGAAAGAGGGGGAAGGTTAGAGTGAGGCCCCAGAGAGAAAGTAGTATTTGAGTTACTCCTCTATGGAGTGGGATATGAGAGAGAGAGCGATCCGGTAGGGTGTGCTTTATTGCATGGGAAGCATGCTAATTAATCAGTCATGTCCAGCTCTTTGCAACCCCAGGGACTGTAACCCGCCAGGCTCCTCTGTCATGGAATTTTCCAGGCAAGAATACTGGAGTGGGTTGCTATTTTCTACTCCAGGGAATCTTCCCTACCCGGGGATTGAACCTGTGTCTCCTGAATTGGCAGGTGGATTCTTTACCACTGAGCCACCTGGGAAGCCCTGTGTAGGAAGAGACCTGGACTTATCAGAGGCAAAGAGACTTGACTTACATAAAGTGAGTCTATGCACAAAATAGTGGCAGTAGCAGTGGGAGATTCTTCAAGGTTGCTTCTCTATGAGGCCCAGATCTCCGTCCTCTTTGTTCTCATGGCATTGCCATGTCTTAGTAGAAGAGGATGCAGGGAGAAAGTGAGTTCAGCTGGGTAAATTAGAAGAAGTGATGACTTATGGAGACTACAGGAAAAGCAATAAAGGTAACCTGTCTCTGCTTACTGCAGTGGTGGGACACTTATGAGATGACTGTCACATGAATGAAGATATCAGCCAGTCCTGGATGTGAAAATGCAGCCTTTGGCTGTGTTTTAGAACCAAGTGAAGGAAGAAGGAACAGATATACTCTGTTCTTTTCAATTGTATGTTTGACCCTGAAGGGCATGGTTGCCTGACTCTTTCACCAGAGACACGGGGATGGATAAAGAACAGAAATAACATCCACAGATAAACCTATGTGAAAATGACTGTGTTAAAGGCAAGGGTCTAGTTGGACACTGGGAAATAAAGTGATCACCTATTCAGTCCCAGCCAAGGGAGCAAAATCCAGCTCAAAGAAAAGGAGGACAATGGTGTTTCAGCCAGGATGCTTCTGAGTCTTGGGCTGTTCTGTTTAGGGCATATAAAAACAATCAACATGGCTGGAGCCCACATGGTTGGCAACCACAGCATCACAATTCTTTGGGGTTTCACTCTGAGAAGCTGAGACTGCAGTTTGCAAGGGTTAAGACTTCAGACTGGAATGATCACTGGACTATTGTGTTTTGTGTGTGTGTGTGTTTTGATATTTTAAAAGGGATACTGGGCTGTCCCATATTCATTGCCAAGTTCTCCCAGCCTCCAAATCTTCCTGTAAAATGCTTCTTCTCTAGTCTTTAACTATGTTCTGTGACTGCACATGATTATGGGATATTTACATGTATTCTTGTCTATTGTATCAAAAGATCGTGAAACAAAATGCCCATCATTAAAGCCCCAAAGTGATTGGATTGGCATGGGGACCAGAAATGGGGCTGGCATGGGAGAGAGGATCTGACTCTGAGATTTCATGAAATCTGAAACAATAGGACAGCTGCTTTTCCATAAACAGATTATTATTATTATTTCTACCTAGACAGCTTGATAGCAGCCATTATCTTCTTTCTGGGTGTCTTATCAAGTTCCGGCTGCATGCAGCATGGGCGATAAGGAAGGAGAAATGTCACCCATGGGACTGCCAAGGATTATTTCTATGCATGGCTGTTGAGCAACGGCCAATCCCTTAGAACTGAAAGTAGTCCTGTTGTTCACGCTGGGCAGTTGCTATTCTGACAACACCAAGAGGGCAGAAAGCAGATGTAGCTGCCATTGTGTGAAAGATTGAAATTGCATTACTCTCAGCTCAAGTTCAAGCAGTCTTGATTTTGAAAAGCGAAATCATCATGGAATATCTTTGAAGAGGGAGAAGACAAGGAAAGGAAAGAAGAATAAAATGAGCTCAGGGCTTTTCAGGACTATGAGGGAGAATTCAAAAGAAAAGACACACAGAGAGAGAGAAGTACAATATTTTTTATCACCAGAACTTAAAATGCCAGGCATATAAGCCTCAAAGGAATTGAGTGTCATCATACCACCATTACCTGTGATCCAATTATCTAACATAAAGACGCCATCTTACATATTACTCCATCTTACATATTACTCACTGGAAAATAGTTAATTTACTGGGTTTCTGTTTAATTGTCTCTGTTTCACACTAAGTTCTTGAATGAGATTAATCTGTTGATATTGAAAAGTTTTCCTTTGCTTCTCAATGATGGGCTGGATTTAAATATTTGAGGGGAAAAAAATACAATCTTATTGTATTTTTGTGATAGTTTCTCAGCTTCCCAAACTTTTATCTTCTTTGAGAAAAAGACTGCATTAGAAAAAGACAAAAGCAATAACTGACGTGTATGATTAACCTGTACTATGTTCATACGGAATTTCCTCCCGAAGTGTTCAGAGTACTTCAGTCATTTTCATGCACGGTTGTAGGGTCATGCTGATATTATAATGTAAGCCACTTGGAAGTGAGCCAAATAAAAATTTTCCAACATCCTAAATCACTATTCTGAAATTGGAATTTCGAATGAATAAAGTGCTTTGCTGTTAAACCAACAACTTCAGAAATTAGATCTCGGTGGTAGAATCACTAAAAATGAAGGAGGAGGTTGGGAAGGTAAAGAACACAGAGAGAGTGCAGGGAAGGAAGATGGGGGACGAGGGGATGGGGTCTGCCCCCTTTGGGACTAGTGAACTCCAGCAGGGCAAAACCTGCTCTCGAAAAGATTTTTACAACACTTCAGACAGAGTAAGTCTCAGGAGGTATTTGTTAAATAAATTTGTGAGAGGTGTGCAAAAATATGGTGTCAGTGTTAATGTATCCAAAGGAATAGGCTTCTAACTAGACACTTGAGTTTTTTTTAGCCACTCAGCATTTATTATGAAGCCTAGAGCATCTGCAGCTTGAACACACGCACGAATTATCTGGGGATCTTGTTAAAATCCAGATTCCAATTCAGGAAGCCTGGGAGAGGGTCTGAGATTCTGCATTTCTATCAAGCTCCCATGGGATGCTGATGCTGTTGGCTCATGGAAGCACTCTGAGTGGCAATGTACTGGAATAATAGGAGGGGAAGATGGTCTGGGAGTCAGGAACTCGGAGCTCCAGTTTCTGATGTCAACCATCTGTGTTTTTAAGCAAATTGATTCATTTTCTTATCCTTAGTTTCCCCATCTATATAATAAGTGGGTTGCATCTACATCATTTCTAGGGTCCTTACAGACTTAATATTTTAAAATGAAAGGAAGAAAGAGGGGAAGGAAGAAAGAAAAGAAGGAAGGAAGAAGGGAAGGAAGGAAGGCATAGTTTAGAGAATGATCACTCTGTCTCTAGAAATCCCAGGGAGGCTAAATTATTTCCCTCAAGAGTCACACAGGTAATCTAGCATAGATGAATTATGATTCAGCTGACTCCTGATTTCTAATAGAGTAATTTTCCATTGTCATTTCTGTTGTTTTGTATTTACTGTTGGTTTATTCAAATGTATTTATATTCCTTTTTCTCAATTTTTTTTTTTTGCCGAACAAAGTTATGTTCCACTTTATCTTACAATTATTTGAAGTAGATAAATTAGTATTTTTAGTTGGAGTTTCAATATCAAACTCAGTAGACAGAAGAGTAGAAGGATATAGTAGACCTGAAAAGCACTATGAATCAATTCAACATAGTTAAGATTTACACAATTTTCATACAACTTCAGAATACAAATTCTACCCAAGTTCCCATAGGTTATAAACCAGGAGATACTGGAATATATACAGGGACATATAAAATAAAGTGCAAAAATTGCATGATCTAAGGGTGTTGAAATCATACAGAGTCTGTTCTCTTATCACTGTGGAATTATGTTAGAAATCAATATCAAAAGATATTTGAAAGTAAGTTTCATTTTTTCAGGTGCAATGTGACATTTACCAAGAGAGATCTTTTATCATTATTAATAATTTTTGTGGAATGCCTACACTCTGCCTGATAAGATGCAAAGTATTAGGAATACAAAGATGATTAAATTATATTTTATGATCAAATCCCTTCCCTGATGAACTGAGAGGTTTCTATCCTGCAAAGTGAAGACCAACTGATGAATGCAAATGTCTAATACGTGTGTTAATATGCTAGCTCCCCACCCTCTGTGATATACTAAAAACATATCACTGGCTACAGTAGAATGCTTGCAAAGATGGCAAATTCAATTCTCCCTATGCATTCTGTTTGTTGTGTGATTTTCCAGCTGTATGTATCCAAAAGTGGAATTTCTTTCTCCGCTTCCTGATTTGGGGTTGGCTTTTGTGACTTGCTTTGGCTAATAGAATACAGTAGAAGGAATAAAGTTCTATTCCTACCTCCTGGCCTCAACAGGCTGTGTGTGAGTGTGTGCTAAGTGGCTTCAATTGGGTCTGACTCTCTGCAACCCTATGGACCACAGCCCACCAGGCTCCTCTGTCCATGGGATTCTCCAGGTAAGAATACTGGAGTGGGTTGCTATTTCTTTCTCCAAGGGAATCTTCCAGACTCAGGGGTTGAACCCACATCTCCTGTGTATTTTGCATTGGCAGGCAAGTTCTTTACCACTAGCACCACTTGGGAAACCCTCAAGACGACGTGCCCACTTTTATTTCTTCTCTCAGACCGCTGCTGCCTCCATAAAGAACAAGCCTGGGATAGCCTCCTGGATGATGAAGCATCACAAGGAGTGATGAGCTGTCCCAGCTACATTAGCTGAGGCCAATCTAGACGAGCCCATGGCAAGTCATCCCACAGACTTGTGTGAAAGCATTAGCAAGAGCAGCAGAGTTTCTCACTCAACCCATCGCTGACCACAGATGGACCCGTCAACTCAGCTGAGACTGGGAGAACTATCCAGTTCAGCCATAAACTTCTCAGCAATAATACATGCCCCTGGTGACTCAGTGATAAAAAATGTGCCTGCCAATGCAGGAGATGCAGGTTCAAGCCCTGGGTCAGGAAGATTCCCTGAAGAAGGAAACAGAAACCCATTCCAGTATCTTTGTCTGGGAAATCCCGTGGACAGAGAAGCCTGGCAGGCGACAGTCCATGGGGTCCCAAAGAGCCGATCATGACGTACAGACTAAGCAACAACAACAACAACAACAACAAAGCTACTTAATTTTAGAAAAGTTTTTCAGCAGTTAATACAAGGTGCATTAACTCTGATGCGAAGATCAGAGGATGTGGTGAGATGCTTACAGCCTGGATTTATTTTAATGGTTGTTCTGATAGAAATTGTAGGTAAACTGGGATGAGATTTGAGAGAGATAGGCGTCCAGGATGATGACTACAAGATATTTAACCTAAGTAACTGATAGATAATCAGAATTTATTATTATTATTATTATTTTTGATGGGTTGGTTGGATGAGGAAGTAAATTGGGAATTGTTTTTTGTATGAGCATTAAACCCTAATAATTAAGGATTTACTGTTAATGCTGTAACAAATTTCTCAACAAAGTCATGAATTAACAACAAAATTCCTTTCTCACTGAAGAAAAAAGACTACTTAGTTTTGGGGTGCTCTGTTATTCAGCATAGGTTAATGTCCAGAAGCATAGGTAATGTCCATAGGTAAATGTCCAGAAGGCTCAGTGTCCATAGGCCTTCTGGACGCCGAGCTTTGATTCAGATAAATGGTTCTAGTTTAGGTTCTCCCTGGAAGATACTAGGTAAGATATTAAGGGAGAGGTATGCATTTCACTATATCTTCCACATTTTCGAGCTGCCTCTCACTTGCAGAAGGGAGGAGCTTAGCTTGAATTATATTTTATTTTACATAAAAGAAAGGAAATGCTGTTGAGAGACTGAAGCACGAGGTTCACACACCTGCCTATCCCTTTTCTAAAGGAAGCATGAGGGACAGAGCCAAGACCAGCCATCAGAAAAGGAATGTTCAAATCCTGCTTTTGCTATGTGTGTATGGTAGCTTGAGCTTCTGTCTTCTTTGTGGCAACCAGTCCAACTACAGTGTTTCTTCAAACGTAGTCGTGTGTTACTCAACGTGTTTTACTCTGTTTTCATACAATTTGCTATGCTGTGTTAGTCACTCGGTCGTGTCCGACCTTTGGGACCCCGTGGACTGTAGCCCGCCAGGCTCCTCTGTCCATGGGGATTCTCCAGGCAAGAAGACTGGAGTGGGTTGCCATGCCCTCCTCCACCAGGGAAGCCCAAGGATACTGGAGTGGGTAGCTTATCCCTTTTCCGGGGAAATTTCTGAGCTAGGAATCGAACTGGGGTCTCCTGCACTGCAGGCAGATTCTTTACTAGCAGAGCTACTCAGGAAGCCCATTTTCATATTATAGTGTCTAGTAATTATCGAGTAGTCATAATTCTTTCTATAAGCATAATAATAACTAGCATATGTGCAGTTTGGCTTCCCTGCTGGCTCAGCAGTAAAGAATCCACCTGCCAATGCAGGAGATAGAGGTTCGATCCCTGGGTCTGGGAGATCCCCTGGTGGAGGGCATGGCAACCCACCCCAGTATTCTTGCCTGGAGAATCTCATGGACAGAGGAGCCTGACGGTCTAGAGTCCATGGGGTCACAAAGATTCAGACATGACTAAGCAACAACAATATGTACATTTTATAGTTTTCAAACTGCCTTTGTGGAAATTATCTCACTTTGATCCTCCAGTGAGGCCTTGAAATACTTATCGGTAGATGAAGACCCTCTGCTGTCTTCTAAATGGTGATGTTTCTGAGAAATGTCTGAGCTCATGACAGACTTGCTAAGACAAAAACCTCACCATTTGTTTTTTTATTATTTTTTTAAGAGTTAAACCTGGCGAGTATATCAGATCTTTGACTTTTATTATCAAGTCGATACCTCACCTCCCTTTACAAGTTTTTTTCATAATAGCTCTTGTCTATGAGGTGCATTCTTTTTCTCCCCCAGACATTTTTAAAGTGCTAGGAAAGTAACAGTTACTCTGAAACTGCATCTTGGTGCCTAGGATTTATATTCTTAAGCCATCAGAAAGTGAGTGAAGTCGCTCAGTCGTGTCTGACTCTTTGCGACCCCATGGACTGTAGCCTACCAGGCTCCTCCATCCATGGGATTTTTCAGGCAAGGGTACTGGAGTGGGTTGCCATTTCCTTTGCCAGGGGATCATCCCAACCCAGGGATCGAACCCAGGTCTACATGCATTGCTGGCAGACGCTTTACAGTCTGAGCTACTAGGGAGGTCATCAGATTGTCTATTTAATGATGTTGGTAGATTAAACAATTAAATTATTATCATCTGTGCATGAGCCATGAATTTTTATTTTGCTTATGTAGTTGAGTTGGCTGATAATGTAGATTCTGGGCTCAGCAGTTTCTATCTGAAATATGTATAATGGCCTAAGTATTTGGTGAATACCGCCTGGTCCTTGACCAATGATTTAAGTTTTACCTGTGGTTATGAGTTTTATAAGACAGAGCTATTTCCTCTCTTCTGCTTAATTTTAAGTGTGATCCTTATTTTTATCATCTCTTGTAACGGTTCCAGTACCACATTTTGATAGTATGAAGGAGAGTGGCTATTGTGACATTATAATAACCTTCATTTATTGAGAACTTAGTATGTGAGAGCCAACATGCTATGTGTTTTACTTACGTAGTTCTCACGACAGCCCATTGAGATAGATATATTGCTATCCCCATTTTATGGACGAGGGAACTGAAGTACAGGAAGATTAAGTAAATTGCCCAAAGTCACACAGTGACTAGTGATAGAGCTGTATTTTTAGCTCAGACCATTTAAGTAGGAAATTCCTATTTCATATACTACTATATTTCTTGTATATATATACTATATTTCTTGTACTATAAGATTTTCTTTAACTCAGAGACCAAGAAAAATGATGCATATCAATCTAGCCATTCCAATATCATCAAAAATTGCACTTGTTCACAAGCCATCTAGGTACTATGAATTCCCTTGCAGAAATCGTGTAGTAATCAGCCTGTGGTAGGATGTTTCCCTGGGCTAGACATACAGAAGACATAAAAGGAATAGAAATTCTCCCTCTAATAGACTTGAAGATTTGTAGAAGTAGATAATTATTTGGAGAGTTGGGAAGATAGAGTTGGTTCTATAGGGTCTGAGGGTAATAGTGGGGAGGCAATGGATAATCATCCTTGAAAAGACTTCATTTCCAGACATTGTCATCAGATTTTAGGTGGGTCTGCCAGTCTTTGGGCTTCCCAAGTGGCACTAGTGTTAAAGAACCCACCAGCCAATGCAGGAGGTATAAGAGACATGGGTTCAATCCCTCGGATGGGAAGATCCCCTGGAGGAGGGCATGGCGACCCACTCCAATATTGTTCCCTGGTGGGCTACAGTCCATGGGGTCACAAAGAGTCAGACACAACTGAAGCAACTTAGCATGCATGCATGCCAGTCTATCAAAAGCGGGCAGGTTTGTCTCTAATCCCAATTCCTCAAACTGAAAAAGCACTAGGCCACTCCAGAATTTCTTCTCACAGTCCTATTGATCAGATTTAGTGGTTTCCATTTCTTTCCATGTCAACTCAGATGTAGAAGTCACACTCTTTACAGGTTTCCACCAGGAAGCCAATCCATACCAGTAATGGCTTGAATTGTGTACTGCAAAAATTCATGTGCTAAAGTCCTGAACCCTGTGGCCTTATCTGGAAGTAGAGCTGTTGCAAATGCAGTTATTATAAAAGAAGATGAAGTCATAAAGGAATGGGGTGAGCTTCTAATCAAGTACAACTGGTGTCCTTCTAAAAAGGAGAAATTTGGAGCAGATGCAGACACAGGGAGAACTCTCTGTGAAGATGAAGGCAGAGATCAGGGTGAGGTTTCCATACACCAAGGAATTCTAATGATCACCAGCAGACCACCAGAAGCTGAGGAAGAGGCATGGGACCAATCCTTTCTGCCCAGCCAGAAGGAACCAACCTTGCTGATACCTTAGTCTTGGACATCTGACCTCCAGAACTGTGACAGTAAATTCCTGTTCTTTATCTAGTCAGTTGTGGTACTTTGCTATGGCAGCTCTGGTAAAGCAACACACCACCAAACATGTCCTGAGTTGGGCAGATTTTACTGAAGATATTTGGATGGAGCAATGTCATGGGGAGGGATCACATCACACAGCCCACAGCATTCCCCCTAATTATATCGCCTCCTCTCTCCCTCAAAGCTCTTTCCTTCTCATCTCCTCCATTCTGGGTTAATCTCTAAATACTCAGCTACAAGTTTGTCTCACTATTTTTTTCAGAGTAGCTTTTTTCTTCCTCCAAAATTATGGCAACAACCCACATCTAGCTCCTAGGGCTCAGCTTCTAGCCCAACCATTAATCAAAATATGCATCAAACACAAACAGTCCATTCACTTAGAGAAATTCCTGGACCAAATATTACAGTAAGAACATTCTCTAGGTGGCGTGGTTTCAAATCTTGGCTCTGCTACTTGGATGTGTGAACTTGAACAAGTTACTTCATCTCTCTAAAATAAGAATAATCATAATAATAATTCACTGGGTCTGTCTTACATTTGGTGACCCCTCGAACAGACTCCGATGCAGGTATTTGTGAAAGATGATGCAGTGAAGAAGGCTCCCAGGAGTAACATGAAAGAGAGTGTGAGGTGCAGGAAGGGGTCGAGTGAGAAGTTGATATGTGACTCAGGTACACTTGGGGCCTCAGCCCTTGCCAGGGGGAGCTGTGGAGCTAAATGGCCCTTCCCAGTGGTCTCATATTAAGGCAAGGGGGCTAAGACTTTGTCCCCTCTCGTGGCTACTAGTCATTAAAAGTGGGTTACACCCAGTCAAGGGGTGGTTGGTGAGGTAGTTTCCTTTGGCTGAAAGCGATTTCTTTTTTCAAATCTTACTGGTTTATTTTTGGCTGTTCTTGGTCTTTGTTGCTGGGCAGGCTTTCTATTGTTGAAGTGAAAGGGGGCTGCTCTTCATCGTGGTGCATGTGGTGACTTCTCTTGTTGCGGAGCAACAAGGCTTCAGTCGCTTCAGCACGTGGGCTCAGGAGTTGGGATTTCCGGACTCCAGAGCATGGGACTCAGTAGTTGTGGTACGTGGGCTTAGTTGCTCCTCGGCATGTAAGAAGTTCCCTGACCAGGAATCGAACCCATGTCCTCTTCATTGAGGGGTGGAATCTTAACCACTGAACCACCAGTGACGTCTTGAAAGCAAGTTTTTGAGAGCAACTTGGCTCTGAGTGGCCAGTCACCAGGACTGCTGTGGTAGTGGGGAAATGAGTGTCTCAGTTGCCTGGCTGTCCTGCAGGCATTTTTTAGGTGACGCATCATAGCATTAACTACAGGGTGATTGTGAGTATGAAATAAATTAACGTAGAAAATGCTTGGAGCATTACCTGGTGTGAGGTAAGTGCTGTGTAAATGAGAGACATCGTATATTGAGGGTTCACGTTAGCATTTTTTCAGCTTTCTTTGGTTACATACAGTTCACAGAATGATTTTGCATGGATTTTGCTTCTGTATAAGAGGTGCTTATAGATGTGAGTGAAGCAGACATTCCATCTAAAATGCTTTCTATTAGGAAACTGAAGCTCAGAGCAGTTACATGACTGGTCTGGTGCCACTGCTAGCAGGAACCTGGTCCTTCCCTGTTTTCAGTTTCTTCCTCCTGATCTGCAACCACAGCTAATTTTTGAAGCCACAAGCACCCATGTGTAGCCTCAGTCTCACCAACCCCAATCTGAGGACAGACTGAAGGATTTACAGTTCCCTAGCCTAACACCGAGATTCAGCATCCACGACCTTGTGGCTGACTTTGCCTTACCTTGAGCCATGATGACGTTGCAAAGGTGGTCAATGGGTGAACACATCTCACCCAGGGAGGCTGACCAGCTTAGTGTAAGAGCCCTTGTGCGACAGCCTTTCCCTTAGTGGATTCTCAGTATAATTGCCTATGTCTGGCCTCCCACTTCAAAGCACAAAATATGTGCTGACTGATGGCAGAGAAAACTTTCAGGGCAAGAGTACACTAAATAAATACAGAAAATACTGGTACTTAAGCAAGAGTATTGTTGTTTTTTTTTAGTTACCCAAAGTACTCGAATCCCCACAGCAACACATTTCCCCGCCATAGGCAAAAAGATCAACCATTTGCTTGGTGAGCATAACATCAGAGCAAAGAGAGTTGGTTGATCTTAAGAAGAATACCTTAGCTAAGATAACGAGGGCATCTTTTTGTCTTCTGTGGGAGTATGGGCCTTAATATCTTTGTCTGGTGACCAGAACTCCCCAACCCCTAGCTGGAGTTGTTGTATATGCACTGCTAGTCTTTGTCTCCAGGAGCCTCATTTTTCTGTGTTCCATGGTTGACCAGCTCCCCTTTTAAGATCACCACATTAATAACTCTAATGAGTTTACAGGGAAGGCTGACTCTAGCCAGATGGCTATTCTGACTCCTTGGAGAGATTTTGCACATTTCTGTGTTTATTTCATAGCTTAACATTCAGAGGGCAGTTCTATACTCCTTACTTAGAGGGGCAGCAGAGTAAGCAGGGTGCTTAGAACTCAGGCTTTGAAATTGGGTTGCCTGGGCTATGCCTCCATTTGCCTTTTGCTAATAGTGTGACCCGGGACCTGTTGCTCTCATCGGATGTGCCTCAGTTTCCCTATCTGCACAGCAGAGATTATAATAACACAGATTTCACAGAGTTGTTTGATGATTTAATGAAGAAATCTATATAAAGGACTTAGAATGGCTGGCAAAAAATAATTGCTAATTAAATCTTAATTAATGATGGTGGCATAGCTGGTAAAGAATCTGCCTGCCAATGCAGGAGATGTAGCAGATGTGGGTTCAGTCCTTGGGTTGGGAAGATCCCCTGGAGAGGGAAATGGCAACCCACTCCAGTATTCTTGCTGGGGAAATCCCATGGACAGAGGAGCCTGGTGGACTACGGTCCAGGGGATCTCAAAATAGTTGGACATGACAGTACATATGCATGAATGCAGAGGGCATTCTGGTTTTCTGGTCTCTTTATATTATAAACTAATAATCAAAGTGAATATTTATCAAGTGCTTATATAATCCACACACTGTTATAAGACTTTAACTTGAATATCATGTAATCCTTCCAAACTTCAGTCAGATGGAAAACATTTTGAGTCTATCTTATAGATGAGGAAATGGAGATTGAGAAGTGAAAAAACCATACAAAAAGAGGTGGAGCAGATGAGCTGCAGGAAATCAAGATTTTACCTCTGTGTATCAGCTCCATGTTCAACTCCTGTAAATAAACTTCAATATTGTCCCCTGTGCAGGAGTCCTTTCCTTGGTCATATGGTGACTCAAACTAAAGGTCTACAGTGCTTCTTCCGATATCACAAGGAAAAAGCTAGATCTTTCATGTCACCAGGAAGTTGGAGTTACCTACTGCTCCATGCCCCTGTTTCTCCATTTGTACTGAGCAGTACTATGTGTATGGTTCCTGTGATCTCAGGCTACCCAACCAGCCAGTGTTCCTTTAAGCCTGTGTCACAGTCCTCCAGTAGCAATTGCTATGGAAGTCTTTACCTGCTTCCCACTGCAGTTCCTCAAGATACCACGCTCTACCTGCCCACCTGGACAGGGTGGGTGCAGTCAGGGTGCCCTGTCTGAGCCTTGATGCCTACCTCTTCTGCCCTCCCAGTGGGGGAATGATCACAGCTCTTGGTCTCCTTTGCATCGCCTAATGGGTATCCTTAACCAGAGAAATCCCATATTGGTCTTGGAGTATAATTATAAGAGGTACAATTGGAATTGAACCCATGTCTCCTGATTCTACAATCTTCATTGTAGGTGAAGTTGAAAGATGATGGCTAGGGCTAGTTGTTTAGGTGTAGACTTCATGGATGAAGATAAGGTCTGACATCTAAGGCTTGAGGTTCCAGCAAGATGCTTCTGCCCAATGTAGTAAAGTATCCTGGGAGCCAAAAGATTAAGCCTCCTTACAACAGAAGAAGCCCAAACTCCAGTGGTGGCATATAAGACTGCATGGTCAGAGAAGCAAGAGGTAGGGATTGCGACTGAATTACTTAGGAAGAATTCAGAGGTAGCTGAAGACAGTGCAGAGGGCAAGGAGGTCAAGATGGGTGAGAGGGAGTTCCAGACAACTCTTTCAATGATCATTGCTCTTTGTAACTCACATTTTTCAGATTGGTGGTGCATGGGGTGGGGAGGTTGAAGCAACTTTAAAGGGCCTGTGGCCAGTGGGGTAGGCTCATTCTTTGTCCTTTACCATCTTGCATCTCCTCATCCTAAGTCTTAAGAGCACATATGGTTTTGATGACAGAAAAGGCTCTTCTAGAGCTTCTCATTTTATTAAATTATTGCTGAGACCTATCACTGCAGAGAGAAGATAGGATTTTCTTTCTGTGATTGATGAGAGCATGTTATGAGGCTCTGGGCCAGCCAGGATTGTGATATAGTTCTTGGGCAGCTTTGGATAATGGGGCATTCTGTATTGCCATCTTAGCTTCTTCGTTGCATTGCCCTTAAAAGCTTCAAATTGTTTCATGTCCACGTATTTTTTTTTATGCTGTCCCTTCTGGAGGTTGTACCCTCCGTGCCTTTAAGACCCAGCTGGAGTATTCTCTGACTTTGTGCTTTATTGTGTTGTGTTCATGCCTCTATTATAATAATAATATCTGATATTTATTGAATGTTAACTAGCACATTTTTTCTTTTTCTTTTTCCTTCGATGTCATGTTCAACTCTTTGGGGCCCTATGGACTGTAGCCTTCCAGACTCCTCTGTCCATGGAATTCTCCAGGCAAGATTATTAGAGTGGGTTGCGATTTTCTACTCTAGGGATCTTGCTGACCCAGGGATCGAACCCTTGTCTCCTGCGTCTCCTTCATTGACAGGCGGATTCTTTACCACTACACCACCTGGGAAACCCATACTTATATATTAGGCACAAGTAATTAATGAGCTATGTATTATTGCTATCTTCATATAACAGAAAAATGAAAATTGAGACTTTAGGTGAGTTAATAATTCTCCCAAGGTAATGTGTGTAAACAAAATTCAAATCCAGATGTTTGACTTCAGAATACAAGTTTTAACCACCATGTGAGCTGTCTGCAGCCCTGTACCTATTCATTCATCCATCTTGCAAATATTCATTGAGAGCTTCCTGTATGCAAAAAATCTCTTGGATCTGAAAATACAGCCATTTACAACACAAATAAAATTATAAAATCTCTACCTTCATGGAATTTGCATTCTATTGGAGGAGACTGACAATAACCAAATGTAATGTAATTCCAGGAAGTTGTGAAGGCAGTGGAAAAAAAAACAAAACACAGAAGAAGAAAATAGAGGACATCAGGGAGTTGCTATTTTAAGTGGCAGAGTGATGGAAAGCTGTTCTGAGGAGGGGATCTATGAGCAGAGACATGGCTAAATGACATTATTTTCTGCACCACAAAAAATGTGATCTCTTTTTTAAAGGCAGGGCTTGGTTTATTTATGTCTCCCTAACATGCTTCTAGATTTACAGTCCCCAAAAGATGTTTGTATGATGAAAAGAGGAATATGATTATGAACATGAAATGAGGGGCTAGAAAGTCATGTCTGAAGTAGCAAGTGATTAATGAGAGCATTTTCCTGGGGGTTTAATTGGAAGAGACTGCAGTGAGCAAATTTTCCTCTTAACTCCTTGTATTTCAAGGCCTGGTGACCTCCTGGCCAAGAAATACACACTATCCCTCTCCCCAGTGATTTCCATGGCTCGTGTTTTCATTGGCTAAAGATATTTCAATCCACAATCCACAGCAGGGAGCCTTGGTCTGCTTTCTTTTCTTACAGGAACTTTAAAAACAGGAATGATTGTATCTGTCTACTGAATATTCCTGTAACTACCTCCAGTACCAAAGATCTTGAAAGCTGAAATGATCAAAAGGGGACTGAGTTCTGAAACTGTACTTTGCTTGTCAAGCTGGCACATTTGAGATTTAAGTCAGGGATACCTTGGTGATTTTATCACCTCACACCAACTCCTAAAAAGAATCTGCTTTTATTTATGAACGCCAAATAAAGGAGACAGAGGCACTTGCATTTTCTTGATAATTGGAAGGCAAAGGAAGGCTTGGATGTTCATTCAACTTTTCATTTATATTCTTTGTCTTCTGGATGCTCAGACACTGCAAACAAATAACCAACTCTCTATCCAAACCCATAGAAAAGTTAAAGGGTAACTCTGCAAATGTAGACAGTTTCAGAAAAGTAAATCAAACTTGGACGGACCTGATGAAATGACACTAGGAGAAAAATATGAGAATGATTTGAAATTTTTATTTAATTAAACTGTTTTGGATTTCAGCGTCAGTGTATGAACTTCATGCTGAGCCTCTGTAGGTTCAAACAGGGTCACAAATGACCTGGGAAGAGTCCAAGGGCAGAAGGCAAGGGCGAAGGTAGGAAGGAGAGTGACGTGTGATGCGTTAAACACTTGGATTGAATGCTTGTGTTGAACTTTGATGTGGCAGCCTTCATGTCAGATGTTGCCGATATTTAGCAAGCACACTTCTAAATATCCTGATTGACCTTGAAGAACACTCTTTTCCCTTCCTTTTTCTCTTTTCCAACATCTCTGCTTTACTGCCCCATATACTGAAACACGCCCAGTCAGAGATCAGACTGAAGCTATTCTCAGGCTGTAAAATTAACCAATGTGCCATTGATTGAAACCATCACTTGGCGTCCATCCTGAAGTCGACCTCAGGGAGTTCAAAATAAGTATGTGATTCTCTTTATAGACTGACATGTAAATTATGAATTTGCCTTTTAATGAAAGACACTTAATATTTTATTTCTTAGTCTGGCAAGATAGAATACCTTCAGGATGAGAAGTGTCACTCCCCACTCCTGAAGCCATGACAGACATTCTTAATCAATCACTTCACTCCTTTTCCTGGGTCCTGGTGTTAGGTTCAGATTAATTTACAAAACACTGCTTCAGGCAGCAGCTATCAATTGGGTGGAGTAGGATTGTAATGGAAATCTTTTTACCATCTTTGCACTACATGGCATTCGGTTTTACCTTACTGCTGTGCATATGTTACAGCAGATTTTCTCACATGCGTATGCTTTACCTTAAAAATCATATATTTTAAATTAATAAAAGCATTAATTAAGATAATGAGTGAAGTGAGACTGCATAGTTATTGTTGCTTGGGTGAACCAGTCTTAAAATGCACCATTTAAGTTACACCAGAGACCCATATATTGGAATAGATATCAGCAAAATCTCTTTAATGTTGAGAGCCACCATTATATGGATTTTAGAAAATGATAGCAAACCAGCTTTGGAATTTGGTAAGGGAAATGGATAACTCTAAGATACAAAAATGGTTTAAAAAAAAGCATGTGAGAGGGGGTAGTGCAGAGACAGGCATGCAGAGAGAGGCATGCATGCATGCGTGCTAAATTGCTTCGCTCATGTCCAACTCTATGCAACCCTATGGACTGTAGCTCACCAGGCTCCTCTGTCCATGGGATTCTCCAGGCAAGAATACTAGAGTGGGTTGCCATGCCCTCCTCCAAAGAATCTTCCTGACCCAGGGATCGAATCCAGGTCTCTTATATCTCCTGCATTGGCAGGTGGGTTCTTTACCACTAGCATCACTGCAGAGAAAGGCATAAGTGATGAAATGAGACAGTTCTTGCCCTTCCCTGAGGGCTATCCCTCTCTCTCTTTCACACACACACACACACACACACACACAACAATTTTATTTAGTATTTATGATCATGAAATATGCCTTGTTTTATTTGTGCCAACTTGTCTCCAGGTTTTACTGGAAAAGGCAGAATGGGCAACTTGAAAGTGATTTTGGAATCAAAATCCTTTTGTACCAATCTTGGTGTGCCACTGGAGCTTGCGTGTAGAAAGTTGGGAAATTAGTTTACCAAGCAAGAAAGATAAAGTTTACCAAGCAAGAAATTCTTGCTTTCTTCAGGAAAATGGCTGGCATGGTAATATTTATCTCTCAGGGTTTTTATGAGGATTAAATGAGTGAACTTCTCTGACCACACTTTAAAATTGTCATGTACTGAGAAATAGGAACTATCTTTGATAAATGGTTAAGTGGAGTACTTATAAAATGTGAAACACCCAGTCAGTATCTATGGTTATCCATCAATACTATTATGATCATTTATTTTCAATTTTGAATTGAAGTTTTAAAATACAGAGCTTTCTAGGTACTGTCAGTATCACTTACATGCAGTATTGCTTAACTTGGGTATTACTTGAGAATATTTCTATTTCCTTTTAATTATCTGGTGTTTGATAGCTTTATATACAAATCAATGCAGATTCAGCAGCGGCTTTTGTTAGAACTCTACCCACATAGAACTCTACCCACAAGTGTGAGATGCATCGTGGTCACCACTGGTTGGCCATATGTGGGGCAGTTGCACGGGATACTCAGTGTCCTTCAGGAAACTAAGCACTGTCCTGTCTTCAGGCTTGTCCAAGATTAAATTTGGATTCCAGCTCACTGGATTCCAGTGCTTTTGTGGTTTAGCAATAGCCCAATAAACCGCAGTTTATTTAATGTTTAGTCTAAGTGAGTGGGCTACATTGACTAAACACTCAAGATCTTCCCACAGAAAACTGAGTCCCTTACTGCTATCTCCATTATTTTTTTTCTTTAGAACATTTGTTAACACAACCAGCTTTCACTGTGCTAATGAAAGCAAAGTTTTGGTGCAGATTACTAAGGTGAATGAGACCGGCTGTGAAATGTTACTTTTTTTTTTTTGTATTTTATTTTTTTTCCATTTATTGTTATTAGTTGGAGGCTAATTACTTTACAATATTGTAGTGTTCATTGCAGCACTGTTTATAATAGCCAGGACATGGAAGCAACCTAGATGCCCATCAGCAGACGAATGGATAAGGAAGCTGTGGTACACATACACCATGGAATATTACTCAGCCATTAAAAAGAAATGTTACTTTAAAACACAAAGCAAGAGAATTGAGAGTTTTCTCAGGCTTTTAAAAGAATTCTCACCAAAATATTCTTTCCCTGAGAACTAAACAGGACTGGTCCCTTGAATCTCCACCTGGTTCTTCATTTTTTCTGCTGATAGGTTTTTTATTTCTCTCACTCTACTAATAGGATGGTAACATTTGTTTCTAGTGGTTTGTCTGCTAGCACCCTGTTTGCACTGTTTAACCACCCTGGACCCTGATCCATCAGACTTTACCTTGGTGCTTCCCAGGAATGACTCCCAAGCTTCTTGGGGTTGCATTCCACCATGTTCCGGTATGTGGTCAGAGAGCAATACAGTGTTCATGTGGCCTCTGCTCGTAGCAGAAGATAAGGAAGCACCTCTAGTTTACGGCCTCCCCAGCCTTCCCCTTCTGGAAGGAAATTTTTATCATCAGGAATAGCTTGTGTGAGAGAAGTCACAGGTGGCCATCAGGTCTGTGTTCAGGGTCTTAGTGTCACTTTTTTTTTTTTAAAAGAAAATCCTGGGTCATTTTCTCTTTTCTTATATTGCTTTTGTTATTATTTAAAATTTATTTATTTTTGGCTGCACTGTGGGGCATGCAGGATCTTAGTTCCCCAGCCAGGGATGGAACCCATGCTCTCTGCAGAGCAAGTGCAGGGTCTTAACCACTGGACTGCCAGGCAGGTCCCTTAGTGTGACTTTTAAAGGGGCTCAATGTCCTGGCTGACCTCAATCCTGAGGTTCACCTGCTCCTCCAGGGTTGGTGCAGGGCTTGTTTCACTGTGCTCCACTCAGATGACAGAAGCCCTAGTGTAGAGCTTGTTTTGGGATTGTGTGCTTTTCATTCTGAAGACACAGGGGAAAATCAGAACGTGAAGCACTGGACCTGTGTGCATGTGCACTTCTGCCTTTCATCACCATCTTCTGAGTCCTCCCTGCTCCCAGGTGCATCGCGGGAATGGAGAGCATCATTTCCCAAGATGACAAATGGCACCCTTGAGTTCAACTGTTCTTCCTCAAGCTGAGAGTGTGATTTACATCTTTCTTCGATAAACAGTCAACTGATTTGGACCAGTATTTATGAAAGACAGAGGATGTGATAGTTGGATGGCATTGCTGATTCAATGGACATGAATTTGAGCCAATTCTGTGAGATAGTGAAGGACAGGGAAGCCTGGCGTGCTGCAGTTCATGGGGTTGTAAAGAGTTGGACATGGCTTAGTGACTGAGCAATGACAAATAAATGGTTACTATTTATATAAAGTGTACATAGATAAGAAACTATTTCCTCCTAGCACCAAAGCCATTAGCTGATAAGCACAATAGCAATAATTATTTGATATGAAAATTTGTGTCTATGTGAGAAACCCAAGTGCAAATAGTAGAGAGGTAAAGTTCAATGTTCTGAACAGTTGGTAAATTTTATGTATCATCACACCCGATCGTGAAAACAACACACATAGGCCCACAGGTCGCCTTGCTGATCCTCAAATGGGTCAAGCAGACTTCTGCATCGGAGCCTCTTCCCTGCTCGTTCTTCTATCTTCAATACTTTCCACCCAGCTACTTTTCTGTGTAACTCCTCTCCTTCTTCCCCCAAGTTTCTGTTCAAATATTATGTCAATAGATCACCTGCTTTGAAGCACCCCGTATAAAACGGCATCTTCCTATCCCCCCCAGTCATCCTCTGTCCGTCTTACGTGGTTTATTTCTCTTGCATGGATTGCCACCTGACATATTTTCACTTTGGCATATTGGTTTGCAAGTCTTTCTTTTGTTCTTTGTTGAATTCTAAGAAACTAGAACAATGCCTTGTACAACATAGGCACTGACTATTATTCATGGAATGAGTGAATACAGACAGTCTGGAAGCTTTATCTTTCAACCTCACAAGGCAAGACTTATTTTTGGCACTGCTTCGGCTCTGGGATATTCTTTTTAAGAAATTAATAGTAGTCATGGAAACAATTTATTAAGTGCCTGTCATTTTCTGGTCACTTTTATGGTATCACATTATTTTTTTTCTCTCTCTCTCTTTTCTGCCTCTGGGATTCAGGCCCCCAGGGCCTTTGTTCCTTAGCTTGCAAGGCCTGTTTTGCCCATAGCCATTTCCCAGTCCTGTTCGGAAATGGCTGTAGGTCTGTTTCATACCTACCAACACACATTACAGGCATACATACTTCCAGAAAGACATGACTAGAGATTTCATAGCTTTCATTTTAAAAGTTTGGTCAGTTATGCATCAGATGGTACCTATATTATTTTATCTTTACAGGAAATCTATGATAATAATTTTATCCCCGATTAAAAAATGAGTAAAAGGTAGCTCAGAGAGGTCTAACAATCTGGCCAGGGCCACACAACAAGTAAGAAGGGGAGCCATGACATCAAACCATATCCTTGTGCCAAAGCCAAGGCTGATGCCATCTCATTAGATGAGCTCTCAGGAAGACAGCAAGCAAAGCAAGATGTTGCACTGCTTACTGAGCAAAGCTCAGCCTCATGAGCAGTAGCTAAGAGCTAGTTTAGCTAACTAGCTAGCAAAGACCTGGCTTGGAATCCTAGCTCTGTTCCTGAAAAGAGTAAGGCATCAAGCCAGTTCTCTCTTTGTCTCTCTAGCTCTACTTTTAAAATCAACTTAATTGAGGTAAAATTAATATACACTAAAATATACCCATTTTAAGCATGCAGTTTTAATGAGTTTTGATAAATTTATGTACTTTGTAACCACTGGCACAATTAAGATATAAAGCATTTTGTAAAAGATATAAAATATTTCCATCACTCCAAAAAGCTCCTTTGTGCCCCTTCACAGTCAAATTCTCACTTCCTACCTCTCTTCCCTCAAGGAATCAGGCAACTAATTCTATGCTTTGGGTCTTCAGAGATTAGTTTGTGTTTTCTAGAACTTCAGATAAATAGAATCAGGCAGTATACAGGCCTTTGTATTGTTGCTTATACTCGGCAAGATGTGTTTAGATTCATCCATGTTGTTGTGTGTACCAGAAGTTCATTTTTTAAATTGCTGAATATGCTCTGTTGTATGCAATTTATTTATTCATTCTCCCGCTGATGGACATTTGATTGTTTCCAATTTAGGTTGTTATGAATAAAGCTGCTGAAACTATTTATGTGCAAGTCTTTGTGTAAACATAAGTTTTTATTTCTCTCGGGTAGAGATTTAGGAATGGACTTACTCGGTTGTCCTTGTAAACACGGGGAGTTCATGTTGAATTTTAGAAAAAACTGCCAAACTCTCTTCAAGCAGAGTTGTACCACTGAGACATTTCCTAGCATTGCGCTGCTCATTTGTAAAATGAAGATGTTTGATTAGATGATCTCTAAATTCCCTTCTGTTTTGTGATTCTAGGACCTGCTGTGCTAGAATTTTTACCTTTTCCTGTCTCAAGGTAGTATAATTTGTTATTCCTTCTTTTTTAAAAATTGTATCTTTTTTGTTTGTTTGGCTATACTGTGTGGCTTCCAGGGTCTTAGTTTCTCAACTAGGGATTGAACCTGTGTCCTCATCAGTGAAAGCAGAGTCCAGTGAAAGCACTGGATCACCAGGGAATTCCCTTCTTTCACATATCTTAATTTCTACAGATTTGTCTTGTACCTGTTAGTATTGTTGATGATGATAATGATAAGAGAAAGCTATCATTTTTTGATAAATTTATGTGTCAAGCATAAGGCTAAGTGTTTTACTTAAATTTTTCTATCTAATCCTCACACTAAACATTTTCAGTAGATAGCATTTTTATAATCTATCTTTGTGTTGAAGCAGCTAAAGATCAGAGAAGTTAAGTAATTTCCCCAAATCAACAGCATTATTAAGTGTCAGAGTTGGGAAGCAAAATTAGGTCTGTCTTGATCACTTCTAAATTACTAATTTATTAGCTTTTGTTCTGATGTCCTGGTTGATACTGCATCTTTTATGACCTTAAGATCTACCTTGCACAATTCTGGACCTCCTTCACCTTCTCCGTGTTTTTTACCAGTTTTTCTTCCACACCCTGGCATGACATCAGTGTTCAATGATCCAGCAACTTTCCAGAAGGCACCAAAAAAAAAAAAGGTAGTTTAGAGTGAGGCAAGCTTAAGATCATCTTACTTATGTCAGCTCCATTAAGTTTTCATTAACAGTCAGAATGGGGTTCCTTAAATCAGCATAATGCCAGTAAGCATTACTTTGAAAAAAGAAATGCTTAACCAATAAGATATCCTATCTACATTTTGTCTGAATCTAGAAAGCCCAGTCACTTCAAAGCATCATAGAGGTCATTGCTATTTTGCACTGGACAATTAGCATCATCCTTCTCATCAAGTGGTGAAATTACCATGTTAGCTCTTTGCAGATCAGAACGTATTAGTGGCTCTTCATGCTTTTCTATGCAGTCATCATTAGGCATAACACGGATTCGGATACTGAATATTACCATTTAGATTAGTGAAGAATTGTGTGCATATACTAAGCATTTCCCTCTCAATTGTTTTTTCAGTATATGTAGGGCAAAAGCCAAAACTGTATCACTCTCATTCTTCACATGACCATATAATGCTTAAGCTTCATTATGTGGCTTGTGAGTAAACCATTTCTGACTTTCACATTATTTATAGTGCTTATCAAGTAATACCATTAAAAAAAATCAAGAACATTTATTGACTTTAAAGAGTCCTGATGGGACTTCTGAAATTGCTTTTCCTGAAGTGACCTCTGCTCTACGCTCTACCTAGAGACTTGAGGAGTTGACTCAAATCCCCAATCCCTCATGAGTGTGTTCCGACTATTTTATTTTCACTGTTCTCAGTTTTTGAATTTCTAAATCATTTATAGTCACCTCTGGACATTTTAAAATTTAATTATGTGTTGTATTTTATCACTTGTGTTTCACTTGTAGAGAGACATCGTGGAATCCAAGACAGAGTATGAACACTGAATTCAGACAAACATGGACTTTTCCATTTAAAAATGATGTGACTCTGGGCAAACTCCATGTCTTCTATAGGACTCAACTGCCTCATCTTGAGAAGCAGATAGCACTGCTTACAAATTATGGTAATAACAGCTGTCTTATGAGGTCCGTGCAAACCTTAAATGACTTAATACATGGAAATAGGCATGTGGAAAAAGCCAAACAAATGGGAGCCCCCCACCCTTTTCCCCAGTGGTGATTTTAAATTCCCTGAGGTAGAACCAGGTCTTATGCCTCTGGATGTATTGCATCCATGTATTCATTTAATACAAACTTATTCAGCACTTAGCTTTGTACTAAGCAAAGAACTCAGGACCATGAATAGTCATGAACAAGCCAAGCTTCCCTTTCCTGTGGACTTATGATCTAGTAGATTGTAGACCTATACAAACGTTCACCTGACTTATGATGGTTCAATGTAAGATTTTGTTGTTTTGATTTTTAAAAATTTATTTTTTAATTCATTCTTTACTTTAAGATGATGTGAAAGCAAAATGCATTCAGTAGAAATGGTACTTGGAATTTTGATCTTTTCCCAGCCTAGCAGTATTTGGTACGAGGCTCTCTTGTAGCATTGCGCAGGAACAGGTTGCAGCTCCCAGTCAGCCCCACGGTCATGAGGGTGAACAGCCGATACACTGACAACCATCCTGGATCCAGATACCAAGTCTGTTTTTCACTTTCAGTACAGTATCCAATAAATTACATGAGCTATTCAACACTTTATTCTAAAATAGACTTTGTGTTAGATGATTCTGCCCAACTGAAGGCTCATGAAAGTGGTATGAGCACATAGGCTAAGCTCTGATATTCAGAAGGTGAAGTGCATTAAATGCAATTTTGATATATGATGTTTCCAACTTAGGGTGGCTTTAGCAGGATGTAACCTCCAACTCTTGCTGGAGTAGTGAAAAAACATATTTTTATGATGGTGCCTCTTCTCACTCACTTCATGTTTGTACTTCCATTTTTTTTTAAAGCTGTTGTGGGGATTATATTTTGGCAACAGAGGGGGTGTCTTGTCCATTCACATTCAATCTTTCCTAGACAGAGTCTTCTTAGATTGTGGGGTGTCAAAGGGATCAGTTTTACCCCAGCAAGTAGGTCATATTCAGGGGTCAGAGTCCCCCATTTTCTGGAGGATTTCTCGAAGGGGAAGATTACAAGTCTACAAGGGGAGGGTTATAAATTTGATGCCCTCCCAACACGACCCATACCCTTCCTGGGGTTGGGAGGGGAAATATTCCTCAAGTGTTCACCGTGGGTGAAGCACTGCATTAGGTACCAAGAGGACTTCCCTGAAAGCTCAGTTGGTAAAGAATTCACCTCCAATGCAGGAGACCCTGGTTCGATTCCTGGGTTGGGAAGATCCCCTGGAGAAGGGATAGGCTACCCACTCCAGTATTCTGGCCTGAAGAATTCCATGGACTGTAAGAGTCAGACACAACTGAGCAACTTTCAGTTTAGGTACCAAGAATAATTTTGCATTGAAGAAACATATGATTTAGACAGGAAATCAACTTACATGCATTTAACTGAAAAGGTAAATTGTAACACAGAGCAAGATCATTTCAAGTAAGAGGAGGCCCAGAGCAACTAAAATTACTAGATAAAATACAAAATTCTTTCATAAAAGCATTGAAGATGTAACATTGTATGGCAAGGGTTATTTAAGAGCTTTGGTTTAGAGAGTTGAGCAGATCACTGCTTCAACTTTGAGGACATTTGCTGATCTAGTTTAAATTAAACTGTCAAACATAGCTGTGGGTTTGAAGGGCTCAGTTTGAAGGGGAACCAAAACACGCCAAGTTCATAGTCAGATCTGGTCACTGTCACAGGCAATGTTGGGCAGATGGATCAGTAGTAGCTTAGTGAAGTCTGAGATTTAAGTTCAACCTAAGTAGAACACCTAGGTGCTTGTTGTAGGCATAGAAGAAAATCTCGTTGTAAAGTCATGGACTAGACCAAGTGCTCAGACCAGAGCCAACAGGTTCAGAATGGAGAGTGGGAGGCAAAACTTGGACTTTTAGTTGGGGTTGGGTTTGAGCAGCTGAATCTTTTAAAGCCAATGGGCCAGGCTGAACATCTCTGGGCATTCCTCATTTGACTGTGCTTCATTTCATTGCACTTTAAAGATACTGCATTGTTTTTTTTTTATAAGTGGATGGTTTCGTGGCAACCCTGTGTCCGGTAAGCTGTCGGCACCATTTTTTTTCAACAGCATTTGCTCACTTCGTATCTCTGTGTCACATTTTGGTAATTCTCACATTATTTCAAGCTTTTTATTTTTAAGTCTTCAAGATTCCTCCATGTTTTAGCAGGTGTCAGCATTTCATTTCTTTCTAATGCTGAATTTTATGTATATATATATATGTATATATATGTATAAACACTTTGTTTATCCATCCATCAATGGACACTTGAATTGCTTTGCTTTCATCTTTTGGCTGTGTATAATGTTACTATGAAGGGTACAAATAGAATATACAAATATCTGTTTCAGTGTCTACTTCAGATTCTTTGAAGCATATATTCAGGAGTGGAATTGTTGGATCGTATGGTAGGTAATTCTGGGGCTTGCTCGGTGGCTCAGCGGTAAAGAATCTGCCTGCAACGTGGGAGACCTGGGTTCGATCCCTGGGTCAGGAAGATCCTCTGGAGGAGGGCATAGCAACCCACTCTAGTATTCTTGCCTGGAGAATCCCATGAGCAGAGGAGTCTGGCAGGTTACAGTACATAGGGTTTCAAAGAGCTGCACATGACTAAAGCAACAACATGCAGCACACGTGGTAATTGTTTAATTTTTTGTTCAGTTCAGTTCAGTTGATCAGTCACATCTGACTCTTTGCGACCCCATGGACTGCAGCACGCCAGGCATCCTTGTCCATCACCAATTCCTGGAGTTTATCCAAACTCATGTCCATTGAGTCGGTGATGCCATCCAACCATCTCATCCTCTGTCATCCCCTTCTCCTCCTGCCCTCAATCTTTCCCAGCATCAGGGTCTTTTCCAATGAGTCAGCTCTTCACATCAGGTGGCCAAAATATTGGAGTTTCAGCTTCAGCATCAGTCCTTCCAATGAACACCCAGGACTGATCTCCTTTAGGATGGACTGGTTGGATCTTGCAGTCCAAGGGACTTTCAAGAGTCTTATCCAACACCACAGTTCAAAAGCATCAATTCTTTGGTGCTCAGCTTTCTTTACAGTCCAACTCTCACATCCGTACATGACCACTGGAAAAACCATAGCCTTGACTAGACGGACCTTTGCTGGCAAAGTAATGTCTTTACTTTTTAATGTGCTATCTAGGTTGGTCATAACTTTCCTTCCAAGGAGTAAGTGTCTTTTAATTTCATAGGAACTGCCATATACCTAGAAATATTTTGAAATATTGATACCTAGTGGAATCCAGGCCTCCAGACTTGTTTCTTCATCTTCCAAGTCATTTTATTTTATTTTATTTTTTTCCAAGTCATTTTAATGTGCACTCAAGATAGAGAACCACCGCCAGAGCCAACAGTGAGGTTTCAGCTTCCTCTTCTCTGATCAACCTTTTCCATCATTATTGTATTTGTGATGGTGCTTTGTGATCAGTGATCTTTAATGTTTATATTATGGATAACTGAAGGCTCAAATGATGGTTAGCATTTTTTTAGCAGTAAAATATTTTAAAATTAAGTTATGTGCATTAATTATAATAAAATACAATAAAAATACATAAAGGTATGTATTTTTAAGACATTATGCTTTATATACTTAATAGACTACAGTACAGTATATACATAACTTATATGTGCACTGGGAAATCAAAACGTTCATGTGACTTGTTCTATTGTGATATTCACATTGTTGTGGTTTTCTGGAACTGAACCTGCAATATCTCTGAGGCATGTCTGTAATATAAAACAATAAAGAAGGAAAAGACTTTTCACCATGTGAAGCTTGTATTATCAGCAATGTTTGATGAAATGTTAACATTTGGTCCCCATTTTATTCCCTTCCCCCAATTCCAGCTATATTAAAGAGTTAAATGTAAAATGTCCACTTATTATCACAAAAAAGAAAAACTTCAAAGAAATATGTTATCATGTATTTCTGGAATAGTGAAGATTTTCTACATTTAAAAGCAATGGTAACTATCAAGAAGAAAATATTAAGAGAAGTAATTCTACTAAGAGCAAAAAACCTTACATTTAAAAGCAAAACAAAATATTGGTAATATATTTAAAATTTAAATTTACATTTACAATTTAAAATTACATTTAAATGTAAATTTAAGTTTACATTTACTTTTTAAAAATTTTTTTTATTTTTTAAAAAAAATTTTTTATTTTTCAGTGTGTTTTGTCATACATTGATATGAATCAGCCATAGAGTTACACGTATCCCCCATCCCGATCCCCCATCCCACCTCCCTCTCCACCCGTAAGTTTACATTTAAAAGCAAAACAAAATATTGGTAATATATTTGCAGTAAATATAACCAAGGGTTAATATCTTAAAACAAAAAGAATATACTAAATCTAAATAAAATGCTAAGATCCCAATAGGTAGTAAAAATGAAGAGATATTAATATAAAAACATAACTAGATAAACCAAAGGATATGTTAACATTGATATTTGTTGTTGTTATGTCCGACTCTTTGCAATCCCATGAACGGCAGCATACCAGACTTCCCTGTCCTTTACCATCTCCCAGTGTTTGCTCAAATTCATGCCCATTGAGTCAGTGATGCCTTCCAATTATTTTATCCTCTGTCACCCGCTTCTCCTCTTGCCCTCAATCTTTCCTAGCACCACCGTTCGAAAGCATCAGTTCTTCAGTGCTCAGCCTTCTTTACGGTTCCAGCTCTCACATCTGTACATGACCACTGGAAAAACCACATGTGTGCTTAGTAGCTCATTTGTGCTCAACTCTTTGCAACCCCGTGAATTATAGCCCATCAGGCTCCTGGGTCCATGGAATTCTCCAGGCAAGAATATTGGAATGGGTTGCTATTCCCAACTCCAGAGGATCTTCCCCACCTAGGGACTGACCTGGGTCTCCGGCATTGCAGGCAGATTCCTTACCGTGGGACCCACCAGGAAAAAATGTAGCTTTGACTACAGTGGACCTTTGTCAGCAAAGTGATATCTTTGTTTTTTAATATGCTGTCTATGTTTGTCATAAGTATTATCTAATATCTAATATTATAATATTAGATACTATTTATTGAATATTTATTATATACTAGATGTCATGTTATGTACTTTGCCCATATTGTTTTATTTAATCCCCACAAACCTTTAAACTAGGTTCTATTAAGACCCTAGGTTTATAGATGAGTAGGTAGCAGGAGAGGTTAGGTGGCTTTGTGGCTGAGTTTTCTCTCTCAATTCTTTTTGTATTTATCATATTTGTGTGTGTGCTCAGTTGCTGTCATGTCCAACTCTTTGAGGCCCTGTGAACTGTAGCCCGCCAAGCTCCTCTGTCCATGGGATTTCCCAGATAAGAATACTGGAGAGGTTGCCATTTTGTTTTCCAGATCTTCCTGACCCAGGGATTGAACCTGAGTCTCCTGCTTGGCAGGCGAATTCTTTACCACTGAGTCACCAGGGAAGCCCTTATTGGAATTAACCTGTTGTTATTCTCATTATCTTTATCAATAAGTATTTATTGTGTATTATGCACACATGCATGCTAAGTCGCTTCAGTTGTGTCCAACTCTTTATGATCCTGTGGACTATAACTCACCAGGTTCCTCTGTCCTTGGGATTCTCCAGGCAAGAATACTGGAGTGGGTTGCCATGTCCTCCTCCAGGGGATCTTCCCAACCCAGGGATTGAACCAGCATCTCTTGAATCTCCTGCATTGGCAGGCAGGTTCCTGGCAGGCTACAGTTCATGAGATTACAAGAGTTGGACACAACTTAGCACTATCTTTCTTTTCTTTCTTTACCACTAGCACAACCTGGGAAGCCCCATTGTTTATTATAATCTATAGAAATAGTGTCAGACTCATTTCATTTTACAGAATTACCTTTAGCAGATTCTAGCATACTAGAGTTATCTAATCTAGGAATACTGTGAACCAATAAAATAGGTACTTCAAATTATTGAATTACAATACAATATTACATAAAATTCAAGCTTTTCTATGTAATTTATAGGATCTGATTTTAAAAAACTACATGATTTTAGGATTACAATCTTAAATTTCTTTTGGAACCTTAGGCAAAAAACTTGGGAAAAATTTTTAGAGAGGTAGTGACAAGAGAAAATTTTATTTTGGTCTGTGTAGGGTATTTTTGTTTGTCTAATTGTTTTGCTTTGCTTTTGGTCTAGTCTTGCCAATTTTAAAGCCTCCACCCTTTAAAAAATTACCCTTCTTTTTAACTCCTAAAGGCCAAGAGTTTAATTTTCAATTAGTTTTATAGAAGTCCATATGCATTGCATATATTTGGTAAATATACTTGACAGATGATAATTTCAGAAAATTTTGTTTATTTAAGCTGACAAAAAAAAAAAAGACTTGCAAACCAATTGATTCCAACATCTGTCATATTTGGACAGAGTGTTTAAACCACAGTTTGAATGTAAATTGAGTTTTGGCTGGCAAACAGGTTCATATTTCAGAAATGGTTTACCTCAAGAACATTTTGAGGATAAATGTTTTTTACCTTTTCCAAACGTTTATGCTAATTCAAGCATGGGTGAGTTTAAAGGCAGAGGAGAAAGCTCTTGGCGAGGGAGGGATTAAAGACAGTGGTGAGAAGATTGTACCACTATTATCCCAGCATGAAGACGTGTATATTTGAGTTCTCTTTTCCCTTCTTAACTCTTATCAAACCAGTCAACCAGTCTTATAAATTCACTGTCTACAGTGGTTCTCCATTGGTTCCTTTCTTTCCCCATTTACATTGCTAGTATTCCAATTTAGTCCCCGACCCCCTTACTCCTAGGCTATTAAAATAACTTAATATTTCATTTCCTTGATTCTGGTTTCTCCTACCTTCATTCTGTCTCACTCAGGGCACCAGACACATTTTCTTAAAGGACAGCCTTCCCCATCGTGCTCTCCCACACAGAATTTTTTACTACTTTCTTTAAGTTTGAATTCCTTAGCCGATACTGCAAATTTCTACACCTAATTGGTGATGCCACACATTTGGTCTAATTTGCTGGATTTTCAGGTGTTTCCAGCAGTCTGGGATGGTGAGACGTTCCCACTTCCTGCCTCTTACTACTCTCCAAGCATATTTCACACAATCCTGGCTGCGTGTTTTTGTTCAGGTAATTATCCATTTTCTCAAACTTGGTTTTCCATTTTAATAATATATTTTAGGAAGGTAGAGAAGTTGTATAAAGTTTGTCTAGATTCCTGAGCCTAGGTGTTGCGTCTTCCTCCTTTATAAAATAGACTATTTTTCAGGGAAGTTTTATGTTTGTAGCAAAATTGAGTGGAAAGTACACAGAGTTCCCATACAACCCTTCCTCCCACACATGCACAAACTTTCCTACTATAAACACCCCAAATCAGAGCCGTGCACTTGTCACAGCTGATAAACCTACATCAAAATTATCCAAAACCATCGTTTACATCAGGGTTCATTTGCTCTTAGTGTTGAACATTCTTTGGGTTTGGACCCATGTATGACAGCATCATCTTCCATTTTAATATCACACAGAACACTTTCACTGCCCTAAGATTCCTCTGTGCTTTTCTTTTTTTTAATAACTTTGACTTCTAGCCTCGTCTCTAAAATAAGTTATTTATTTATTTATTGACTGTGCTGGGTCTTTGTTGCTGTGGGCAGGCCTCTCATTGCACTGAAAACTACATTACTTAGCTGTGTTAGAGAATACACAAGGGAAAGAAACTGCTTTAAACATGAAACTTGAAAAAATGACAGTGTCGGAGGAAAACATCTTTGCATTATTCCCCTCTTATGAGCACATATACAAATCTGATTTGTAATATGAGCAGCAGACTTTTTGAATGAGGAAAAAGATTAATATGTGCAAATGCGTGATGTACGATACAAAAAAGAATGGAAAAGCCACATGCTTGTTCTAATAAATTAAAGAGCCAGCATAAAATAAGAGGTGTTTTTGATCATCTCGGTCCAGAAAGAGACAAGAGCAATTCTCAAAGAAGGTTTCATTTAGCCTTTCTACATCCATACACATTGTACCTCAATTTTTATAAAGTACACATAAAGAGTAGAGCCCCAAATTGGCAATTAAATATCCAACATTTACTTATTTGCTCATCTGGGTTGCTTTATAATGGTCTGTTGTTTTGACGCCTGATTAAAAAAACCTCTAAGTTTAGCGAAACTTGGCAAATACACTTACAAGAGTGGGAGTTAGACTGGATTTGAATGTAGGCTTGGGAAGTTGATATGCTTGAGTCTCATCTTCACATGAAAATATTTACAGATTTTGCTGGATTCATTAGTAAATAGAGATAGAATAGCTAGCGCAGAACTCAACATTCAATAGTGGATGGGGATAAATCTTATTGAGAGGACAATGTGGTGGAAATAACCTAGACTGGGGATCTGCATGAATTTTATCTGGTCCTGATTGGAGGATTGACTTTTGAGGGATATTTGTGTCATCTTTCCCACCTTCAATTTCCTCATCTCTAAAATGAGAAAACTGGACTAGATCAGCTGGTTAAACATTTTTGTAGTAACCCAACCCTTTGTGTAAATGAAGTCTTAAACAAAAGGTCAGTGTTTGGAAAATGATAAAAGCAGAGCTGGTAGGGTTAAACCTAGCAAGTGGAGCCGGAGCCAACCCCTCGACCTCCCCTCTCACCACCTCCCAGGACTGCCCGGGCACCTCCTGTGACATCTTGGACTCAGCAGAGCCTGGGAATAAATGATGGCCGAGATGCTCTGGACAGGTCTTTCTGCTCTGTGGATGTGTCTACAGTATAATGGCTTGATGATTTTTTTTTTTTTAATTAAACCAACAGTTTATTGTGTCTCTCTCAGAAAAAGCCCAGACAGTATTCTTTATAACAAGAATGATGGAATGATGCAGTCTATCTTAACAATTAAATATGCTTAGTGACCATTGCTCAAAACTCATTAAAGAATGAACCAAAATGCCATAAGAGTGTGACTTGGTGACTCAGACAAGAAAGAATCTGCCTGCAATGTGGGAGACCTGGTTTGATCCCTGGGTTGGGAAGATCCCCTGGAGAAAGAAATGGCTAACCACTCCAGTATTCTTGCCTGGAGAATTGCATGGACAGAGGAGCCTGGTGGGCTACAGTCTGTGAGGTCACAAAGAGTCGGACACAACTAACACTTTCACTTCATTTTCATATCTCCAATCAGTCCCATACAACCATAGCTATCATAACTGACAAAGTGAAGACAGTGTATGCATTTTTAACCTGTCACTTGATTTCCATCAGAGAGATGTTATCAGCTCCATACAGGTCAAAGCAGAATTCCCAAAGTGAATAAGTTTAATTATTAAAGTTTTTGTGGAATATCCTCAATTCTAATCAGATTTAATTAACTGGATACTAGAGTGAAAAATTTGGCTTAAAACTCAACATTCAGAAAACTAAGATCATGGCATCCAGTCCCCTCACTTTGTGGCAAATAGATGGGGAAACAAGGGAAACAGTGAGAGACTTTAGATACAGACAGAAAAATGTAAATGCTTTCCTTTACCAAGAGTGTGTTTTTCCTAATCTGCTTGAGAATCCTAAGTATTTCAGAGACCCTCTCTGAATCATCTGATGACACAGAGTTCATAAGGATTCAGGTCTATCTGGATTTTTCAAAGGCATGATGGGTAAATAGTCTTTATGTTTCAAATTATAGTGCAAACATTTCCATCCTGATATTAATATTTATGGATTTTTTGAGTTTCAGTGAATAGTTCTCCTGATAATTCCCAAATCTTCAGAAAAACCTTGCTTTCATAAGTAACAAATTGTGTTATTATCCACATCTGTTCTCATTTTCTATAGGCTTAAAAAGTCCCTATTTATTATGGGAGCCAAAAGAAATCACTCTTCACCAGTGTCTATCGAATTCTGGCTCATTTTCTCACTTAATTCTTTATTTGCCAATGAAATGCTTATCCAAAATAAATAAGGGACCTACTAAACTGCAGTGATTAACTTGCAATGAGTCTCAGATTCCATTCACTTACGGAAATGGAATAAAATCCAACACTTTAGTTATACTGTTGTGATGTCAGTGGCCCAATTAGGCTGTTAGAACTGCAGGAGTTACTACTTTAATATCACATTAGCACATCATTAACTTGAACCATACCAAAGCAGTATGAAAATGAACAATTTTCATTTTTTAAAAGAGACAATATGAACTTTTCCTGCTGCTTAAATTTGTTTCACGTGTCTATTGGGATGGGGGTGGTAACAGAGGATATGAAGAGTGCAGTTATATTTTAAATTAATAACAAGTTGCTCTTGAAAAATGTGTATATTTAGAAATTAAATCTAGGGTATATTTTTAAAAAGAAAAATTAGATGAATCCTTATATATTAAATTTTTTGGTATGCCTTTGTCTGTATAATTTTGTATAGCTTTGTTAGCTGCCTGAAAATCTTTTCTGGATCAAGATGGGTTAGAAATAAGCAAGTAAGCAAATACATGAAACACTATCTTTTCTATTTCCAAATTATACCTACTGACTGAAGCTCTAAAGAAATATTTTGAATGGATGATTGCTATTATCTATGTGGCCAAATTATTATTATTTTTTAATTTGACACACATATCCCATTTTATTTTTATTATAATTTCAAATTGTAAAGTACTTTATAATTTCTAGTTGATGCAGCAGTAAAGAATCCATCTACCAATGCAGGAGACTCAGGTTCAGTTCTTGGATTGGAAAGATAACCTGGAGGAGGAAATGGCAACCCACTCCAGTATTCTTGCCTGCAAAATTCCATGGACAGAGGATCCTGGCAGGCTATAGTTCATGGGTTCGGAAAGAGTCAGACACAACTGAGCATACATGCACTTGCAATTTCTAAAGCACTTGAACAGATAATAGCACTATTTCATCTTCATGTTACCTTGTAATATGGTCAGAGCAAATATCCAGCTCTTCATTACGCAGATGAGGAAATTGGGTTTTGACACTTTAATGCTAAATGACATCCTAAGTCAACACAAATCCATTTCCATTGTTTGTTTCTGCATGACTTTGGAAAAATTACTACTCAATTCCTCAGTTTTGACATCTGTAAAATGGGAACAAGCAGATAAGTATTGCAAGATTGCTGTGGGGAATAAATGAGATAGTTCATAAAACTCTTAGTATAGCACCTGAAACATGACAAATATCTATAACTATTAACTGCTGTTATTATCATAGTTTTTGAAAGAAAACTGCTAAAGATAATTAAACTACAGAATGAAATTATAATACAGTATGAAACTGTTTTCACATTGTTGCTACAATACTCGTATAACAATACTCGTATAATGTTAATTGTCCACAAATTTTCTTTAGATTGATTTGCTCAGAATTGCTTCTGGTCCCTTTACTCCTGGGGTTCATTTTCTTTCTTGCTGACATGTGTCCTTCTGTCCTTTCATGAGGGCCCGTGAGGAGTAAAGATGTTTATATTTTGTACACCTGAGAAAAGCCACAATTTTTGCCTTCATTTCTAAATGACGGTTTAGCTGGGGGGAGACTCTGGCTGTTGCCAGTGGGAAGGCTGGCGTCCCTCTGACTGTCGCCTTGGTTGGCCATCCGTCCTTTCTCTCCGGTAACTTTCAGGACCAGGAGAAGAGTCTGGTTGTCCTTCCTGCTCTGCACTTGTACTATTATTCACTGATGGAGGAACTTACCTTTATTGATTACATTTGATGTTAAGCTACCACTTTGAATTAGATGCTCGTGGATATATTGAAGTTAGCATCACTTAAAAGAAAATATTCTTTCCCACCATTTCCTGTATTATTTTCTCCTGGAACACCTATTAAGGCATATGTTAGAACTTCTCGTTCCATTCTTCCTGTCTCTAAATTTTCAATAGTATTTTCTCATCACTTAATTTTTCAGTTAAATATTTCACCTGCATTCTGGGTGATTTTCTCAGATCTTTTTGTATTCTCTCTTTAGCTGTGCTTAGTCTAATTTTTTATTTGTAGAATTTCTATTTAGTTGTTTAAAATCTGCTTTCTTCTTTTTAAAAATAATCATTTGCTCTTCTTTGCCTTATTTTCTCTTCCTTTATTGCTTGAATAATTAAACATACTGTTTGTAATATTGCATTCTGTTTGCTCTATCCTGAAATTCCTTGGGTATAATTTCTCTTGTAGTTTCTGCTTCTGATATTCTTCCATTTTGGCGTGGTAGATTATGGTCTGTGCGCACATATGGCATGACAGTGCTATGTGGGCATCCCATGCATGCCGCAAGTGGTTGTAGAGTTTTTATATGGACAATGTCATACATGGCTTTCTGGAACCCTGGAGCAGATAACAGTTTCATGCTGATGTTTATTCCAATTCTGGGCTTGAAATGTTCAAACTCTCTGGGCCATGTAGGAGTTCAGGTCCCATGGGCAGTACAGACTCAAGGCTGCAGAATCTGGCAGCATAATCTGCTTTTATCCATGGCCTTGGTCCTGCTGGCTGTGGTGTGGTGATTCAATGCTGGCATAGTGCCTCACAGAAAATGCATACCAAATAAATGCTTATTGAAAGAAAATTTGCAGAATTAGCCTTCATAAGCACCACTTTTACAAGGCTAGAAACTCCTCTGAACTTACTGGCTTTAGTTGTTTCTTATGATTGTTTACATTCCATGTGTCCTTAAAGAATTGTGTTTGTTTTTATGAAAGTTGTTTGATAGTGCAGTTTTGCGTGCTAAGTCGCTTCGGTTGTGTCAGACTCTTCACGACCCCATGGACTATAGCCCACCAGGCTCTTCTGCCCATGGGATTCTCCAAGCAAGAATACTGGAGTGGGTTGCTGTGCCCACCTCCAGGGGATCTTCCAGACCCAGGGATCGAACCTGTGTCTCTTGTGTCTCCTGCGTTGGCAGGATGGGACCTTTACCACTAGTGCCACCTGGGATGTTTTATCCTTCATTAAATTATCATTTTTTTCATTTTTTTTCCCATTGAAAGATAATTGCTTTACAATATTGCGCTAGTTTCTGCCATACGTCAACATGAATTAGCCACAGGGATACGTATGTCTCCTCCCTCTTGAACCTCCCTCCCATCACCCGCCCCATCCCACCCCATCCCGCTCCATCCCACCCCCCTAGGTTTAGTAGAGCACTGGGCTGAGTTCCCTGTGTCACATGGCAAATCCCACTGGCTGTCTATTTTACTTAGGGTGATGCATATGTTTCCATTCTACTGTCTGAATTTGTGTCACCGTCTCCCTCCTATACTGTGTCCACGAGTTTGTTCTCTATGTCTTTTGTCTCCATTGCTGCCCTGCAAATAGGTTCATCAGTACCATCCTTCTAGATTCCATATACATTCATCAAATTATATTTAAATTAAAAAAATTGAAACTGAAACTGGGCATCCTAGAAATTAGGGTCTGAAGACCCCTCTATCAGCTCTTCTTACCCATCCTACCCCTTTAGTAACAATTTGCAAGTTTCCAGAAAGATGCTGCTTGCTGTTCTTAAACTATGTGGTTATACAGTTCAAATATGTAGCATTGTTTCATATCAGATCACTAAAATTCAGGCCCAGCCTTAAGTTAGAAAATTAATAGTCTTGAAAAATAGCCTGAATATCTTGACCACTTTTTGATAAGGGTTTGCTGAAACTTATGAAGGACTGGTATAAAGAAGTTGGCTTTGCAAAGGAAACTTCCACACAGAAACTGACTTTAATTGAGGGCAACTAAAAAGAGAAATTTTCATGAATTGAGGTATGGAGAAGTCATTTTGACTTATACAAGAGTTAAGTTGAATTTCAGTCTAACTAAAACAGCCTATTTTCTTGCCTATCAGACACTGCACATCTGCTTTAATTACTAAAGAAAATGATACATCGACCTGAAGTAAAGAATGTCCACGTTAAAACGAAGGATTATAAGTTCCCCTTCCGGACACCAAAGATTGTGCTTCCCTTCCAGGCACCAGGGTCATACTGACCCACTGTGGACATGTCGGGTTTTTTTCTTTTTTTTTTTGAAATCTTGGAGATATGTATCCCTGACTTGTTGAAAGTTTGTTCTGACAAGATATAAACCTGTGCTGAAAACCAGGCTTTGGGAGCAGTTTCTCAGAGTAACCTGGGAAGTTGACTGCCGGGCTATATAATCTTAAGTTTGGCTCAAATAAAATTCTTTTTTATTCTTATTATTGACTGATTACTGATTATTTTCATTGACACAGTATTAACACTGTTCTAATGTATTTATGGTTGCTGGTACAAGATATACGGAAAAAGTTGCTGAAAAGAAAAAGAAGCCAGCAAAGCTACAGAGAATTTAATTAGTCTATTAATGTAGCTGTCCCAGTGCTCTCTTTACATTTTTACATTCTGATATAAAAGCACATGAAACTAATAAGGAAATAGCTTTGAATCCCACTCATAGCACTATAAAAATATAACAACCATTGTCCCTAAAAAGTCTAACAATATTTACATTAGCTGTGTTATTATTGAACAAGTGGAATTAGTAATGTGCTATTAACTATTTTCACCAAGTTCTGGTAGATATGGTTATCAACCCCATCAAACAGCTAAGGGGTAGAGAGAAAAAATGGAATTTGGCAATGTAAGAACCAGATTCCTGTCTCTCTTTTGCTGGTTAGACGCTGTAAGAGCTTGGGTGTTGAAATTCTTTATTCCTTTGCTTCCCTTCCCCCAAAATGAGGATAATGAGACCTCCTCCACAGAGTTATGGCAAGGATTGAATAACATAATACCTTTAAAGATGCTTCGCAAACTTGAAGCAGCGACAATCAATGCGAGGTCCTTGGTTCTGCCGTGTGGACCTCATCTGGGGGCTTAAAAGAAATGAAAATTCTTGACTAGTTCCTGGTCCTAGTTCCTTCCCAAGTTCTTTCCCAAAGTCCTAGTTCTTAGGACACCCTTATGGCCTTAAAAATTCCCTTTTTCACTTAAGCTAGGCTTTTGAATTAGCTGCAGTGAATCATCTCACTGAGTGAAGGAGAACATCCACAGGCAACTCAGCTCCTCTCCCATAGGACTGTTGGATCTATGACCTTTTTCTCTGCCTGCCCAAGATCCTTTTATAGTCCATCAACTTCCTTTCTTTATCCTTTCCTCTGCAGTAAACTTGGTTGTTTGGATGCTGGATTAGTTATGTGCTTATTTTTTCACGCTTCTCTCTCCATCTCTACACATCTGCACACCCCTCCCCCGCCCCCACCCCTGCACCTTCATGCACATTTTTTTTTTAAACATTTTGTAAATTTCCAGGTCTTGACAAAGTTCCAGTCATCATCCTCAAATATCCTTACCACAGGTTGAAATTCTCTGAATTTCATTGCTCTAAAATAGTAAATTACTTGCTCATGCAGTTAAACAAAATGTAAAATTCTTTGCCAAATCCCTATTGTGTAGAACTTAAACATTCCAGTTTTATCTGCTTTCCTGTCCCACCAGATATCAAGACTGATACACTCCATATCTCATCTCATAACTTCTCAAGGATGAGTGAACTATGTTCAAAAATAGAATTATGGAGATTCAGAGTTGGAAGATATCCAACTTTTTCCCCTTGCAGGGGTCCCTGTTACAACCTTCCTGCTTTTTGGCCATCTAACCTCTTATACACGCTCAGTGATGGAGAGTTGTGTGGCTTTCATAATGAGTGCTTCCTTCCATTAAAATAAAACCTACCTCTTTGTCACATCCAAACTTGGCCCCCACAGAACCCTTTAGAGCAAATATATTCCCTGTGCTCTACAATAGCATCATCTCTCAATTTTTCTTTCTTAGGGTAAACGATATCGACCACCTTTTAAAAAATTTTTTAGATTTATTTTTTTATTGAAGCAATATCATTATATACCATTATACAAGTCTCACATGTACAACATTATATTTCTATTCCTGTATACCCTTTGGTATGCTCATCACTAGACGTGATCTCGATGCAAAAAGACCTTGTCTAAGACATGTTATAGTAAAATCATCAAAAGTCCTTTAAGTGTTTTTTGTTAAGTGGGTTTATGGGGTCATATTCCTTAACATTTTCTTGTAACTATGACCATATTTCACAGTGCCTTTTTAAAATGTGGCCCTTGAAAATTGAACATAATAATTGGAATGTGATCTGAATGTCCATCTCTCTGGAAGTATATAAGGACTATATTTTGCAAAGACTTTTATCATCTTGTTGGCTCCTAAGATCTTTTTCTTTTTATGTTGTTAAGACTTCTGAATTCTATAGTAGGAGTTTAAAACAAGAAATGTAGGACTTATGTAACTACCATCACAATAGTAGTATATAATTGAGAAAATTGGTCACCTTACACTTTCTCTATACCCACTGACTTAGCTGTACCTTACCCTCATCTCCTCCCTATTTTTATAGGCTAAGTTAACCCTCTTTTTTAACCAAAACTAACCTCTCCACCCATGTAATTCACTCTTTTCTTTCTCTCTGGGAGCTTGCCTTAATTCTTTTTGTTTTCTTTCTATTTTTCTGGCTTTGCCACTTTAACTTCTAAACTATTTCAAATCTCTTCCATTACAAATGAAACAATCTGTCTTATAGCAACTACCTTATCTCTTTCCTTTCTTTTATTACCAAGTGTCTTTAAAAAAAGTGCATGCTACACTTACTCACCTATCATTTATTTTTTAAAATATACTTTAATTTGTCTTCCCTCTCAACCACTCTACCGAAATTGTTCCTATTAAGTCTAACAATTGGTCTGATTGTGAAATTTGAAGGTCATTTTAAAGTCCTTATCTTATACGTGATATTGGATACCTAAATCACTCTTCCTTATTGTAACTCTGTTTCCATGGCTTTCATGGCCCAAATCCTTAAGGTTTCCCCCTGTCTCTGTAACCATCTTTTCCAGTTTATCTATGGATTTCTGTTCCTCTTAATGGCTCTTAAAACCTGGAGTGCCCACAGTAACATTAGACTAAGTGTTGATAAAATCTTTGGCTCCTCTCACCTGTGTCTGGCCTCCAGTCTTCTCCTCTTTGTCTTTTTCTCCTTCTTTGCCCATCACAATCATCCTCCATATTGCTTCCTGAATGATCATGTGAAATGCAAGTCTGAACTTGCTGTTTTCTGGCTGAATTTCTGCTTCATGCGTAAGTGATGAAATCCCATTCCTTTACATGACATAGTGTCCGCATTGTTCACTGTGCTTCTCCAGTATCATCTCTCAATTCCTGCACTGCATTTTAGGGCCTAATTTTTTTGCATATACCATATTTGTCTTCAATGCATGTGTCTGTCAGATTGTGTCCTCTGGCTGGAAAACCCCTGCTTAGCTTGAGAGCCTATTTCACTGGGACACCTTCCTTTATCCCTTCACACGCCATTGGATGGGCTTCCCAGGTGGCTCAGCTGGTAAAGAATCCGCCTACAGTGTGGGAGACCTGGGTTTTATCTCTGGGTTGGGAGAATTCCCTGGAGAAAGGAACGGATTCTGGCCTGGAGAATTCCATGGACTATATAGTTCATGGGGTTGCAAACAGCTGGACACAGCCGTGCAACTTTCACTTTCCCCATTGGATGAGTTAGATGTTACTTCTCTGTGCTTGTGTGAATACACCTATCACTGCACTTTTTATGATTCTTTCCCCTCAGTTATTGGAGGAGGAATGGCAACCCATTCCAGTATTCTTGCTTGGAAAATTCCATGGAGAGAGGAACCTGTAGGCTCCATGGCTATAGCCCATGGATCCCATGGGCTACAGTCCATGGGGTTGCAAAGAGTTGGACTCGACTGAGTGACTAAGAACACACACTCCTCAATTAAGCTGAGTATTATGAGGAGCTGGGATAAAACATTTTTCATTTTTTTGTATCTATATCTCCTAACAAAGGGCCTAAATGAATGATTAACCACTATATGGCAATTTGCTACTTACATCATTCTACATTTTTATAAATATCATTCTACATTCATCTTTTATTATAGCTAGTTCTGATTTAGTCCAACATTCCAGGCTGTCCTGCTTTCTTAGTTCTCCAGTTGACCATCAATGCTATTCATTATCTTTCCATTCTTTGTGGTACTGGCAAATTAGACATGCATTCTATCTCAGTCTCAATCCAAATCATCAACAGCAAATGTTGAATAGGATGAATCCTAGGCTAGAATTCTAGAGCTAATGAGTAGTATCCAGCACCTAATGTCTCACTCTTTTTTTTTTTTTGAACAAATTGCAAAAATTAAGTATCTTTGCAAATAGCTCAATTTCAGATGGAACTTATGCATTTGATTCCACCTACTGTCTTATAGTTCCTCTTTTGCCAATGTCTTATCTAATGTCTTCGTTAAAAGACAGTGTAAAACTAATCTTTAATGAAATCTTGTGCTACTACATGAGTTTCATTCTTTCACCACTGAATACTCACCAAAGAATTAAGTGGACTGAATACATTTTATTTGTTAATACAGTAATAAAACATAAGAGCACCGCCACTTTCCATTGGTTACACCAGAGGTCCTCTATTAATAATTGTAACACACAATTTCTCTTTATCATTACTCCAAGGAAAAATATTTCATTATTTGTCAAGCAAATATACAATTTCATCTCCCAGAAACTCATAAAACATCATTTTAAAATTGACTGTAGAAATCTTTAATTTGATAATTAATATATGCACATGCACATACCTTACAAGTGCCAGCTTCTTTTCTAAGTGTCATATAAATATACTATACAAATATATACATTCCTTAGAACAACTTTATGAGGAGACATTATTCTTTATCTGTTTTGCAGCTAAGACACTGAATCACAGAGAGGTTAAGTAACTTGTGTAAGGTTGTACAGTTAGTGAATGATATGGGCGTCCTTGGTAGCTCAGATGGTAAAGAGTCTGCCTGCAATATAGGAGACCTGGGTTGGATCTGTGGGTTGGGAAGACCCCCTGGAGAAGGAAATGGCTACCCACTCCAGTCTTCTTGCCTACAGAATTCCATGGACAAAGGAGCCTGGCAGGTTACAGTCCATGGGGTTGCAAAGAGTCAGACAGGACGGAGTGACTTTCACTTTCACTTGCAATGTTTATCAGGCTTGGTAGAAAATTCTCAAGTGTATAGTTAGCACAAATTCTAACCATCACTGTCCTACCTAACATATAGTCATATCCTTGTCAGAAATGATCACCTCCCTCCATACAACACACCCAACCCTCTTTGCATGCATACTGTTAGTGGGTGGGCAGAGTTCCTGGGTTTAGAGTACCAGTGATGGAAACTGGTGGGTGGGTTTCCAAACATGGTGGGTGGAGAAGAAAAAAAATTTCCATAACCTAATTTGTTTTGTTTTGTTTTTGTGATGAATGCATACATTTATTTTACTTTATTTGGGATATCAAAGAATGTTATTCCATAATTCATGCACATAAAAAGAGAATAAGCAAAATTATAGAACAAATAATCACTGAACAAGAGGTTTTCAGATCACAATCTAATTTGTTTCTGAAAGGCTTCAGAGGGAATTGGGGATGGAAAAAGGCTCATCACTGTCTTCGTTATTATTATAGTCATAACCATTATCTTCATTGTGGTAGGAAATGTTCTTTCCCTTTCCCAGTATTTCTCTCTTGGCCCACAAAAAGGAACTTGGCCCTCCTGACTATATTAGGAAGAAAACCCGGGAGTTCCCCACCCCCAGCTTCACTCCTCCTTGCCTGGGGAGGAGTGAATGAATCATCTGTCTGTAGAATGGCTGGACCCAGGGGGGAGTCCCATGGGGCCTGCCCGTCCTTATTTTGAGATCTTGTCTACTCTGTATCCTAATCTTGCTGCCATGCAATAGGTGATTGAAATCAATTAGTCATGGCTTCTCCATCCTGCCCCTGGGTGGGTAACACTATTTTAGGGTGAGAGGGATACAGAATCCCTTCGTTCATGGGCCTAAACTGAATTTCTAAATTCACAATTAAAGGTAGTACTGCGACCCAACTGACTCATTTTTCATAATGAATATGTATTTCGTAGCCTGCTGTGAGCCATACAGTATCCGAGGTGCTGGGGATTCCACAGTAAACAAAGCGGTGACCCTGCTCCTAAGGAACTTGCAGTCTAGTCAGAGGAGACAGAAAAAGCACACAACATGTCCGATAATGATGAAGGATAGGAAGAAAAGGGAACAGAGCGTGCCTGGTGTTGGTGGGATGGGGCTAGTTCCTATGGGTAGTCAAGGAAAGTTTCTCTGCCCATGTGACACGTGAGCAGAGATTGAGGAAGGGGGCCGTGTGAGCACCTGGGTTAAGAGTTTTCTGTGTGAAGGGAAGAAAGAATAAATTCAAAGGCTTCTGTTCCTTTTTTTCTTTTTGAGTGATAACAGGGAGGTTATTGTGGCGGAAGCAGAGTGAATGAAAGTGGAGAATGTAGGAGATGAGTTCAAAGAGCATGCATGAAAACAAATTCACTGCGGACTTCTCTGGTAGCTCAGTGGTAAGAATCCATCTGCCATTGCAGGGGGCGTGGGTTCAATCCTTGGTCCGGGAAGATTCCACGTGCTGCAGGGCAACTAAGCTGCAACTACTAAGGCCCAGGTGCCCTCTCAGAGCATGTGATCTGCAGCAAGAGGAATCACCGCGATGCAGAAGGCGTCTCACGGCAACTAGAGGGTAGCCCTCCTCCCCACTCGCCACAGCTAGAAAGCCTTTGAATGGCAAGACCCAGCACAGTCGTAAATAAACAAATAAAGTATTTTTTTTAAAGTTCACTGAGGTGCTTCAAAGACAAGGTAAGGGATTCGACTTTTACTTTTCAAGAGATGAGAAATCAGAGGATTTTGAGCAGCAGAATAACATGTGAATTATAACTTATTTATTGAAAAGATGGTTCTGAATTTAGAGTGGGATGTAGACACCACCGGGAAATTGTGGATGTAGGGAGGATGCTTAAAGGCTCCTGTAATAGTTCTGCTGAGAGATGAAGGTGGCTTCATTCAGGGAGGCAGCAATGGAAGTGATAAGATTTGATGTATTGTGGAGGTATTTTCAAGTTAAAGGCAACAAAATTTATTGTACACCGGTATAGAGTTTGATATTATCTATGTGGTTATTAATTTTTTTTTTACTAATTAATTCTTGTAAAATGTATTTTGAACATTTAAACATACACATAGATTGAGTAGTAAAATGAATCCCTATATACCCTTCACTCAGATTCCTACTTATCAATCTTTGGACACATTTGCTTTAATTATCTCCTTTTGAATCATTTTTGTATTTTCTGAATTGTTCTAAAGCAATCTAGACATATCATTTCACCCACATATTGTTCTGTAAATATCTCTCAATATTATGAATATGTTCTTACATAATGCTATCATCATACTCTAATAAAAATTAATAAGATTAATTCTTTGGTATCAACTATAACTGAGATGATATTCAAATTTCTTTGAATGTGTTTATCCTTAATTGAAATAAAATTTACTTAGAGAGAAATGCACTAATCCTAAGGGTATAAAACAAACATTTCTGAAAAAAATAACCCAGTAAAATCAGCACCCCAATCTAAAATATAGAATTTTTCCATGACTTTAGAACATTGTCTTACACACCCTTCTAGCCAAATCCTGCTTCTCTAGGCAGCTACTGTTATGATTCTTATCAACACAGATTAACTTTTCCTGTTTGTGAATTTCATAGAAATGAAATCATGTGATATCCATTTTTTCATGTGTAGAATGGATTTTTATTTTTTCAGTATATTTTTAAAAAATTGCTATGTATTATTTTATTTTAGGAATATAAAATAGAAACCATTAAAAATCTTTCCATACACTAGATCATTTTGCATATTTCTCCAGTAACACATGTACCACATGTTGAGAATTGTTGTTCAATATTGTCTCTCTTTGAATAATCTTGATCATGGACAATATTGAGAAATGCCTCAAATGGAGAAGCCATAGAAGTTATCTGTTGACATCACCATACTGGGTATTATGACAAATACAAAGATGAGTGGAACGTGGTCTATCAAGGCACTTGCATATCCACAGGGAAGCAGACACATAATCACTTATAGCAGAAAGAAGAGGTAAATATAGTATTTTGTGTAAGTATAGAAGTGATGAACCTGGGGGGTGGGTAGAGTCCAGGACAGGAAATCTGGGAAGCTGTTACACAGGAAGGAAATATGACCCAAGCTTTGAAAGAAGGCTAGACTCTCTGAAGGTGTAAATGGGGAATGGATGCAGGCTGAAGGAAGGGTTTTACAAAGTCACCATGATGTAAATATGTCTGATTTTAATCCACCCAATCGGTGGGGCAAGAACCCTTGAGAGTTGTCTTTGATGACTTCCAGACTTCACTCCTACGACATCTGTCACCAAATTCTATTGGTAACATTTAACCAATGATGGATCATCATTGGTTGCATCACTGAAAAAGCAAGAGAGTTCCAGAAAAAACATCTACTTCTGCTTTATTGAAATGCCAAAGCCTTCAACTGTGTGGATCACCACAAACTGTGGGAAATTCTGAAAGAGGTGGGAATACGAGACCACCTGACCTGTCTCCTGAGAAATCTGTATGCAGGTCAAGAAGCAACAGTTAGAACTGGATGTGGAACAACAGACTGGTTCCAAATTGGGAAAGGAATACGTCAAGACTGCATATTGTCACCCTGCTTATTTAACTTACATGCAGAGTACATCATGCAAAATGCCAGGCTGGATGGAGCACAAGCTGGAATCAAGATTTCTGGGAGAAATATCAATAACCTCAGATATGTACCACCCTTATGGCAGAAAGTGGAGAAAAACTAAAGAGCCTCTTGATGAAAGTGAAAGAGGAGAGTGAAAAAGTTGGCTTAAAACTCAACATTCAAAAAACTAAGATCATGGTATCCTGTCTAATCATTTAATGGCAAATAGATGGGAAAACAATGGAAACAGTGACAGACATTATTTTTCTTGTCTCCAAAATCACTGCAGATGGTGACTTCAGCCATGAAATTAAAAGCTGCTTGCTCCTTGGAAGAAAAGCTATGACCAACCTAGACAGCATATTAAAAAGCAGAGACATTACTTTGCCAACAAATTTCTGTATAGTCAAAGCTATGGTTTTTCCAGTAGTCATGTATGGATGTGAGAGTTGGACTGTAAAGAAAGTTGAGCACTGAAGAATTGATGCTTTTGAACTGTGGTGTTGCAGAAGACTCTTGAGAGTCCCTTGGATTGCAAGGAGATCCAACCAGTCTTTCCTAAAGGAAATTAGTCCTGGGTGTTCATTGGAAGGACTGATGCTGAAGCTGAGGCTCCAATACTTTGGTCACCTTATGCAAAGAACTGACTCACTGGAAAAGACCCTGAAGCTGGGAAAGATTGAAAGCGGGAGGAGAAGGGGACGACAGAGGATGAGATGGCTGGATGGCATCACTGACTAGATGGACATGAGTTTGAGAAAGCTCCGGGAGTTGATGATGAACAGGGAAGCCTAGCATGCTGCAGTCCATGGGGTTGCAAAGAGTGGGACAGGACTGAGCGACAGAACTGGACTCAACTAACCAATCTGTTGAATCACCTCCTGTGTTCTGCTTTCATTACCACTTCCTTGGTTCAAACCCCTTTACCTCTTTCCTCTCACCCACACAATTGCAACTGACTTTCCACTGCTTTGCCTGCTTCTTCAATCTCTCCGTCCTAATTGCCTGTAGACATTGCTGTTAGAACTATCTTTGCCAAACCCCAAACTGATTGTGCTGTTTCCCTGCTTAGAGCACTGATTATAGAACAGGATTTACATTCCTCTGTCTGTTCCTCAGGCCCTTCAGCATCTCTGCCCTCTTTCTACCCCAAAGTCTGGCCTTATGCTCACTGAGTCACCATGTACTTTACCTGTAATAAACAACTGTACTCCTTAAATATGCCTTACTTTTATCCTGACTCTGCATCTTTGTTGAAATTACCAATCCCAGCCTTCAAGGTTTCTCCTCCCTTCTTTGTACTTAATTGATCCTCTGAGGCCAAGTTCAGGTTACTTCCTTCTGGGAAGCTTTTCTCAACCCCTACTCCAGTCAAAATTAATCACTCTTTAGACATGTATTTGCCATGTAGACACACATTGTATCATAATGATTTATATTCACTCCCACTGAACTGTAACTTCCTTGGAAAAAAAGGACCATGTTTTGGTTACTCTTGGCCTAGCAGATTGCCCTTTCTATGTCCGGCCTTCATTACTATTGTATAAAATCATCCTCTCTTACTCATAAGGTACACAGTTTTCTAGAAGCAAGCCTCCGTAAATTTTTAACTATCCTTGTCATGACATATAGTCTGACATTGTGCTGAAAATCACCGAACATGGCTAATTATAAGATGAATTATAAAAATTAGACCCTAGCATGCCCCAGCAGGTAGCTAGTTTATCATTTGGGAGATTCATAGCCTTGACTTACTTGGGAGACATGAGGGATTTTTTTTTTCTTTTCTTTTTTTTTTTTTTGGTTACACCTATTTTTGAAAATGTTTTCCTTCATAACTTGAGGGAAGCATGTCATACTTAAGAATAAATTATCTTACTCAAGCAAAAATACCAGATTAGGCTAAAGATATTTTCAGCATTCAGAAATAGGACACAGTGAGGGCCTGGGAACTGTAACACTAAATTGAAGTAGAGATATATTAAATAGGCCAAAAAATAATATCTCGTGATTGAGTGCATAGCTAGTATCTGGTCCTCTGAAATATTTATATGGAATTAAGATTTTCATTATAGTTTAACTGAAATAATGAACCACATATTGAATTAGGGATAGGTAAGTAAATCATCATGGCCCCAGTTTTGACCTGATTCATTCAGTTCCTGAGAGATTTCCCCTGTGTCATTAAAAGAAAATAAAAATTGAACATTAAATAGGTGGGGAATGAGATTAATAAAGAAATGATTATCTATTTCAGTCATGTGAAATCATGCTGTAAATGACTTTTTAAAAACATACTTTGTTGTAACTCATGATGTGAAATATATAATATATTTAAATAAGCACTGACACTGATATCAGATCCAGGTTTGTGCTTTAAAATCATATGAATTTCAACAGATGAAGATTCTAACCCTTTTCTATATTTATGCTATGAGGAAATACTTAGAGAATTTTCATGTACACTTCCATCTTTTCTTCCCACCCAGTCCCCTAAATTCATTAGTCACATGAGACAGAAGACATTACACAATGTAGAAGACATATTTATTTCCTTTGAAGGAATATGCGTACATATTCAGAGTATATATCTTTGATCACTAAAAGTTACTTTGAATAAATAAATACGTAGAGATATGGAAAGATATCAACAGAGGCATTCTACTCAAAAGTCAGAATCACTTTGACTTCGTGAAAATAATGTGATTTGTTTTCATTAATAGTAGCACCCATAGGGGTTTTCCAGGTGGTCCTAGTGGTAAAGAACTCTTTAATAAAGTTTTATTAAAGAGTATTTTATTAAAAACTCTTTATTAAAGAGCTAATTTCTTTAATATTAAGAATAAAGAGTTTTTCTTGGAAGAAGTGCTCAATTTTTTTGTTCTTGAAATATGTACATTAAACTAATTTTTAAATTAATTCATTAATTGTAATTGGAGGATAATTTCTTTACAATATTGTGGTGGTTTTGGCCATACATTGACATGAACCCTCCATGGGTGCACATATGTCTTCTCATACTTAACCTCCGTTCCACCTCTCTCCCCACCCCACTCCTCTGGGTTGTCCCAGAGCAGCAGCTTTGAATGCCCTTCTTCACGCATTGAACTTGCTCTGGTCATCTGTCTCACATATAGTAATATACATGTTTCAATGCTATTCTCTCAAATCATGCCACCCTGACCTTCTCCCACATAGTACAAAAGTCTGTTCTTTACATATGTGTCTCTTTTGCTGTCTTGCGTATAGGGTCATCGTTACTGTCTTTTTAAATTCCATACATATGTGCTAATATACTGCATCGGTACTTCTCTTTCTAATTTTTATAGAAAGAAAACACATGAATGGAAAGTGGTAAAGAGCTGCCAATGCAGGAGACATAAGAGAAGCAGGTTTGAACCCTGAGTCGGGAATATCTCCTAGAGGAGGGCATGGCAGCCCACTCCAGTATTCTTGCCTGGAGAATCTAGTGAACAGAGGAGCCTGGAGGGCTACAGTCCATGGGGTCGCAGAGTTGAACATGACTTAAGCGACATAGCACACACACACACACAGCAAATGGTAGTTTCCTTTTTAGAAGAAAACCTGGCATGCTAAGTCCATGGGGTTGTGATGAGTTGGGCACAACTTAGTGACTGAACACCACCACCAACAAGTAAATTGTGGAGTATCTCAGATAATGTAATCAGTCTATATTGTAGAAAAAGGAATCACGTTGTAATCCATTACTTTGTGTTCTCTGTTTATAAAGCAAAGCTCTTGAAAATGTATACTATCCTAATTTTTAAAATTTTCTCTTGTTTATGTATGGGTGATAAAATTTTCTTCATTGTTTACTGGGAATAATAAACATCTATTAAAAGCAATATATTAAAAACAAAGAGTTTTTTTGGAAGAAATGCTCAATTATTTTTAGTTCCAAAATAATAGCTATGTAAATTAAACCAATTTTTATAGAATACACATTAAAGGAAAGTAAAGAAAAGGCAAGGTATTTTGGTTTAAAAATTGTTTAGTTCAGTTCAGTTCAGTCGCTCAGTTGTGTCCGACTCTTTGTGAGCCCATGGGCCACAGCACGCTAAGCCTCCCTGTCCATCACCAACTCCCGGAATTTACCCAAACTCATGTCCATCAAGTCAGTGATGCTATCCAACCATCTCATTCTCTGTTGTCCCCTTCTCCTCCTGCCCTCAATCATTCCCAGCATCAGGGTCTTTTCCAATGAGTCAGTTCTTCGCATGAGGTGGCCAGGGTATTGGAGTTTCAGCTTCAACATTGGTCCTTCCAATGAACACCCAGGACTGGTTTCCTTTAGGATGGACTGGTTGGATCTCCTTGCAGTCCAAGGGACTCTCAAGAGTCTTCTCCAACACCACAGTTCAAAAGCATCAATTTTTTGGCACTCAGCTTTCTTTATAGTCCAACTCACATCCATATATGACTACTGGAAAAACCATAGCCTTGTCTAGACAGACAGTTGTTGGCAAAGTAATGTTTCTGCTTTTTAATATGCTGTCTAGGTTGGTCATAACTTTCCTTCCAAGGAGTAAGTGTCTTTTAATTTCATGGTTGCAGTCACCATCTGCAGTGATTTTGGAGCCCCCCAAAATGAAGTCTGTCACTGTTTCCACTGATTCCCCATCTATTTGCCATGAAATGATGGGGCCAGATGCCATGATCTTAGTTTTCTAAATGTTGAGCTTTAAGCCAACTTTTTCACTTTCCTCTTTCAATTTCATTGTAATTTCATTACATAAAAAAGAGAAGCCAGGAGGTATTATTTCTAGAAATATTGTTAGACAAGAACAAGTTAAAGGAAATGGACATTTTGTCCTGAAAAAGAGGACTAGAGAGACAAAATTTTTGATTATTTAAAATCTTCCCTGGGAAAGGACAAACAGGGCTGTGTTGGATGACACAGTCTGGTTCCTGAATGTTGCAGTTACTTAAGTCTTCCTCTTTCTGCTAACATCAGGATTGGCTGCACAAAAAGATGCCAAGTCTGGGGGAAGAAGCTGGAGGTACCAGGCAGGTGGCCAGCGGTTGTGAAATTACATCAAAAGTGTTAATGATGGCCTTGCTCTCTATTCCAGTGTTTCTACAGAATCTTACCGCCAGCAGTGATGGCAACGATATTAGCAGGATGTGTGTGTGTGTGTGTGTGTGTGTGTGTGTGGGTGTGTGTGTATGTGTGTGTGCGCATGTGTGCTGAGTTGCTTCAGTCATGTTGGACTCTTTGTGATCCCATAGACTGTAGCCGCCAGGCTCCTCTGTCCATGGAATTCTCTAGGCAAGAATACTGAAGTGGGTAACCATTCCTTCTCTGGGGATCCTCCTGACCCAGGGATCAAACCCCGGTCTCCTGAACTGCAGGCAGATCCTTTACCATCTAAGCCACTAGGGAAGCCCTAAATACTAGGATAGTAATCCCTTTATTCTTCTAAGTACTTTATGCATTTTAAAATAAATGTACTATGGCAATTAAGCAACAGCCATTCTTAGATTATTTTTACTTAGCCACTTAAAAATATCTTACCTATAAACACAAATATATTTTCATATGAAAAGAAAGACAATTCTAAGATACTGATGTAACTGGAATGATTCAGTCTTCAAAACAGAGGTATGATTTCAGAGAATAAATGAGGCTCTATTGAGACAGGTATACACTGAGTTTCACAAATAACTTGAGATTTAATGGGCTTCATTATCTTGTTCAACAGAAGCTAAAAATCTGAGCAGTTCTTTAAATCTCTTGCCATCCTTTTCTCCCCATTTCGTTTTGCCTATTAGAATTATTATTTTGCCATGCCATTCCCTCTTTCATCAATGTTTTAGTTTTGTGATGCAAGAAACTAAAATATTCTTGCCTGAATTTTGTTTGGCAACACAAGAAGTATCAAAGCTATATGTCTGTATAGAACCTGGAAGTTATATATATAAATAATCTTCCAGAGCAAAAGTTCAACAGTGGCAATGATGATAAAATGATTCACAGTACTAATCTCATAGATATTTGCTGTAAATAGAAGTGAAAATGTTACTTGTATCCAACTCTTTGCAATCCATAGACTATAGCCCACCAGGCTCCTCTGTCCATGGAATTCTCCAGGCAAGAATACTGGAGTGAGTAGCTACTCCCTTCTCCAGGGGAGCTTTCCAACCCTGGGGTAGAACCCAGGTCTCCCGCATTGCAGGCAGTTTCTTTACCATCTGAGCCACAGGGAGGCTTGTATAAATAGAAGTATATAGGAAAATATTTTAATACATATAAAGTATAGATTTCCTACAGCTTTGCTTATTGCAAAAAAAAATCCAGGTGCTACAGCCTTTCTTTTGATCTAGAAGTCATTCTTGACTCCTTCCTTTCTGTTTCCCTTTCACACATTCTATTCCATCACCGTGTCCTATAGATTCTACTCGTAAATATATTCTGAATCCACTCACCTCCCTAGATCTCTACTGTTAGCCCCCTGGTCCAAGCCACCGTCATTGAACTTTTGTCCTGGCAATCCATCCATCCTCCACAGAACCAGAGAGTGTGATGTTTTGTTAATGTAAATTATATGATGCCGATTTCCCTGCTTAAAACTCTGCAATGTCTTTTAATTGAACTTAGAAGAAATCCCAGACTTCAAGGTTTTACATTATCTGGCTCCTGCCTCTTCATACCTCTTTACACATACATATATATGTATGTATGATTTTTTTTCCCTGCTGACTACTGGCCTAGTTCTTATAGGCTAGTATTTTTAGCTATCATTTTGAGGGTAAAGGAAGCTATAGTTTCTCTTGGAACCTGAATATTGGTTCTCAGATTAACATTATGGCACATTGTTCTGACCAGTGGTCACCAGATGGATCAGAGTCTTTTCTTTTGAAACCCAAAAGTTTTGAATTCTTTGATCAATTCCCGTGAGCTACTTATATATCTTGAGATATCTCTCCTGAGATATTGAGAGATATCCTTACCCAACTAACACTGCTTTCAGAGAAGTCACTATTTTGTCAATTTTGAAATTTAGGACAAGCCCTAATTCTAGGTCTCTGCCTTGTGTTCATGGAACACCTCAGGCTAAATTTATATTTTCGTGACTTTGCTTCCTTTTCTGGACTCTGTCTCGTCTCCAAATTGTTAGTGGTTTTTGCTGTTCTCATTTGAGTAGCCACATGATTATGGGAACCTACACACTGGGAAGAGAACTAGTTATTAAGATGGGGCATGTAGAGTTCGGAACAACTTATTAGCTGCTGGGTGTGGTTCCCCATGAACCTAGCAAGTTCAGACTCATAGTGCTTCTCCCCAAATTTACCCTGGGGAAGAGGCTTAGCGAGCAGTTCTTTAAAGAGCCCGGGATTTGGTGCCAGGTGTTTTCCTTGTAAAACAGCTGAACAACTTTATTCAGTGCAATCAGAGTCTTGGGTTGCCTCCCACAAGGAAAACCTGGTGAACCGCTTCAGTTAGAACTGCAGGAAACTTTCCTTGGGATCCAAAGTGGTTTCGGGAGAATAAGGAAAGTCCCTGTTAACTGAGTTTTAGAGGATTATTTTTGTGTGTGTGGTAAAATACACATAACATAAAATTTACCAGCTGAATCATTTAAAAATGTACAATTCAGGGCCTTAAGTGTAGCCATGATATATGTGACTACCACATATGTCACCACTATCTAGTTCTTTTAGAGGCATTCTCATCCCTCTAAAAGAAACTCCACTCATTAGAAGTCACTCCCTTTCCCCCCCTGGAAAATATAAATCTACTTTCTGTGTCTGTGAGTGTGACTGTTCTGGATATTTCAAATAAGTGGAATCATCCAATGTGAGGCCTTTTGTGTCTGGCTTCTTTCACTTAGCATGTCTTCAAGTTTCATCTGTGTTGTAGCATAAATCAAAGCTTCATTCCTTTTTGGGGTTAAAAAAAATTCCACTGTATGGGTACAGCACATTTTATTTACCCATTCTTCTGTTGATGGGTATTTGGGTTGTCCAACTTTAAGCCATTATTAGTGGTGCTATGCTGGTATTTGTGCTAAACTCTTGTTTTCCTATTTGTTATCAATTCTTTGGAGTATACATAAGAATGGTATTGCTGGATCATATGGTAGTTCTATGTTTAACTTATTTAAAAAGCAGAAAACCATCTTCCATAGTGGGTGAATGACTTCACAATCCCATCAGTAATGTAAGAGGATGAGTACTGGAGAACTGTAAATGTTTTTTTTGGTGGGGGGGAGGAAAAAATTAGGAGTTTTGGATTAAAATATATACCTTACTATATATAAAATAGATAACCAACAAGGACTTACTATACAGCACAGAGAACTATACTCAATATTCCATAATAACCTATAATGGAAGAGAATGAAACAAGACTACATATATATATAAAACTGAATCACTTTGTTGTATGCCTGGAGCTAACACAACATTGTGAAAATATGATATTTCCAGAAAAATTTTGAAAAAAGAGGGTTTTGTAAAGGTGTTTATGCCTATAAGTGAATCATTAAATGACACTTGGATGGCTGGGAAGAAAGCTGGTTCATATTTTTAAAATGAGATTAATTTATCTCCTTCTTCTTGATTAAATTCTCCTTCCTGCAGGGAGGGGAAAGGATCATGATGGCTAATTTTGAGTTGGTTTGCTTCCCTTGTGGCTCAGCTGGTAAAGAATCCGTCTCCAATGCCGGAGACCTGGATTCAACCCCTGGGTTGGGAAGACCCCCTGGGGAAGGGAAAGACTACCCACTCCAGGATTCTGGCCTGGAGAATTCCATGGACTGTATAGCCCATGGGGTTGCAAAGTATCAGACACGACTGAGCAACTTTCACTTTCACCAGGAAGTTCTGAAAGCCGTTGTCAGGGCACCCTCATATGGGAAGAGTATATGTGCGGCATTTTGAAATAGTCACAGCTTAGCTGTGTGGAAATGTAACTTTACCTTTTCTACTAATGAGCTCAACTTAGCTTTGGTGACCCCGTTTTTGCTGATGTTAAAAATTTCCCAATTTTGCCACTAAAGAATAATATGATCTCTCTGGTTTAAATAGTAACAGGTAATTAAAACTTGCTCATTCCATTTGGGATTTAAACTAACTAATTCAGAGGTCAAGCCACCCACTAGAGTTGTTCTGGGCCGGGTCTCCCCATTGCTTCCTTCTGTTCCAGGAAGGTACAAGCATCATGACATTGGGAAGGTGTGGTTTGTCTCCACATTCTTCTCTTGTCCCCACTGCCTCTGACTGGTCTTTTGACATGAAACTTGCTATTGCTATGTCTACCCAAACTGCATAGCCAAGCCTTTGGGAATGTACCAGAATTTTCTACTGATACTCACAGCCTTGCCCATGCCTTGTGGTAATAAGATGTAGACTCCTTAAACCTTTTCTTCTTCGACCTTAAGTATCCTCTCATCCCCTGGACCACTCAGAATTCATATACTCTCAGGCCTGTAGCTAGTGGATCTCATAGTATTTGCCCATTGTGCCACAGTATTTTTCAAAAAGTAGGTTCATTGATCTGATATAATGCTGTGAGGGAATCCCATTTGGGTGGCTTGAATTTTGTAAGCCTGCAAATAATAGTGCTGTCTGAGACTCTGTGGATGAAAAGTCAAACTCACACCTGGAACATGTGCTGTAGAGTCAAAATGAATTTATAGTCCATCTAGAATAGGAAAGACCAATGGAGGCAAATTCTACCACTAAGTGGAGCTAACTAAGCTAACTAATCTGTCAAGAATACCAACTAATAACTAAGTTGGTATTCTTGACAGATGTTCTTGAGTAAGTGGGCAAGCATTAGTCAGTGCTGCTGACAGGTTGGACTTTAGTAGGTGGAAACCCATGACTGTGGGTCCATGTATAGCCTTTTCTGCCACCACATGGTTCTCCATTTACAAACCCATCGTGCCAGCCCTGGGAAAGCAGATGACACAAGCTGTTTGACGTCAGCTGGCCAAGTCATTCTCTCTATTTGACTGTTTAGTGCCTCTTCCTTAGGTGATATTCTGTGATTGTGGCAATGTGTAAAGCAAATGCAAAGACCTTCTCTCTTCAAGCCCCAAAGTCTATTCATATACAACTATTCCAGACCTTCTTGTCTCCGATCTTTTAATATCTTTTTCTTCTAGGCCTCTGACTAAACTGGCTATTTGTTGAATCCATGTGCATTTAATATTAGGGCATTTCTCTTTCCACATAAAGATCAGGTATGTTGCCTAAATATCTGCCTATGGTGGAAATTGTACCTCACAGACCTTATGTTCCAGACCATCACTGGATGGAGATACAGTGTGGCCCAAGTCCATTTTCAGCTGTTCCCACATACCGACCCACATTCAAGGTCAGGAGATAGGCCATCTGTGAACCAAGCTTGCCATTGGAAGAGGGCTAATGAGATCATGTCTCTACCTCCTTGTGTTTCTGGCTATGTCTTGGCTTTGATCCTAGTATTTCACTTCCAGAAATGATCCATTTCTTGTGGGTTTGCCTGACTTGGCGTGTTGGGCAGAACCCAACTGTTAATGGAAACTTTTGACTCATAGTTGCTTTGTGCTTTATGGTCATGCTCTTAGTCTTTACCAGGACCAAGTAGCGCACTTTAGCAAGCTTTAGAAAGGGGGCTTCTCCAGGGGCTCAGTGGTAAAGAATCCACCTCCCACTGTAGGAGATGTCAGAGTCAGGTTTGATCCCTAGGTTGGGAAGATCCCCTGGAGGAGGAAATGGCAACCCATTCCAATATTCTTGGCTGGAAAATCCCATGGAAAGAAAAGACTGGCAGTCCAAGGGGTCGCAAGGAGTTGGATGTGACTGAGCAACTATATGCAGCACAACCCATGCTACAGATAGCATTGCCTTGTTTCAGAATTCTGAAGGTGCTTCTCCTATTTGGCTTGCTTTAACCTTCCACCTCTGCACCTTTTGTTAACTTTGATGCATCTAATAACTTAAGCCCTACTGAGTCAAATGGCCCGAATGGCAAGACCACATATATCACAGCCATTTCCTATGCTGGCCCTCAGTCAAAGCTGGCATCTTTCATGTCACCTGGTTCATAGGTCAGAGGGCTGTTTAGATAGTGAAAGTCTTCAAACACAAGACGTGAACCTGGTTGAGGATGGGTCTATTGAGTTGAGAGCAATTTCCAGTAAGATTGATAGCCATGGGTTCTCAGCGGATAGCACTCTCAGCATCTGTAAAATTCCTTCCAGCCCAAAGGGATTTTGACAGCACAGAAGAGAGTTCACTCTGGCTTAAAAAGCAATGAGGCTGATGGCTGACTTATCAACAGCTGCAATGGCAGTCGAGACAGTGGGTAATATCAGAAATGTGCTGAGAAAGTAATTCCCAAAATTCATCTGTTGTACTTCATGAATGAAAGTGAAATAAAAGCATTTTAAAGCTAAAAAACAAACAAGAGAGAGAGGATTTGCCTCCAGCATCCTCTCATTAAGGCAACTAATTTTTAAGGATATATTTTAGGCAAAAGGAAAATGCTCGAGATGAAGACAAGAAGTAATGAGAAACAAATATGGTTAATATGTGGGTAAATCTATGTGAATATTAGCTATATAAAATAACAATAATAATGTCTTACGGGGGGTTTTATTTAAAAATCCCTGGAAATATTATAAATATATGAACTATATAAAACACTTAAAATAAAATTTGACACCTTCTAGAAAAGCCAAAGTAAAGAGTAACATGGATATGAAACACTGGACAAAAAAACATGCTTCGGATACACATATTATTTCATCTTTAAAAAAATTGTAAGAACACACAAATAAAAATTACCAAATGGCATGAAAATAAACAGCTTTAAATACACACCACTGCATAGAATTTCATATCCCAACATGTGGTTTCTGTGGTAGTTACTTAATAACAGATGCTTCAAAAATAAATAAATAAAGAAGACACCATGGTTAAATTGCATTTTTCTTTTTTCTCTCTTAAGAGATAATTCTCAACCACATGTCTAGCATACACTGATTGAAAACCATTTGGAAATTACTCCATCTGTCAATGAAATGCAAACACCTCTGGAGTGAAACCAAGCAGCTGTTTAAATGCTCAAAGCTTCACTAGACAAAGAAATCCTCTTCCTTAACACTGACTCTGTTTATACTCTTCCAAAACAACGACTCATTTAGGGAAAAATCCAGTATTTCCAGGTGTGTAAACACAACCATTATTTATAAGGAGATTTATAAGGAGATCAAGACTAACCACTTCCCATTTGAGGAATTGCTAAGCACTAGAGTAAGTAGAGTTAGACTCCTGTGTGTGTGTGTATGTTTGGTGAATTCAGAATTATTTGTATTTGTGGGCTACACTTAAAATTCACAACAGCTCTGGCAACCTTTATTGCACAAAATCCACAAACAGGCTTGGAATAAATAGAAGTCTTACAAGTAGTAGTATAATTTATAATTTTAAACAGTCTATTTATACCATACAGGAATTTGCAAATATTTTCCATTTGAATAAAGACATACCTTTGTCATATTTTCTTAATCATTTCCTCATTAACTAAGGAGGAAATTGAGAAGCGAGTAGACTCTGGCCTCTAATACTGTGGGTTTGAATACTAGCTCCATCAGTGGCTGCCTATGCAGCACTGGGCAAGGTATTTCTCCTCCCTAAGCCTCAGTTTTCACAACTGTCAAAATGGCAAAAATAATATACCTCACAGAATAATTGTAAGGGCCAAAAGAATTGAAAATTTGTAAAGGTGAACTTGTAAGAATCTAAAAATGTAAATTATTTGATGCAATGCTTGTCACATAGCCCTTAATACAAGTTACCTATTATTTTAAATCATGAAGCCTTTTGCTGGGTTTAATACTGATATTAATATTGATATAATCCTCAATTAATTATTATTTACCTCTTATCACTTTGGCAATAAAGGATTGTTCATGTAGATTTCAAAATGAAAACTGCTCCTGGTCACTATTTCATTCAGATAACTAGGTAATCCAATAGCTTCTTATTTTTAATCACTTGTGACTATAACTTACACTGGGCTTCCCTCGTGGCTAAACTGGTAAAGAATCTGCCTACAATGCAGGAGACCTGGGTTTGAGCCCTGCGTTGGGAAGGTCCCCTGAAGAAGGAAAAGGCTACCCACTCCAGTATTCTGGCCTGGAGAAGTCCATGGACTGTATAGTCCATGGGGTCTCAAAGAGTCGGACACGACTGAGCAACTTTCACTTTCATACTTCACACTTAAATGTATGCCTGCAGGAAACTCGGGAAGCTGCACTGTTTAAAACCAGTCCGTTCACAAAAGTTACAAACTTTCTTTGGGGGAGAATTGTTGCTGATCAGTCGCTCAGTCGTGTCTGACTCTCTGTGACCTCATGGACTGCAGCAGGTCAGGCTTCCTGATGCTTCACCATTTCCCAGAATGGATACACGCACATGTATGGCTGAATCCCTTCTCTGTTCATCTGAAATTATCACAACATTGTTAACTGGCTATACCCCAATACAAAATAGTTTTTTTTTTAAAGGCAAACTCCTAGTTATATGATAAATAAGGACTAGGGGTGTAATGTAGTACCAGGAGGTAACATACCATGATGAATACACTTAACACTACTGTATATTATACAGGGAAGATGTTGTGGAGTAAGTTCTAAGAGTTCTCATCACAAGGAAATTTTTTTCTATTTCCTTAATTTTTTATTTACACGAGATGACGGATGTTCACTAAACATTGTGGTGATCATTTCATGATATGTAAGACAAATCATTATGCTGTACATCTTATATTTAACCAGTGAGGTGTATCAACTACATCTCAATAAAACCAGACAATAGCTAGATAGGTAGGTAGGTATGTAGATAGACAGATAGATTAAAACCAGCCACTTCCCAGTAGCCATCAGTTGGGTCCTGGCAGGAAACAGGTGACATATTCCAACTGAGTAAGGAGAACAGTTTAATAGAAGACAATTTACAAAGTTGTAGACAGGCTTAGGGTGAAAGTGTGACAAAGAAGTACAGTGGAGTTAGTAAATATAGGACCACGGTTACCACTTCTAACCCACGTGGGCAGGAGCAGAGCATGGCTTCAGAAGCCTGGCGTGGAGAGCTGTGCAGAGAAGACCTCCTGGCAGAGACTCATCTTTGGTGCTGACACACAGTTAATGCTGCTCTGGGAAGGAGCTGGGGGTGAATAACTCAACCGCACTCTCTTCCTGTCCTTTGAACCCTCCTCCCAGGGCTTCCAACTGGCCAGACCTTACTTGAGAAGCCTGTCATCAAGACAGACTGCTCATGATGTCCACGCAGATCAGTCTTCTAAAGCCCAGAACCTTGAAGGATAGATTTGGAAGGACAAACAGAAAGCAACCATTATCAGAATTACTGAGGTTTTCCCAGATAAGGAAACTGTTAAAACTGACTTTGAATATGTTGCACGCCCAGCCCACTTTTGTTCAACTAGATGGTGCAGAGCTCTGCACCTATCAGGCATGCATGTGAATTATTTCCTGAGAAAAATCCTGGCTTTCCTGCAAGTCATTTTCCTATGAAGACAGAATAGACTTTCACCATGCAGAAGTACAATTAGGCTTTGTGAACTTCAAATCCTTGAGTCCCCAACCTAGAAAAACCATTTGATTCAAATCTAAGGATTTCTTGTCTAGGTGAGAAGAGCCAGAATGTAAACCCACAATGAGTGAATCAGTAAGAACCCCACTGACCACAATTTGGGGTCACATGGTTGACAATTGCCGAGACGAGTTTTATTGTAGATACTGTATTTTGTGTCCTTCAGTTCCATAGAGCCTTGTAGTGCCCTGAAGCTCTGGCCTTGGGAAGGACCTTGAGTCAGAATCACATAACAGAGATGACTCCTGGCTTCTTGACTCTCAGAAATTGTATGAGGTGATGCAGTTTGTTGTCATTCAGCAATGAACAACTCCTACAATAACATACAAAACTTTTGTAATGGCAAAGACATTGGGGCTTCCCTAGTGGCTCAGATGATAAAAAAAAATCTGCCTGCCATGCGGGAGACTCAGGTTCAATCCCTGGGTTGGGAAGGGAATGGCTACCCACTCCAGTATTCTTGCCTGGAGAATCCTATGGACAGAGGAGCCTGGCGGGCTACACAATCCATGGTGTTGCAAAGAATGGGACATGACTGAGTGAATAATATTTTAAAAGACATTCATTGTAAACTGACCAAAGGGTGGTCTTAAACAAAGTGAGCATGAAATCTGGGAGAAAGGAAGCATGCTTGGCTGGGAAAAGAAGACTAGCTGTAACAGACAGCTCCAGTGAGGCAGACTGACTGTATCTTCAGGTAACATATAGTGACAATGAGAGAAGACAGTCATTTTCTGAGCATTTACCCTGTATGCTATTTATTTTTTGCCAAAATTCTGTGACTCTGTGATACACATTGCTATCTTTATTTTCACAGGGGAAGACGCTTAGGATCAAAAGTAAAAACACGTGCTGAAGAATCACAGAGACAAGAGTTTAAAAGAGCATGGATTAGAACCCAAGCCAGTCTGACCCCAAAGTTCACTTTCTGTGCTTCTGTGTGCGGGAGGCAAGAAATGGCATAGTGAACAAGGGAGGTCATATTGGGAGATGAAGCAAGATAACAAAACCATCAGGGGAAAATTCCTCAGTCTTTTGGAAGGAGGGTGGGGGAAATCGCCTGTGGTGAAAACAAAACCAAACCCAGCCAAAAACATATGGCTGATTAAAAGAAGGAAGCTCACTAGAGAACAGAAGATATTTTGGGTGATAATAGAGCTTAGCGTGGAAGAAGCCCCATCTGTAGTCATCTCTTCAAGGCCAGATCTAAATGTGCAGAATATGGGTGGCTCTGACCTCCTGCAGATTCATTCTCCGGCCCCGCCCCAAGGGGTACACCAGGGAAAAGCACAACTCCTAGTGTAACGTGTAAACACACGGGCAGTGCACAGACAACACTCCCCGGCTGCAGCAGATGGCGAGGAGGGCGGGTCTCGGGAAGTCCTCCAGCAGGAAAGCGGAAGAAGGTAGAGAAGAATTTTGCCAAGAATGCGCCACGTGGTGTCATCATTTACCATTTCGAAGTGTGTGTTGGCACTGTTCGGCTGACAGGAAAGCCACAGTGGGTACAATTTTAGGAGAACATGTTCTCGTTTTACTGGGGGTGGGTGGTGGTGAAAGAGGATGTGATGGGACCTTCAGTCTGAGGGGAAATGGTTAAGCTACCTGATGTTGTGGGTAAAGTGGTTAAACGGGAAAGTCTCAGAGTTAATTCCGCTAGAATACCGGTGGGTATTCCACAGTAAGGTTGATGACTCCACGCTTCGACCCAAAGGCGAACCGGTTTTAGAGCCAAGCAGAAGTGGAGCAGTCAGGGACCCACTGAACAGAGAGGCATGTCAGCTTTTCTACCACTTCAGAGGAACCGAACGGAGAGGGAGAAAATACACAGCAGCCCTCTTAGAGAGACACAGGGCATGCTTTCGCAAAAGCCAGCCACTCTACTGTGGTTCGTAAACTCAGGCACTAAGCGATTGTGCTTTATTTGTTGACCTTGGTGACACTGTCTTTGCCTGGGTTCCCATGAGAAAGCAGACTCTGAGACTCCTCTTTCATTAAGGTAGTTTACTAGAGAACGTCATCTCAGGGAGTCATGAGTAAAGGCTGGGAAGAATGAAATGCGGGAGAAGGGACTGCCAAAATAAGGATGCATCTTGGGGCAGGTCATAGCTGTGGGTGGCGGCAGCTTGGTCTTGCTGTCACTCTCTGAAGATCATGTAGATGCACCTCTGAATTGTCAGGAGGATGGGGCAGAAGAGCAGGCATTTACCCACTGTGTTCAATCTTGCACTGACTCAAGTTTTACCCTGTAGGATGCTGATCTTCCAGCTCTACGTATGCATGGGTACCAGCTAGAGCTCCACAGGCATCAGAGGTCAAGTGTTAGACAAGCCCAAGCTCAGAAAGTAAGATGTAGCTGAAGCAAAGTCCTAATAGGTTTCATCTTCCCCAAGGTGACTGTAGCCACTGTGATGGAGTAAAAGCTTTGAGGTATATAGCTCAAGAAATACTTATACAAATACCTTAAAAATTTGCTGAACTTCCCTGGTGGCACAGTGGATAAGAATCTGCCTGCCAACGCAGGGGACACAGGTGTGGTCTCTGGGCCGGGAAGATTCCACATGCTATGGAGTACCTAAGCCCGCAAACTGCAACCACTGAAGCCAGTGTGCCTAGAGCCCGTGCTCAGCAACAAGACACCGCAGTGAGGAACCTGCGCACTGCAGCCGAGTAGCCCCTGCTCGCCACAACTAGAGAAAACCTGCGTGCAGCACAAAAGGCCCAGTACAGCCGAAAAAAGGAAAGAAATTGCCTAAGATAAAAGTTTGAAAACAACGCAGAGGCTCTTATTCAATAAAACATCGTCTTGCTTATGCAGGGCATGGATGCAGAGTACAGAAAATACTGAATAGAGTATGAAACAAGAGATTTTTATTTTTTATTTATTTATTTATTTCATTTCTTTTTATTAGTTGGAGGCTAATTACTTTACAATATTGTAGTGGGTTTTGTCATACATTGACATGAATCAGCCATGGATTTACATGTATTCCCCATCCCGATCCCCCCTCCCACCTCCCTCTCCACCCGATTCCTCTGGGTCTTCCCAGTGCACCAGGCCCGAGCACTGGTCTCATGCATCCAACCTGGGCTGGTGATCTGTTTCACTATAGATAATATACATGTTTTGATGCTGTTCTCTCCAAACATCCCACCCTCGCCTTCTCCCACAGAGTCCAAAAGTCTGTTCTGTACATCTGTGTCTCTTTTTCTGCAAGAGACTTTTAAATTGAACTATTTCTTCGATTATCGCCATAGCTTTACTAACTTTTCTGGTAGAGCAAAAGCAAAAACTACTCTGAATTACTCAAATTATTTGTCATTTGTTTTATGTGCATGCATGCGCGCCAAGTTGCTCCAGTCGTGTCCGACTCTTCATGACCCTGTGGACCATAGGTCGCCAGGCCCCTCTGTCCAGGGGATTCTCAAGGCAAGAATACTGGAGTGGATTGCCATGCGCTCCTCCAGGGGATCTTCCTGACTCAGGGATGGAAGTTGAGTCTCTTACACCTCCTGCATTGGCAGCAGGGTTCTTTACCACTAGCACCACCTGGGAAGCCCTGTTTTATGTAAGTGCATTTAAATAAATTGTTGAATTATTTGTATGCAGCTCTCATCCTGTTCAGTGATTTCAGTAGTTTCATCAGTTTTGGGGGGAGAGTTCTTTTAAGTACGATGTCTCCCTCCAAAACCACAGTGTATACATACACACACATAGATTTTTTTTTTAATAGATAGTTGGAAGGCTGAGCTCAAGCAGATCACCGGAGTCATGATTTCAGTGCCTTGAGAGAGCCAACTCAGATAAGCATCATTCTTTCACAGACTGCGTTTTCTTGTCTGTATGGGCTTCAAATTACAACAACCACCGTGACATAGTCCTGCAAAAGGACTGCTGATCTGCGATTACATTAAATCATATCAGGCAACCTCCTCAATTCAGAACAAATGCTATTCAGAAGGAAGCTTAGTAGAAATCCTGGTTTTGTTTTTTTTTTCATATAGAAATTCTTAAACAGCAAACCTTTCACTGTGCATCCTTTATTTGCCCTTTGCTTTATACATATATTACTCAACTTTTCCATAAGAACACAAAGGAAATAGTATCTCCATTCTTATAGAGAATAGGCAGTGGAGGCCAAACAAGCCAAGTTGCTGAAGTTCACATGATCAGATGGAGGCAGAGCCAAGCTTTAAATCCAGGCATGTCTGGCTCTGAAGCTGGGGCCCTGCCACATGCGCTATGCTGGTCTTCCTGGAGACTGAGCATACCCAGCCCACTGCACCTCACCTTCTTATGTAACAACCTGGAGGGTACGGAGAGCCATCTGCTTCAGGAGCAACAGATTTGAGTCCATAAGGCAAATAAGTTGGCAGAAAACAGAAGGATTGTGACATTGCCGCTTGGCATTCCTGACGTTTTCTGCATTTATAAAATAGAAATATGTAGCCCAACATGTTGATTTCACAAGCCTATCATTATCATTCATTCTGAAATAAACATAGTCAGGGACATCATGTACAAAATAAGGAATCCTTGTTTTGGGAGATGATGTCAGACAGTAGAAGTCCTTTTTATTTTTTTAATCTCCTACCTCCTAAAGCACTATTTTACAAGTGACTTTATGAAATATACTTCAATACTGAGGCCAATGAAGAAAAAAAAACAAGTGAGGGAGGAAACTTGGGATTAAATTTAAGAACACATGATCACAGGATTATTTTAAAGGTAATATTGATTGTAATAGAGCTTTCAAAACTGGTCAGTTTCAAGGCTGGTCAGTCAAATTCACCTGAAGAGCTTTTAAATTATATATATGTGCTCAGTTACTTAGCCATATTCAGTTCTTGGCAACCCCATGAACTGTAGCCCGCCAGGCTCCTCTGTCCATGGAATTGTCCAGGGAAGCATACTGGAGTGGGTTGCCATTTTCTCCTCCAGTGGATCCTCTCGACCCAGGGATCAAACCTAAGTCTCTTGCATCTCATGCATTGCAGGTGGATTCTTTACCACTGTGCCACCTGGTAAGCCCCATATATATATAAACCTGAACCCAATTTCAGGCAGAGTTTTTAGGAATAAGGCCCAACCATCTCACTATTAAAAATTTTCCATGGTTATTCTGATGATCAGTTTCAGTTTAGAGCTGCTGCTTAAGAATTTGTAAGCTAATACAGGGGGAGTCTATTTGTGTATTTTAATTTGCATGTGTAATCTTGAAAAAATGAGCTCATAGTTTTTTATTTAGCATGACTTCTAAATGCTCATAAGTCTATATATTCAGTACACTTTCTTGTCAATAGCCATTTAGAAATCTCTTCACTAATAACAACTTCCTCGTGGCTCAGAGGGTAAAGTATCTGCCTACAATGTGGGAGATGCGGGTCCGGTCCCTGGTTTGGGAAGATCCTCTGGAGAAGGAAATGGCAACCCACTCTAGTACTCTTGCTTGGAAAATCCCATGGATGGAGGAGCGTGGTAGGCTACAGTCCACGGGGTCGCAAAGAGTTGGACACGACTGAGTGACTTCACTTTCTTTTACTTTTATTCTTTCACTAATAACAAGTCAATTAGTAGAGAAAAAAATAAGAGATGTCAATCAGTCTATCTCAATATGGTTATATTTAAATGGGAAACAAAAATGACCCTAAAGAAATGATCTTGCTTGCTTGTGTGTTAGTCACTCAGTTATGTCTGACTTTGCGACCCCATGACTGTAACCCACCAGGCTGCTCTGTCCATGGGATTCTCCAGGCAAGAGTACTGGCGTGTGTAGACATTCCCTTCTCCAAGGGATCTTCCTGACCCAGGGATCAAACTCAAGTTTCCTGCACGGCAGGCCATTCTTTACCATCCGAGCCACCATGGAAACCCAAAGAAATAGTAAGTATGGCCTGAGAATGAGCCAGACTATTTTAATAAAAGAAAAAGAAACCCACAAATGTAAGAGGAATTCCTCTTACATTTTATTTCTCTTACAGTCGATTCTCAGATGCTTTCCCAGAAGCCCCAAAGAATTAAAAAACAAAACCTTCAGGATGCACCTGTTGATTATTTCAGCATCCTAAAGCACAAGAAAAGCTTCGCCCACCCAGAAGGTACTGTGAATTTTACATCAGGTATGTGCCCATGCTTCTAGTAATAGCCTCTCTTTTTCTTAGAGAAGAAAACTCTAATCCACACTCACATGCAGAACATATGGATGAGATTATCTTGGGAGATGTAGTTCCCAGATTCTCTTCTGCTATACAGGTATAGCAAGGAAGGAGTTGCAACAGAGAATTTCTAGCATAATCTTTAAATGTTTAGAATAAGAAAAGGTATGAAAATAAATAAACTGAACATTGGTTGGGGTTCATTCAGGGAAACAAATTACTCTTAGGTGTTTCAACAGAAAGAACTCAACAGAGGGAATTTGCTGATCAAGTGCTAGATAACAGAAAGAAGAAAATGAGAACAGTAGGAGGGATCGTTACAAAAAGCTGCTATCACTCTTAGGGGTGGAGAGGTCAAAAGAAGAGGCTGAGATTATCAGAATCTAGAAGCTTCATGGTAGGAGCCTATGAAGTTAGGACTTGAGATTGCAAGGGAGGGTGCCACCTTGCTGGCTGCTTGCTGGTATCTTAGGGGCTTAAAGGAAGGAATGGGGATGTTCTGAGCAGGAGATGCTGCCCAACCGGTGCTGGTCCTTCAGAAGTTTGAAAGAGGTCTTGTGTCGTTCTGACATCACGAGTAGGCACTGTCTAACTGCTATTATAAACTTTTATCCTTCTGCTGCTGGGATAAAAGGCAAGTAGGGTGACCTGATAGGATAAATCAGCAAGCATGAATAGACAAATCCCTTTATTCTTCCTGCCATCCAGTGTCCCCACTAGTTCCTCCTACTGAAGGAAACAGTAGCATTTACAATACAGTGAACTGCCTGTTGTTTGCAGACCTGTCATCACAAAGCAGAGTGTAAAATTTGGAACCTAGTACCTGGCACATAATTCAGTGGAAAATTTCAGAAAATAGCAACAGAATAAGTCAAAAGAAAGTATAAGGTAGAAATAAGAGAGGGAAGAGAAGAAACATATAAAATAGAATAGGGACATTTGTTGAAGAGAACCAGCAAAACTAACTTTTTATTCTTTGAGAAAACTAATACAATAAAACTTTAGCAAGTTTGAGGCAGAAAAGAGAGAAAAAAACAATATTAGACATGAAAAACATGTAGCTGAAGATTCAGCAAAGATAACAAATGAAATGTGAACAACTTTAAAGTTGATGCATAGAGAGATAGAAACTTGAATGTTCCTAAAGGAGCAATGAAATCAGAGCAGCAGAAAAAAATATTCTCACACACAAAAAGGATTAAAAATGCTAGGCTCAGATCATTTCAAAAACAGAGAATTCTTGTTTCTCTGTTTAATTTTTGTGTCCTTGATTTCAATAAGCATTTCATACATATGTGTTTTTATTTCATACCTAATAATACCAGTATTTCCAATCTTTGGGGGGGAGGCATTAATAACTATTGTTCACATTTCTGTTAATAGTCTTTGTAGCTTGCCTTCTAATGTACTTGGTGTTCTGTGATTTTGAACTTACTGTGATTTTAATATGTGTGACGTCCGTACATGGAAATGAAGGCATCTTTCTTCTGAAGAAGGCTTGCTTCTGTTTTCACAAGTAGCCAGGAAGACACCATTGGAGCACTAAGGTTTCAGGCTCAGATTCGGCTCCATCACCTGCGTTCTGGCTCTCCGCTCAGGGTTCCAACAGCTGTGTGCTGTGGAATCCAGGCTTCAGGCCAGCTGCCACATCCAACTCTCTGCTGTTCCAGCGTAAGCGCCTCTCTAGTTCTGCCAACTTTTTCTGGGGGAATGGGGGGGGGGTGTTACTCATAAAACTCCCCTTTCACTTTGAAAATCAACAATACCTGAAAGAGTTTGTCTTGGATCAAGTTTAATTGCAAACATGGGAGCCCGAGAAGGGGTTTAGGAGTGCAGGGGGAGCTTTAAAGCTATGGAAAAGTTTTATTTTTCAAACTAAATTGTGGGTACAGGAGGCTTATTTTATTTATTTAATTTATTAGTATTATTATTTAAGAATAATTGTAAATGATATTTTTTGGTGATAGTCATATATTTTATAAGAAGCTAAAGAGAAAAAAAAAAAAAAAAACCCTCCAAACCCCCTAATGGTAATTTTACTAAAATCTCTCTAGGACCTTGACCAAGCACTCAGACATCAGTAGCAACACCATGTACAGAGCCACACCAACTACAGACAATGCGCTCCGCACAGATGTACATACTGTAGAACACAGCGCTAGACCAACAGGAGACATGCCTGGATTGATTTGGGTAGAAAGGAGGAAAATAGTGAAAGACAGATGGTAGTCTTGCAAGTTTGTTCATGGGGTCCCAAAGAGAGGACTCCTGGAAACTTCAGTGTGAATTTGACAGGAACTTGCAGTGAAGTTTTCATACATAGAGTGGGAACAGATCGGAGAAATACTGTACATCGTGTGTCTACAAACGACTATGGCCCTGGGTTCATGGATTATGTAAATTACACAAAAATGACAGTCCTGATTCTCCTCCCGGCCTTGAGAGCAACCTTAAAATCTTTGCTTCTGTCTGGTATCACCTCCAGTGGTCTCCTTTCTTGTTCCAATTCTATACACTTCTCTTTGGTTGCCCAGTAATGCACCATGTAGAAGCAATTTGCAAAATAGAGCCATGGTGCTTAGAAACGTTAATTTCACTCTTGCGGGGAACAATTTGCTCTCAGGGTGGGTTTTTTTTCATCACAGGCTCAGGACCATTGAGATAGCAGCGTAGCAAAGATCTCTGTTAAATTCTTATCTATGGGTCAGGATATTAAAATGCCATGTAATTGGAACTCCTGTTTGGAAATATTAATAACTATTGTATTGAAAGCCAACCTAGTAAAAAATGAGAAAACAGCAAGCAAGGAGGGTTTGTATAATTTCACTCAATTTTATGTTCTACACAGTTTACCAGGCCAAAAATAAATTACGTTTGAAAATCAGTCATGCAATGTTCTGGCCACTTTTCATGAAAATGGATTATCTCTCACAGTTCTCTGAGGCTTTAACCCCATGTGACATAGTAACATTTTAGGACAAAGCTGTGAGCCAGGCTTATGCGGGCATTAGCTAGCCAGGCATGATGTGAAGAGTTCCAGTGCCTGCCCATTACAAAATGTTAACTCTACCCAGGGTCTTCTTGTTTCTGAAAGTTGAATTCACTCCTTAAATGTCCTCTGGAGTTGAAAGGGGTTTTACCTTTGTTTGCTTATCAATAATTTGTTCTTTTTGTTATCAGTGAGATATATCCAGTTAACAAACCAGAAGAGAATATTTTCTGGCTATCTATCACTTGCTGTTTTCACCTGGCAAACAATCTAGCTCAGAATGACTTTGCTACATGGGAGAGTAGTAATAATAGAAGTCATGCTTGTTATTATTGCGTGAATTGAAATATAACTTGCATGAAGTGAAGCAGTGTTCAGTGTTCAGCTCAATAAATTTTTACACGTATATCTAGCCAAGTAACCACCACCCAGAGGCTTTCCTTTCCCTTTCCAGTCAATACACATCTCTGTCTCCTCTCCCTCACACACCAAAAGGTAAACACTATTCTGACTTTTATCACCACAGCCTGGTTTTGGCTATTTTAGGACTTCTTATAAATAGAATCATTCAGTATGTACTCTTTGGTGTCAGGCTTTTTCAGCTTCATATTATATGTGTGAGATCCCATCATGCTGTTGCATATATCAGTGGCTTGTTCTTTTTCATTGCTGTATACTCTTTTATGACTAGGCTACAATTTAACCATTCTATTGTTGATAGACATTTGGGTTGTTTCTAGTTTTTGATTATGTAAAATATGAACATTTATGTCCACGTAGCTTGGTGGACATTTGCACACATTTCTCTCTCTCTCTCTCTCTCTCTCTCACACACACACACACACACACACACACTCATATTTATACAAAGGAGTGGAATTGCTGGACCATAGGGTACACATTGGCTTAGCTTTAGTAAAAGTGCGCAGACTATCCACTGCGAAGGTATTTTTGATGGGAGGTGTACTGGTGGTTCACTGTTTGCCCCTATAGATTGATGCTCTGTTTTCTCTGTCATACTCTGTGTCCTGAATCATCCTAATTTCCAGTTTCCTTATACTTTGGCTCCTGATTGGGTTTAGCCAATAGGATCCCCAGCATTTGATTGGACAACGGGGGAACAGAGAGAAAGAGCTCAGAGTATTTATTCCTTCTGTTGTCTCCCTACTTCACCACCACCGAGAGAGAGGTCCCAAGCTTTGGCAGACACAGCTCCTATTGGGCAGTAGCTCTTCCGAGACCTTGGCTCTCACTGGTTCTACAAACAACATTCTTCATCCCCACCTTTTTAGGTTCAGAGGGTGATCATGGAGAGCTGTTGGTGCTAGTGTTGCACTTCATCTCCATCTAGCATGGCACTCTTAGCCCCACTCATGTTACTGAAAAAAAGTCATTCTATAAAAATCTAAAACCTTTGAGTACTTTTTTTTTCCTTATAGGGATTTTAAACTGATATGGGGGGAAGAAAAAATTTCAAGAGATGTCAAAATGTGTTGAAACATATAAAGGTTCCTACTCAGCATGAAAGAACTGGCACAGAGAAGAGATTGTGCTGAAAGTAGTTACTTAGGGTAATTTAAGTTAGCAAACATATTGGGTGTGAACCAGAACTCTGAGCAACATAAAGATAAGGTTCTCTACTTGTAGTTTTGTTGACAAGTAGACCCGACTTTGATCTAGGCTGCACATCACTCTGCTAAGTCTCAACCGTTTTGTCTATGAAGTGGAAAAGATGACTGTATCTGTTTCAGGTTGATCAGTAGCTCAACCATTATTATGCCTCCAGAGCAGTGAGATAGTAAAGAAAATCAAGGAAACCACACATTATGGTGACACAGTTTTGTAGTAGTCGTGGTAGTTGCTTAGCCGTGACCAACTCTTAGCAACCCCATGGACTGTAGCCTGCCAGGCTCCTCTATCCATGGAATTCTCCAGGCAAGAACACTGGAGTGGGTTGCCATTCTCTTCTCCAGGGAACCTTCCTGACCTAGGGATCGAACCTGGGTTTCCCGCACTGTGGGCAGATTCTTTATTGTCTGAGCCACCAGGAAAGCCCCAGAAGTTTTGTGATTTCTTTAAAGGAATGCATCCAGCAGTGGCAGGGTTATCAAGGAGGCATTTCTGAACTACTCAGAATCTTGGAGGCAAGGTCCCATATATCTTCTAACTTCAGTGAAGCTACAGCCACCAAGCATAAAAAAGCTTGCTTCTGGTATAGTGGCTAAAACAAAGCAAGATTTGGGAGCCAGAACCAAAAGTAGGAATCTAGTCTCTTATTGGCTATATAACCTTGACCTAGTGATGTACATTCCTCAGTTCTCACCACTGTAAAATGATTCTTCTATCTTTTATAATAACTGTTATTAAAGAATTCAAAATGGTACATAAGCATATTTATGAAAATGACTCTTCCTATCCAAGCTGAGTGCTAGTATAAGCTGTTAGGACATACAAAGCTACTAGTAGAAGTGTGGGTACACTGCTATGGGGGTAATACTGAGAGTAGATGTGTCAGGGGCAGGGATGAAGCTGTGTGGGAAGATAAGATACCCAAGCTGAATAGACATGAAGTCTAGGAATGGTGGTACTGAGGTCTGACATGTGTGTATCTTGAATGCTATCCTGGTTCTGGGATAGAAAATTAAAATCAGTTATGCCTAAGCAGAAGAAATATGAGAGGCAGACCATTAACATATGTAACCTACACTGGATTTGTCTGCAGGGATTTTGGGGTTTTACACTGGTCATTTGAATAAGTTCTGTTTTTGCAAATCTAGCACTGTATTCCTATAACCTTCATTTTATTCATTTTTAGAGACATAAAGTCAAGGTTAATCTCTATGTTTGTATGTGTGTGTGTCTTTCTTATGTACACACTGACATATTTCAAAGCAAGCACTGACTTAATTAGCCAGAATGGAAGCAAGGATAAATAAAGGGATTTCTGAGAAAACAAATTCCAGTTTGTTTGTGGGCATGCATGCCAAAGTAAAAAAGTTTTGAAGGCAGCTAAGACTTTGGGCAAATTCTAACAGTACTGAAGGCTGAGGAAATAGGCAAGGAAGCAAACAATGTGATTCTGGCTTCCTGCTGGTGATTCAGAAAATTCTGATTCGAAAACAAGAATTATTTTCAAAGGTCTTTTGACAGAGCTGACAGCTCCTTCGCTGTCAGCCACTCTCCAGAGACCCTAATGAGCTCTTCCTTGTCAGGTCTTTCTGTCTAAACAAGAAATTGCTAGTCTCTCTATCTGCCACCCTACTGTGAATGCACCTACCTTTGCTTTGCATAGTATAAATTATTATTTAATGCAAACACTTGTTCAGGTTGATCAGTAGTTGTTTCTGTCAACCTACATCAATGTGGTCTTTAATGTGTCAGTGACTCAACAGCAGAGTATGCATGTAAACAGCGGGTCAGAAAGAACTTTTCTGTTGATAATCTAATAGGTATTTCTAAAGAAGTTGCTGTCACTGTCTTTAGGAATCAAGATTCCTGAAGTTCTTGAAGATGGTCAAAATACTTTATTTTCCACAATAATAGCAAATCATAATAAAGGGTAATAAAGATGATACCCCAGAGGAAGAATGTTTCTTTAAACATATTTAATAAATCTCATGGCTCTTTCTCTGCAGTATTCAAGATCCTTGCCCAATTCTATGCAAAGAACTTGTGACTTCAGTTTTAGAATTCAGAAACCCACTTTTAAACTGGCTTTTGTTATTAGGTAGTACAAACAGTACTGTTTTCTAGAATAATTCTTTTGCTGATTTCTTGATAGTCTTTGAAAAAAAGAAAAAAAGATTCACCAGCTTCTCCCTTCTCTTCTGTGTTAAATGGTGTTTTCCATCTTCAATTTTAATATGCTTGCTCAGTACAGCATGGTTGGTTCAGAGCATGCATCTTGGAGCCAAATTCTTCTTGGTTTACTTTCCATATTTATCACTGCTCTGTTATCTGATGTGTCATCAATGTATTTGGAGTTAACTCCTCTCTACTCTGTTGTGATGCTTCCTTTTCTTTGATTACAATCTCTTCAAGCACATTAATTTTCAAGCAAATTCACTTTATATATTTGAGAAGAAAAGAAAACTACCCATTTTGTTAAAAAGAGATGAAAAACTAAAATAACAACACCCCCCCCCCCCAAATCATTGAACTATGCTCTTTAAAGTTTCTTTCTACAATCAAATAAAGCAGTTTGTTGTGTGTGTGTGTGTGTGTGTGTGTGTGTCTGTGTGTTTTAAGGGAAGAAGAGGAGGAGAAAGAGAGAAATAACAAAAGTAATCAGTGTCTACATAGTATAACCTCGAGTTTGACCTCTGGTATGACTGAGTAATTTCTTACTGATCTAACCCTCCTATAGATAATAACTCTGGACAAAATTTTAAGAATAATTTTTACTATATGGAGAATAGAGAATGTTGAGCAAATTCTGGGCAGTAGTTGACCCTTGGATGAATAGAATGACATGGGTAAGTGTTCCATTTTTACATGCGGAACCAGGCTTTCTGGCCTGAAAAATGAGAGGGCAGAGATGAAGGGAAGCACAGCTGTAGGGAAAGTGAAGGGAGAGGGAATCCAGGAAAGACGAGAGCTAGAGATGGGAGGTTCCAGATTCTGTGCATACATTCTACCCAAACCTTAGATTGACTCCTGAACTACACATTTGTGGGACAGACTTCAAGCAGTCCAACTGAGGATGAAAGAATACGACTGATGTTTTAGTTGCCACTTAAAAGAACTAAGTTCCAGTGTGAGAGCAATAAAATTAATTGCTTGCTAAAATAAAAACAACAAAGATCATTACTGGATCATTCACTATGTTTAGGACACAATTCAAGATAATTTGAAGTACACAGATTTGGGAAAGTATATATCAACCTCAAGAGAAAAGACAGTCAACCAAGACCAATGTAAAGAATAAATCAGATGTTGGAATTAGCAGACTAGGGAACTTAAAGCATCTGTTACAACTAAGCATGATAAAATAAAGGAAAATATACACATAAGAAATGAAAACTAGAAAACTCAACAGAGAAATTGAAAATATACCAGAGAATCATATGTAAATTCTGTAAATGAAAACTTCCAATTTAAAATGAAAATATACTGGATAGGCTAATTGGAGAATAAAAAATGATAGAGAGATAAACTGGTAAAAATTGACATTGAGAGATATGTTATTTATTTTGAGAAACAAAGCAAAATAATACAAAATAGAGTTCCAGGGACCCAAGGAACAGTATAAAAGGGTATAATATGATATATATGTAATTGGAATTCTTGAAGGAGAAGGAAGAATAAGGCAGCAAATATATTTTAAGAAATAATGGCCAAAATTGTTAACAAATTTGGTAAAAGACAAATGTTCAGATGTAAGAAGCTCAGTGATCTTGAAAGGGCAAATGCAAATCAAAGTATACCTATGTATATCAGAGTCATTCTGCTAGAAAATCAAAGTTGAGAAGAAAATCTTGAGAGTAGCCAAAAGAAAATGACACATATACATAGTGGAACAATGATCAAGTTTTGCTAATTTGTTAGCAAAAACTATGAAGGCCAGAAGACAGTGTAACAACATACTTAAGAGTGTTGAAAGATTGAGACTTCAACCCAGAATTCTATTTTCAGGAAAAGAAATACAAATAGCTTTTAAGAAATAGAACAAAATAAAGACCTTCTTACATAAAATAAAAATAATCAGTTACCAAGCAGACTTGTGCTACAAAAATGGCTAAAGGAAATTCTTCAGAATTAGGGGAAATAAAAGCAGATTGAAACTCAGATACTCAGGAAGCAAGTGAGAGCATTAGAAAAGGTCTGGATAAGCATAAAGACACTTTTATTTTTAATTTCTTTAAAATATATGTGACTGTTTAAAGGAAAAGTTGCAATATTGTCTATGAGATATTTACTGATGAAAATGTGATGAATATGACAATTATAATACACAGGACAGGGAAAGGGGTGAATGGACCTATATGGTTGAAAATTTCTGCACAATATTAACTCTACGAAGCCTGTGAAAAGTTACAGGTGTATATTGTAATTCCAAAGCAATCATTAAAAAATGATGCAAAGAGGCATAGCTAACAGCCAATGTGCTGCATGCATGCGAATTTGCTTCTGCTGTGTCCCACTCTTTGCAATCCTATAGACTATAGTCCACCAGGCTCCTCTGTCCGTGGGATTCGCCAGGTGAGAACACTAGAATGGTTGCCATGCCTTCTTCTAGGGGATCTTCCCAACTCGGGGATCGAAGCCCCATCTCCTGCATTGCAGGCAGATTCTTCACCGCTGAGCCACCGGGGAAGCCCAGTTAACAGCCAATAAATGCATTCAAATTCTCTTCAAATTTGTATTATAAAATACTTAAAAATACTTTATGTGATACAATTTAATTATGTTTTCCAATTCTGAATCTGCACATTAGCCTAGGGGGGAAAAATGTGCATTTGAAAAAGGCTTAGGATGAAGGCTGTTTATTTTGATTTAAAACCAAACAGAGTACTCATGATGAAGACTTCTGCAGTAGGGTTAGAAGAATTTGTGTTTCAGGATTTTGGTTTTTAACTTCTAAACCCAAAACCATCTGCTCTTTCCCTTGAAAATCTCTTTGCCCTTGTTCCTCTTGTCCCACATTCAGTGTGGTGCTTGGGAGAGGTTCTATCTCCTCTGTATTCCCAGTCAAACTCCAGGAGAAAATCTAGAAGCTTGTGGGAGAGAAGTGTATGAAAAATAAACAGATAGGCCTGGATTTCCTGGAACACCCATATACTGATATTTTTCTTCTTAAAAGAATAGGTGAAATAATAAATTATTACCATTATTTTAAGCAAAGTAAGACTATTAAGGTCACAGAGATCATATCAGTAAGATATCTGCTTATTTCATTTAGAAATGATAAAAATATGCAAATTTGATTTTTGTTCAGAATATTTTTGGTATACCTGTATCTTTTTTTAATTTTAAACTTTTTTTTTTTTTTTTTTTTACTATACTGGTCCTTTTATTTTTAAAGTATCACTGTATTTTATTTTTAAACCTTTTATTTTGTATTGGAGCATAGCCAATTAACAGTGTTGTGAGTTTCAGGTGGACAGCAGAGGGACTCAGACATACATATACAGGTATCCATTCTCCCTCAAACCCCGCTCCTGTCTAGGCTGCCATATACCATTGGGGAGAGTTCCCTTAGCTATACAATAGGTCCTTGTTGGTTATCCATTTCAAATGATATATCTGTATCTTTGAAGTGAAGTGGAGTGAAAATTGCTCAGTCGTGTCCGACTCTTTGTGACCCCATGGACTATACAGTCCATGGAATTCTCCAGGCCAGAATACTGGAATGGGTAGCCTTTCTCTTCTCCAGGGCATCTTCCCAACCCAGGGACTGAACCCAGGTCTCCTGAATTGCAGGCAGATTCTTTACCAACTGAGCCACCAGGGAAGCCCCTGTATTTCTACAGAGCCATATTTACATTCATTTACATATTTATTTACATGTTGGTCTTCTATATCCACGAGTTCTACCTCTGCAGATTCAACCAATCTTGTATCAAAAATATTTTTAAGAATCTCAGAAAGTTGCAAAAAGGAAAACTTAAATTTATGTGCACTGGCAACTATTTACCATTTACATTGTACTAGGAATTATAAGAAATCTTGAGATGGTTTAAAGTGTAGTCATCCATTTGAATCTCTCAGGGGTTGGTTCTAGGAGCCCCCGTGGACACCAAAATCCACAGATGTTCCAATCCCTTTTATAAAATGGCACAGAACAATGGGTACAGCCAGCCTTCCATATCCACAGATGTGAAATCTGTAGCTATGGAGGGCTCTCGGTATGCGGGAGGATGTGCCTAGATTATATGCAAATGCTACATCGTTTCATAAAAGGGACTTGAGCACCCTCGGATTTCGGTGTCCTGGGGGCTCCTAGAACTAATCCCCTGTGGATACTGAGTGACAACTGTTTATACATAGGTTAAGGATAAGAATGTCCATTTCTATGCAAAATAAAGCAAAAGAAAGTTTTACTATGACTTCACCATGGATGGATGTCATAGTTGGACTTTATTATGAATGGTTGGAGGTTGTAAGTAAATTTGCATCTGCATTTACAATCTACCCAGAACTTTCTTCCTCTTTATGAGTAAGAGAGGAAGATGTTTCCCCCTCTTATGGAATAGTTCCTGGGTGTTTCCTGTGGAGAATTAATTACAGTCTTGGCATAACCCCTTTATCAGCCTCTCCCTGCTGCTTCTCTATATGGGAACGAGAATTCCAGCTTCAGGGCTCAGGAAAATTGAAATGGCTGAAGTGCAAGTAATATCTAAAAGCTGTTTGTGTATTATATTAACCAGGGAATAAGTACACATAAAACTTTTTCAACTGTTTTGTTTTGGAGATTTTTTTCCCCCCTAAATTCTTTCTTAAATTTTTTTAAAAAACCTTTTACTTTTATATCAGAGTATAGCTGATGACAATATTGTGATAGTTTCAGGGGGACAGCAAAGGGACTCAATCATATATATATGTGTATCCATTCTCCTTGTTCTGGGGATTTTTAAAAGTGGTTTTAGTTGTATCTGTATTCAGCATCATTTATGTTACAGCTCTCTCCTCATCTCATGCTTAAGAAAGTCAAGAAATAGCTTAGCCCAGAGAGAGAAATTTCAGCCCCAGGACTTGCATGATTTGTTGGCTCTGCCAGGAACTTAATTCTCAACTTGAAGGATGCAGTAAAGCTATACATTAAGATCTATAGGAGAATGATGGTTCTTAAGCTATATTACCTGAGATGAAATTGCAGTTCCACCCTTTTCCCTAGCTGCTGTAATCTTGCATAGCTACTCAGCTTCTATAAGCCTTGGTTTTCTAACCTTTAAAATGGGGGTAATGATAGTATCCATCCCATAGATTAATTGTACATATTATATCAAATAAATCATTTGAAGTACTCAACGCAATGCCTGGCACATAACATAAGCACATAACATAAGCAATCTATAAATGTTCATTGTTATTATCATCACATTTCTGCCCATTTGACTTTTTCTATTTCAATAAATTTCCTCTCAGTCTCTTTGTAAAGAAACCAAAATCGCTGTTAGCTCATCCCATCAAGCATCCAGTAATAATGCAGATAGACAGGTTCATGTTTTATTGCCAGAGGCCCACATTACCCATAACCATCTTATCCAAAAGAAAGGATAAAAGTCAGCAGGTTGAATTTTTTCCAAACTTCAGCTTGTAGCCTAGAGCATCTTGGATCCTCAGCTGCTTCAGCACAAACCAACGTTTAGCTGACTTAAAAAGAAAAAGAAAAAAAAAAAAAATATATATATATATATACATACACACATATATAAGCTACTCTCATTCAATAATTAAGGAAAGTAAAAAATGTATTCTGAAGTGGATTATTGTGCTACTTTTGATTTATAAATGTACTAGAATAGAAGATGTAAAAATATTTACAAGCTGATTTCACATTTTCTAATGCTCATGTAAGTATATACTATGTATATAGATTTGACAACAAATCACTTATATATCATAGTAAGATAAATAAAATGGAATTTCCAAAATACAATTAATTTAAAACATACATTTGGCAAAACCTAAAGTTCATGTAGGACTATGAGCAGAGAGATGACATACTCAATTAGGAATGATTGCTCTGTGGTACTGACTCCAAATCTCATTCTTCCATTTTGATTCAATCATCATTTTCTCATCTTTCCTTTGCATCTTGTCCTGATGTCCTTTCATTTATTCATCTTTCAGTAAAATTTAGCTTTCCTCCTCACAATCAATCATCAGAAGATGTCATTTGGTTATCTCTTCAACTGAAAACAATTCTTTTTTCTCTGGAAGCTGGTTTTTCATTTATGTAGATAATTTACACAGGAGCTATGATTTTCATGTGCAAACCCATTTTCCTGATGAAGGTCAGCTGGGCCTTGGGTAGCACTTGCTTTAAGCTGAACCAATCATATCATCTTAGAGTTTTAGAACTGGGAACAAGAAGTAGTCTCTGAATGGTAGATAAATAATGATATGTTGACATGTTAAAAGAGTTAAACCCAGGAGCACTAGGAAACCCATAGGAACAGAGAGGCAAAGAAAGCTGGTTAGTGGAGAACAATGAAGCAGAAATAATGGCTTCATAGAAAAGATATATTGGCATGAGTTCCTGGCAACCTTTTAAGACATAGTTTGTTTCCTTGATAACCAGGTTCATTCTTACTCTTACTATGGTGTATTTATTTACTCATTTAATAACTCATTCACTACACATTTTTTGAGTGTCTACCAGACATTGTGCTAAGCATTTTGCATACCTTATCTTACTGAGTTTTAATTAGAGTCTAAACCACAACCAATCAACCAAATAGCAAAGCAATGGACAACATTTAATATACTTTGACAACATTTCAGGAAAACTTGGAGGCTTGATTCTGGCTATCATGCAGACCTTCAAGTGAAATCCCAATTGTATTATGACTACTGTCAGCCAGGTGAGCTAAAAAAAAGTTTCTATTTATAAACCTCAGAGCTATCTTCCAAGATTGCACTGGCAAGCAGATGATAATCTCTGGCCCTTATTATGACCTATTTAAGGTTTCACCTAGTCACCTGAGAATTTTGATGTGAGAAAGAACAGTCATAAGGCAGCACAACTACGACTTTTAGTTTTCACTTATGAAGTACAATGACTAGGGGTGTAAAGTTAATGGCACCTAAAGACAAAAGAAAATTAAATCTTCTGACCTACAGCTTCCTAACATTCTGCATCTATTTAGCATAATGATACGAGTCCATAAATACCTGTCTCTAGGGAAAATATTTTCAGGTTATTCTAAATATAAGTAAGATGTGGAGAAGTTATAATTTGTTCTGCAAGTAGTCAACTTTACAAGAGAAAGGAACGTGCTTGCTTTGGTTGTAGGTGGTGCCATTTGTCAGCTTCTTTTTTCACTGAGGAAGCAGAATTGTTCATGTTAGATCAAGGCATTAAACTTTTACTGAATTTCTCATACTAACTGATGTGATGTGGGTTATTGTTAGAGCAAAGACATAGGTAGTTTCACGGTCACCTGCGTTCCCTGAGTTCATGTTCTAACCACCCATTTAGACTTTTTTAATCCACTGCATGTCTGGCTGACATCATTGCCTATTAAAATTGCTCAAATCTTGTTTTCTCAAAGGAATTTGGCTATACTGTTGAATACCATATCCCTCCTCTATCTAAATCTCACTTAGAATAAAGTCTTAATTCCTTCTCATATCTGTAAGACTATATCTGATCTTGGCTCAGTCCTCCTTTTGTTAGGGGAAGCGCACTGATTGAAACCGCCCACCCTGGCCAGGCACCATAGTAACCATTTGCATGAGTTGTTTTATGACGGGAGATCCTGATAAGGAACACGGAACTAATAAGCCACCACCAACCAGAAGAGTTTGGGAAAGGTCACACGGAGACACTGCCTGTCCGTCCACTTCCCAGAATCCCCCTTGCTAGCATCCATCTTGGCTGAGCGATGCGTGCGCCACCAGGAAAGACTCTGAATTAGAATGATTGGCCAAAGACCACCCGGAAACTAATCCCATCACCATAAAACTCAAGACTGCGAGCCACGGGGCAGAGCAGTTCTCCTGGGTTCCCTTACCTACTGCTCTCCACCCGGGTGCCCTTTCCCAATAAAATCTCTTGCTTTGTCAGCAGATGTGTCTCCTCGGACAATTCATTTCTGAGTGTTAGACAAGAGCCCAGTTTTGGGCCCTGGAAGGGGTCCTTCTTCCTGCAGCACTTTCAGTCTTACTTTTCCCCATGTTTCCCCTTGGCCTCAAATAGGTGCTAAAACTTGATTAGAGAAAAATATTTGTATTAGTTTGTTGGAGCTGCCAGAACAAAATACCACAGACTAAGGGGCTTCAGCAACAGAAATGTGTTTTCTCTTGGTTTTGAGGGCTAGCAATCTGAGTGGAGGTTTTGGGAGGGCTTCCTTTGAGGCCTCTCTCCGTGACTTGTAGATGGCCAGCTCCTCTCTAGGACGTCTCATGGTCTTCCTTCTGTGTGTGTCTGTTGTCTTACTGTATCTCCTCTTCTTATAAGGACACCAGTCATATTGGATTAGGTGCTAAGTCACTTCAGTCTTGTCCGACTCTTTGCAACCCTATGGACCACAGGCCACCAAGCCCCCTCTGTCCATGGGATTCTCCAGGCAAGAATACTGGAGTGGATTGCCATGCCCTCCTCCAGGGGATCCTCCTGACCCAGGGATTGAACCCATGACTCTTATGCCTCCTGCATTGGCATGTGGGTTCTTTACCACTAGTACCACCTGGGAAATCCATTGGAATAGGACCCACTTGAATAACCTCATTGTACCTTAATTATCTCTTTAAAGACCTTATCTCCAAATACAATCACATTCTGAGGTACTGGGGAACAGGACTTCAACATACAAATTTGGGGAGAATATAACTAAGTCCATAACAAAAATGCTCTTTAGCCATTGATGAATATGCTGTGGGATGTTTGGACAGGCCATATTAGTCATAAGGTACTTGGGAAGAGGTAAGGGAGGAAATACAATGACTCATAGAAGCTTTGGGTGTGACAGAATCTTGAGCACTTGTGCTCTGGGCTCTGCATAGACTCGAATGGGAGGTTTCATGATTATTTTTTCCAGAAGATGGTCTTTGGGGAGTCAAAGTGCGAGGGGAGCATAACAGAGGAGGAGAGATCAGTATACGATCAGCAGGCTGCCAGGGCAGCCTTGAATCTCTTTAGAAAGTTGAAACTCACTTAAGGGGTTTTGGAAGGAAACTGCCTCTCATGTTCTAATAAGAAAGCAGGCCTTGTGAAAAATGATGGTGTAAGAAAATCCTTTCACTTCCATTTATCATAAACTATTCAATGAAATGACTATGCAAATAGCGAGCAACATGATGGATTAGGATAATATTATTAAGGAATTTAGAAACTTTTTTAGGTAGTTCTTGGGAAACGTTTTTGAATAAATAAACACCACATTGTCTAGCTCAGGCAAAGATCCACAAGATTTATCATATTATTGAAAGGAAAAGAAAAAATGGAGAATTGAATGTTCTGAAAGATTTAATAAGGCTGCCCCAACTACCAATAGTAGCTCACTTTTAAGTTAATTATTTGCTCATGTGGGAAAACAATAAGCAAAACTACAGGAGAAATCTTGCCTGAAAATTGTCAATAGTGATGGCCAAAGCTCGGCCTCTCTGCACCGGTGCCAAGTTGAATTTTGGAGACAGAGTTTTGGTTGAAGCAGAAAAGATGATCATCATTTGTTTTCCAGGCAAAGGGGGACACAGTAGGCTTCTGCCTTCAAAAACGGTGGGTCCCAACCGGGAAGGATTTGGAAAGGAGTCTTATAGCAACAGTTCAAGGGTGAGGTGCTGGTAAGACTAGGGTATGTGCAGAGCCTACACTCCCTCAGTCGCCCCTCAGGTGGTCCCGTCGTAATCTCCAGGAGTCTCTCTGTTCTTAATCTTGCCTCTGGTGGTTTCCTGGCTGCTCCTCCCTGATCAGCAACTGTTTGAATATGCACTTTGGAGCCCAGGGAAGGTCAGGGTGGCTGGAGTCTTGCCTGTAAGAAATGCAGGACACAAGGGCTTTTGTGCCCAGGAGCCCCACAGGGTCCTTCTAGGTTTCAGTAGTAAACTCTGGTTCCCAAAATTCTTTGAGGGGAAAGCAGAAAAACTGTGATTTCTGAGCTGTGCAACAATGTCGTGTGGATGTCTGGGAGAGGTCTTTTTACTTTTAGGATGAGAATTTGACATGAATTCAAATTCACTGTGTAAGGGGTTGAGATACAAACATTTCTGAGAGAAAAATGGCTTCTTAAAAATATCCATAATAACTAGGCATGCCCTGGGATTTGTTGGCAGAACAACTCAAAAACTTAAGACTTGTGCATTAATTCCTGAGGGAATTTGATTAATTTTAGATGGTTTTCTAGATTTAAACATATGGGGGTGATTTTTAAAATTACATCCAACCTAGTTTATGCTGAGCTATAAATAGAGTAATATAGGTTCTTATAGTATTCTTTTATTAAGGCATTTACATCTACTGTTGAGCCTTCGTATTGATGAGTTTGATGGGCTAATGAGTTATGATGCAAACCATTAGGGCAATTAAACTCTTCTAGAGAGAAGGTTCTGAGAAATTATTTACTTACAATCAGTCAACATAAAATCTATTTTTCTAATATTGTACTAACATGAACTAGTGTCATTAATAATGGTAATTTTCAAGCAGTGCATACCCCAGAGTAGAAAAGTATATCTTCTGATTTTCTAATTTTAATAAAAAGTTTATGCTTAATTCTAGTATCTATATTATTCATTGCCATGCATCCTAAACAAACAAATAAAATCTGGTTATTAACACATTCTCCAACGGGCACCTCAATGACCTTTGGGACCTTTGGCGAGTCATTCATCCTCTCTGCTACTCAGTGTCTTTATCTTTCTGATAAGTTTCCAAAATAGACTTTGTTTTGGTTAGTCTAGGGAGGGCCCAAGTGTTTCCATGCTTCAAAGCTCCTCAGGTGTTTCTATCATGCAGTAATGTTCGTTTTCTAGCTCACTTATTTTATGATCCAACAGTGGTTCTTATATAATGGTAGATCATCCACCTTTACAACCAGAGATAAAATTTGCAGAGTTTTGTCATGGCGAGAGTTTGGAAGTGAGGGTTGGAATTTCACCCTGCTTTCTGTATGATACTCCGTAAAAGTTTGCATGTGATTTTGGTAGAGGGGCTTATGGTAGAGGGGTCTATGAAGGAATGGAGCAGGGATGGGAGAGCTGAACTGAGACAGTTCTATGAATTCCAGCGAGGTCTGGGGATCTGAACTAAAAATCACTGGGAGAAAGTAGCAGGATTGGTGCTGAATGGTCAGTGTTGCACTTTTCAGGTATGATGACACTTACCTAGGAGAATCTGCAAATTCTGGGATTTTCCAAAAAAGAAGTAAACTAAAATATCTGAGTATATTCATTGTTATTATTGAACAGTGGGATCACACAGGCCTATGGATACAAAAGAAATGCACATTGGAGTAAGAAAAGAAACTAAGAGTCCCCCATCTCTGCAAACTCAACCTGTTGCTCTCCTCAAGTAGGCGCTGCTTACATTTTGTTGTGAATCCTAGCCGATGTTTTCTTTGCATTAACAATTCTGTAAAATACTCATGAAACCTATTCACTGATAATGCTTTTAAAAACAAGATTAGAATCTTTATGTTATGCTATTCTGTGACCTTTGCCCTTTTCCCATCCCCCATCTAATATATTGAAAAGATATGTAATATATGCTGAACCATGCTGTAGCTCATTCCTTTAAATGCTGTTCAGAATTTTTGGTGAAGGGCGAGGGGTGGGTACCATAATGCAATAAACTAGTTCTTTCATGGTGAATGTTTTAATCATTTCTAGTTCTTGGCACCCATGAAATATTCAGTAGTGAATATTGTTCATATGTATGATCAATTGGGCAAATTAATATTTCTGTAGACTAAGTCCAGTGATGTAGAATTCTTGGGAGAAATGGATTTATTTAGAGTGTAGATAAATTTCCAAATTGTCATTTCAAACTGTGATATTATTTAATAAGGCCATCAAGACGGTATGGAGGTTTTATTTTGTCACAGCTATATCAATCTGGAGAATTATCAGTGTTTTGGATCTTCACCATTTTGATAGGGGAATTGTTACTTTGCAACTTCAGTTTGCATTTCTTTACTTATCAGTGTAATGGTTTTTAAATAGGAACATTCACAAAGAGACTCCTACTCACCTACCAACAACAACAAAAAAGATAATGTAAGTTTTCTAGTTAGATGGTAATGAAAGAAAACAACTGAAAAGATATATTGGAGGAATTTAGGCAGAATGCAGGCATTAATTTGCATTTTCTAATCAGAAATGCATTTATTTTTCTCTTTGTCCTCTGTGGCTCTCCAATTTGAATATTCAGCAGGAGAAAAAGGCTGACTGAATACTTAGCTTTAACAACAATAGTTAAACATATTCCTTTTCTTATGATTCTGCTGCAGCTTTCTAAAGGTGAAACATTTCAAACAAAGTAAATCTTAATTTTGAATTCAGATGGCTCACTGCTGAAGTCATGACGAACACAGCAGAAATGAGAAACTTTAGAATGTCTCACCTCTATAGTCAAATGGGCATTTTCAAAGAATATTAGGATGATGTGGGCCCCGGGCATCTGTTCCACCGTCTCTTTTCCAGCCTCGTCAAAGCCAAGGTGAATGGCTACCCTGTACAGAAAATGGCCCTCAACATGAATTTCTTGGGCTGGCTGGCAGGCACCATGTTCTCGAAAATGATTTGTCCTGGAACATTTGCTGTCTCACCAGGCTCTCCTTTCCCCATTTTCCTGTCCTCCTCTCTCTTATCCTTCTAAGTTTCTCACTAGCACAACACTCCCTCCCCGTTCAAGGAGCAAGCTTCCTAAACCAGTGCAGTCACACATGAGTCTCCTAGGACACCCATTAAGGGGAGCCCCGATTCTCCTTGCACTGCAGCTTCACTCCCCACCCTCTCTCTTTCCCCTTCCTCTGTCTCAGCCTTAGGCTCTATGCTATCAGGCTCTTTCCCTTTGTCCTACATTAGTTTATCAAAAATCTGGTCCCTTTAGTCAACCGTGAATGTCTGAGAGCATGCACTTGGAACAGGCCACTGCTCTTGGAGCCAAGCAGAGTGGTATACACGATGAATTATGAAACCTTTGCCGAACAAGTTTAGAATCTCTGGTTCTGCCAGGGCACTGGACCAATGAATGGGAACATGTGTGACAAAGCAGAAAATCTTTCTTGTGAAATGTTTGGGAGGAGAAATCTACAATCTGCTACTGTGACAAGCTGAAGACCTGATGAAAATCCTTCAGGGATGACCTGGAAACAAGACACTTCTTACTTATGGCTTAAATTTAGGGGCTGCTTAAGATTTAGCTAATATAGTCTAGGTTTGATTTTTTAAATGCCCATGACAAACTCTGTGTTTGGTTTTATATATTATCTCTGTGTGTGAGTTAAATGTCCATTGATGCCTGTAAACACAAATACTAGCTTGATGAGATGCATTCATAAATACCACATGACCTTTTGCATGCTATCTCTAGGGACTGGCTGTGCAAGACTCAAAGTCACGCTGCTAGGAGGGTTTCCATTCTGCCCATGTGAACCCTCTGGGTCTAGGTTTTAAACATATGTGACAAGTTCAGCCACCACGAGATTTTCTCCCCTCTGTTCTTTTTTCTTGTTATCACAGGACTAAGACCCCAAATTTGTTAAGCCAGGTGTTTTCAGTATGAGACATATACTTGTACACATGAGCACTCCTCACATTTCTCCACACTCATGAACTGTTCAACTGGGTTTTTTCTTTTTTTGTGTGTGCACTGGGTACAAGTTTATCTTTTCTCCCTCCTACCAGAAAGGAGGAAAGAGTTCTCTCTTCCTCTTCTTCTTCTTCTTCTTTTTTTTTTTTTTTAATATTTCCTCTTTTTACTAGCACTTTTTCAAAAGGAATATTTGTTAGCATCATTTTAAAAACAGCTTGACACATACATCTACACAGAGCTGGCTCTGTCCTCGTGGATCAAACCCAGGTCTTCCACATTGCAGGTGGATTCTTTACCAGTTGAGCCACAAGGGAGGCCCGAGAACACTGGAGTTGGTAGCTTATCCCTTCTCCAGAGGATCTCCCTGACCTAGGAATCAAACCAGGGTCTCCTGCATTGCAGGCAGATTCTTTACCAACTGAGATATCAGGAAAGCCCTACTGTGCATCAATCACCTCTATCGCTACCCTCTGTCTCCTTGATAATGGGGTAAAGTGGTAAAGACATTTAAAATGTATTGAATTTTGGCCCTCTCTTGATGCCCAATCAGAAGGAGGATAATATTATAGCCCTTGGCTTGATTCACAGTAGCTATTTCAGCTTAGTATATATTTGTTGGATTTAACTGGGCATCCTATATTTAATTTGGTAACCCTAGTTAGTACCCTATTCCATGCCTATTACTGAGTCATAATACTTGTTTGTATCCTTTAACAAACATAGAAGGAAAAAAAGTTGGACAATAAAGTCTCAGAAAATTGTGAGCTTTGTGATGCATCAACTCTATGGGTTCTGTTCCCTGTGGTATCTTCAAGGCCTCCCACCTGGAAGTGCTTCATGAATATTTGTCAGATGAACCCAAATGTGGCAGATACTGAGCAAATTGTTTCCAATGTATGCCTCTGCTTTATCTTGGTGGTGGTGGTTTGCCAATGAGTATGTTGCTGCTGCTGCTGCTACTGCTAAGTCGCTTCAGTCGTCTCCGACTGTGCGACCCCATAGACAGCAGCCCACCAGGCTCCCCCGTCCCTGGGATTCTCCAGGCAAGAACACTGGAGTGGGTTGCGATTTCCTTCTCCAATGCATGAAAGTGAAAAGTGAAAGTGAAGTTGCTCAGTCGTGTCCGACTCTTCGCAACTGCATGAACTGCAGCCTACCAGGCTCCTCCTTCCATGGGATTCTCCGGGCAAGAGTACTGGAGTGGGTTGCCATTGCCTTCTCTGGCCAATGAGTATGACTGTGTTCCAATTAACCATCATACCCTGCCCTCTATATCCATGGGTTATGCATCTGTGGATTCAACCAACTGCATACCAAAAATATTAGAAAAAAAAATTCAGAAACTTCCAAAAACAAACACTGAATTTGCTTCACACGATAAAAGACAGAAATGGTATGGACCTAACAGAAGCAGAAGATATTAAGAAGAGGTGGCAAGAATACACAGAAGAACTGTACAAAAAAGATCTTCATGGCCCAGATAATCACGATGGTATGATCACTCACCTAGAGTCAGACGAAGATGCCATTCTGGAAGATGAAGTCAAGTGGGTCTTAGGAAGCATCACTATGAACAAAGTTAGTGGAGGTGATGGAATTCCAGTTGAGCTATTTCAAATCCTGAAAGATGATGCTGTGAAAGTGCTGCATTCAATATGCCAGCAAATATGGAAAACTCAGCAGTGGCCACAGGACTGGAAAAGGTCAGTTTTCATTTCAATCTCAAAGAAAGGCAATGCCAAAGAATGCTCAAATTACCGCACAATTGCACTCATCTCACATGCTAGTAAAGTAATGCTCAAAATTTTCCAAAATAAATAAATAAATAAATTCTCCAAGCCAGGCTTCAGCAATACATGAACTTCCAGATGTTCAAGCTTGTTTTAGAAAAGGCAGAGGAACCAGAGATCAAATTGCCAAAATCTGCTGGCAGGAGAGAGTACCAGAAAAACATCTATTTCTGCTTTATTGACTATGCCAAAGCAATTTGACTGTGTGGATCACAATAAACTGTGGAAAATTCTGAAAGAGATGGGAATACCAGACCACCTGACCTGCCTCTTGAGAAACCTGTATGCAGGTCAGGAAGCAACAGTTAGAACTTGACATGGAACAACAGACTGGTTCCAAATCAGGAAAGGAGTATGTCAAGACTGTATATTGTCACCTTGCTTATTTAACTTATAAGCACAAGCTGGAATCAAGATTACCAGGAGAAATATCAATAACCTCAGATATACAGATGACACCACCCTTATGGCAGAAAGTGAAGAAGAACTAAAAAGGCTCTTGATGAAAGTAAAAGAGGAGAGTGAAAAAGTTGGCTTAAAGCTCAACATTCAGAAAACTAAGATCATGGCATCTGGTCCTATCATTTCATGGCAAATTGATGGGGAAACAATGGAAACAGTGTCAGACTTTATATTTTGGGGCTCCAAAATCACTGCAGATGGTGATTGCAGCCATGAAATTAAAAGATGCTTACTCCTTGGAAGGAAACTTGTGACCAACCTAGATAGCATATCTAAAAGCAGAGACATTACTTTGCCAACAAAGGTCTGTCTAGTCAAGGCTATGGTTTTTCCAGTCATGTATGGATGTGAGAGTTGGACTGTGAAGAAAGCTGAGCACCGAAGAATTGATGCTTTTGAAATGTGGTGTTGGAGAAGACTCTTGAGAGTTCCTTGGATTGCAAGGAGATCCAACCAATCCGTCCAAAAGATCAGTCCTAGGTGTTCACTGGAAGGACTGACGCTGAAGCTGAAACTCCAATACCTTGGCCACCTCATGTGAAGAGTTGACTCATTGGAAAAGACCCTGATGCTGGGACGGATTGGGGGCTGGAGGAGAAGGGGACATCAGAGGATGAGATGGCTGGATGGCATCACCGACTTGATGAACGTGAGTTTGAGTAAACTCCAGGAGTTGGTGATGAACAGGGAGGCCTGGCACGCTGCGATTCATGGTGTCAAAAAGAGTTGGACACGACTGAGTGACTAATCTGAACTGAACTGATCTGAGGCAATTATTTACCATAGTATTTACAATGTATTTGCAACTATTTATATAGAAATTACATTGTATTAGGTATTATTATAAGTGGAGATAATTTAAAGTATTTGGGAGGATATGCAAATATCAGATTAATATTTTGAAAATAATCAAAATATTCACTTAAGAAGGCTTTCTTATCTTTCCTTGCTATTCTTTGGAATTATGCATTCAGATGTGGATGATTTTCCTTTTCTCCTTTGCCTTTCACATCTCTTCTTTTTTCAGGTATTTGTAAGGCCTCCCCAGACAACCATTATGCCTTTTTGCATTTCTTTTGCTTGGGGATGGTTTGATCATCACCTCCTGTACAGTGTTACAAACCTCCTTCCATAGTTCTTCTGGCACTCTGTCTATCAGATCTAATCCCTTGAATCTATCGGTCACTTCCACTGTACAGTAATAAGGGATTTGATTTAGGTCATACCTGAACGGCCTAGTGGTTTTCCCTACTTTCTTCAATTTAAGTCTGAATTTGGTAATAAGGAGTTCATAATCCGAGCCACAGCCAGCTCCTGGTCTTGTTTTTACTGACTGTATAGAGCTTCTCCACATCTTTGGTTACAGAATATAATCAATCTGATTTTAGTATTGACCATCCGGTGATGTCCATGTGTAGAGTAGTCTCTTGTGTTGTTGGCAAGTGTTATTTGCTATGACCAATGCATTCTCTTGGCAAAACTCTGCTAGCCTTTGCCTGCCTCATTTTGTACTCCAAGGCCAAGCTTGCTTGTTGTTTGGGTTATCTCTTGACTTCCTACTTTTGCATTCCAGTCCCCTATGATGAAAAGGAAACCTTCTTTTGGTGTTAGTTCTAGAAGGTCTTGTAGGTCTTCATAGAACCATTCAACTTCAGTTTATTCAGCATTAGTTGTTGGGGCATAGACTTTGATTACTGTGATACTGAATGGTTTGCCTTGAAAATGAACTTTTTTGTTGATTGTCAGGGCTACTCCATTTCTTCTAAGGGATTCTTGCCCACAGTAGAATATAAAATGGTTATCTGAATTAAATTTACCCATTCCCGTCCGTTCTAGTTCACTGATTTCTAAAATGTCGATGTTCACTCTTGCCATCGCCTGCTTGACCATGTCCAATTTATCTTGATTCATGGACCTAACATTTCAGGTTCCTATGGAATCATGTTCTTTACAGAATTAGACCTTACTTTCACCACCAGACATATCCACAATTGGCTGGTGTTTCCTCTATGGCTCAGTCTCTATTCCTTTTGGAGTTATTTCCCCACTCTTCTCCAGTAGCATATCGAATACCTATTGACCTGGGAGATTCATCTTTCAGTGTCATATCTTCTTGCCTTTTCATAATATTCATGGGATTCTCAAGGCACAAATGCTGAAATGTTTTTCCATTCCCGTCTCCAGTGGATCATGTTTTGTGAGAAGTTTCCACCATGACCTGTCTGTCTTGGGTTGCCCTATACAGCATGGCTCATAGTTTCATTAAGTTTCACAAAACTGAGAAAATTAGAGATACCAAGGGAACATTTCATGCAAAGATGGGCACAATTTAGGACCGAAATGGTATGGACCTAACAGAGGTGGAAGATATCACGAAGAGGTGGCAGGAATACACAGAATTGTGAAAAAAAGATCTTAGTGACCTGGATAACCACAATGGTGTGATCACTCACCTAGAGCCAGACATCCTGGAGTATGAAGTCAGATGAGCCTTAGGAAGCATCACTATGAACAAAGCTAGTGGAGGAGATTGAATTCCAGCTGAGTTATTTCAAATCCTAAATTATGATGCTGTTAAAATGCTGCAATCAATATGCCAGGAAATTTGGAAAATTCAGCAGTGGTCACAGGACTGGAAAAGGTCAGTTTTCATTCCAGTCCTAAAGAAGGGCAATGCCAAAGAATGTTCAAACTAACACATAATTGCAATCATTTCATATGTTAGCAAGATAAGGCTCAAAATCCTTCAAGCTAGGCTTTGAGATGTACAAATTGGATTTAGAAAAGACGAGGAACCAGAAATAAAATTGCCAACAACTGTTGGATCATAGAAAAAGCAAGGGAATTTCATAAAAATATCTACCTCTGCTTCATTGGCTATGCTAAAGGCTTTGACTGTGTGGATCACAAAAAACTGTGGAAAATTCTTAAAAAGATGGGAATATGATGCCACCTTACCTGCTTCCTGAGAAATCTGTATGCAGGTCAAGAAGCAACAGTTATAATCAGACATGGAAAAATCGACCAGTTCAAAATTGAGAAAGGAATATGTCAAGGTGATCTACTGTCACCCTACTTATTTAACTTACATGCAGAGTGCATCATGCAAAAAGCTGGGCTGGATGAAGCACAAGCTGGGATCAAGATTGTTGCGAGAAATATCAATAACCTCAGATACCACCCTTACGATACTACCAGATGACACCACCCTTATGGCAGAAAGTGAAAAGGAACTAAAGAGCCTCTTGATGAAAGTGAAAGAATAGAGTGAAAAAACTGGCTTAAAACTCAACATTCAAAAAATGAAGATCATGGCATCTGGTCCCATCACTTCATGGCAAATAGATGGGGAAACAATGGAAACAGTGAGAGACTTCATTTTCTTGGGCTCCAAAATCACTGTGGACAGTGACTGCAGACGAAGAAAAGGTGTGACAAACCTAGACAATGTATGAAAAAGCAGAGACATCACTTTCCCAATAAAGGTTTAAATAATCAAAGCTATGTTTTTTCCCCTAGTCCATGTATGGATGTGAGAGATGAACCATAAAGACGGTTTTGTGCTGGAGAATTGATAGTGTTTTTGAACTATGGTGCTGGCGAAGACTCTTCAGAATCTCTTGGACTGCAAGGAGAGCAAACCAGTCAATCCTGAAGGAAATCAACCCTGAATATTCATTGGAAGGACTGATGCTGAAGCTGAAACCTCAATACTTTGGTCACCTGATGTGAAGAACTGACTCATTGGAAAAGACCCTGATGCTGGGAAAGATTGAAGGCAGGAGGAGAAGGGAATGACAGGGGATGAGATGGTTGAATGGTATCACTGATGCAATGGACCTGAGTTTGAGCTAACTCTGGGAGATAGTGAAGGACAGAGAAGCCTGGTGTGCTGCAGTTCATGGGGTCACAAAGAGTCAGACACAACTGAGCGATTGAACACATGAATGAAGTCAAAATGTGACGGAAAGACGTGCAGTGAACAAAGTGGGAAAAATGGTGCAGATAGACTTGCTCAATGCAGGGTTGCCACAAACCTTCAATTTGTAGAAAATGTAATATCTTCAAAGTGCAATAAGAGAAGCACAACAAAATGAGGTATGCCTGTATCTTTCCATTTTATATAGGGCACTTGAGCATCCATGGATTCCGGTATCTTCAGGGTGTTGTGGAACCAATCCCTAGTAAACACCAAGGGATGATGTATTTATATTAAAAAAAAAGTGACAGAAAATAAAAATCAAAACTACAATGAGATATTACCTCACACAGATCAGAATGGCCACTATTACAAAATCTACAAACAATTAACGTTAGAGAGGGTGTGGAGAAAAAGGAACCCTCTTTCCCTGTTGGTGGGCATGTAAATGGATACAACCGCTATGGAGAACAATGTGGAAGTTCCTTAAAAATCTAAAACTTGAACTACTGTGTGACCCAGCAATCCCACTACTGGACATACCCCCAGAGAAAACCATAATTCAAAAAGGCACATGCACCACCGTGTTCACTGCAGCACCACTTGCAATAGCCAGGATATGGAAACAGCCTGAACAACAGAGGAATGGGTAAAGAAGATGTGGCACGTATATAAGGTAGAACATTCCTCAGCCACAAGAAGGAATGAAATTGAGTCATCTGTAGAGATGTGCACAGACCTGGAGACTGTCACATAGAATGAAGTAAATCAGAAACAAATATTGTATATCAATGCATATATGTATAATCTGAAAAAAATTACAAATTCTATTTCCAAAGCAGAAATAGAGACACAGACCTAGAGAATAAATGTATGGATACCAAGGGTGAAAGGAGGGGTGGGTGGGGTGTGAGACTGGGATTAGCGCATATACACTATTGGTACTGTATAGAAAATATGCAACTAATGAGAATGTACTGTGTAGCACAGGGAACTATTCAATGCTCTGTGATGACCTAAATAGGGAGGAAATCCTAAATAGGGAGGGGATATATGCTTAAGTATAGATGATTCACTTCGCTTTACAGTAGTAACTCACACACCATTGTAAAGCAACTATAGTCCTATAACAATTAAAAAAGAAAAAAAAAAAACTCCTTCCGCAAAAAATATGTGACAGACTGGATTTGGCCTGCAGACCAAAGTTTACTGGCATTTGCCAGTGGCTCAAGTCCCTTCCCCAAATGTGAATGTGATGCTGATCTGTCTCTCCTGCTTCTGGATGGCAGAAGTGGCAGGGAGGAGAGTAAAGAGAGCTATGAGGATGAATACAGACCATCTCTCTCCACCGCCTCCTGTCCACCACCAATCCCAGAGAGAATATGAATGTCTTCCTTTTAATTTAACATTCTCAAGGAGTCTTAGTTTAAAGGTGATTGTTTAAGTGTCACAAACAATCAGTAGCAAGTAGTGTCAGAAATGAGTTAGTATTTTTCAGGTTTTTTTTTTTTGTTTGTTTGTTGCTATTGTTAATAAAAAAAAATAAATTGAGATCACCAAGTGGGACAGCTCTCCAGGAGAGCGCGTCATTCTTTGCTTTCAGGAAAACATTTCCTGTGGGAAATGGGTCAATGACTCACGTGGAGTCTCTTTAGGGGTCAATTAGTGAGTTGCTAGTCTCTGAATGTTACCCAGGGACCCCGCGGTTCCAAATAATACGTGTCTAGACACCAAAGACTGAAGCCTCATGAGACATCTGAAGTCTGAAGGAGGTGAAGAGCGAGGGTGTAGATTCTGATTATCATTGAAATCTAAAGGAATCCAAAAGAAGCTTCTTGCCCAATAATTTTGCACTGGCCATAAGAGAGAGGGGTCAAACATTGTTCAGCCTTCATTCTGAGAGCAATGGGAGAGGATTCACAGTGCAGGTGAACGGATCACACGGGCAAGGCAGTGAGAAGCTGGGCATGTGTGGGAGGGGGAAGGGGCTGCTGCTACTGGGATCTGAAAGAGCCGCGCCTGCCTAGTTTTGTCTGTTATCAGAAATTCACTGGTGCAACCTGTCCACCAGAAAGGAGGAGTTTCTATGAACACAGCTGCTAAAGGGCCTTGTGTAGCTGCAAATAAATCACAAAAGTGGAAGCAGAATGTAAAGAAAGAAAAGGCTTTTCTTAGTGTCAAAGGAATTTATTTGGGATTGCCATTTCTTTCTTTCTTTTTTTTTTCTTTCCTTTCTAAACAATTTTCCCCCCAGTTTCTTTAATTCTTCACATGTTCAGGCATGAAGTGTTTTCCTATTTTATAAATGACTCTCTTTTTTCATACCAGAGAAGGATTTTTTTTTTTTTTTTTTTGTATATACGTTTGCTTCATAGCCATGTGTTTTTCTCCATTCTGTGCTCATCCTCTTTCCTTCATGAGCTACCTATTCCTTCTTCAACCACTGTTCATCCTTAATAATTTAGCCCAGATACCACTTCCTCCACCACAGTCTTTCAAGACTGTGCCTATGTTGGTCATCACATTCATGGAATGATAGGATAATTATCTAATTGTGTGAACTCATTGCATCCCTTCCCTTTTGTTATATCATTTTTTTTTTAAATGAGGTTAGCCTTCAGTAGAACAAATAAGATTTGAAACTAAGGCTCAGAGAGGTTAAATGTGGCCAAAGCTAGAGAGATAGAAAGTGGCAGATGGAGCATTCTGGCCTGAACGCTTTCCTGTTCCCCAAACCACTGCCTCTTCAGATTAACCTACTTTAAAAGTTCAGGAATGCCTGGCCATCTGTGACAGACAGTTCAGTAACAACAGTATTCAGTGCTTTCTATGGAGTTTTTCATCTTTCTGCCTATTTTCACTCTTCCAGCCAAGGTAACCATCTGGTTCCTTAGGGAGAAACCCCAGGTAGAGCTGATGGAGCATATTCCCTGGATGATCCTTGTACCATGCTGGCTTTTTTTTCCTGAGCCTTTCTCATGTGAAGAATCTTTCTCCCTGGTGCATGCCCCAAACAACCCATCTCCGAAGGCTAATCCCTCTTATTTGTTCTCCCTCTCCACAAAACCTCAGAAATTGGAGATTCTCTGTTCAGCATCAGAGTGTTCTATCATACTAGCCGTTAATGTAAAAATGTGTGTGTGTGTGTACACACACATATACAGTGTATCACTGAAATGGTCTTAAGGGTTGACTGCTATTAACAGATATTCAAGCTGGATTTAGAAAAGGCAGAGGAACCAACATTGCCAACATCTGTTGGATCATTGAAAAAGCAAGAGAGTTACAGAAAAACATCTACTTCTGCTTTATTGACTATGCCAAAGCCTTCGACTGTGTGGATCACCACAAACTGTGGAAAATTCTTCAAGAGATGGGAATACCAGACCACCTGACCTGCCTCCTGAGAAACCTGTATGCAGGTTAGGAAGCAACAGTTAGAACTGGACATGGAACAACAGACTGGTTCCAAATAGGAAAAGGAGTACTTTAAGGCTATATATTGTCACTCTGCTTATTTAACTTATGTGCACAGCACATCATGAGAAACACTGGGCTAGATTAAGCACAAGCTGGAATCAAGATTGCCAGGAGAAATATCAATAACCTCAGATATGCAGATGGCACCGCCATTATGGCAGAAAGTGAAGAAGAACTAAAGAGCCTCTTGATGAAAGTGAAAGAGGAGAATGAAAATGTTGGCTTAAAACTCAACATTCAGAAAACTAAGATCATGGCCTCTAGTCCCATCACTTCATGGCAAATAGATGGGGAAAAACTGAAAGCAGTGGCTGACTTTATTTTTCTGGGCTCCAAAATCACTGCAGATGGTGGCTGCAACCATGAAATTAAAAGATGCTTGCTCCTTAGAAGAAAAGTTATGACCAACCTAGACAGCATATTAAAAAGCAGAGACATTACTTTGTCAACAAAGGTCCGTCTAGTCAAGGCTATGGTTTTTCCAGTGGTTATGTATGGATGTGAGAGTTGGACTAGAAAGAAAGCTGAGTGCCAAAGAATTGATGCTTTTGAACTGTGGTGTTGGAGAAGACTCTTGAGAGTTCCTTGGACTGCAAGGAGATCCAACCAGTCCATCCTAAAGGATGGAAGGACTGATGTTGAAGCTGAAACTCCAATACTTTGGCCACCTGATGCAAAGAGCTGACTCATTTGAAAAGACCCTGATGTTGGGAAAGATTGAGGGCAGGATGATAAGGGGATGACAGAGGATGAGATGGTTGGATGGCAACATGGACTCAACGGACATGGGTTTGGGTGGACTCTGGGAGTTGGTGATGGACAGGGAGGCCTGGAGTGCTGAGGTTCATGGGTTCACAAAGAGTTGGACACGACTGAGAGACTGAAATGAACTGAATGATATTAAGAGAAAGATTTTAGTCTTTTCCCACATAAAGGGAAGCCACATAAAAAACCCATATTTATTTGTGACTTGCTGGTTTTCCTAGTGTTGTTTGGGAGAATAGAATCATGGTTTATTTTAGACACACACACCCTTTGGATGTTATTCAGTCTAGAGGACAGCAGCATTGAGTTAGAGTTGCTTGAGTAGGCTAATACTCGTCACAGCTAGAATTTAGACCAACAGTGACCCACCAGACTTTTTGCAATGAGAGAAATGTCCTATATTTGTGGTGTCCAAAACAATAGTCACTAGCCCCTTGTGGCTGCAAAATCCTTGAAATATAGTTAGTGTGATGGAGGGACTGCTATTTTTAAGTCTTTTAACTTATTAAATTAATTTGTTTTAATAACCCCGTAAGGTTAATTGATACTGTTTTGGACAGAGCAGATTTGCAGCATCTGCTCTCATTATTTCAATACAGGGATTTATATCACTCTTATTCTTGGATGTTTGAATGAAAATAGACAGAAGACATAAGCTTCATTTTGTTTTGTTAATGTACCTCTCCATAAATTTTCCACTTGAGAACAACCTTGACAATAATTCTTGGGGTATCTTAAAAGATTGATAAGCTTTTTGAGAGGAAAATAACTTAAAAATACAAGAATTTTCTAGTGTAATTCATATATTCCAAATATTTTTTACAAACTTTCTAAAGTTAGGCTGTATACATGAGGGGAGGGAATTTATCCATTATGTGGAAGCTCATCGGAGGCTTTAGAAGGCTTAGATCCGGGAACAGAGTCCTGAGTGATGGCTATAGCATGTGACCTTGGGTAAGTTACTTAGCCCTTCAAACTTCTGGTTCTTTTTTTAGGAATGACAGCAACACCTACCCAACCTATCCCATGGGGTTTCTGGGATTAAATGCTATAAAACAGAAGCAATCATTTTGTAAGATAGGGGATATTTGTTGAAATTTGAATTATTATCAACAGTGCTTCATGGTCCTTCCAAAGTAATTCAGACTGGCTATCAGTCACAGGAAGGAGAAACTACCTGTCTTCACCTTCTCTTATAAAGTAATTCTGAAAAGGAAGACATTGTACTAAGCATGGTAGGGCTTGCTTTCATATTAACTCATAGAAAATATTTGTGTTTGTGTTACTGGATTCTATAGTTATACAAAGCAATCTTGTCTGGAAAATGAAATCTTAACATATATTCCTTTCTTTGCTGACTTAAGACTTTTCAATGTACAGATTTCCTTTCTCTGCTTTCACAGTAAAAAGATATTCCAGAAAAGCATGATAAGCTCTTTGCTTCGTTTCTCATGACTCACCCACTATATTGTTTTGTAATCTCCTGTCCTTTGGCCAAAGACTCCATGGCAAGTGACATCTGCAATCTGGAAAAGTTAAAGACTGAAGAAGCTTTATTGTTCTCACATATGGAGACAGTAATAATTTCAGACACTTGACTATTGCTTTGCATTTTATTTTTTGAGTTCTTATGTAAACCACTTTGTCAAATCAACCCCAAATGACAGTAAATTATCCCAGACAGTAGGGTGATATGCACCTTCCTTGGTGGTTCAGATAGTAAAGAATCTGCTTACAGTGTAGGAGAGCTGGGTTCAATCCCTGGGTCAGGAAGATCCCCTGGAGAAGGGAATGGCTACCCACTCCAGTATTCTTGCCTGCAGAATTCCATGGGCGGAGGAGTCTGGTGGGCTACAGCCCATGGGATCTCTAAAAGTTGGACATGATTGAGCGAAAGACTAGTAATCTTGTCAAGAAAATTAGAGATACCAAGGGAACATTTCATGCAAAGCTGGGCACAATTAAGGACAGAAATGGTATGAACCTAAACAGAAGCAGACAATATTAAGAAGAGGTATCAAGAATACACAGAGGAACTACACAAAAAAGATCTTAATGACCCAGATAACCACGATGGTATGATCATTTACCTAGAGACAGACTTCCTGGAGTGTGAAGTCAAGTGGGCCTTAGGAAGCATCACTATGAAAAAGCTAGTGGAGATGATGGAATTCCAGTTGAACTATTTCAAATCCTAAAATATGATGCATTTAAAGTGCTGCGCTCAGAATGCCAGCAAATTTGGAAAACACAGTGGTGGCCACAGGACTGGAAAAGGTCAGTTTTCATTCCAAACCCAAAGAAAGACAATGCCAAAAATGTTAAAACTACCACACAATTTCACTCATTTCATGTGCTAGCAAGGTAATGCTCAAAATTATCCAAGCTAGGCTTCAACAGTACATGAACTGAGAACTTCCAGATGTTCAAGATGGATTTAGAAAAGGCAGAGGAACCAGAAATCAAATTGCCAACATCCACTGGATCATAGAAAAAGCAAGAGAATCCCAGAAAAACATCCACTTCTGCTTCATTGACTACCCTAAGCCCTTTCACTGTGTATATCACAACAGACTTAAAGAGTTGGGAATACCATGTGACCTTACCTGCCTTCTGAGACACCTGTATGCAGGTCAAAGCAACAGTTAGAACTGGACATGGGACAACGGACTATTTCCAAGTTGGGAAAGGAGTACGTCAAGGCTATATATTGTCACCCTGCTTATTTAACTTACATGCAGAGTACATCATGAGAAATGCTGGGCTGGAAGAAGCACAAGCTGGAATCAAGATTGCCGGGAGAAATATCAATAACCTCAGATATACAAATGACACCACCCTTATGGCAGAAAGTGAAGAGGAACTAAAGAGCCTCTTGATGAAAGTGAAAGAAGAGAGTGAAAGTTGGCTTAAAACTCAACATTCAAGAAACTAAGATCATGGTATCTGGTCCTATCACTTCATGGGAAATAGATGGGGAAAAACTGGAAGCAGTGGCAGATTTTATTTTGGGGATGCTCCAAAATCACTGCAGATGGTGGCTGCAGCCATGAAATTAAAAGACGCTTGCTCTTTAGAAGAAAAGCTATGACAAACCTAAATAGTGTATTACAAAGCAGAGATACCATTTTGCCAACAAAGATCCATATAGTCAAAGCTATGGTTTTTCCAGCAGTGAGGTATGGATGTGACAGTTGAACAATAAAGTTGAGTGCTGAAGAATTGATGCTTTTGGACTGTGGAGTTGGAGAAGACTCTTAAGAGTCCCTTGGACTGCAAGGAGATCCAACTAGTCATTCCTAAAGGAAATCAGTCCTGAATATTCATTGGAAGGACTGATGCTGAAGCTCCAAAACTTTGGTCACCTGATGCAAAGAACTGACTCATTAGAAAAGACCTTGATGCTGAGAAAGATTGAAGGCAGGAGGAGAAGGGGATGACAGACGATGAGATGATTGGATGACATCACCAACTAGATGGACATAAGTTTGAGCAAGCTCCAGAAGTTGGTGAAGGACAGGGAAGCCTGACTGCAGTCCATTGGGTTGCAAAGTGTCAGACACAAGTGAGTGACTGAACTGAACTGAGTGACTAACACTTATTTTTAATACTTGGAGAATATCTAAGTGAAATTTCAGTTTCTTTTATTCAACCAAAAATACTTTCAATAAAAAAGAAGAATTTAACATGGTCAGTTATTGAAGATCTTTAAATTTAAATTTCCCACTTATATCTTTTAAATTTGTTTTATATTTTCTAATTTCTAGGCCAAAATCTAAATACTCTTTGATTGACAAATAAATGTCATAGTTTTCAAAGCAATTTATTTTGGTTTATATACTTTAATGCATATGAAACAATTGATGTATGGCTTATATTTGTAAGCATTTAATAATGAAAGTGCTATTTCCTTCTGAACAATGAATTAGAGAATCTCTTGGCAATTTGATTTCTGCCATTTTGAGATCATATATTTCATACTTTAACAGTTTAACGAAGCCTGGAGTCTAGGTGTTTTATGAGTTTATCTATAAATATATTTTTAGAATATTATGCCATCCTGTAAAATGTACCATAAATACTTTTAGCTGAAAGCATTTCACTGTAACTTCTCTGAAATGTAGCATTATGGATGAATGTTCCAATATGGGTTAATACAGATGAAGCCACCTTTGTGCTACATGAATCATGAAAACATGTTTTACTCTTTAGCATGTATGTAGTAGATCTAAAGTAGAACACGCACATGAGACTCTGAGAGCACAAAACCATGTTCTGTCTCCTTTGCAGTTGATTTTCTGCATCTCAGGTATTACGCAAACATGACTAAATGCATATTTGTAAAAATTTTTTGGCAAAAACTCTAGGGACCAGGAAACAAATCTACAGCCCACTAGCTAGACTGATAAAAGGCAAAATGTAAGGACACTAGTACCACACATGCAGATTTTAACAATTAGCTACTGTATGACTAGAGAAAAATTTGCTACTTAAAATTTCCTTTGGCAACTGTAGTTCCTTCTATATATACACATAGTTACAGGAGCACACTGCTATGCGTTTGCTTCTTGGAACTACGTAAAGTCAGGGAATAATGTATTGAGTCCACTGGGTAACAGGAATTAAAGTTAGGTAAAATTTGGAAAATTTTGAATTCCAATTCTCAAACAAGACGGAGCACAGACCTTTCTATTGCAAAGGCCATGTGTTGACCTTCCTCCAGTTCAGTAAAATCAAAGATGGGAACTGGGGATGCAGCTTGCCTAAGCACAGACCCAGGTGGCATTTACTAGATTATGGGCGCAATGTCCTAAATTGTACCTTAGAACCTGAATGAGTCAGCATGCCTCTGAAAATACCCCATACCCAGGGACTGGCTAAGTAAACACTAGCAATAGCAGATGATTACAAAAAATATTCAAACTCTCAACAATCTCATCAACAATCCAGGCCAGGACACTTGGGAGGGATTGGTTCACCGGTTACAGGGTTGGTGAGGGAATGAGTTGGCATTAGTCTTCAACTCTGAGAGGATGAATGTTATTTTCTTTACACAAGAGACATATGCCCTTTTATACCCTTCTGGGGTCATCTAGGGTTTAACCTAGGTGAGGTTATCCATTTGTCTCTGGCTTATTTAAAGGCTGGGGTGCCAGTGATTCAAAGGTCTTTATTTTATGATGGATTCTGATTGACACTATTTCTTTGTTTGACTATTATCTGAGATGATAGCTCAAAAAAAAAATGTTAACTCTTAGATTCAACCCTGATGACTCAACATTCCAAATGTTAGGAATGCAATTTGAGAAAAATAGAATATACAATCAAGTTAAAAGAAATTTGATTTTTTTTAAAAATCAAGATGAGATTGCCAGATGAGATAAATGCAAAAATGCAAATACTGTTCTGCTGAATGAAAAGCTTTAATACAAGTATGGCCAGTTTCTCCAAAGTCCTCATTCTAGGAACCTTTCATAAAAGAAGTCCATCTGTCATTATGTGAATTTTAAAACATGTGTTCCATGTAATAGTTGAGCGGTGCCTGAGGTCTGTGCTGTATCAGGGTAAACTTTACTTTGATTAAAGTGAAAAAAGCATGGGAATCTCAGAATTCAGAGAGGCCCTATCAAACAATTAATACCACCCTTCTTTTCAAATATATTGCTAAACTCTATGAAAGGATTTGTTGGGAATGGGTACAATTCATCTCGCACTTCTAGGACTTACTGTATTTCTGAATAATTTCTCAACTATTGATGAAGATTTAAATATTACATTTCCTTTTCAGAAACTAAGCTATTAAAACATACATTCAAATATAAGACATTGAATAAAATATTCTTAAACTGTTTAAAAAGTATATTCTGGAAGCAAGCTTTAAATGTTACTATAGTTATTCCTTTTGAACAGATTTGTGTAAGTTATGTTTTTTCCAAAAAAAGTCGAATTGCTCATTCTTTAGAATTAGATAAGGATGCTTTTTAAAAAAAATCTATAAAAAGCATAAGGTAAAATTATAAAACAGTCTCTTGTCAGCCAATCTAACACTTTGCAGCAAACAGCATGGCTTGATTAAATTCTTTTTCATTTGCTCTGTGTGTGTACTTGAATATCAATGATCTTACTTTTTTTTTTTTAACATGTTTTCCTTTTATAATTCTTTATTTAAATGGAAAAAACCAACAATAAGCACCCAGTGACTTTAGAAATTAACACTGCAAAGTGAGAGGGTTGACACAAAAAAGATAAAAGCTTGAAAAGAAAAGGAAGAAAGGAAGGGCCCCAAGTACGTGGTGGATAGTGTTGTACTTTTCATTAGAGAAGAAGCACGTGTGACATGTCATGTATTTGATGTTAAACTGGGCAAAGGCATTGTTTCGAAATGGTATGTGGTTCATTGGGAATCACTTGACTCCCATTCTTATGCTCAAATTAAGTTTTTTTTTTTTTTAATTTTATTAAAGTGGGGGGAAATATACCATCCCTTTACAGACCTCCAGGGAAAGGCATGGAGGTTTGAGGCTCGAGGACGCTAAACAACCAAATTATATTGTAGGCACAGATTCCATTATTCGACAGTAAACTACATGTCTAGTTTTCTGTGGGAAGCACCTCCCCAGCACTGTACGGTCTGGTCTATTGTTCTGTTCTGATGCAAAACTCTCTTCAACTATGGGATTTCCCTTCTAGACCCAGTGACCAGGGACCGCCTGTACCTGCAGAGGTTGCAATGGGAAGACAAATCATTACTTGCATCATGGATGGACTTTTCAAAGCACAGTTTTGTGGTTTACTATTCCTAGGAAACTTGTCCAACTATACATTGGAAAGGTTAACTGTCAGGATTCCTGCTGACAGTGTGTGCCAGAGCTGTTTTTCACCTTCTGCAAAATCATGTGTGTGTGTGGGTGCTCAGTCACTCAGTCATGGACGATTCTTTGCGAGTCCATGGACTGTAGCCCACCAGGCTCCTCTGTCCATGGGATTTTCCAGACAAGAATACTGGAGTGGGTTGCCATGCCCTCCTCCAGGGGATCTTCCTAACCCAAGTATGAACCCGTATCCTGCATTGGCAGGTGGATTCTTTACCACTGAGCCACTTGGGAAGCCCATGCAAAATCACAGATGGATGTTAATGGTTCAGGTAATAAGATAATCCATTGGGTGAAATAATGAACTTCTAGCTCTTATGATACACCACCACTCCAGGATCAAGTCATTTCATGTTTTACTAATAATGACCATAGGCATGAACACTGTAAGAGCTAATTAATCAAGATGTGTAATTTCTTGAGGTCTCAGTTTCTCCATCTGTACAGTGAGGATACTAATGCACTCCTAAAATGTTATGAGGATCAAAGGAGAAAATAGGATTACAGACCCATAGTAGGTACTTATTACTAATAAATGGTAGTTACTTTCATTGGTATTAAGCCTTTACATTGTATAGGACTTTGTCTTTTTGAGAGAGATACAGAAGTGAGTGAGTGAAACTCCTTCCCCAGGGAGTCAGGCCTGCAAAGAAGCAAACAATACTGTTCTCGACTCTCCATTGGGATGGAAATAAATACTGCTCGGCTGCTCTGGATGAAATGCTCCCAGTGATTACCATGCTCTTATTTTTCTCTGTCAAAAGAAGTAAGATTATAGCCCTGGGTCAGTTTGACTTAAACTCAGTTTCTGGTCATCAGGGCCCGATGCAAAGTACCTTTTAAAAATCAGAATTCTCCATAAGATGGGAACTTTTAATATGGTAACATTTTAAAAAAGCTATTTTCATGAACTATTTTAAGCTGTAAAATTGTAACAGTATTAACTATTATGCAATTTAATTAATATTTTCTTTTGATTTGTGCTTATGCCTGGGGATAGGACTGAGAAAGAAAGTATTTTAAAATTATTTTAAAGATCGAATGAATAAATAACCCAACACAAATGAGCTATCCTTCCTCAGATTGTGATACTTGGAACAAAACTGAAAGAGTGGATTTTTAACATTATAAGTGATTCAATTTTTTTCTTCTATTTTTTTCCCCCCTGGAGTTATGTTAGTCAAATTCCCATCTTCTCAAGTTTTCAAATAAAACTGATATATGTTTCTCTAAATTTTTGAGAGCTATGCTTTATTGACTTACATGTAAAATATAGAAATTTCCCAAGTGAACGGGCCAAAATATAAAATAAATTATTTGAACTGAAGGCTAATACTTTACTGTCACCATATGACTTCCTTGGAAGTCATCAGCTGTCCGGTGACTGTAACTTGCTCCCGAGGATCAACCAGTCACTCCCCAGGGTTCAATAGTTCATCTCTGCTAAGCATCTACAGTTAGATCTGCTTTTCAAACTTGTCAGGAAAATCTTAAAAGCATCGTTTTATTATTAATTTTCTCATTATTTCTCATTGTGGCAATTAAGTGTGGGAAGAGTTCAAAATAGTATATCCAGGAAAGAGAAAAAAAGGCCCATGTTTTAATCTAAGCGTGGAGTGGAAATAGTTGATTAAGTCTTGCTTCACGATCTTCGTACACCAGGGATCTGGGCTCAGGCTTGACACCAAAGCTCAAACAGAACTTCCCAGCTTTCAGCTATCCTTTCTAGAATAATGCAGAGAAAAAGGAAACGGAGAAATTAAAGTCTTCACTTCTTTAAGGTTCTATGTCCTTTTATCTATATGCTTCACATTCTTTCCTCCATCAGCCCCAAAGCTATGTTTGTAATAGGCTTCTAATCTCCCTATCTGGATCTGGCATTCCACTGAAGTGAACAATTTCCTATTGCTCTCCTGGCCACTGTCTCCGTTTAGAGAAGAAAACATTGATGGTAGGACAGACATTTTGTATGTGTCTAGTATTTTAGGGAACTTTGCACTTGCTTTCCCTCAGTGTCATCATCTATAAAATGAGCCAGTGGGTTCTTCAAGTCCTAACCTTGACGATGGGGGAAGTTGGTGTCTGGACTGCTGCAGCCTGAATGCCTGACCTGAAGCAGCCTGTTTGTAGCACCTACTGCTGTTGTGACCTTGTCTAGCACCTTATCTTTAAAAGCTTCAGTTTTCTCATCTGTGGTATGCATGCGTGCATGCTCAGTCATGCCCGACTCTTTGTGACCCCACAGACTGTAGCCCACGAGGCTCCACTATCCATGGGATTTTCCAGGCAAGAATACTGGAGTGGGTTGCCATGTCCTTCTCCAGGGGATCTTTCTGACCCCGGGATCGAACCTGGCAGGTGGATTCTTTTCCACTTAGCCACCTGGGAACCCCCATCTGTGGTGCACCCCACGTACCGTAGCCCACCAGGCTGTCCAGGGGATTCCTCAGGCAAGAATACTGGAGTGAGTCGCCATTTCCTCCTCCAGGGGATCTTCCTGACCCAGGGGTCAAACCCACATCCCTTATGTCTCCTGCATTGCAGGTGAGTTCTTTACCACTAGTGCCACCTGAGAAGCCCTCCCATCTGTGCTATGAACCTAATAACAATTCCTTGTTCAGAGTGTTGTTATGAAAATTAAATTACATACACACATTACTAGAAAAGTATCTGGCACATACTAAATGCTCAGTAGCTGCTGTTATTTTAAACTGCCTTGTTACTAAGGCTAATCATAATTTCTCATCTGAACTACCTGGTCTAGGAGCAATGTCCACATTCATATATAATTATAGTAAACTTGGGAAAAGTCTGAGGTCAGACATTTTTTACACTGTCACTTATACTTTCCTGACGATGTAGGTTGGGATAGAGAAAGGATTGTTGCAAAGTTAATTTGAGGATTAGCACACAAATGAAACTGCTACTTTCCATTTGGGTAAAAACATGCCATTGCTAGAATATTCTGTAACACTGGTGTGAACTGTGATTGTGTGTTTGTGTGCATAATGGTGGGTCTAATTGTAAGGAAATGAAGAGAGTGATCCACTTTGGAAGTCACACCATTACATTTCTGTTTGAATACATTCATCAACATTCCCACCTCAACACTTTATTTGGGGGGAATAAGTTCAAGTGCAGGGTTAACTTGTTTGGCCTCCTTACTTATAAAGAAAGCATGATTAATTTTTGTGTTTACAAGGAGAGAAGTGCAGAAAGCTTTTGCTTACCTTTGTTATCCCTGTGACATCTACTGACCTACACCTAGCAATCCTGTGGAACAAAAATATGCAGAAGAGAATAGCCATGAGCAGACAGACATGAGGGAAAATGTACAGGAAGACAGATTGGGTGGGAAGTGCATTTTACAAAATATGAAATGGAGTGTTTTATTTATTTTATTTGTACAACAACAAAAAAAAGACATTATTTAGAGGAACTATAATTTGAGATGGGTCCAGGAGCCAAGTAAGACAGAATCATCAGATGATCTTCAGGTCTTGTCTCCTTTTAACCAAACTTCTTGTTTTGTCTTCACCAGGAAAAGATGCTACTCATTATTGAATGTGTAGTGTATGCTGGGTATGATTCTAAACACATCACCTGCACCATGATTTAACTTTCTTCTTACAATAATTCTAACAGTCCTTTGTTGTGGGCATTCCATTTCTTTTTTACAGATAAGGTTTAGAAAATTCACAGAATTTTCACAGAGCTGATAAATTGGAGATTAAAAGCTTGCACACATTTCTACCTGGCTATGAAACTTGTAACCTTAACTACTGAGGATGATGTCCATGGAATGGGTGATGGCTAATTTTATGTGTCAGCTTGACAAGGCTGCAGTACCCAAGTATTTGGTCAACATTTTTGTAGCTCTTTCTGTGAAGATATTTCTGTATTTTGATATGAGATGAACATTTGATTTAGTAGATACTGAGTAAAGCAGATTGCCTTCCATAAAGTAAGTGGGCCTCATCCAGTCAGCTCAAGGCCTTAATAGACAGCCTCTGACTTGAACTGTGACTTGGCTTTCCCCTGGCTCTCCCGCTTGCTGACCCACCTGCAGAGTTCAGTTTTGCAGCTTCCATAATCACGTGAGCCAATTCCTTAAAACAAAACCTCTCTGTTCGTACACATCCTATTGGTTCTGTTTCTCTGGAGAACCCTGACTAATGTAGGATGCTTCCTCTCTTTGTTTGGGTGAGCTGGCTGAGAGATGAGCCAGAGCACGTCTGCCTGTGCGTCTTTGTAGGTCAGGGGACCCAGGTGGACAAGAAGAGGCTCCATGAGCTTTCTCAAGGTGTTGGCACAGTGGCTAAGAGTAAATGAATCTTATTTTCTCCAGTGCTTGACAATACTTCTTATTCCCTAGTTTACTGGCATAAAATGGGCTCTGCTATTTATTTGGTATTTAGTAAATCCATTCCAGTTTATCTTGGGAATGTATTCAGAAATTAGCCTGCAGTTAGTACATATATAAAATAAATACAAACACATATATGATCTCTCTCTCTTTCTCTCTCTCTCTCTCTCTCTCTCTCTATATATATATATATATATATATATATATATATATACACACATACATGCTAAGTACCATGATAGGTCTTCTATATCCAAAAATGTGTTATTTTTTTTCCTTTCAAAAACAGCTCTAAGAAACGAATTTGGTGATCCTTTTCAGATGAGGATACTAAGACTCAATGGTAATTAATAACTTGCATTGGGTAAATAGAGGAGCTGATTTTTAATGCAGATCTCTTCTGATTTCTAACCATATCTTGTAAACAACTATAATTAATACCTCTTTTATACATTATGTGCCTCTGAAAGTAAGTACAACAAGCTAAAGTATGAAAACTGAATAGATACTAGTTCATTTTCAGAGTTTAAAGTAAATATGATATTCCTAAATAAGTCACTGCTATTTGAATAATCTTTGGTGACTTACTTTTCTTACTTACAACTTACTTACAACTTACTTACAACTAAATCAGTTGACCTAATAGCTATCTAATGCTATTTTAGCATAATGATCTTATGTCTATTCAATCATACTGGATTTATAAAGTTTGCAGTTCATAATGTTATTATTTTTATTTATTAACTTTCAGAGGGATAGGAAAAAACAAACTCAGCTATACAAAAATCAGTGTTTCCAAACCTAAAATGTTTGGTGAGTGAAAAAGTATCCCTCCATTGGAAAATCAAAAATGATTTTTCATTTATCAGTTGATCTACCTACTTCCAAAAGGGATGTTACTATACAGTAAAGTATGATGATTTTTTTGGTGAGATTAATTTATGAAAGTGAAGGATTATCTGCTTTGCATAATATCCATTTTATTTGTTCTGTTTCCCGTCACAAATGATCTTTGAGGCTCTGGAGTTTAGTGTACTCAGTCTATGGTTCACTACGAAAGTCCACTGACAAAAGTTAAAACTAGTGAAGGAACAGAAGCAAAACGTAGAACATTTCGTAAGGACGCCTTGATACCTTCCAAATCATGAGAGTATATTTTTATAAACTGTGTTTCATGAGCCATTTTGTGAGAAAACCAATGCTAGCCTCAGGAGCATCTGCAACATAAATGAGACCGCCATGATTGAAAATGTATGGCTGTTTAACATGGTATAGTCACTAATATTTAGCTCCAACTCTGGAAGGCAATATTATCTCTCTATCCTATGAAATTAGTATGGCTGACCAAACTAAGTCCAAAAAATTCAGACGAGGTTTAAAGAAGTCAGACTGTGGTGGGCAGATAACTTTAGTACAAGTCTAAAACAGAATCAAGAACATTGGAGCTGTTCTACTTCTGAACATGGAGATGTTTTGCCAAGACATGTGTTGTCATCGCTATAATGAGTGCATTAGAAACTGGGAAACGTGTTGGAAGGTCCCCCAGTGAGGGAGCTGCCAAGGCGGGTTCTTCTCTGTGACGCTTACCCCAGGTAACCGGGGTACTATCAAATTTAGCTCATAAGTGATTCAAAGAAGTATGAACAGAGGAAATACTCCCAAACCAGAGAAAACAGCATAAGTTTCAGTACAGTCTTGGTTTATTTCCCATAAGTCTTGACTTCTTTTTCCATCCTCCCCTACCCTCCAGAGCTAAAAAAGTTCAATTCAAATAAAGAGCTCACTATGAGCACCTACATTGATCCAATTATCTACTAATTGTTTGAGCCTGGTTAATTCAATGGGTAAGGTTCAAAAACATGGAGTTGAGTTAAACATAATGGCAACTTTATGTTCACAGCATTTTGTAAGCTCAGAGAAAAAGTGGATCAAAATGTTTTAATTCATTTAAAGTTTAAGTGGGTTTTAATATTACAGATGTTCTTTGTAATTCTCGGCAAGTTTATTTGAATGGTACAAAGTAACTAGAGGAGAGTTTTTGGAAGAAGAATGTGCTTAAGTGATACCAAATGATTAAGCCTGTTGAGTTACCAATGGGCGGCTGGCACAGGCTTTGGAGCTTTATGGGGGAAATACGCCTGGCCCACATTTGGTGGATTTCTGCAGAACTTACCGCATCTTCTTTCTGCTAAAAAATTAGACGACTATTGGAAAAAATGAAAAAAGACATATCCTCTTCGCTACATCATTCAAAGAGTAAAATGAATGTGATTGTAAGGCAACAGGATGTGGGTGTCTGACTCAGTGCAAGCGGGCGCAGGATGCGATGCTGACAGCAGCAGCTGCGGGACGTTTCTTGGGTTTCGCACCAGCAGCAGCCCGGCCGAGGCGCACCGCACGCTGCATCCTGCACGTCTGTCTCTGCGGCTCCGCGTCGCTCTCAGGGCCCTGCTGTCCGCAGCGTCTTAGCGCAAAGCTGACACTGCCCAGCATCCCTCCCTCTCTCCCTCTGTGACCTGCCTCTTCCGCTGCGCCTTTTCACAGCTGTCCTGCTCCAGCCTGCCCGGAAGAGCAGCAGATGGTGGGGAGAGAGGAACTCACCAGCCATCTATTATACCTGAGAGATAAGAGCAGCCTTTTCCCCCCTTCCTTGTTCCAACCTGCTTCATAATGATGGAAAGATGTTGCTCCCTAAAGCACAGATGACTATGTGCTCTCTTTCACCCTGCGAACCCCATCTCGCTCTCCGTGAGACCCCCGCAGTGCAGATTCAGTTCTTTAGGTGACACGGGGCATGTTCTGCCTCTTATATTACTGTTTGTGTGCAAACCTTATGCCTCCTCCTTGAAACACGGAACATGACCCCCTAATCTTTTTATTGTCCGTGGCAGCTATAAGAGGCCCTCAAAATAAATATTTGTTAAACTGAAAAAACTTTAGAAGCATTTGAATGGGAAATAATAGGTGCATTAACCCAACAACAATGCCCTGAATGGCTTCTATGTTTTAAGCACTGTCTTAGTTCTAAGTGTCGTGAATGTGAATAATGTAAGTTCTTGGCCTCAGTTAAATCACATATGAGAGAGAGAGAAAGAGAGAAACAGGGGCAAAGGGGAGAGAGGAAAGGAGGGAGGGGAGACAGAAAGAGAGAGAGAGAGAGAGCGAGCTCGCAAGGGGTGGTGGAGTACAGAATAGAAAGGAATGACATCTGCCCGGGACAATCGGTCAAGGCTTCCTGGAAAGGACGAGTTGATCCCGGTGCTGAAGGGTGGGTGATGTTCAACAAGAAGAAAGAGGCAAAGTGAGCATTCCTTGCAAAACCACAGTCATGGAAGTAATGTTTTAATAGGAAACTGAGGAAAAGTTCAGAGTGAGTGAAACACTGAGACGAGTAGGGAAGGAAGGGGGAGAGAGGTGGAGACATTTATTTCCTATTGCTGCATTGCAAGTAACTGACAACTGAGTGACTTAAAACAACACATGTTTATTGTCTCGAGGTTTCTGTGGGTTAAACTGAGTTCTCTGCTCAGGGTCTTACCAGGCTGAAATTGCAAAGTTTCCTGGGTCTATGATCTCTTCTGAGGCTGTTTCCAGTTTGGGGCTATTGCAAATAAAAGTCACTAGGTACATTCTTAAATATGTCCATCTTGATGTGTACACATATTTTCTTGGATAAATATATAGAAGTGAGACTGCTGAGTCAAAGGGCAAGTGTATATTTAAATTTTCTCTCATCAACAATTTATGAGTTACAGTTGCCCAACATCCTTTCCAACACTTGGTGTTGCCAGTCTTAATTTCAGCCATTCTGATGAGTGTGTACTAGTGTCTCACTCTGGTTTTCATTTGTATTTCTGGGATGACTAATGACGTTGGCTAATAATATTTAGATGTGGAATAACATTGCTTAAGTGTATAGGCTGAACTGACCCTGGTTCAAATCCGTGCTCTACTCTTCCCTGGCAAGATTCTTATTTTATTTTTAAAATTGAAGTATAGTTGATTTACAATGTTGTGAGTTTCTCGTGTACAGCAAGGAGATTCAGTTATACACACACACACAGATTCAGTTATACACACACACACAGTTATTCACACATTATAGATTATTAACGACACTGAATAAGGTTCCCTGTGCTGCACAGTCAGACCTCGTTGTTTATCTGTTTTACATATAGTAGCTTGTACCTGCTAATCTCAAACTTCCAGTTTTATCCCTCCCTGCCCCACTCACTTAGTAACCCTAAGTTCGTTTGCTATGTCTATGAGTCTGCTTCTGTTTTGTAAATAAATTCATTTGTATTATATTTCAGAGTCCACATATAAGTGATACAATATGATGTTTGTCTCTGTCTGACTTACCTCACTTAGGATGGTAATCTCTAGGTCTGCCCATATTGCAAACAGCATTATTTCATTATTTTATACAGCTGAGTAGTATTCCCTTGTATATACGTATCACATTTTCTTTATCCAGTCTTATGTCGATGGATGTTTAGATTGTTCCCATGTCTTGGCTGTTGTAAACAGTGCTGCTATGAACACTGGGGTGCATGCATCTTTTCAAATTAGAGTCTGGATAAGTGTGCCTGGCAAGATTCTTGACTTCTTTGCAAAAGAAATAAAATTATAGTATCTTCTTCATAGAGTGGTTGGAGAGATTAAGTGAGATAATACCCACAGAGTTCTTAGCAAATTACATGGCCCAATAAAGAGTAGTTTTACTATTCATAAAGACTATTTAATGAACTAGGCTCATTGACACACAACTAGTCAAGTAGGTGATTTACTGTTATTTTTAAGTGAAGGGAATTAAGGGCGGGAATCTCTTGTACACATGAAGGCTGAAATTTCAAATACTCCTTTCTTATCTCAACAGATGGCATAACCCAGCCGCTCTCCATACCAGAACATCCTGGACTGATCCGACCTGAGTACATGTCTCAGCCCACTTCCCCGTGATGAACAGATGTGGATTCCAGGGCTGCAGCTCCCTTTATGTATTTACCCTAATGTTGTTCTGCAGAAATACACTGCCGGGGCCATCCGTTGCTCTCCTTTCTCTTCCCCATCTCTACTTCCCTCTTTTCATTATTTTCAACATACTCAAAGTAAAAGATTTTTAAAACTGAGGGAAAGGAAAGCAAACATGATTCTTGGTAGTGTCTATTTTGGAGGTGGGAGTGTGGGAGGTATAACTTTTGGGGAAAAAAAAAAAAGAAAGATGAACCTTTTTTTCTCAAATGTCTACTTGGTTAAATTCACTGGCATTTCCATAAGGGTAACATACATCTCCCTCCCTCCACTCCCCAACAGGATGTGGGATGTATCAGACCACCCAGGATCTTGGAAGAAGGAGTGAATGATTTAAAAAATCTAGCAGATGATTTTGATGTCCTGTTCCCAACTCCCATGTCTTACTGAAACCCACTTGTAACTAGAAGAGAGGAGGTGAAGGACAGAGCCAGAAACTGTCCAAAAATGTGAAAAGAGGATTGAAAGCAAGTGGCCAGTGAAATGGGAGCAAAGCCAGGCATAGGAGGCTCCTGTGCATTCAAAGGGAGTAGGAGTATCAACACTATCAAATGCTTCAGAGAAGTGAAACAGGATGAGGAATAAAACAGATCACTAGAGTTGGAAGTCAAGGTCATAGGCGATGCTTCTCAAAGATCCCTTTGTGTATATTGTTGGGGGCAAGTGGAAGAAATGAAAGCTAAATTTTATTGGATTAAAGAGTAAGAGGAAGGTAAGTAAATTCCTATTTCTCCTTCAAGAAATGGTTGAAAAAATGGGAGGTGAGAAGAGACAAAAAAGACAGATAAAAAAAGCTGACATAATTGTGGGCAAGTTCTTCCTCTGGGCCTCAGTTTCTTTATCTATAAAATGGAGATAATAGTACATATCATGTGGGATTCTGCGAGAACTAAACAAAAAGATAGCATATGCCTACAACAGTTTTGGGAACATGGAAATACTCAAAAAATGTCAACTAACTAATTATATTATTGAAGGAGAAATAGAGCAACTCTTCTTCTTAGCCCAAAGTCTCAGGACGATCAAATCTGCCCTTTTCCATTGTCATTGCCTGCTGTTCCATTTAGGTGCCTCCCCAGGATGTCTCCATTCCTTGGTGGCTCAGACAGTAAAGCGTCTGCTTATAATGCGGAGACCTGGGTTCAACCCCTGGGTCAGGAAGATCTCCTGGAGAAGGAAATGGCAACCCACTCCAGTACTCTTGCCTGGAAAATCCCATGAACAGAGGAGCCTAGTGGGCTACAGTCCATGGGGTCGCAAAGAGTCAGACACGACTGATCGACTTCACTTTCACTTTCACCAGATGTCAGACACACTATACCCGTAATTCAATTTCCAATTGCTTCTCAGCTCAGCAGAGCCACAGGAACATTCTTTAATCTTTGAAAGGACTTTTTTTTTTTTCTCCCATCAAGTAGGTACAAGACTAGGATGACAAAAAACACAACCAGTGGGGAAGTTACAAGAAATCAGAAAAGAAATGGTATTAGTTCTCATTGACCTTCATTTCAAAATAAATTGAAACCAGCCCTCAGCATTTCAAGTTTTTCCCTTTTCCCTCCTCTTCATCCCTGGTGTCCCTGATTCTCTCTCTCCTTCTTGTTTTACAAGGTTTCCCAATAACTCTACTTTATTACTTCTTTTTTTTTTTTTTTTTTTTAAATCTAGGGGCTTAGCTACTTCTTCGGCACTCCCTGCCCTTTAAAAACACCACATCCATAGTCTGGTTTACCCAATATTTGATGTGGGGGGCTGGGGGAGTGAGAGAACAAATAAACACAGGTATTATAATGGAAGAGGGCTTCCTTGATGGCTCAGCAGTAAAGAATCCGCCTACCAGTGTAGAAGATGCAAGAGACACAGGTTCGATTCCTGGATTGGGAAGATCCCCTGGAGGAGGAAATGGCAACCCACTCCACTATTATTGCCTGGAGAATCCCATGGACAGAGGAGCCTGGCGGTCTACAGTCCATGGGGTCACAAAGAGTCAGACACAACTGAAGCAACTCAGCACACACACACATAATGGAAGAAGACAGTGTGGTGTCCTGAAATGAACACTGGTTTTCATAACAGGAGAGCTGAACCCAGGTACAATACTTGCTAGATGAGGACATGACTTTGTCTGTGCTTTCATTTTTCAATTACTGAAGTGAAGTGAAGTCGCTCAGTCATGTCCGACTCTTTGCGACCCCATGGACTGTAGCCTACCAGGATCCTCAGTCCATGGGATTTTCCAGGCAAGAATACTGCAGTGGGTTGCCATTTCAATTATAAAATGTTATTAAAATGAGACCCATAACATGACGTATCTCATGGGGTTTAGTGAGACATAAATGAAGTCACGTGAAAGAGCCCCTAGTAGTGTGATACCTGTATATACATACCAGCCAGTTTCCTTCTCAGGACTAAATAAGCATAATTTATACTTTAGAAAATAACTTGGCTGCATCAACCCCAAAGTGGCTCCTGCCTCATGAAGAAAAAAAAAAAAGCACTAGTATTTTTTTCTGGCAGGAGTCATTGAAGGGGAATAAATCTATTTCAAATAATGGTGAATAGAACCTTTGAGACTGCTATAACATCCTGTTGTAAAGTGTGCATTTATATAAATGAAAGTAGAGTTTACTAATGCTGAAACGTAAATGAAACATAAAGGAAGCACGTCCTCATCTAGGAATGGAAGGCCAGGGGCGGGTGTTAAATCTTAAACGGTAGTCCCCTTGGGTTCATATACTGTGAATTCTATATGCTATATAGCTGAAGTGGGAATTTTTCTGTATTTCTTAGAGGGCCATTACATGGGCTAGTTAACTGCTTTTATTTTGTTTCACCTTGTGTGAAACAAACACCGTACAAACACCGTACAGTGTACAAACACCATAATGTGTATAGTAAACAGTGCTTTTGCTGTGCCAATATTGTTGTATCAACACCCTTGCTCTGACACCTGCTGCTGACTTGCCTCAGATGTGGGGCATTCCACCCCCATCTGAAAACAGGAGGGGGATGAGTTTTCACAACAGAGCTACCTGCTCCAGCTGGTCCTCTTACCATGACATGAGTCTTCCTGAAGAATTGCTTGCTTACTGTGTCTTTCTAATGACGGGCTTTCCAAAATGGGAAGTGACAGGACTGGACATGAAGACTGACTTCAGACTCCCTGCCCAGGTCTCTGTAGCCACTAATTCTGAAAAAGTCATGGTCACATCCATTGTGGACAAACACCTATGCCAGTCTTCATCAGGAAAGCTTTTGTTCCAAAGGCATAACTGCCCCTAGCTGGTCATGCCTTTCTACTCAAGGGCATAGCTATAGGATTCATTAACTAAAACCAATTAATTAATACTGACTTTGGTCATTGTGTTTGGCTATGTTAGCTTGTTTTTATACTTGCATGGACTTTTAAGACACAGAAAAAGTGTATAAACATTCTTGCTGCTGTATTCTATGAAGTGGAAACAAGAAATGTCAACTTGAGTCCACTCAGGGCAGTTTTCCCATATCTCATGAGTCACTTCTTTTATCAAAGCAAAAATCATATTGTAGACCATTCTGTCCACAGTAAACCCAGAATCCTTACAAGCTAGAGGAATGTTTCAATGAGAAATTGATTATGCTTTGGCCTAGGTGACCAAAGGCAGATAGTTCTTATTTTGTTGTTCAGTCACTAAGTCCTGTTGGACTCTCTGTGACCCCATGGACTGCAGCAGGTCAGGTTTCCCTGTCCTCCACTATCTCCTGGAGTTTGTGCAAGTTCATGTTCATTGAGTCTGTGATGCCATTCAACCATCCCATCCTGTCACCCCCTTCTCCTCTTTCCCTCACTCTTTCCCAGCATCAAGGTTTTTTTTCCAATGAGTTGGCTCTTTGCATCAGGTGGCCAAAGTATTGAGCTTCAGCTTTAGCATCAGTCTTTCTAATGAATATAATCCATTGTTCCTGTGGAGATGAATTACAGTTCCTATAGAGATGAATTTTCACCATGAAAAAATCTTGAGCTCAGGATGACAACTCTGAGTGATCCCACTGGTTATGTGAAATGAGGGTGTACATATTCTGTTGATCAGGCAACTTCTAGCCCATGTGAGAATTCACATTTAAAAATTAAAAGTTTTCCTTGTATGATGGAAATTTTAGGTGTCAACTTGATTGGGCTAAAGGATGCTGAGATATATGGCACAGTATTATTTCTAAGTCATCCTTTGCCACTTCAGTTGTGGGGGATTTCTCATTTTCATCTGCAAACATTGGCCTCTAAATTCTGCAGTGTGTGAAACATCAGCTTATTTGCTTTCCTTGATACTGATCTGACCACTGTTCACAAAATTCTCCTGTCACTACAGTTAAAGAATATCTTGATATAAAAAAAAAAAACACACATTTTCTCTAGGTGCTTCTGGAGGGTGTTTCTGGAAGATATTAGCATATGAATCAGTAGACTGAGTAGAGAAGATCACCCTCACCACTGTGGTTAGGCATCATCCAAACCACTGAGGGCCTGAATAGAACAAAAAGGCAGAAAAAGGGAATATGTGCTCTCTACCTGACCTGGACATCCATGGTCTCATGCCCTTGGACATTAGTGCTCCTGGTTCTCAGGCTGTAGGACCAGATGGGGGTTTTACCTTGGTTCCAGTTCTTAGGTCTTTGGGTTTGGATGGGAATGACATGACTGGCTTTCGTTGGCCTCCAGCTTGCAGAAAGCAAATTGCAGGACTTTCAGCCTACATAATCATGTGAACCAAATCTCTACACACCTATATACTTTTTCTATATATTGATATATTCCATTGGTGCTGTTTCTTTGAAAACCCTAACATACCCTGCAAGTGAAAGCTTTGCTCCCTCTGCACTGAGGCATCAAGGGCTGTCCTACAAAGAATCCCTGGTACTTTAATGGTGATCAGCTTCCCAGGTCAGTCATTTCGGTTCAGTCACTCATTTGTGTCTGACTCTTTGTGACCCCATGGACTGCAGCGTGCCAGGCTTTCCTGTCCACCACCAACTCCCAGAACTTCCTCAAACATATGTTCATCGAGTCGGTGATGCCATCCAATCATCTCATATTCTGTTGTCCCCTTCTCCTCCTGCCTTCAATCTTTCCCAGCATCAGGGTCTTTTCCAATGAGTCACTTCTTCACATTAGGTGGCCAGAGTATTAGAGTTTCAGCTTCAGCATGAGTCCTTCAATGAATATTCAGGACTGATTTCCTTTAGGATTGATTGGTTTGATCTCTTTGCAGTCCAAGGGACTCTCAAGAGTCCTCTCCAACATCACAGTTCAAAACCACCAATTCTTCAGTGCTCAGCTTTCTTTATAGTCCAACTCACATCCATACATGGCTACTGGAAAAACCATAGCTTTGACTAGATATACCTTTGTTGGCAAAGTAATGTCTCTGCTTTTTAATATGCTGTCTAGGTTGGTCATAGCTTATCTTCCAAGGAGCAAGCATCTTTTAATTTCATGACTGCAATCACCATCTGCAGTGATTTTGGAGCCCAAGAAAATAAAGTCTGTCACTGTTTCATTGTTTACCCATCTATTTGCCATGAAGTGATGGGACCGGATGCCATGATCTTTGTTTTTTGAAAGTTGAGTTTTAAGCCAGCTTTTTTACTCACCTCTTTCACTTTCATCAAGAGGCTCTTTAGTTCCTCTTCACCTTCTGTCATAAGGGTGGTGTCATCTGCATATCTGAGGTTCTTGATATTTCTCCCGGCAATCTTGATTCCAGCTTGTGCTTTATCCAGCCCGGTATTTTCTATGATGTACTCTGCATGTAAGTTAAATAAGCAGGGTGACAATATACAGCCTTGACATACTCCTTTCCCAATTTGGAACTAGTCTTGTTGTTCCATGTCCAGTCCTAACTGTTGCTTCTTGACCTGCATACAGATTTCTCAGGAGGCAGGTCAGGTGGTCTGGTATTCCCATCTCTTTAAGAATTTTCCACAGTTTGTTGTGATCCACACAGTCAAAGGCTTTGGCATAGTCATAAAGCAGAAGTAGATGTTTTTCTGGAATTCTCTTCTTTTTCTATGATCCAACGGATGTTGGCAATTTGATTTCTGGTTCCTTTGCCTTTTCTAACTCCAGCTTGGACATCTGGAAGTTCATGGTTCATGTACTGTTGAAGCCTGGCTTGGAGAATTTTGAGCATTACTTTGCCAGCATGTGAGAGGAGTGAAATTGTGTGGTAGTTTGAACATTCTTTGGCATTCCCTTTCTTTGGGATTGGAACAAAAACTGACCTTTTTGAGTCCTGTGGCCAATGCTGAGTTTTCCAGATTTGCTGGCATATTGAGTGCAACATTTTTACAGCATCATCTTTTAGAATTTGAAATAGCTCAACTGGAATTCCGTCACCTCCACTAGCTTTGTTTGTGGTGATGCTTCCCAAAGCCCACTTGACTATAGCCCATCAGGCTCCTCTGTCAATGGGATTCTCCAGGCAAGCATACTGAAATGGGTTGCCATTTCCTACTCCAGGGGACCTTCCTGACCTAGGGATCAAAACCAAGTCTCTTATATCTCCTGCATTAGTAGGCAGGTTCTTTCTCTTCAAGAAAATTAGAGATACTAAGGGAACATTTCATGCAAAGATGGGCACAATAAAGGACAGAAATGGTATGAACCTAACAGAAGCAGGAGAGATTAAGAAGAGGTGGCAAGAATACACAGAACTATACAGAAAAGATCTTCATGACCCAGATAATCATGATGCTGTAATCACTGACCTAGAACCAGACACGCTGGAATGCAAAGTCAAATGGGCCCTAGGAAGCATCACTAGGAAAATCTAGTGGAGGTGACGGAAACACAGTTTTGAACTGTGATGTTGGAGAAGACTCTTGAGAGTCCCTTGGACTGCAAGGAGATCAAACCAGTTGAAAGGACTCATGCTGAAGCTGAAACTCCAGTACTCTGGCCATCTGATGTGAAGTGACTCATTGGAAAAGACCCTGATGCTGGGAATGATTGAAGGCAGGAGAAGGGGACAACAGAGAATGACATGATTGGATGGCATCACCAACTCGATGTACATGAGTTTGAGCAAGTTCTGGGAATTAGTGATGGAAGGGGAAGCCTGGTGTGCTGCAGTCCACGGGTTCCCTGAGTTGGACATGACAGTGACTGAACTGAACTGAGGGTTAGCTAATTTTATAAATAAAATGTATGAATATGCTTATATGTACATATTTTAATGTCTATTAATATATATATTTATGTATATATGTGAAATACACACATGTATAATATATCTACTAAATACAAAATACAAAAATATATGTAAGTACAAATTAAAGGCTTGTAAATTCCCTGTTAACAAGAGTTAAGTTTTAAAATAAGTAAATATTTTTGACTCAGAATGTTAGCAGTTATTTTCATAACCTATTGTTAGTTTGGTAGCAATGCATTATGTCTTAGGGTAAGGTAATCACCCTGAACTAATCACAGAAACTATTACAGAAACTACCCATTTAAGTGTTTTTCTTTCCATTTATTTCCCTGTTCACCTCTCCCATTTAATCTTGAGCTGATGCCTCTCCCTGCCCCCCTGGACTTCCAGTCCAGAACCAGCACTTACAAAAGGATCCTGTTTTGGGTGATATTTGGGATTTTGCAAATCCAGTTACAAAGTGAGTGGGAAGCTGGGTCTAGGCAAACACCCTTCCTTCTCCAACTCAGAGATCGAGTCAGGGAGCAATGGACAACAATATTTCCCAGGAGCTCGGGACAGGGAGCCTAAATTCAGATCTTCTGGTGACTCAGAGGCATTGAATTCCTTGAGTTACATGAATAGCTTTTCAATAAGTTTCATGTTTTCTATTCTGTTTTAGTATTCAGTCTATTGTCCTGAATTTAGAGTAGAAAATGTATATTAGGCTGCTTTTCAGTTTCTACAGAAGGGTAAATTCATTCTCTCTTTCAACTTGAGAGTTAGGACACATCTGTCTTCAGAGGCAAGCATCAGTAGTGGCAAGGACATATGACTTAGTTTAAATTTTCCATCTGGCTCTTCATGGCCGTGTGACCGCAAGGATGATATTTAACCCCCTACCTCTTTTTTCCCTCAATCAATAATACCTGCTTGTAAAGGTTATTTTGAATTGCTGATGAAGTATTAGAAAGTGTTTGGCATGGTATTGGCTTATAATTAGTCACATTTCTCTCCACATCCTAGTTTCCATTCCTTCCTGACCCTCCTTTTAATTCTGAAAATGTTTGTCAAGGGGAAGAAGTCATCTTCCATAGTCAAGCTTTTGAAGATGGTTCTTAGGCTGGCAGCGATTGTGAAGCATTGTGAAACGTTGTGGTTAGTGCCATGATTAATTTATTACCTTATCCTAAGACCTCATGGGATATAGTGAAGGACAGGGAAGCCCTGTAGTCCATGGGGTTGCAAAGAGTCGTACATGACTTAGCAACTGAACAACAACAACAACAAAATCTTCTTCCACTGGAGCACTTAGAACACTGCCTTCTAACTGTATGGATACTTCATCTGGTTTCTCTGTTAGCCTTACATCTTGAGAGAAATTCTGTGTCTATAGCAAATAGCATGGTCTAAGAACATGATGGCATACATAGAAGAAATAATTCAAATAAATGGACAACTTAGATGAGGTCAGTTCCTATACCTTTTGTATTATTGTTACTTCTGATAAAGTAACAATCATGGTGTGGTATTAAATGACAATATGGGCCACTCTTCATTAGTTAGGATGTATGAAGTTGGCACAGAGGAATCTGGTACATACAGTGAGTTCTTCATTGAGACAGGGGAAAAAGATGAAAACAACATGCTCTGACTTGTAATAAGTAGAAGAGGGAAGAGGTTAGGGAATTAACTGGAGACCTTCAGGGATTCTTTAGAGAATCTTCCCTATTTATTTATAGAAATTTCAGGGACATTTCCTTATGGAAGGTTTGATTTTCATTAATATAATTCAAGGCAAAATTTAGCTTTATTTTAAATACTGAAACTATATTTTAATACTGGAACCATATCATTTATAGTGAGGTATGATGTCATCCTTGCTGAGTCCAGCTACAATTCATGACGCTTTCGAATCTTTGACAGACTCAAAAAGATGCTTCCTCCCCACTGGCTATTACATGTAGTCTCAGTCTCATAACACAAAGAGCTAAAATCTTCTCACATTTCATAATAGGTTACCACCGGATTCTGATGCAATAGATTGTATAAACTACTGAGAGGAATCAGGTGTAATTTAACTTTGCAAATTAAAATTCAGATACAACTAGGTATCTTTATAAAAATGTGTAGGAGGGAATTGTATCAGATCCTCTTTTCAGCTTATCATAATGGTCCTAAAAGTTCATCTCTTTGAGTGGATCAACAGCAAATGCTAAGAGAGAGAAAGGGGAAAGTTGGCATGTTTGGCAGAGTTGGAATCATTATCCTGTGATCCTGTAAAGGAAGGCTGGAAGCTGACCAAGAGTTGAGAGACAGAACAAGGAGACCCTGCCTACAAAGCTGACAGGTTTCTTTGCGTGCATGATACAATTTAAATCCTTTCAGTTTATGATTATGATTATTTTTTATTTTTAGCAGGCTTTGTTCAGTGCCCTAAAACCTTAGGATAGCTCCTTATTCTTATTCAACAAAAGGCACATTTCCTCACTCGATTCTATTCTTGCCTGCCTCCTGGAGAAATTAACGGAGCAAACAGCTCTTTTTTATCAAACAATATGCCAATTTTCAAAAGCACATGCCATCCACCAAGCCTTACCGAATAACAAAGACTCCTGCAGAACAGTTTGCACTGGCATTCTTTTGCATCCACGCTGCACATCATGCTCTGACTGAGGGCAGGACCAGGGGACACTGATCATCACCTGAGGGTGCTATTCAGGGTGTGCGAGTTCTCTCCCAGGATTCTCAGTAAAGCCCATCGGGAGGGTAGTACTGTGACAAAGCATATTTGAAAGAGGATGGTCAACCATGGATATTACCATGCACATATGGCCATACAAGGCCTGACTATGTAATGCTTTTTCCTGAAAAATAAGTTGGCAGCCATATAGAATTTGTTGTTAATATTTGATGCAGGGAGGGGCTGCTATCCAATCTGGAATGAGTGAGGAGTGAGTCTGGGCACAATTTTTTTTTTCACGGCTATTGTCCTGTCTGTAACCAATGCAGAACTGACACTCAGGAGACCTAGCGGTAGAGACTCCCCAGTAGCAGCCGGAGGAAGCTTGGTCCATTCTTCACTGACTGCACAGCCAATGCTATTAAATGAGGGGAAGCCATTTGTTCATGAATATACATTTGATACGTATAAATGCTTTGTGCCATGAATATTTATCTCCTTCACAGATTGCAGCTGCTGTGTATTGAAAACTATTAACAGGTTGGAAACCGTCCTTCAGAAACCTATGCCTGCCATTTGTGTGCAAAATCATGTCTGGAAATTTAGCTTTTCCCACTCTCTCTTTTGCGGGAAAGATAGAATACCACTGGGGCTTAAAGTGAAGTTGGTCCCTTAGTAGAGAATTTGGTAAAAATGGAAGACTGTTTTCAAGAATGAAAGTGAGTCAGTTGTGTCCAACTCTTTGCAACCCCATGGACTATAGAGTCCACGGAATTCTCCAGGCCAGAATACTGGAGTGGGTAGCCTTTCCCTTCTCCAGGGGATCTTCCCAATCCAGGGATCGAATCCAGGTCTCCCGCATTGCAGGCAGATTCTTTACCAGCTGATCCATATATATATATATTTTTTTTCCAACTTAAATTATTTATGTAATTTTATAACCAAGGGAGATTTTGTTTATCAACTGGCATTTGGATTTTGATGAATATTCCATTGGTAACAGAAGTGAAATCATCAGCTATTAAATAGTGTACAACTGTGAGGGTGAGACATGTCACATGATTTCTATTACTAAGATGGGATTCTTAGGCCTGTGGAACTCAGGGAATTTAGTGTGGGATGTACAGTTTTTCAAACTCTGATATTATACTCCCTCATGTGTTCTATAATCTAGTCACTCTTCTTTAAAAAAAATTTTTTTTTTAATTGGAGGATAATTGCTTGACAATGTTGTATTGATTTCTGCCCTACAACAAGCAGAATCAGATCTAGCCACACCTAACTCTTCTACATTTCTCAAACAACAAAGCAAGCTCTCTCATGCCTCAGGGCATTTGTTAATTCCATGCCCATTGTCTGAAACATTTTTCTCTCCTATAATTCTGATCCTTACAGGATATCCTCTTAGCCCCTTTCTCTTCAAGAATCAGCTGAAGCACTTGTATTTTGTGATACAAATCTTCCATGACCTGAGGTTGTTGCTGTTCAGTTGCTAAGTCATGTCTGACTCTTTGTGACCTCATGGATTATAGCACACCAGGCTTCCCTGTCCTCTGTCTCCTGGAGTTTGCTCAAATTCATGTCCATTGAGTTAATAATGCTTTCGAACCATCTCATCCTCTGATGCCCCCTTCTCCTTTTGCCTTCAATTTTTACCAGCATCAGGGTCTTTTAACAATGAGCTGGTTCTTCGCATCAAGTGGCCAAAATATTGGAGCTTCTGCTTCAGCAGCAGTTCTTCCAATGAGTATTTAGGGTTGATTTCCTTTAGGACAGACTAGTTTGATCTCCTAGAAGTTCAAGTGATTCTCAAGAGTATTCTCCAGCACCACAATTTGAAGCCATCAATTTTTTGGTGCTCAACCTTCTTTATAGTTCAACTCTCACATCTGTACATGACTACTGGAAAAACCATAGGTTTGACTACACGGACCTTTATTGGCAAAGTGATATTTCTGCTTTTTAATATGTTGTCTAGGTTTATCATAGCTTTCCTTCCAAGGAATAAGTATCTTTTAATTTCATGGCTGCAGTCACCATCTGCAGTGATTTTGGAGCCCAAGAAAATAAGATCTATCACTGCTTCTACTTTTTCCCCTTCTATTTGCCATAAAATGATGGGGCCAGATGCCATAATCTTAGGTTTATGAATGCTGAGTTTCAACCCAGTTTTTTCATTCTCTTCTTTCACTCTCATCAAGAGGCTCTTTAGTTCCTCTTCACTTTCTGCTTTTAGAATAATATATCTGCATATCTGAGATTTTTGACATTTCTCCTGGCAATCTTGATTCCAGCTTGTAATTCATCCAGCCTGCCATTTTGCATGATGTACTCTGTACATAGGATCACCAGGTGGGTTAGTGGCAAAGAATCTGCCTGCCAATGCAGGATATGCAGGAAACGAGGGTTCAAAGTTTTGGTCAGGAAGATCCCCTGTAGAAGGAAGTGGCAACTGACTCCAGTTGCTGAGAATTTGCTGAGAAACTCCTGTGGACAGAAGAGCCTGGTGGGCTGTAGTCCATAGGGGTCACAAAAGAGTCAGGAATGAGTGAGCATGCAAGTATGCACTCCGCATATGAGTTTAATAAGCAGGTGACAATATACAGCTCTGTCATACTACTTTCCCAATTTTGAACCAGTTGTTCCATGTTCAGTTCTAACTGGTCCTTCTTGACCTGCATACAGGTTTCTCAGGAGACAGGTAAGGTGGTCTGGTATTCCCATGTCTTAAAGAATTTTCCACAGTTTGTTGCAATTCACCCAGTCAGAGGCTTTAGCATGGTCAATGAAGCAGAAGTAGACGTTTTTCTGGAACTCCATTGCTTTCTCCATGATCCAATGAATGCTGGAAATTTGATATCCGATTCCTCTGCCCCTTTGAAACCCATCTTGTACATCTGGAAGTTCTTAATTTATGTACTGCTGAAGCCTAGCTTGAAAGATTTTCAGCATAACCTTGCTAGCATGTGAAATGAGTACAATTGTACAATAGTTGGAACATTCTTTGGCATTGTTCTTCTTTGTGATTGGAATGAAAACTGACCTTTTCCAGTCCTGTGGCCACTGCTGAGTTTTCCAAATTTGCTGGCATACTGAGTGCAACACTTTAACAGCATCATTTTTCAGGATTTGAAATAGTTCAGCTAGAATTCTGCAACCTTCAATAACTTTGTTCATAGTAATGCTTCATAAGGCCCACTTGACTTCACACTCCAGGATGTCTGGTTCTAGGTGTGTGACCACACCATCATGGTTATCTAGGTCACTAAAACCTTTTTTGTATTGTTCTATGTATTCTCATCACCTCTTCTTAATCTCTTCTGCTTCTGTTAGGTCCTTATCATTTCTGTCGTTTATCATGCCTGTTCTTGCACGAAATGTTCCTTTGATATCTACAATTTTCTTGAGGAGATCTTCTAGTCTTTCCCATTCTATTATTTTTCTCTATTTCTTTACATACTTCATTTAAGAAGGCCTTCTTATCTCTCCTTTCTATTCTCTGGAACTCTGCATTCGGGTGGGTACATCTTTCCCTTTCTACCTTGCCTTTCACTTTTCTTCTTTCCTCAGCTATTTGTGAAACCTTTTCTTTGGGATGATTTTGGTCACAGCTTTCTGTGCAATGTTATGAACCTCCATCCATAGTTCTTTAGGCATTCTATCTATCATATCTAATCGCTTAAATCTATTGGTCACCTCCACTGTATAATCTTTAAGGATTTGATTTATGTCATACCTGAATGGCCTAGTAGTTTTCCCTACTTTCTTCAAATTAAGCCTGAATTTTGCAATAAAGATCTCATGATATGAGTCACAGTCAGCTCAGGTCTTGTTTTTACTGATTGTATAGAGCTTATCCATCTTTGGCTGCAAAGAACATAATCAATTTGATTTTGCTATTGACCATCTGTTGATGTCCATATGTAGAGTTTTCTCTTGTGTCATTGGAAGAGGATATTTGCTATGACCAGTGTGTTCTCCTGGCAAAATTCTGTTAGCCTTTGCCCTGCTTCATTTTGCACCCTAAGGCCAAACTTGCCTGTTACTCCAGGTATCTTTTGACTTCCTACCTTGCATTCCAATTCCTTATAATGAAAAGGGTATCATTTTTGGTGTTAGTTCTAGAAGGTCTTGTATGTCTTCATGGAACCATTCAACTTCAGCTTCTTCAGCTTCAGTGGTTGAAGCATAAGCTTGGATTACTGTGATGTTGAATGGTTTACCTTGGAAGTAAACTGAGTTCATTCTGGTGTGTATGAGATTGCATCCAAGATTGCATTTTGGATTATTTTGTTGATTATGAGGGCTACTCCATTTCTTCTAAGGAATTCTTATCTACAGTAGTAGATATAATAGTCATCTGAATTAAATTTGCTTATTCCTGTCATTTTAGTTTGCTAAGATTTCGATGTTCATTCTTGCTATCTTCTGCTTGACCATGTCCAATTTACCTTGATTCATGGACTTAACATTCCAGGTTCTTACGCAATAATGGTCTTTACAGCATTGGGCTTTACTTTCACCACCCAATACATCCACAACTGTGCATCGTTTCTGCTTTGGCCCATCCACCTCATTCTTTCTGGAGCTATTAGTAATTGCCTTGTTCTTCCCCAGTAGCATATGGGACACCTTCTGACCTTGCGGGCTCATCTTCCAGTGTCATGGCTTTTTGCCTTTTCATGCTGTCCATGGGGTTCTCTACATAAGAAGACTGGAGTGGGTTGTCATTTCCTCCTCCAGGGGACCATATTTTGTTGGAATTGTTCACTATGAGTTGTCCATCTTGGGTGGCCCTGCATAGCATGGCTTATGGTTTTACTGAGTTATGCAAGCCCCTTTGCCACAACAAGGCTATGATCCATGAAGGGGCTTCTACGACCTACACTTCAGCTTCAGGCTTCACTCTTGTTCCTTGAACAGCCCTTAAATAGACCCTACCTTAAACAAAACAACGTGCTGCTTAAATGAATAGATAAATGTATCACACAGTAAAATGAAGAGATAAATGTATCACGCATTAGTCATGAACCTTTTTTAGTTATCTGGTACATCATCCAGGAATCAGTAGGTTGTATCTCAGGAATGTAATATGTTCAATTTTGTTTAAAATAGGTTCAGTGTTAACATATTACTGGGGAAAACTTTTATTAACCAGTGGTTCAGATCTCTACATGTTCTGGTCTTACTCACTTCCCATTATTCAGGCTAAAAATAAAGCCATTTCAGAGAATTCATTTGTACTAGATTAACCAATTGCATGCTACTTTGGGGGTCATGAATTAAATTATATTTAGGCTTATATCTTTCCGTAACTATTTGTATTTGGCCTTAAAATTTCTTCAGTCAGTTTCTCAGTCAAGATTATTATTCTTGTCTGGATTTTATCCAAGACTGTTGTCCTCTTTCTAACCATAGAACTTACATTTGAATTCGGAATTTCAAGTGTTGTTTTAGGAAAATTCTTAATTCTAGTCAACAATTTTAATCAGTAAAATAAAAATTATTATGTGCTTCTAATTAAATATACTAATATAAAGGGTTCCTAATAAGATTTTTTGGACACTTTTCTCTCTATATATATATATATGTATATATATAGTCTCTGTCTAGACTACAGATCTTTATGTGCATTTGCATGTCATTTACATCTATGTATATCTATCATCAACATCATCATCACCACCAGAATCATTTATCTTAGTCCTTTCAGGTTGTTATAAGTGCCTTATAAACAGCATCTATCTCTTACAATTCTAGAGGCTGGGAAGTCCCAAGATCACAATGCCAGCAGATTTGATGTCTGGTAACGATCCATTCTTGGTTTATAGGCAATGACTTCTTGCTGTGTTCTTACATGGCAAGCTAGGCAAGTGATCTCTCTGGGGCCTCTTTTGTAAGGACACTAATCCCATGCAGGAAGGCAGAACACTCATGCCCTAATTATTTCCCAAAGGTCTCACTTCCTAATATTGTCACCGTAGGAATCGTAATTTTAACATGAACTTTGCTAAGTCACGTCAGTCATGTCCGAATCTGTGCGACCCCATAGATGGCGGCCCACCAGGCTCCTCTGTCCCTGGGATTCTCCAGGCAAGAATACTGGAGTGGGTTGCCATTTCCTTCTCCAAACATGAACTTTGGGGGGACACAAATATTCGATCTATAGCATTGTCCTCTCTCTCTATTCATTTTGTGTGTATCAATAGATCTCTTTATATATTTGAATAACTTATGACCACCAATATCAAAAGAGAAATGAGGAAAGTCAGGAAGCTCTTTACCTGGGGACCAATTATTATTCCTTTTATTTCTCTATCCTTTCTTCTTTCATGTCTAGTTTTTAGCTATTTCATTGTTCATTAAAATGTCCTCCAGAGGAAAGAAGATTAGCTCTTAGCATCAAGTGCGACGTGCAGTGCTCTAGGGATACTCATTAAGTATCTGTTGACAATGCCGGTGATGATGATAAAATCCAAATCAGTTAATTGGCTCTGTACCTGTTAGTAATCTCAATGAAACTTAGCACTAGACAGAGGTTAAAACAGCTGGAGGATTTTCTGTGAATAGGGATGCTCTTCTTATGGACAGGAATACCCATGTAGAGGGCTTTTATCTCTCAATTTGTGTCAACTTGGAATGGAATAACAGAGCAAGGCTAGATCTGGTAAAGGCAGAGCAGACAAGTACAGAGGTAGTATTGCAGGATTGTAAGAAGGCATTATCTGCTCACACTCTTCCTTCACCCACAAAGGTTAAGCGCACAGCTTATACTTGAGCTAACACATCCCTTCTATTTCCCCCTGTTTGGGTATGCACAGGACACTGTAGAAATAGCAGGTTTTCAACATAGAGAGAAGGAAACCTTTCAGCTAATTCTTGAAGGATGTGTAGAAGTAAGTGAAATGGACTGGAATGTCTGGGGGAAAGCGCTCTGTCTCTTGTCTCAGCTAAGATAGGCCAAGTTCAACGTCCCGAAAGAGTGAAAGCATGAAATTATAAAATACCTATGGAGAAGAATCCAAAGCTGAGAGACAAGCTTCACCCACTAGGCAATTTCCTCTGGGGCCACTCTGTGTAGCCTGAGATGTGCTCTTCATTTTCATATTTCAGAGCTTTTCCCTTTGTTTCTCAAAGATTTTGAATTGTCTTCTGTATTTAATTGCTGTAACAATTTTAGATGTTTATTGATGCTAATGGTGAATACAAGTATAAATAGAACTTTATTCCCTAGAGTATACACTTCCCTTGTACAATATTTTTCATTATGTTTTTGAATACAACCAATATAGTCTGGGGTTACAGGAAAACCTACCAACTTATTTGCTAAGTAATGATACTATAAATATGCCCATTTTATTTAAAAGTTAAGTCTTAGAGATTCAAACCAGTTTTCTAAATCTGAGATCAATTTCACACACACAAAAATATATATGGTTGTGCTGTGAGATTTTAAGAGGAAATTTATTCAAAAGAATATTTTACATTACCCATGGAGTACATGTTAAAATATATTGTATTTATTTCAAATGTCTTTCCTGCATGAAATAAGCCTGTTCTTGGTTAAACATGTCTCCTGCCCAACCTGCTTAAGGTTCTTGTCACTTTTCATCTCTCTTTCTCTCTTTTTTTTTTCCTTAAAATTTTGTGTCTCAAGGTTTAAATAAGCCTATGGTTTTTAATTTCTATAAAACCTCCAAAATGCTAACTGTATCCCAAATTTGTGATTTTATTTTCTTTGCCTAAAAAAAGAGAAAAACAAATAAACAAAATACACCCAAATACACACAATGAGCCCACTCACTGGAAAAGACTTGAGGCTAGGAAAGATTGAAGGCAAAAATAGACAGATGTGGCAGAAAATGAGATGGTTAGATAGCATCACTGACTCCATGGACATGAGTTTGAGCAAACTCCAGGCAATAGTGAAGGACAGAGGAGCCTGGTGTACTGTGGTCAATGGGATTACGAACAGTCTGATATGACAGCGACTGGACGAAAACAAACAACGCCCCCCCCCGCCCCCCATCAACAAATTCCAGAGGTTTCCACTAAAGGAAATACAGAAAAGAGGAAAAAGTGGGGTGTATGTCAGAATTTAGACAATCAATAAATAACATTCTTCTCTTTCCTGCCTGAGTTTGAAACTATCTACCCAACAGGGCTAAGGATAATAATCAAAATATCAACTTTACCTGATGCAAAAATCTGGATCGGAGAATGACTTACATATGTGACAGAGACATTAATTTTACACATCAGGCAGAGGTAGAAAGCTCACAGTGTTTCTGACATGAAAATAGTGACAGGAGTGATGTGTGTGTGTGTGTGTGAGTCACTCAGTTGTGTCCGACTCTGCTATCTGCCAGGCTCCACTGTCGATGGAATTCTCCAGGCAAGAATACTGGAGTGGGTTGCCATTTCCCTCTCTAGGGGATCTTCCCAACCCAGGGATCGAACCTGCTTCACTTGTGTCTCCTGCAGTGGCAAGCAGGTTCCTTACTAGCTGCGCCACCAGGAAAGCCAGGAGTGGTATGTGCACCTATAACTTTTATAGCAACAAGAAGCACAGATAGCACCTTCTTGGAGAGAAAACTCGCTTCCAAAGAATTACAAGAGGGAGCTATGTGGAGGGTTCCCCTTCCTGCTTTCAATTTATCAATCACATAAAGAAGAGTAAGAGAGGGCATGGGACTGTTTCTTCAGCAGCAGTCCCTCCATAGGGAAATCTTAAGACAGGAAACAGGAGGAGCCCCTCCTTTTGACATATAAGGGCTCCTATTAGCCTCACTGTCTGAATTCAATTAGGCCATTTCGATTTTCTTTAAGCCTTTGGCAAGCTTCATGGCCACTCTGAACTATTCTTGGTTTGCTTATGCCTTTCAAAATTATCCTTAGGAGAGTTCTGAGAGCCTGGCTCTTGGGAAAGAGTACATTTTGTTCCAAATCTGTTCTTAGCTAAGCCAGAATGGAGCCAGATCTGGGTGCTTTCAAAACAGAACCTCTATATTAGTCACAAAAATTAGAGGCAATAAAACCTATCAGATCATCTGCTCCCTCCTCATGTCAAGCCCAGACAAGACGGGCTGCTGATCATCTTGAATTTACACTGTTTATCGGAAGAGTAACTAAATCAAGCTTCCTCAGAAATAGAGGCTGAGGGGTCCACTATGTGTCAGCATACATATTCAGAAATGTATCCAGAGCACATGGAGAAGAATATACTCCAACAAAAGAAAAGTGCACTGAGAAGACTCTTTTTCACCATTACGTCAATTTAATTTAACTTCCTACCCAGCACTCAAATCATACCCACTTGTTTAATGTTCACTTTGATTTTGTTGAAATTATTCTCATCAGAATCATTATTTTCCAAGTAGGATTTTGAATGAAAATGAGTTCTTGCTAATCAAGTTTTTTATTCACATCAACAATTGGAAATTTTGTTTTATGGACATCCTACCAAGTCCACTTATTCTCAAATTCTACAGAGAGAAATTGTATAAAAACATTTTGCTTTTGTCAATTTTTAGTCAACAGCCAATTTTACCATATGTAGTTTTGTTTGTATGCTTATTTTTATCATTAATATTCATTATGAATTGGATAGAACAAAACAGTTTGTGTTTATTTCTTAGCCAATTTGTGAGAAAGTACTAAATAATTCACCTGTTATTGCAGGATTACTGTATGATATAGGATTTGACTACTGTATTGCTAAACCAACTCTACTGTATGTTTTTTCATCACTTTGAGTATTATATTTTAAAGTGTCTCCTCTCCTGGTATAGCCAAGAGCATATGAAAGGACCAAAGGTCTTGTTTTGTTCCATATTTATCAATATTTGGGAGAAAAGAAAGCTAGGAGTGTTAAAAGGAAAAAAAAAATTCTTTGTTCTCTTTTTTCTTTCTATTTGTTCTATCTTTGTTCTATTTTTCTTCTCTTTTCAGCCTTATCAAAGTTTCTCTGATTTATCCTTTTATTCTTCTGTCACTATTCTATCCTCTTTGTCTCCTGTTTGGTACTCTGCCTGCTGTTGGCTTTATTCTTTCTTTCTTGCATCTTCTAAATCTCAGTATCTTGAACACTCTCTTCTGAAGCATTTAGCTGGACATTTATTGTCCTACCTTCATCTCTCACCAAGAGCTGCTTTCCTGAGCACTGGATGTTGTGTTGATAAAGGCATAGGGAAGAACCTCTTGCCCTTGCCACTTAGCATCCCACTTGGATCCAGTAACATTGCCGAAAGAGGTTGTAAAACTGTTTTTTGGTATGGCTCTAAAAGCAGCACTGAAAATGACCCTCCTATCTGGGCTTGGTTTTATGGGGCAGAGGGATGACAGTTCTGATCTCAGGATGACTTTGCCAGACCAAGGAATTTGGAATCACCATAGATGTATTGGACAACCTCTGCATGCTTGGACCTGCATCAGTTGATTTCATCCTTCATGCACTGAGATACAGTTTCTGCCTTTTCTCAACTGTTTAAAATGTTGTGGTATTGGGTTGAGTTTTTGCAAGCATTGTTATTGTCTCTGTTGTTATTTACTACTAACTGGGTTTGCATGTTTGCTTGTCTTAAAGTTCAGTTTACAGCCATCAACACAGTCTATTTTTCAGAACATTTACAAACTCCCTAAAAGAAACTCCAAACCATATTGATTAACCATTTTGCTCATTCCTCAACTGAGGAACTACTACTATTCGGTTTTTCTGCCTCCATGGATTTGCTTATTTAGGACATTTCAAATAAATGGAATTACACAATGTGTGGTCTTCTGTGACTGATTTCTTTCATTTAGCATGATATGTTCAACACTCATTCATTTTAAAGCATGTATCTGTACTTCAGTTTTTTATTGCTAAGAAATATTCTACTGCATGAATATCCACATTTTGATTATCCATTCATCAATTGATGGTTATTTAGCTTGTTTCCACTTTTTAGTCATTATAAATAGTGCTACTATGAACATTCATGAGTATGCTTTTGTGTGGACATATGTTTTAATTTCTCTTGGGTATCTATCTAGCATTGGTATAGATAGGTCTAATGATAGTTCCACAGCCACCATTCTGAGGAACTTTCAAACTATTTTCTAAAATACCTGCCATGTTTTATACAAGGCCATTCTTTTGACTGTGGGCATCTTGTTTTCCCAACACTATTTGCTGAAAAGACTGTCCTTTGCTCATTGAATTGTCATGGTTCTCTTGTTGCAAATAAATTGGGCATAAATGTAAAGATTTTTTTTTTCTGGACTGTCAATTTAATGCATTAAATATATATGTCTAATCTCATGCCAGCACCACATTGTTTTGATTACTGTAAATAAAATTTGAAAATGAGAAATATGAGTCCTCTAATTTTGCTCTTTTTCAAGATTCTTTTGGTTATTCTGAGTCCCTTGACTTCTTGTATGAATTTTAGAATCATTTTGTCAATTATTGCAAGAAAATCAGCTATACTTTGAAAAGGACTACACTGAATTGGTAGATTAATTTCCTGAGTAGTATTACATCTTAAAAATGTTAAGTCTTCTCATCCATGAAGGTAGGATGTTGTTCCATTTATTTAGATCTTTAATTTCTTTCAGTAATGTTTTGTACTTTTCAGTGTACAAGCATTATACTTTAAAATGTTATTTCTATTTATTTGACATATTTTGCTATTATTGTAAGTGGGATTGTTTTCTTATTTTCATTTTTGGATTATTTGTGACTTGTGATTTTTGTACTTTGAGCTTATATCCAGGTACAAAGTTGAACTTGATTATTAGTACTAATAGTTTTTACTGAATTTCTTTGGATTTTCTACATACAAGATCAAGTCACTTGCAAATAGAAATAGTTTCAATTCTTCCTCAAGGTAGGCTGGAGGTGAGTGACTGGTACTGTCTGTTTTCTTACATATTTTCTGCTCATGCACCCAGATTTGCGTGTGCATATGGCCTTTTTGGTCCTCAGAAATATGTCAAACTCCTCTATATCCATCTACTTCTCTAGCAGTTCCTTTAAAATTTCAGGTGAGGTCCATGTTTTCCATAGCTGAAATCATAAGCATAAGCAATTGCTTCTAGAAGTTTGTTATTGTGTTAGAAGTACCCTAACACTTTTGACATCAACTTTTGTCTAGGATGTCACTGAGCTGGGGGGGAAAGGGTAAGTATAATCTAAGTCAGAATGACAGATAACCCATTGTCTCACTGAGGTTCAGTAATTTATTTTTTATACATGGTTTTCAGTTTGTTGCTGTTTAGTCACTAAGTCATGTCTGATTCTTGAGACCCTCGTGGACTCTAGCCCACCAGGTTCCTCTGTCCATGGAATTTCCCAGGCAAGGATACTGGAGTGGGTTGCCATTTACTATTCCAGGGAATCTTCCCAACCCCAGGGATCAAATCTATGTCTCCTGCATGGGCAGGTGGATTCTCTACCACTGAGCCATCTGGGAACCTATATGTAGACTATGTCAGGTGAAATGGTGGGCTGGATGAATCACAGGCTGGCATTAATATTTCCAGGAGAAATATTCACAACCCCAGATATGCAGATGATACCACTCTAATGGAAGAAAGTGAAAAGGAACTAAACAGTCCCTTGATGAAGGTGAAAGAGAAGAGTGAAAAAGCTTGTTTGAAATTCAGTGACAAAAACTAAGATCATGGTATCTGGTCCCACCACTTCATGGCAAGTAGAAGGGGAAAAAGTGAAGCAAAGACAGATTTTATTTTGGGGGGGCTCCAAGATCACTGCAGTCGGTGACTGCAGCCATGAAATTAAAAGATGCTTGCTCCTTAGGAAAAAAGCTATGACAAACCTACTAGACAGTGTATTATAAAGCAGAGACATCACTTTGCCAACAAAGGTCTTTATAGTCAAAGCTATGGTTTTTCCAGTAGTCATGTACGGATGTGAGAATTGGATCATAAAGAAGGCTGGACTGGAATCATATGGAAACTTATTCAGAAACATGACTGGTGCCCAGGCTATAATAACTCAAAAGTTGGGCATGCCTTGCATGGCTGAGTAGAGCCTATATGTGTAAGTTCTTGGGTTTCTCATAGAATGAGACTATTTCCAAGAGGGAGCATCCAATTCACTTGTAGATATTTCCATCATACTGTATTGATCAAAGAAATCAAAAGCTCATCCAGATTCCAAAAGAGGGTTCACAAACTCAGCCTCTTTATGGGCTGTAGCAAGGTGCTATTGCAAAAGAGCATGTGGGTGGCAGATACTGTGTGGATATCTATTGAAAGCGTAATTGTCCATAGTTATTGCAATGCAGTTACTTTTTAAACTGTCTATCATCTCATCTGAAACTCAAGTTCAAGGAAGTTGACTTAGGTCTCTCTATATCCCCAATGCCAAGCACTCAGTAAATGTTTGAACTGAAGGCTTAAAGGCTGGAGAGATGTAAAGAAGAAATGTGAGAAGAAAAAGGAACTTGCAATCGACTAATTGTATCAGCTTTATAATGAGTGAGGATTTCTTCTTTATGTAAAAACAGCTTGGTGTGTGGATCTATGTTTCTTTAACCTGCTTTTCCTTTCTGCTTTCAGTTTCTTTTTCATTCAGCCAATATGGAAATATTCACCATTTCCAAGGCTCTGTGCCATCACCCTCAATTACCATTTTGTTTTTAGCTTTATACTGGGCAAAACTGTGCCCCTGGCCAGCCTAGCCATTCATCTCTCTGTCCTCTACAATGAATTATTGATCACTGCCAGATAAAATTCACACAGGCTTCTAGGATGCTGCTGTGAGTTCACAGTTGATGCTTGTATTAGTTTGGACAGGTTTATAGATTGATCAGGCTTCTCTCCTGGCTATAGTTCTCTCATTTCTCTTCCTAAGGCCCAGGCTGAAGGGGCATCAACTACCTGAGGCATGTTCTTCTCCTGATGGGGGTCAGAAACACCAGAGACACCATGAGTAGAAATAAACACCATATTTACTACTTAGAATCCAAACTGGCACACTGTCCTTTCAGATGCACTCCACTATCCAAAGAAAGACTAAGCCGAACATCATGAAGCAAGTATATTCCTTGTGTAGATAGCCGCAAACAGTGGTGCACTATATTCCAAATTTTTACTGGATCCTCTCAGCTGTCCCTCGTCCGTTCTATATATCTCCAATTAGTGCTTTTTATAATTTTTCTCAAAAGCCATTTACAATTTCATTCAAGATCTCAATCTCTCCATTAACCTACCTTATTCTGAGTAAAAGAGTCACTCTCCAACTTCAAAGATAAATTAGAGATTTTTCAGCAGGAACTTTCTTAGTTTGCAGTGGATCTCTTATAATAGTCACTTCTCCATATGTTCCTCTTCAAGCTTAGTGGAAATCATATCCATGGTTCAGTTTAATGTTAATCCTTTCACCTCTTTTCTGGAGCCCAGCTCTTCTGATCTTCTTTAGGTTTGACATGTTAATTATATCCTCTTATAATTTTAAATTGTCCTCATCTTAATAGAGTAGTTATGAGACAGTATAAACTATGAAAGCTATCAAAATTTCAGTCATATTGTTTTATCATATGAATATTAGAAATATTATTTTAATATAGGAAAAGCATGAAAATAATTCAGTATAGAATGAAACAGTAGATTGAATGAATAAACCAAGTGGTATAGACATCTATGTGGGAGGATTTAACTGACAGGGGACATTAATTCTTTAAATTCTATTTTCTGTGGCATAGCAATTATAAAAAAAGACTCAAACCGATAGCTATTGTAGTTAGAGAATTTTCTTGGATGCCTTCATCTCTAGGCTTTAAGACAATTGAAATCTGGTTGCTAAGCCAATGCTGTGAGCTGACAATGAATTAGTTTCCTGTTGCTGAGTAACAAATCACCACCATATACTTATGGGTTTAATACATGTTTTTATTACCTCAGTTTCTATAGTCTCAGTAAGCACTTTAACTGAGACCTTGTCTTGGGATTTTATTTTATTAATTAATTTATTTTAATTGGAGAATAATTACTTTACAATATTGTGATGTTTTTTTGACACACATCAACATGAACTGGCCATAGGTATACATGTGTCTCCCTCATTCTGAATCCGCCTCCCACCTCCCTCACCACTCTATCCCTCTGAGCTGTCCCAGAGCACTGACTTTGGGTGCCCTGCTTCATGCATTGAACTTGCACTGATCATCTATTTTACATATGGTAATATATGTGTTTCAGTGGTATTCTCTCAAATCATCCCACTCTTGCCTTTTTCTGCTGTGTCCAAAAGACTGTTCTTTACCTCTGTGTCTCCTTTACTGCCCTGCATGTAGGATTGATGGTACCATCTTTCTAAATTCATGTATATGTGTTAATATACAATATTTGTCTTTGTCTTTCTAACTTACTTCACTCTGTATAATAGGCTCCAGGTTCATCCACCTCATTAGAACTGACTCAAATGTATTCCTTTTTATAGCTGAGTGATATGATATGTACCACAACTTTCTTATCCATTCATCTGCCGATGGACATTTAGGTTGCTTCCATGTCTTAACTATTGTAGATGGTGCTGCAATGAACACTGGAGTTCAAGTGTCTTTCAATTCTGCTTTTCTCTGGGTATATGCCCAGTAGTGGGATTGCTGGGTTGTATGGCACTTCTGTTCCCAGTTTTAGAAAATGTAGGTCAGAACTTTGACCTCCTCAGAGCCTTGGGATCACATTCATAGCTTACACTGATTGTTGGCAGAGTTCAATTCCTTGTCGCTGTAAGACTGAAGTCCTTGTTTTCTTTCTGGCTGTGGTTTGGGGACTGCTCTCAGTCCCTAAAGACTGCCCTCGGGTCCTTGCCACATGGCCCTTTAAACATGCAGCTCACAACATGATTGTTTGCTTCTTTATGCTGCAGAAGAATCTATCTGGTTGTGAAGCTCTCTTTTAAGAAAAGCTGAGATTCTATTTTTTAAATTTGCTTTTGTTTTTAAAGACTATATAGTTTCTTTCATGCTTAAAGTTTTTTTTTTTTTTTTTTTTTTTTGGTGAGCCATGCAGCGTGTGGGATCTTAGCTCCCCAACCAGGGATCAAACCTATGCCCTCTGCATTGGAGCATGGAGTCTTAACCACTGGACTGCCAGGGAAGTTTCTAGATTCTAATTGAAAGACCCAGTCAGGCAAAACTCTCTCTTGCTTATTTCAGTTTGGTACCTCAATTAAATTATAAAATTCCTTCTCATTTGTCATGTAATATAAAGTAATCACAAGAATGAAATCTTGTATTCATAAATCTCATCCACACTCAAGAGAAGATTATAGAGGTGGTATATACCAAGGGTAAATCTTGACCACCAACTTAAAATTATTTCTATCACAAATCAAAACCTCAAAATTACCTTTCAAATGAAATTCAGAATTTTTAAGGCTGACATAATTGTTCATTTAATGAATATTTGCCTTTTCTTCTGACAGAGGAAAGTAAATAAAAGCTTTAAATTTGTTTTCATTTTTGTGCTTTATGACTTTTTTTTAGTATAAAAAGATATTTTGTTTTCTATTTATTACCTGTTACTCTGGGAAATTCCTTTGCTTCTCCTGTGTTAGATCTTTTCTTCTTGGGTTAAGTCTTAATTTCTTTTGTTTTATTCATTCCTTTTGGTTTTATACATCTTTAGTAACCTCCTAAAAGTGAGTTAAGGAAGAATAAACATTTTAAATTCATATTCATCTAAAAATCTTTATCCTATTTTTATGCTCCACATAGCCTGGCTAGATATAAAATTCCAGATTGAAATACTTTTTCCTTGGAAGTTTGAAGTCATTGCTCCATTCTTTAAAAAAATTCCAAAGTGGTTATTAAATCCTGTGTCATCCTGATTTTATTCCTTAGTTTGTGACATATTTTAATCTTTCTGGAAGCTTTAACAGCCAGATCTTTGTCTTTAGTGCTCTAAATTTTCACAATGACCTGTCTCACTGGAAGTCTTTTAAAAACTCATAGATCTAACAGGCTGTAGTTTATAAGAATCACTCTGGTTGAGTGATATAAAAATAATGGATTTGAATATTCAAAATGGGAAGTGTGGGAACTTTATGGTTTAGCCTCTCTATGGTCATTTAGACTAAGGCAACTATGGTATCATAGGGAGGTGGATATATTTAAGATATGTTTATGTACTGAATAGACATAAACCAGCACATAGAATGTTCTTATAGATGACATCCTGGCTTTTGGACCATGAAACAAAGGGGGAAGGGAAGCACGTTGAAAAGGAGAGCAAAGATACAGTTGTGTGTGAGACTGCAGTTGAGTATATAGGTCTGGACTTAGAATAGAGGTCTAGAAAAGGCATACATTTGGAATCTGTTGGTATTGATTTAATATTTAAAATCATAAGAGTAGAAAAAGTCAAGAATTTAGCAAATGTAGATGAGAGAAAAGAATGCCCAGGTAGAACTGTAGAGAAGTCTAACAATTAGAGGGTAAGTAGGAAAGGATGAGCCAAGAAAAAGATCTTGAGAAGGAGGGAATAAAGAAATAGGAGGGAAACTAGGAAAGAAGGAATCCTAAATGTTTAGAGAAGAGGTATTTCAGAGGAAGGAATAGTTCGTATGTTGAATTTTGCTGAGATGTCTATACAGTTTGAGAAGTATCCATTATGTTTAGCCACAGGTTGGGCATTGTGATCTTAGTAAGAGAAGCTTTAGTAGTACGCTGAGTGAAGACAGAATGGGATGTAAAAAGAAGCAATTCTTAAAGTCACTTGGTTCTGAAAAATAGTTAAGAAAAAGAATGTAATTGAAGACAGTTACATGGCTAAGGGACTTCTTCAAGGTGCTAGTGGAAAAAAGAGAGATAGAATCAAGAAGAGTCAATCATGAGGAATTATTACCAAAGAAAAAGCATTCCGAAAAGAATGGAAGAGAATGGCATCTACAACACAGGCAGAAAGTTGAGTTTTAGAGAGGGAAGGGACACTAATTCTATAGTAACAGGAGGAAGAGTGGGAAAGGCTGTATCCAGACATGTGAATTTGTGAATTTCACTGGTGGAAAATGAGGAAGTCTGTATTTGATGGCTGCAACTCATAGAGAGTGAGGAGGGTAAAAGCTATTTGGAGAGATCTGGAGAGATTGCTAAGCGGTGCTGAGAAACCTATTGAAGTGGGGACTCATAAATTTTTAATTATGTCAGTTGTATTAGTTACATAATTTTCTCTTAAAATCCAAACTTCTTTGCCATTGATATTCATATGGAGATCTGCTTCAGAATTACATAAGAGCTGTTTCCTTCAACTTTTTCCTCGGTTGAACTTCAACCGAGACCAAATGATTCCAAATGTCTGGGTATGAAAAATAACATATTTTTTAAAACCTCCAAACATTTATTATTTGATTATTGTGCACAGAATAACTTTTTTGGCATAATATATATGGCTTTTCATGATTAGACTGCTTTCGATGTGTTCATCTTTACCTCCTGCTACTCTTTGGTTTGAACTCCTAAGATTCATAATAAACCACATGTTATGGGGGCCCCTAATTGTCCCATGATTTTGCATCATTTTATCAATACTGACCCAGAATGGAAAGCCAAACAAGCAGCACATCTTAGTTAATCATCGAGAAGACTTAATTCTACATCACTAGTTACAGAACACACATCAGTCCCTCCATTCTTTTCTGTATCTCTCTCCCTGATAGGGGTCTGACCTGCATTGTCTAGATTCCTTCGTTAAAGGCAGTAGTTCAGAAAATAACAGTTGTGATGGAAAAACTGTTGAATGCATGGCAGCTCTGGTGCAAGTACAAAACCAAATTCATGAGTCTCTTCCATATATTTTGGAACCAGGTCACCGGTCAAACCAAGATGAGAGGAGAAAATTAAGTCCCATGAAAACTAAGAGGGCCTGATATCAGTAAAGAGACAAATCCCCGAAAGGCATGGTGTTTCAGAGACAGAGAGAGGACAGAGGTTTTAGAACAGGGAGATACTAATCAAATGGGTCAAATGCTGCAGACAGTCATGTCAGATAAGAATTGAGAATTGCTCATCGTTGTGGGAAATATAAAAGCCCTTGGTGACCTTTGGAAGAGCAATTCCAGTGGGCACAAGAAACAAGAGCCAGATCACAGCAGGGTGAGGAATAAATTGGTTATTAGGAAATAGAGACTTCTGATAGCATAAAATTCTTTAAGGAGTCTGATAGTAAAAAAGCAGAGTAGTGGGGAGTTTGGGGTCACAGAGAAGCATTTCTTTATTCAAGGTTGGAGAAACTTAACGCTGCATATACACATAAACATGTATATCAATTTTAGGGAAAGATACAGGAAAGAAAAGAAAAGAAAATGGAGTGGGTGAAGGAGAAGATGATAGGAGGAAAGAGGAAGAGGAAGATGATGTGGAGGAACAGGAATAGAAAGAAGAGGAAGAGGAGACTGGGTGATGGGGCGGTGGTAGGGTGACTGGTGAAGCAAGATTCCGGAGGACAAATTGGAATTTGCAGGAGAGAGAACTTTGAAGAGAAAGAAGATATCTTCTTTCACTAAGAAAATGAAGGGATGCTGAAAGGATGCAGATAGATGAAACGCACTGTAGGCTCTAGCAGACAAAGGTGGAAAGAGCTGCTGTTTGTAGTCTCACCTTGATCAAGTTAAATAAAACTTTCATAAATAAGAGTGGGGGAAGAGGAGTCAAATCTGGGTTTTGAGGAGGAATAACACTTTGTAACATGTCCTCTGAGGGAAGAGTGAAAGGGAACTGGTGATGACACAAGGAAATATAGCCTAGGAATAACTGAGGTTGGAGATTATGAATGTGAATTATCTCTGATGATGTGATTTTACTCTAGCAGCTCTCAGCGTCAGGAACTATGCTTGTATATTATATGATGCATAATAATATCATCTCGTGAGACAGGGTGTTGTTTTTTTCCTCAAAACTATAATAAATGTCAATTTTCATTCCACCAGAGACACTACTAGAAGGATTTATCATGAACTCCACATGTGAAATGATCATGAAATGTGTCATTTAAGAAATTGTGCTATGGAAACAGACAGCACAGCTCTGCAATATAAGCAGCAATGCCCTCACCAGCTGTTGATTTTGCCTGTAAGATTTAAATCACTGCATAATGGCTGCTGATGCTGGTATGAAGTGTATCTAATACAATCCTACATTAAGTGCCCTAGGTTTAAGAGAGATTGGGGTAAATAGGCATTTTAGTATTGTACATGTTTGAACCGCACAAACTTTCATAAAACTTCAGACTTATGTTTGGGTTGCTTCAAAGTAGGAAAAAACAAAACAAAACAAAACCAATAGCTCCTTCCGTAGTATGTAGGAAGGAGGCTGACTGTATAAATGTCTCCATTTTTGCCCTAAAGCCTCTGTCTTCATCTTGGCATCTGTGATATTTTACTATCCTTGAAAGCTCCAGGTCTGTTTTCTTCTTCATGTTTTATTTTTTTTCCCTTTAATTATCCCTGAAATGTAGAGGAACTCCAAAGTTATATCCTTGGTTTTTTCCTTCTATACTCTATTAATGGTTTAATCACTCCTCTGTCTTTTCCCAATGCCTGTATGTTGTATGTTTCCTTCTGATACCTGAATGCTGTCATCCAGAGAAATGGGCCATAAAAAGTCGAGACTATAGATTTGAAATTTAGGAGAGAGGTGGAGCCTGTAAAAACACACTGAGTTAAGAATATTTACTATCTTTCCTTTCGACAAGCTCCTACAAATCTCTGTAGATCCAGCTCTAATAATACTGGCAAAATAATAATAGTAGATTAATTAATGAGTTTTTCTATATATAAGCACTTATCTGAGTCTTTTATTCTTTAATTTCATATTAAACTGTCATTTTGCTTATTTAAATGTTATTTTTTCCAGTTTTATTGAGATATAAGTTTAAGACACACAGCATAATGACATAAATATATTATGAAATGATCACCACAATAAGTTTGGTTAACATCCATCATCTCATAAAGATACAAAAAAAAAAAGAGAGAGACAGAAAAATGTTTTTTCCTTGTGATGAGAACTCTAAGGATCTACTCTCAACAACTTTCCCATATATCATGTGTGTGTGCTAAGTCACTTCAGTTGTGTGTGACTCTGTGCAACCCTATGGACTGGGGATTCTCCAGGCAAGAATACTGGAGTGGGTTGCCATGCCCTGGATCTTCCCAATCCAGGGATTGAACTCTCATGTCTCCTGCATTGGCAGGCGGATTCTTTACTAGCGCCATCTGGGAAGCCTTCCATATATCACACGGTGTCAAATATAGTCATGTTGTACATCACATCTCAGGTACTTATTTATCTTATAACTGAAAGTTTGTAGCTTTTGGCCATCTTTTTTCAATTCTCCCTTCTCCTACCTTTCACTTCTGCATTCTGAGTATGTTCACTTTATCAACTCATCTGATCCGAGCCCAAACTTGAAGGTATTATTTTTTAATTGAAGGATAATTATAATACTGTGTTGGTTTCTGCCATACATTAATACGGATCAACCATAGGTATACATCCGTCCCAACCTCTTGAGCTTCCCTCCCACCTCCCACCCCATCCCACCCCTCTAGATTGTCATAGAGCCCCAGTTTGAGTTCCCTGAGCCATACAGCAAATTCCTACTGGCTCTTTATTTTACATATGTTAGTGTATTTGTTACCATGCTTCTCTCTCCAATCGTCCCAACCTCTCCTTCCTACCCATCTACCCCATGTCCATAAGTCTGTTCTCCATCTCTGTGTCTCCACTGATGCCCTGCAAATAGGTTCATCAGTACCATCTTTCTAGATTCTATATATACATGTTAATATACGGTATTTGTTTTTTCTTTCTGACTTACTTCACTCTGTATAATAGACTCTAGGCTCATCCACCTCACTAGCACTGACTCAAATGCATTCTTTCTATGGCTGAGTAATATTCCATTGTATATATGTACCACAGTTTCTTTATCCATTCATCTGTTGATGGATATCTAGTTTGCTTCCATACCCTAACTATTGTAAATAGTGCTGCAATGAACACTGCAGTATATGTGTCGTTTTCAATTTAGTTGGTGGTATTGTGTTTACTCATATGCATATATCTAACTTCCCTAGGCTTTTAAGAAGACAGACATAATACCATTTATATTTTTATCCCCTACAGGGCTTTTTGGTACCTCTTGCCTGTTGTTTAGTTGCTGAGTCGTATCTGACTCTTTGTGACCCCATGGACTCAGCACATCTGGCTTCCCAGTCCTTCACTGTCTCCTGGAATTTGCTCAAATTCATGTCCATTGAGTTGTTAATGCTCTCCAAATATCTCATTCTGCCACCTTCTTCATCTTTGGCTTTCAATCTTTCTCATTATCAGGGTCTTTTCTAATGAGTTGGCTCTTTGCATCAGATGGCCAAAGTATTGCAGCTTCAGCTTCAGTATCAGTCTTTTCAATGAATATTCAGGGTTGACTTCCTTTAGGATTGACTGGTTTGATCTCCTTGCTGTTCAATGGACTCTTAAGAGTCTTTTCCAACATCACAATTTGAAAGTATCAATTCTTTGGCACTCAGCCTTTTTTACAGTCCAACTGTCACATCCAAACAGTACTACTGGAAAAATCATAGCTTTGACTATATGGACTTTTGTTGTCAAAGTGATATCTTTGCTTTTTAATACACTGTCTAGGTTTGTCATGGTTTTTCTTCCAAGGAGCAAGCATCTTTTAATCATGACTGCTTGCATTAAATATGTGATAAACACACATTTGTTGAATAACTAAATGAATAAGAGAAAAGGAGAATGCACATAATAAAAAATTGAAAACCATTGATTCTATACTTAAATATTTCTTTTTCATGTAAATTGTGAGTTGTTTAAAGATAGGGTTTATTTGATTGTTTCTCTCCAAGTGCTAGGCACATGGTAGTTTAGTTCAGTTCAGTCGCTCAGTTGTGTCCAACTCTTTGCGACCCCATGGACTACAACAGGCCAGGCCTCACTGTTCATCACCAACTCCTGAAGCTTGCTCAAACTAATGCCCATTGAGTCAGTGATGCCATCCAACCATCTCATCCTCTGTCATCCCCTTTTCCTTCTACCTTCAATCTTTCCTAGCATCAGGGTCTTTTCAATAAGTCAGTTCTTTGCATCAGGTGGCCAAAATACTGGAGTTTCAGCTTCAGCATCAGTCCTTTCAATGAATATTCAGGACTGATTTACTTTAGGAAAGACTGGTTTGATCTCCTTGCAGTTCAAGGGACTCTCAAGAGTCTTCTCCAACACCACAATTCAAAAGCATCAATTCTTTGACACTCAGCTCTCTTTGTAGTCCAACTCTCACATCCATACCTGACTATTGGAAAAATCAAAGCTTTGTTGCACATTAATAGCAGACACTTTTATGTCAAAATATATACTGTAATGAATTTGTTGAAGAGATTCAATTTATTTAAAGGTTAATTTCTGTTTATGGAAAAATCATGAAAGTTTACACTGGTTAAAATGGAGAAATAAGACATTCAACTAAATGATACTATTTTTGTTGGTTATAAAACCATACAATAAAAAAATGTAAGAAATCTAAGGATTATTGTTCAAACTGACAAAGTAAATTTGTGAGAGGATATCATTTGCAACTGAAATATCTTTTTTTTCCTGAAAAGCAACCAACCAATTTTATGTTGATTAGTACATAACAAAAATACATTTGGAATGAGTTTCAGAAACAAATCTAATTCTTAATTTTTGCCAAAATTGATAGCAAATTGTCATTACAAAAGGAAATCTCTATTTTGAGAAGATAGTAATTGAGTTTTGACTATATAATTACATTTTCCCCCAGTAGGGCCATATAGTCACTTAAGACATGAATATGTTATCATTTTACCTGAAGAGCTGCATGGGCCCTCAAACAAGGTAGTACCCCTAGAATTGGGGTGGAGACCATGTATATCTCATGATCCTGTGATTCTTTTAAATTCTCTTCTCAACTTCCCCACTCTCATTTTCCTGATACATAACAAAGATGAGAGTATTTGTTGATATTGGATAACCAAGTTGGTAAATATGCAGCATATAAGATCATCTCCTACAACCTTTTGGATATGATGTTAATTAATTAATGCTTTCATGATGGAGTACATGAAATGAATTGTAGATATTTTTTTATCCTCCTAAGCATGATGATGCCAGTAGAAGAGTGACTTATAGATTTCTTAGAAGTTTTTAGACTACTTGGATTCTTTTACAAATGACATCTTTTAGGAATCAAATAAATTCCTGTATCATAGGAAAGGAAAATATATCTTTTTTGCATGGTCTCTAATGTTAATCTGTGTATTTCAGTCCCCAAATAAGCACATATTTGAAGACAGAAAAAAACTTTACACTCACCCAAGAACAGATCTTAGATCTAACATAATTCAATTCCATATTTCACATAAACTTCCAAGAAGTTGCAACTAACTTCCATATATGAATGAGAAGATCAGTAACATTCAGAAATCATTCCTTGTGTTTGCACTTTAGTTCTGGAATTTCTGGAGTTGTCCCATACTCAAAGTGTAAGTAAACAGCAGAGGTAAATATAATAGAACTGCCCTATAGGGCAAACAATATGGATAGAAAGCCTATACATTTATTATTTATGAAAAAGCAAATATTCTAGAAACTAAATTAGGAAGTGTTTGGTCAGAAATACTTTCTTACTCGGTATCAATTATTCTTTGTTAGGATAATTGCTTCACACAGATAACTGCTTCATACAGTTGTCTAATGAACCTATGGAAAAGCCATTAAACAATAAGTATGTGTAAAGATAGCTAACTTAATTAATAACCAGGTTGTCACAAATCATGACTGCAAGGAAATGCCATTTTACATTCATCTGATTAAAACAGTGAAAAGTTTAACAATGCCAATTAATGGAGAGGTGTAGATCAATAATGTATCATACATGGTTAATAAGAGGATAAAATGGTAAAACCAGTTTGCAAATCAATTGGCCACTGTCTTGTGAAAATGAATATTCACCAGGAGACATGCATAAGAATGTTTATAGCAGCATGGCTCACAATAAGGAAAAGAAAGATAATTTAAATATCTGTGCAAAATCCAAATAGCCATCAAGAGCAGAATGGATACAAAGAATCATTCGAAAATGTGATACTGCATAGGAGGAAAATTAATGAATCACAACTATATAAAACATGGATGAAGCATACCTATTGCTGAATGACAAGAAAATCTCGGAAGTCGTATATAGCATAAGAGATTTTTTTTAGAAAGGAAAAAGACAACTCAATATAAAAAGAAATGCTTAACCACCTGCTGTTCATAATAAAAACCATTTCTTTTACAAAAAGGTATCACCGCCACAGTAAGTCTAGTTAACATGTTAATTACATCTCAAAACAAGAGAAAAAAAGTACAAAAAGCAATATGATAGATAACTTGAATTGGAGCTATAGACAAGAGGACAGAATGGGGAGGAATGAAAAGATAACATGTAAAAAATCATCAGTGTTCTAGTTCTTGCCCTGGATGTTGTGTTCATAAATATTTATTATTTGTTGAATGAATGAATGAATGTACTAAGTAAAATAAAAGAGGGCCCTGCATGGATCAGGGCTGATAGTATATCATGACTCATGAGTTAATTCAAATCTGTATAACACAGGTTTGTTTAAAACTCAAGCATGAGAACAAAAAAATTTTTAAAGCTATTGCTGATTTTATGTTTAATTTTTAATTTTTCCAGCTGAAGAAATAAAAGGCAGAATGAATCTGACTGTATATACTTATAATACATGTAAATAGCAATTGAATGGATATTACTTTTGGAGGGCTTACAATCTCATGTCATTATGAACCATCACAGAATGTGCAGCACATAGCTAGGTACTTGAGTCTTCTAAATCCAGATTCTATTAGGATTTTGTTTGGAATAAGAGGATGGGCAGGAATGTTCCCTCAGAGAAATGACATTTCATTAAAATAATACCTAGATCATTCCGTCAGTGGGGATGGAGTCTGCTACGTGATACTATTAGGTTTTTGTCTTTTGATGATGATTTTGTTTCTTACAACCTTGTGTCAGTTTCATTCAGTTCAGTCACTCAATCACATCCGGCTCTTTGCGACCCCATGGACTGCAGCATGCCATCCTTTTTTTCGCCATCTATATTTTTTTCTTTCATCCTGTTAAGAAGTTACTGCAATCTGTGTAAAGGTAATGTGATAACTATTACCTATATTAAGCAATCAGGATCCATGGCTACCTGGACTGAATGAAATGGAAAAACTGGCCAGTCATTTACTTTATGTGATTTATATCAACTTTATCTGAACAATTTAAACTTCTGAACTCTAAGTTTAGAGCTATATCTCAGTAGGGAGTTGTGTTCTTCATAAATAAAATTCAGACTCTCTGGTCTCCCATGTTGAATGATTAAACATCCAGAACAGTCAAAACTTATAGCTGGAGCAGACCGTACATGAGGTGTCACGAGGATTAGGCTCTGGTGTGTGTGCGTGTGTGTCAGGAGTTTTTTGCGGGGAAGGCATGCACAGAGATAGATCTGAATATCTTTGTACACTTTACCCAAGTGACCCTATGGATAGAAGCAGAACAGCACCTGTTTGCATATTTCTTTCAGGCCTTTATTACAAATTGTAGGTTTTTAAAAAAATCTCTTTATATTCCTTTTGTTGTTGTTGTTAGTGTCCTATTTAAAAATTTTGGCGCCCCAGGACAGGGGTTATTGCTTACCATTGCATAGCATGTAATACAATGCCAGCTCCAAGGCCGGGTGGCAAATATATGTGGCATGATTGACGAGCCCTCTCCCACTAGGCAATGGTATTGCTTTGCAATTGGTCTCCTTAAATAGCACTACTTACTTGTTAAAAATGTGCTTTCCACATTGGCTTAGATCTTTCATTGGCATAAGCCCCTGGCTACTCTGACACAGATCACTTTCTGATCACTCGGCAGTTTTCTGACCTCCTTCTCACAGGGAGACATGTTGACAATTGCATCCGTTTTCATTCAACAGCACTGTCGTGCCCTGCCCCTACCTCTAAATTGCAGTTCTTTGATTCTTTATTACCCATCTAACGTGCCCCAGCCTGGTCTGGGATTCCACAATAGTCCTTGGCTTTAGATTATAAATAGGGTTGCAACTCAAGTGGAGTCTTGTCTGCCTGTTTACTAGGCTGCTTTCAAGATTGTTCAAACCCAAATAGCCAAGGGAGAGATGGAAACTTAATTTGTTTCAGGCTTCTATGCCTGGAGGCAAGGCAGACTCTGTTTCCCATGAGCAGACTACTAAATGTTTTCACTCTGGGTGAGCAGCAAAGACTTCGTGCATAGGACATACAGAGACTTCCCAGCAAGTTCAGCTCATACTCAAATAACAGGCTTACCTGTCATACACGGAACAAGACCCACGTTCCCAGGAGGTTGAGCAATTCTCTGCTTGTTCAATACGTTAATCCTCAACTCAGTTAAACAGAGGCCCTGGCACACTGCGGAAAGTCCAGTGAACACTCCATGTGCCAGACACGATGGGGCTTTCGCCCGCTCTCCTCTGTCTTCACCTCCACCAGTCTCTACTGGAATAATGAGTTTTAAAGTCCTCTCTGCTGTCCTGGAAGCTGTTATTTTGGAGACAAAAGCCTACCATCAGGGCAATCCAAACTCTTATGCAATACTGAAGCCAGTTGTTAGGAAGAAAGACTCTTAGGCAAGAATTAAGTTTGAAATGTAATGTGTTAAGTGACATAATATGAAAGAATTACTGTTTCGTGATCCATGTAGAAAGAGAGATGGTACACTGAGTGTGTCCCAATGATTTAATTCAGTTCAGAAATTATTTATGAACAACAATCATGACGCCTGGAATTAGGCTATATGTTAGACGCCGAATGAGAAGAGAACGGATTATGTTTAGGAAGCCCACAGTTTGGATGCTGGATGATTCACACAGGCCAGTGCAACACCTGTGATGAGCACAGAGAACAGCATGCAGTGCGCATTTAATAACCTGTGTGCTTTTGTGTTATTTTTGCGTTATTATTATTTATGTGACAAGTATCCTATTCCTGCTAAGTGTCAATTACAGGACTGGCTGAATACTTTTTATTACACCTATGGGAGGCTTAACTAGAGAAAGTAATACATGAACTGATTCTTGAATAGTGATCCTGCTAGTAAGAAGGGAAGGACATTTAGACAGAGGAGATGGCTTGTACAAAACATCCCTGGCATAAAGGAACAGCCACTTACTTCAGTGGCAAGAAGTGTCTAGATCCCTCCTGGCAGGTGAGGGCACACGGGGCAAGAGAACTGTCCACCCTACTCTAGTCCAGACATAGTGGTCCTTGTCCAGGATAGACCAGACCAGGATAACATGAGACAGTGTAGGCAGAGGGAGGTTTTGAAGCTCAGCAAACGAATGCATCCAAAGTAAGCAGGAAGCAATGTCAGTGGTCAAGTTTGAAGAGCCAGCTGAATCTGTAGGTGGAATAATGAGTAATTCAGTGAAACGTCAATAGGGATTGGAAGGATGTCAAATGCAGATCTGAAAGTAAGTTGGAAGGGAGGGCATTTCATTTGGATTACGATTACCACCACTGGAAATAGATGAGACAAGATGGAAAAGCACCAGCTAGGAAGCATTGCAAAATTCAGGTAGGTGATAATGACCTGAAATTAGGCAGTAGTACTGGGTTCAAGTGTGAGAAAAGTTTAGGAAGCAAAATGCATCACACTCAATAAACAATGGAATGTGAGGCTGAAAGGATAGGTGTAGAAAATGCTGCTGTGGCGCTCAGGGTCAACACTTTGCAGAGTGTGGGATATAGACTAAACCAGTAACTGATTTATGTTGACCCAATAGCTAGAATACATGAGTCTGGAAACCAAAGAGAAGGACCACTGGCCTCTCTTAATCATCATTCTTTAAGACCAACCCTTCTGTGGATTGATGTTTCCCATCACTTTTGGTTCTGCCAAATCTGAGGTCCAAATTCTTAGTGTACATATAAGTGATCCATTCATTAGTAGACTGAACTTGTACCTATGACTTGAAATTACCACATCAACTTTGTGATCCTCAGGCTAGTGGCCCTGTAGGTAAAAGTTCAGGGGAAAATGGCCCTGACAATAAATAAACATGAAATCTGTTCAGTTCCAAAAGAGAAAAATACAAAAGAATGTCATGAAAATCTAAAAGATGGAGAAATTTGGTAAGATTCAGAAATGAAAGATGAAAGATCAAAATATGGCAATGCATAAAAATTAATAAGAACAAATAACAATATCAGAGAGCTACTTATTTTATTGCAAGAAAATATTTAAAAACACCCTTTAGAAAGTGTCCTTGTTGATAAATAAAGGTATGTCTGTATTTTTGTTGCTCCTGTTCAGTTGCTAAGTCATGGCCAACTCTTTGCAAATCCATGGACTGTAGCACGTCAAGCTCCTCTGTCCTCCACTGTCTCCCGGAGATTACTCAAATTCATGTCCGTTGAGTCGGTGATGCTATCTAACAATCTCATCCTCTGCCGGCCCCTTCTCTGTTTGTCTTCAATCCTTCCCATCATCAGAGTCTTTTCCAATGAGCTGACCCTTCGCATCAGGTGGCCAAAGTATTGGAGCTTCAGCTTCAGCAACAGTTGCTGTTGTTACTCAGTCACTCAGTCCTGTCTGACTCTTTGCGACCCCAGGGACTGCAGCACACCAGGCTTCCCTGTCCTTCACCATCTCCCAGAGCTTGCTCAAACTCTTGTCCATTGAGTCAGTGATGCCATCCAACCATCTCATCCTCTGTTGTCCCCTTCTCCTCCTGGCTTCAATCTTTCCCAGCATCAGGGTCTTTTCTAATGAGTCTGCTCTTTGCATCAGGTGACCATAGTACTGGAGCTTTAGTTTCAGCATCAGTCCTTCTAATGAATATTCAGGATTGATTTCCTTTAGGATGGACTGGTTTGATCTCCTTGCAGTCCAAGGGACTCTCAAGAGTCTTCTCCAACACCATAGCTCAAAAGCATCTATTCTTCGGCACTCAGCCTTTTTTAATGGTCCAACTCTCACATCTGTACATGACTACTAGAAAAATCATAGGTTTGACTCTATGGACATTTGTCGACAGAGTAATGTCTCTGCTTTTTAATATGCTGTCTAGGTTTGTCATAGCTTTCCTTCCAAGGAGCGAGTATCTTTTTTGTTTTTTTTTCTGGCTGTAGTCACCATCTGCAGTGATTTTGGAACCCAAGAAAATAAAGTCTGTCACTGTCTAGTCATATTTTATTGGATTTGGTGATATAGTCTCACCGTTATTTTTAATAATGAAGAAGGAAATAACCCCTGGTAGCAAAATTCTAACACAATGTTTTCTAATGCCACATGGAAATATTTTTCTTGCATATTTTCACCTTATTGTTTAGAGTCATGATATCTTAAGTATTCGAAATTATTTTTAATACAATGGTTGAGACAACTTAGAAAGCATTTGCTCAAATGCCTAATGAGGAAAATGAGACTGAAAGCATTTAAATGACTTGTCCAAGGTCAATCATCTAATAAATAGTAAAAACATGGAGCTAGAATCCAGGATTGTTTGATGCTAGGACCAGAGTTTCCAGCATCTTGAATAATTTACACACTGTGTTCTTTGCGGGCTTTTTCAGGATTTAACATTTAGTAATGTTTATATCACACATGTTAAAGAGTTAGATTTGGAAGAGTTAAATAGATTTGGAAGAGTTTGGAAGAGTTAAATAGATTCAATGCTATTGTATTGACCTTGTGCTGATTTTCCCCTTTCCCTGACAAGATTAAGTTTAATATTTCAGGCACAATTAAAAAAAAAAATCAAGCAATAAACTGACACAAAACATCAGCTTAACTTGAGTTATCCCTTTTTTCTATACAGTCAGTATTTATGGTTCCATTCTCCAGCAGAGAGAATATTTTGGCTTATGACAATGTATGTTATGATTATAAGCATGCGTTCTGGAGTCAGATACAATTGGGCATCAGGATCTAGCAATGACATCACCTGTGTCACCATATACAAGTGAATTAACCTCTCTGAGCCTCAGGTTCTTCGTTTGAAAAGGAGGGTTAATAATAAGATTCACCTACTTCTAGGATTTTTGTGAGGATTACATCAGTTAGCGCAAATAAAACATTAGCCCACTTTGAAGACTATAGTGAACTCCTGATGACACATGCATGTGTGTTAACTCACTTCAGTCATGTGATCTATGGACTATGTGATCCTACGGACTGTGTGATTCTATGGACTATGGCCTACCAGGCTCCTCTATCCATGGGAGTCTCCAGGCAAGAATATTGGAGTGGGTTGCTGTGCCCTCCTCTCTGATGATGCAAAACCTCAGCAAATTCAGTAGCACTGGTACCTCTGTTAGTAGAAATCATAGTAGTACTAGTAGCAGTTGTTGTAATTAAAAGATAATTTTCAAAAAACAAGTAACTCATGACTTTCATAAAGATGTAAAAATGAACATGTATTAAATTTTATTTAACTTCTTAATCTGGGTGAAGGGATCAAGCAAGTGCTATAGCCAGTTCAAAAGACAATCCAAAGACTAGAGATATTTATCAGTAAGGAATATCAAACCAGATGGGAAAATGGAGACAAAATTGACCTCTTCCATAGAGTAGAGGGAGCTCAGTTGGACGACCAGTGGATAAAACTTACATGTCTGAAAACCAGATTAATCTTTGTATTACTCTCAGTTATCTACAGCTTACAGAGTTGTAAAAGTGCTTCCACAGAATCAACATTTTTAAATGGAGAACGATGTGCTATAGACAGTGTGTGCTTTTCCCCTGAAATACAACTTTTCTACACATAGTGTGATAGTGGTAATATTTTTGGGTCACAAGTAACACGTGTGATGTAAACATTACTAAAAACAGGTTAAATCCTGAAAAAGCCCACAAAGAACCTGGAAACGCTGGTCCTCGCATCAAACAAACCTGGATTCTAGTCCCACGATTTTACTATTTATTAGATGATTGACCTTGGACAAGTCATTTAACCATTTTCAGTCTCATTTTCCTCATTAGGCTTTCTAAAGTATCCACTCCCTTTGCCTGCCCTCTGGTCCTGGACTCAGATTTATAGACAAAAAGCAGGGACTGTTGATGTGAATTATCATGCAATGTCTCTTGTGGATAGTCTACAAGTGGATAATTGAGACTTGGCTACAAATGAGCAGTATGATTAGAATTACTGACCTAAACAATCCCTGCAAATGGCAAGTCTTCGGGGCCTTTGAAATGTCACCCATTTCACTGTGTATATTTAATGAAATGCTAATGTAATTTTGCTAAACATGCAGTACTTGTCATTACACATGACAGATTGGAAATACGAGTTTCTGATGGTAGTAAACTGTCATAGAAATAGTGATTAAGCACTACAATTATGGGAACACCTACCTTTTATATTAGAAAGTCATTTTTTTCCCCTAGCTTGTGTCAATTAAAATTGTAAGGGACTATGAATGTGAGGCAAAGGATGTGTGTTGAAAGTATGGTTTAAGAACATTCAACTCAAACTCTGCTTGCATGGTGTCATCTGTGAGGGCAGTGTCTACTCTATGGTACCATGGTCACCTCGTATGATTTTTGTCTCATTCCCTCAATTTTCTGTGTGAGGTCATCTGAGACATCTGAACAAACGTTGGACAACGAGTGGCTTGCTTTTATAAAATGATTTTTCATTATGGAATAAAACCTTTAATATAATGTTTGCTATGGGATTTTAAAAATAATTATAAAAACAGGCAGGAAGCTGCATAAAACGATGTCTCGAGCTTAATGGATTATTATGATGCATCTAACTCAGATTAAGAAATGGAGTTTAGATCCTCCAGGTATCTGGTCTCAATCATAACATTCTTCCTCCTTCCTAAAGGAAATTGTTCTGCTGTATGATAATCACTTTCTTTGATTTCTTCACAGTTTTATAAATATGCTGCTAAACACGGCCAAATATCCCTGCGTGGGAGGGATCTTCCTTGGTTAGAAGCACTATTCTAAGAAGTCCTTAAGACATAAATACACTTGGAGGAAAGAAGGAATTTGCCTGTAGTTTGCATATTAAACATCTAACCCATCATTAAATTCCAGCAGTGGTTTGACATGACCACTCTGTCTAGCATAACAGAGTAACGGATGTAGCTATATAAACATATATTCATCTTTACATAATTTTTTTTCATCTTTACTTAATTTTTAATGGTTTAAATATTCATTCTTTTTGAACACTTTATGTAGTGTCTTTCTGGTTTTATTAAAGATCTGTAATTATGTCCTACAAATTTAGATGTTATTTACAGTTGAGGTTTGTCATTTTCATTTCTTTCTATCCATCTACCTATGCCATTTAAATATAAATCTATACATAAATAGACCTATGGTATATAAAATATCTTTGTGTTGTTTGGATATTATATGATGCACATGGCCATGTTTCTTTAATCTATTTTCCTATATACTTCTTTCTTTTTGAAATAAATAGTTAAAATATATTTTTAAAGGCCAAGGACTTACAAAAAAAACTATCCACAATACCATTTATCTCAACAAATATGAATAATAACTTTTAAAAATTATAAAATATCATATCACTGTTAAAGGGAAATTACAATTTGAATTAAGTTGGTGAATGAAATATATTGAATCTAAATATTGGACTGCACTGTATTTAACCAAGAGTGACTTTTGCAGCTAAAGCAGTGTCATCCAAACAAAGACTGAAGTTTCTGGAAGGGAATATTTTTATGTTTTAGTAAAATTTTTTAGTAAAATTTTTATGTTTTAGTAATTCACAGCACTGTTTTCCACTGACAGAATAAAGGGGATATCTTACGAGTCTCTTATAGGATTGTCCGTTCTCATGGTGGCCCCCTAGTGGTCAGATAGACTTTCCATGTGCTTCTTGCCTGAGTGTTTTAAAAACTGTGTGTGTGTGTGTGTGTGTGTGTGTGTGTGTGTGTGTGTGTCTTTGTGTGTGTCTGTGTGTATGATTTTGAGAGGAGAGAAGGGGAAAGACTTTCAGAGGGTATGATGGAATAAATGCTAGTGTATTCCTTTCTTCACAAACAGAAATACTCTTAAGTCCACTGAAAGCTGTTCTATCAGTTATGGTCTCAGTTGTAGGGAAGCCAGGGGTCTTGATTCAGTGTAGCTGGGTTACAGAAACCAGAAGACTATGGCCTGAGCCCTTGATAGTCCAGCCTCTAGGTCAATTTGAATTTTAACTTCCTATTTTATAAAGCTGGAAATCATAATAAATGAACTGCCCAGGCCCTTCATAATCCTCCTAACTGCATGTAAAGTGTTAGTCGTTCGGTCATGTCCAGCTCTTTGCAACCCCATGGGCTATAGCCCGTCAGGGTCCTCTGTCCATAGAATTCGCCAGGCAATACTAGAGTGGGTTGACATGTCCTTCTCCAGGGAATCTTCCTGACCCAGGGACTGAACCCAGGTCTCCCACATTTCAGGCAGATTCTTTACCATCTGAGCCATATAGTGCTATAAAATAAATTCTCCCATCAGTAGCTCCCTCAGAAGGCAAATGCTTACATAAATAATCCAGTTAAAGGATTTTGATTTTGAAATGGTTGGAGAAGAAATGAGCAAGTTCTATTCTCTTCTAATGAAATACTTGCAGTACTTTTCTTCCAAAATTAAATTTTAAAAGGTTAATTCATTTTTCAAAATGTTAGTGACTCTACAGTAGACAATCTACTTTGTTAGATACTGGGGTGGAGATAAGAAGACAAAAACACACATAATTTGTCATAAATGAGTCTGCAGTTTGTAGATGAATATTAAAGTGACCCACTTTGAAAAAACACTTGAACTTGACAAGATAAATATATCATGAAATAGTTATTTGAACCATAATGGAAATGTTGAAGGTCATTCTTTCATGCAGTTCACTAATATAAAACAAGCCAATTACATGTACATGCACATATACATATAATCACTTGCAACCTGAATTTTTTTATCTGTGAGTGCAAATTAAAAGTAATAGTTATTTTGCCTAAGTTGAGTGCTTTAGGTGTATATCTCACTTAACTGCTACAATAATACTGCAAGAGAAACATTATTATGATTTTTGTTTTACATCTGAGTAAGCGAAGCACCAAATCCCAGGTAATTTCCTCAAATGACAAAGCCAGCCAGATATGAGATTGGGATTTGTCTCCTTAGCTTATGCCCTTAATTATCTGATTATGTATGGCTTTACTTTTGGTGCCTCTCCTGGTTGAACTGTTGTAACATTCAGGTCAAACACCACTGTTCTAGAGGAAAGTACTGGTCAGAGGGCAGAAATGTTAAGGACATAACTGAAGCAGAAGACATTAAGAGGAAGTGGCAAGAATATACAGAAGAACTACACAAAAAAAGATATGACACCAGAAGATGAGCCCCTGAGGTTGGCAGGTGTCCAACATGCTGCTGGGGAAGAGCAGAGAATTAGCTCCAGAAAGAATGAAGAGGCTGGGCCAAAGTGGGAATGATGCTCACTTGTGGATGTGCCTGGTGGTGAAAGTAAAGTCTGATACTCTAAAGAACAATATTGCATAGGGACCTGGAATATTAGGTCCATGAATCAAGATAAATTGGACATGGTCAGGCAGGAGATGGCAAGAGTAAACATCAACATTTTAAGAATCAGTGAACTAAAATAGACAGGAATGGGCGAATTTAATTCAGATGACCTTTATATCTACTACTGTGGGCAAGAATCCCTTAGAAGAAATGGAATATCCCTCATAGTCAACAAAACAGCCTGAAATGCAGTACTTGGGTGCAATCTCAAAAACAATAGAATGATCTCGGTTTGTTTCCAAGGCAAACCATTCAATATGACAGTAATCCAAGTTAATGCCCCAACAACACAAAGCCAAATAAGCTGAAGCTGAATGGTTCTATGAAGATTTACAAGACTTTCTAGAACTAACATCAAAAAAGATTTCCTTTTCATCAAAGGGGATTGGAATGCGAAAGTAGAAAATTGAGAGATACCTAGAATAATAGGCAAGTTCGGCCTTAGAGTGCAAAATGAAGCAGGGCAAAGGCTAACAGAGTTTTGCCAAGAGCACACACTGGTCATAGCAAACACTCTTTTCCAACAACACAAGAGATGACTCTACAAAGGGATATCACCAGATGGTCAATACTGAAATCAGATTGATTATATTCTTTGTAGCAGAAGATGGAACAGCTCTATACAGTCAGCAAAAACAAGACCTGGAGCTGACTATGGCTTAGATCATGAGCTTCTGATTGCAAAATTCAGACTTAAACTGAAGAAAGAAGGGAAAATCACTAGACCATTCAGGTATGACCTAAATCAAATCCTTTATGATTATACAGTAGAGGTGACAAATAGATTCAGGGGATTAGATCTGGTAGACAGAGTGCCTGAAGATCTAGGACAGAGGTTCATAACACTGTACAGGAGGTGGTGACCAAAACCATCCCCAAGAAAAGAAACGCAAGAAGGCAAAGTGGTTGTCTGATGAGGCCTTAGAAATAGCTGAGAAAAGGAGAGAAGTGAAAGGCAAAGGAGAAGGGGAAAGATATACTCACCTGACTGCAGAATTCCAGAGAAAAGCAACGAGAGGTAACAAAGCCTTCTTAGGTGAACAATGCAAAGAAATAGAAGAAAACAATAGAATGGGAAGGACTAGAGATCTATTTAAGGAAATTGGAGATACCAAGGGAACATTTCATGCAATGATGGGCACAATAAAGGACAGAAACAGCACGGACCTCATAGAAGTAGAAGAGATTAAGAAGAGGTAGCAAGAATACACAGAACTATACAAAAAAGGTCTTAATGGCCCAGATAACCATGATAGTGTGGTCATTCACCCAAAGCCAGATATTCTGGAGTGTGAAGTGGGCCTCAGGAACTAGCATTACTATGAACAAAGTTAGTGGAGGTGATGATATTCCAGCTGAGTTATTTTAAATCCTAAAAGATGATGCTGTTAAAGAGTTGCACTCAATATGACAGCAAATTTGAAAAATTCAGGAGTGGCCACAGGGTTGAAAAAAGCCACTTTTCATTCCAATCCCAAAGAAAGGCAATAAAAGATATTCAGGTGATACCTCTCTAATACCAGAGATTGAAAAGGAACTAAAGAACCTCTTGATGAAAGTGAAAGAGGGGTGTGAAAAGCTGACTTGAAACTCAACATTCAAAATCTAAGATCATGGCATGTGGTACCATCATGTCATGGCAAACAGAAGGGGGAAAAGCGGAAACAGTGACAGATTTTATTTTCTTACACTTCAAAATCACTGTGGACAGTGACTGCAGTCATGAAATTAGAAGATGCTTGCTCCTTGGAAGGAAAGCCATGACAATCCTAGACAGTGTATTAAAAAGCAGAGACATTACTTCCCCGACAAAGGTGCATGCGTGCTAAGTCATTTCAGTTGTGTCTAAGTTTTTGTGACCCTATGAACTGTAACCTGCCAAGCTCCTCTGTCTGACAAAGGTCCATGTAGTAAAGCTATTGTTTTTCTATTAGTCATGTACAAATGTTGAGTTGAGTCATGAGTTGATCCATAAAGAAAGCTGAGCATTGAATTAATGCTTTCAAATTGTGGTGTTGGAGAAAACTTGAGAGTCCCTTGGACTACAAGATCAAACCAGTCAATCTTAAAAGAAATCAACCCTGAATATTCACTGAAAAGACTGATGCTGAAGCCGAAGCTCCAATACTTTGACCAACTGGTGTGAAGAGGCAGCTCATTGGAAAAGACCTTGATCCTGGGGAAAACTGAAGGTAAAAGGAGAAGTGGGTGGTGGCAGAGGATGTGATGGTTAAATAGCATCACCAACTTAATGGACATGAATTTGAGCAAACTCTGGGAGATGGTGGAGGACAGAGGAGACTTGCAGTTTGTAATCATGGAGTCACAGAGTCAGACACAATTTAGCAATCAAACAACAAAAAGCTGATCAGACAATACATTTTGTCTTTCCTTAATCCTAGGGTTTAAGGTAGCAGGGCACTAAAAATATTTCCATTTCTTCAAAATTTTTTAAAGAAAGCATTAAATGTAAGAAGATTCACAAGAAATTAGGATTATCAACAGATTACTAATAATAATTATTACTTTTATTGTGGAAAAAACACATAACATGAAATCTACCTTCCTAACAATTTTTCGACTGTACAGTATAGTACATCATTGTACACAGATCTCTAGAACTCACTCGTCTCACACAACTAAAACTCTACACCCAACAGCATTTGGGTGTAGCAATCCATTTCAACAGCAATTCTCTGTTTTCTTCTCCCCAGTTCCTGGCAATCACCAATCTACTTTCTGCTTCTATGAGCTTGATTACTTCAGAGACACCAAATAAATGGAATTGTGCCATATTTGTCCTTACGAGTGGATTACTTCACTTAACATAATATCTTCAAGATTCATCAGGTTGCAGCATATGATAGGATTTCCTGTTTTTTTAAGATTGTAATATTCCAGATATGTATAAGCTACATTTTCTTTGTTCATTCATCTGTCAACAGACATTTAGCTTGTCTCCATTCCTTGGCTACTGTAAAGAATGCTGCAGTGAGCACTGGAGTGCAAATACTTCTTGGAGATCTTGTTTCCAGTTCTTTTGGATGAAAACCCAGAACATGTAGTAGTTCTAGTTTTAATTTTTAAGGAAACTCCATACTCTTTCTATAATGGCTGCACCGATTTACACTCCCACAAACAGGGCACAAGTGTTCCAATGTCTCTACATATTTGGCAACACTTGCTGTTTCCTTTTCTGCTTTTAAAAAAATAATAGTCATTCTAATGTATGTGAGGTGATTTCCCTGTGATTTTTGATTTGCCTTTCCCAGATAATCTGTGCTGTTGAGCACTTTTTTGTACAACTTTATCTATTTGTATGTCTTCTTTGGAGAAAATTCTATACTAATGATTATCGACTTTGCCTTTTGAAGCAAGTTCATTCCTTTTCCATGAATCAAAATTATTTAATTCCCAGTGCAAAGAGTATGCACTGAACACATCCTGCAGAAGGTAAACGGAGCCTACAGAGATGCATATCTCCCCTTTTTGAAAAGCACTTTGCATCACAGATGAGAAGTAAGTCATGCATATTCAAATCTTGCTATAAGACAAGGTCTGAAGTGTGTTCACAATAATACTGGTTTCAGTGGGGATGCTGTGAGGGGAAGGGAGCTAGCATTTATTCATCAAGTGCCATTACATACAAATCTGATTTGGTGAGTACGGATCACCATCAGAGCTATCTAAGGTTCAGAGAGGTTTGCTCATGGTCCCAGGGTCACCAGCGCATAGACCAAAGAATCACCAGCTGAACTGAACCCCAAATCTATACTCTTTCCTACTGTAGCCTTTTGTGTCCTTTTCTTGGAAATTGAGGGAAACTTCAGAGAGCTTTGACTCTGGAGTTGAAACTCAGAGTGGATCACTGTCAAAATTAGAGAAAAAAAACTAGTCTCACTGATTCTTCTGCTGTCTCTGTCACCTGCCTTATAAATGAAGTGATAAGCTCCAAGATAACTCCTTTCTCCCTGAACAGAAAAGGGGTAAAGGGGGCAAGTTTCTGAAGTATGAGTTAAAAGCCCTGTTGACCCCAAGGGCGCTGTTTAGTTTTCAAGGGCCTACTTGTTTTAAAGACTGAGGTTTCTAATTAGTCAGTTAAGTATAACCCTTAATCTGACTGTTCTGAACTCTTCCTACATCCTAGGGACCTTAGACCCTCGCTTCCAACTGGAGTAATTGCTCTAAAGTGAGCTTTCTCACAGCTACTACATTTTTTCTCTCTGGAGCATCAGTGATTTCCTAATTGCTAAATGCAAATGGCAATTTGCAGATTCTGAGGACAATTTTGAGGACTGCACAGCTATTAGGCAAATCAGGATTATGAATTCTGGTCCAAAGGCAAGATCTGGTCCAACATCACCAAGGACCCAGTGCCTAAGAGTATGTTGTAATCAAGATTTGGAGCTCTGCAAAGAAACTGTTCTTGCCCCAGGGAGGCCAGTCTTGAGTGGTGGAGGGGCTTCGCGGATCTTGTGGCATCCTTGGTGTTTTTTTCCATCTGGAGTTGTTAGTTGAAATGTGTTTCTCATTAGAGTCAACTGTGGGAATCCAGAGTTTTATGTGTGCCTGCATGCTCGGTTGCTCTGTTATGTTCGACTCTTGGTGGCCCTGTGGACTGTAGCCCATCAGGCTCCTCTGCCCATGGAATTTTCCAGGCGAGAATAGTAGAGTGGGCTGCCATTTCCTACTCCAGGGGATCTTCCTGATCAGAGATCAAATCCATGTCTCTTGTGCCTCCTGCATTGCAGGCAGATTCTTTACCACGGTGCCACCTGGGAAGCCCAAGAGTTTCATACTCTCTCTATTCATTTTTAGCCAACAGATACTTAGAGGCTTCAAGCATTGGTAGGACATCATAAAGTCCGAGTGATACTCAGAAAGGAGAGGAGATGAGGATTGTGAGGCTACTTCTGAGCCCCTTGCCAGGCCACCCAATCTCCTACAGAGGTCTCGGAACTGACCCTACCCTGAAGATGGCCCATCTCCTTCTCAGAACAGGGGAAAGATGCAGTCAGGTGGACACTCCTGTGAAAACGCCCAATCACTGGCCTCGATGCTTTGTTTCACCTTTTAATAAACTGAATGTAAAACTGACAGATTGTCACCACCTGTCAGTTAATGAGCTGCTCTTAGGAAAGCAGTTCTGATGGTGTGAGGTGCAGAGAGGGGACAGGCAGATGTCGTTCTGAAACCTGACTCTGTCACAGGCTGTGTAGTTTGGGGCAGGTGACTTTACCCCTGGAATCTTAATTTCATTTGCAGCATGAACATACTAATGCATGGGTTTTGCAAGCAGTGCGTGGGACGCATTTTGTGAATGCTGTTATTATATTAATTAGCATTTGATATATACCTAGTGAACAGCATCTCCCTCTTCCATAAGGTACAAGAGCAAAGGAAATCTTAGATGAAGTACATCGTGTTGAAGTATGTGTTAAAGAATTGCCCCATATGAGGATATATCTTTACATTTAGGCAATGTTGAAAACTGTATCATGAAATTTGGATTGTCGTCAGCAAATAATAATATTCTATTTGGCAAGAAAGTGAATTTAAAAAATTTACTAATGTGTATGTACATTCTGCAAATGTTATTGAGATTCTTATTAGGTTTATGTAACTAAACTGAAGTGGAAGGTAAGGGTGATTAAGGTAAAATAAGAACCTGGGGGTTTTTAAAAAGAAGAAATTAGTAGAATTAAGCCAAACTTTATAGAGAAAGAAATAGAATGCCATATGCCTATGTTCAAAGGACAGAAATTAGGGATAATGTTCTTGGAGGAGGACTCGAGAAAGGGGGCTGTGTTGGCAAGTATATGAAAAAAGGGAAACCTTCAAACATGGGTGGTAGGATTGTAAATTGGTACAACCACTATGGAAACAGTATGCCAGTTCCTCAAAGGATTTAAAAATAGAACTACTATAAATCCATTCATTCCAGTCCTGGGTATTTATTCAAACAAAAAGAAAACACTAAGTCAAAAAGATAGATGCACACCTATGTTCACTGCAGCAGTATTTACAATAGTCAGGATATAGAAGCAACCTAAGTACCCATCAGTAGATGAATGAATAAAGAAGGTGAGATATATATATATATATATATATATATATATATATATATATATATTTGTGTGCATACATATAAGTGTGTGTGTGTGTACACACACATATATATTGGGTTTCCTTGATGGCTCAGCAGGTAAAGAATCCACCTGCAATTCAAGAGACACTGGAGACACTAGCTCGATCCCTGGGTTGAGAAGATCCCCTAGAGAAGGAAATGGCAACCCACTCCAGTATTCTTGCCTGAAGAATCCCATGGACAGAGGAGCCTGGCAGGCTACAGTCCACCTGGGGGTCACAAGAATTGGAAACAACTGAGCGACTAAGCACATAAATAAAGAATGAAATCTTACCATTTGTAACAACACAGGGGGACCTAGAAGATATTATGATAAGTGAAATATGTCGGAACAAGAAAGACAAACACTGTATGATTTCAGTTATGTTTGGAATCTGAAACACAGATGAAGAAACCTAACTTAATAGAAACAGTCACAGACAAGGAACCAACAGGCAGTTGCCGGAGGGGAGGGAGTGTCAGAGAAATAGACGAGGGCAGTTAAGAGGTACAAATTTCCCCCCAAAATTATGCAGCTGATTTTGACTAGAGAAAATGATTGAAATAAAAATCCTGAAATAGAGCAGGATTTTAAGTGCTAGCATAAAGAACCCAAATTTTATTGTGTCTGGGAATGAGGGGACAATTGAGATGACTAGGATTATGTGTTAACCATGAAAACCATATGAAAATTATTTTGTTAAAAATTTATATGTGTTGGGTATAAAGAGAGAGGACAGTCAGGGAAAGAAGTCATTTCTGCTGGGATCACACAACTGTCAGTTTGCTTAGGGCTGCCCTGGTTTACGGTAGCTATCCTGATGTAATTATTGATAGTGTCCTCTCTCAGATGATTAATTATATGAGCACCCAAGTTGTTTTCATCATCTAGGGAAATTAAGCCTTGGAATTGAATGAGGACAGGAGGTATGGCAAATAGAGAACCAAGAAGGAGGATAAATGGCAAGTCTTACCAAACTTTGAGTCTGAATTTCCCTTTTAACATCAATAAATTCTGCAAATGCCCGTGTTCTAGTAGTTAAACTTTTGGTATCTGTGACTTGAGAAAATCCATGATGACTAAAATTACTTGGAATTTAGTGTACTGTTAAACAGATATTTTATTAGTACTAGACATTTGAAGATTTATATTCTGTGTTTGAATGAGACATTATTCATTCCATTTAAAGTCTGTGCTTCTAGATTGGTGGAACTCTAGCAAAATTCCAGTCCTCCCTCCATAACAAAGTATCCATCCATGGCCCAAAAGAGCAGACTCACTGATTTGGATGCAAAGCTTAAATTTTTTAGCACAACATTGAAGATACCAGTCTGGACAGAATTTAAAGTGGAGCCCATGTACTACAATTTGAAGAATTCACTGACGGATGGCTCGTGAGAAAAGGCAACAGTGTGTGTATGGAGACGTGGTGGGGGGTAAAGTTTTATAGAAGTTGTATTCCTACATAAGAAAAAAAAATAATTTTCATATAAACATAATATAAAGTAACCAATAATTGTTTTTTACCAAATTTCTACATTGGGTACCCACATAATTCCTTTGAGATATATTTGAAATCTATGGATGTGGTGGAAAGAGCATTGTGAAATCCCAAGATTTAAATCCTGGTGCAACAATTTATCAGTTCCATGAAATTAAGCAAATCCTTGAGATTTTCTGAGCCTCCCTTTCTCCATTTATAAAGTTGGGTTAGTGAAACCGTTGTGCAGGCTGTCACAAAGAGCACAACAGACATAGTGTGCAAAATGCATTAAAAACTGAATCAGTGGTTCTCGAACTTTAGCATAAATTAGAATTACTTAGAAGGCTTATTAAGACACATTGCTGGGTCCCACCCTCCCTCCTCGAATTTCTGATTTAGCAGACTTTGCATTTTAGCAAGACCACCTGTGTTAGGGACTGAATGTTTGCTGCTGCTGCTGCTAAGTCACTTCAGTCGTGTCCGACTCTGTGTGATCCCATAGGCAGCAGCCCATCTGGCTCCTGTCCCTGGGATTCTCCAGGCAAGAATATTGGAGTGGGCTGCCATTTCCTTCTCCAGTGCATGAAAGTGAAAAGTGAAAGTGAAGTTGATCAGCTGTATCCGACTGCTCGCGAGCCCATGGACTGTAGCCTACCAGGCTCCTCCGTCCATGGGCTTTCCCAGGCGAGAGTACTGGAATGGGGTGCCATGGTCTTCTCTGGGACTGAATGCTTATGTCCCCCTAAAATTCATACTTTGATACTCTAACCCCCAATGTGACGACATTAAGAGGTGAGACCTTTGGGAGGTAGGTAGTTCATGAGGATGGCATCTTCAGGAATGGGATTAGTGCCTTTAAGAAAGAGAGTTCTCTCACCCTCTTCCTACCATGTTGATGATACATGAATAAGAGAGGTTGTTAGTCTGCAACGGAGAGGAAGGCACTCATCTGATCATGCCAACACCGTGATCTTGGTCTTCCAGTCACCAATACTGTGAGAAATAAATTTCTGCTGTTCATAGGCCATCCAATCTATGCAATTTTTTATAGTACTTGAAGTGACTGAGAGTCACTTTAATGTCACTTTAATGCTGCTCTTCTGGGTACCACACTTTGACATCCATGGCTCTTAGCAGAGTTAAAAAGAATTACTCCCATCTTCTTAAGGGATAGGTTGTTTTTTTGGGGGGGTGGGGGAGGTTGCATATTATAAAAGAGACTTTAACAAAGAAATACATGTAACTAAATATTTTACTAGAGAAGGAAAATCTTGGCTGTGTGAGAAAATAATAAAGATTGCTATGAATCCATCTATTGGTCTCATGCAAGCTAAAACCAAGGATTATACATTCAGCTTAATTTCAACTTTATAATGATTTCCTTTAATTACTGTAAAGGACCAAACACGAAGATGCAGTAGTGTGAAATTAATACTGACAACACTGAGGTTGCCTGGGCTCTGCAGATTAACCAGCATTTTACTGCATCAATAAAGGAATGAGGAAATAAAATTAAAAACTGATAGTGAATGGAATTACTTATTTGAAGCTAGTGATTATGTCAAGCTGTCACTCCCACAGATGGATTAGGCATAGAAAGACAACCAGATAAATTATAAACCACTCTATGAAGCTCGTATCCATCTAGTCCACAAGCGTGGTAACAATGGAAATCTGAAATCGACTTGGTCATGGCAGATTTGGGTTGCGTGTTTAGCATTTCATAGACCCCTAGTATCTTGAAGAGTAGAGATCAAAAAGACCCTAGAGGTCATGTGAGATTAGATTTCATTTTTGAGGCATTACACTGAATTCTTTAATCTAAATGGAAAAAAGAGTTTTTTCTTCCCTTTTAAAAAATCACTGAAATACAATTTAGAGACAAAGTAACAGTGCCAAATAGTATACCTAAACCACATGAAATATAGAAATTACCTGAAGAAATAGCAAGGTTAGTTCTCTGCACTGGAATAGATTGTGTTTATTCAGGTCATAGATTTGATTTCAGTTTCCCTTTCCTTCTATTTCATTCTTTTCCTTTCCCTCTCTCTGTTCTCATTACCACAGCTCCTTTATAATCTAGACTCTTAGATCACCTAAAAGTCTCCTTAAGGTTGACTGGAGCACTAATAACTTATTATCAACTGATTTCTGGGCAACTTATGTCTGTATGATTATAGAGGATCCTGGCTTTAGCTGAAACAAGGCTGTGTTTTGTTTTGTTTTGTTTTGTATAGATGAAAGTAAAGAATTGTAGAATTGAACGTGATCTTAGAGAAGCACTCCTGTGTCTGTCGAATTGTGATGAGCTGTGGTTCTATCTTGCCTTTGCTCCTTACACCCTCACTGTTGCAATGGAGAGAGGCCAGCATTAGGATTTTGCTAGAAGGGACATAATATTAGTAATGAGATTTTGTTTGTTTTGTAGTTGATCCCTTCTGAAGAGTATAAGGATCCTTTTAGGTTGGAACTTTGATACAACTTATCAAAGCAGGCTGGAATCTGGATGCTGAAGAAAAAACACAAAAGAAAAAAAAAGAGAAGGAGATTAAGGGGCTCCAGGCATACAAGTAAGATGGACTCTCTGTGGCCTGAGAGATCCTGTGTGGTCATGTCAAGGATAGATTGATTTCTTTCAGGTAAGGGACAGAATTTGACCAGCTCTCCTGTCACTGGGGAGTTTAATGGTAGAAACTCAAATATGGTAGAACTCAAAATTGTACTAGACACATTTGTAAGCCTGCTGTCACAGAGTCAACCCTTTCAGTTTGGTTAGGATTCCCAGTGGAAAAAAAGAATGCAACAATTGGAATTTTCCTTTAAAAATGTATGCTATCAAATAATTCCCCCATATGTCAATCTATCCTACGGGTCGTCTGATTTCCCCCTTCAGGAATCTCAAAACCTGGGGAGAACCATCAAATCTTCCAGTTAAAGGGGTTCCCTGGTCATGTATCTCTTCATTACCCATGATAAAAGCTTCATTGAAGCACTTCAGTAATGGAAAGTGATTGGAGCTTTTAGTGATGGAACTCAGGCCGTGTTCCATTTTTCTCATGGTTTTATTGTTGGAGCATTATTTCAAATGAAAACCCTCCCACCAGCTCTGAGAGAGTGGAGTTAATCCAAGCTCCTAAGGGATTAAGTCTGACTTTTCTAAATGTTCTGTATACTCATCCTGTATAGAAGATAATGCTCCTTGGTACTTGTTGTTCAAGAACACTGCAGTAAAACCTGGCAGTAATTCCAGATACTATCTTTATACCCATTTTATAGATGAGGAAATCAAGGAATATAAATATTAAGTATATCACCCAAAGTTACGTAGGATTTAAACAAAAGAGCTGGTCTATGCAACTAGGTGGTCTTATTGCCAGAGCCCATGGTCTTAATCACTAGGTCAACAACCTCTGATATACTGATGGAAAAGGCTTTTTGTTGTCCTCTCTCTCCTCTGGATATTTATATTCTTCTAACAGAAGAGTGTCACTGGTTCTCCAATCAGACACAGGACCTTTGAACCATACATAAAGCAATCTTAATATTTAGATGCATTTCTCAGTGTCATTCAATAAATTAATTTTAATAGAGTGAAATACACTTCTTAATGGGATAAAGGATAAATGAAAGTCAATGGGAGATATATTGTGCAGAATAGGCAGCTTCAGAGCTTACAAGTGGTACTTTAACAGGTTTCCATTCAATGTCATTATAAGAAATTGATCTCAGATGCTAGAAAATGGAACTGCTTATGGAAATCTCAGACTCATCCATACCAAGCGTGTATTTTTCACAGTTCTTTCCAGCTTGCCTCCCACTTACTGTCAGAGCAGTAAGAAAACCCTCAAATGGAGAAGAAATGCTGTAAGCTCTTCAAAAAGCATTCAAATACAACTGAGGGAGACAGATTTTTTCTTTTCTTTTTTTTTTCAAAGCTTTAACCTGTCCTTTCTGGGTGATCTGATGATAAACTCAAAAGACTAAAATAACTCAGTATGCAAAGGACCTACTGCTTTTCTTTCACTCTCTCTCTTTCTCCCTCGCCTTCCCTCCCTCCTGCTCTTGTGTATAACTCATTATTATCACCCAAGCTTGCTTCCAAAATTCTGAAAATTATTTAAAAGAAGCGATTAGTACAAAGTATTAAAAATACAAGGAAAATAAAAATGGAGGCAGTCACTGGATGAAACAAATCAAATCAGGGGGTAGGTCTCAAAAAACAATAGTAACAATTTTTATTCAAAATGAAAGGAATTGCAATGATAAAAGTAACATTAGAACCCTGAAGCCCAATTCAAGCCCGGTTACTGTCATGAATATTTGCAGTAAATATATGCCTTAAACTCAAGAGTTTCTTAAAAAACTAAATGATAGAGGGAAACGTAGTTAGTTCTTTCTTATATATTGATAATTACCAGAAGTTCACTGGACAAGAGATGAAAATATTATAGAGTGTGTTCAGTATGCGTGGAATTTCCCTTGCAAAGAGTTGTCAATATTTAGGTGGTACAGGCGACTTTCTTCTGTCTTGAGATTACTGTCAAACCTGGTGGAAATGTCTGAGGACTACTCTATTTCTCATCTACTGATGGACTATCTCTAAGACACAAGTCTAATACACAATTTTTTGTGTATTAGAAGACAAGGTCTTTAAGACTCTGAGACTAAATAGAGCCTTTACGTGTATAACCAAAAGAGTGGATCATTCCAATCACTAAAAACAAAAGTATATCTCAGAGTTTGTTTATCATCTAGCAATCTTTGCAGATAAAGGGTGCTGAATTGGTTCTGGTGTGTGCGGCTCATTATCATTAATTAACTGTTCATTTGAAGTTAGAGGTTGATAAACGATGTCACTACTGGATGTAAACATCCTATTAGATACGTTAATGTTAGATATTTATATAAAAGGCTTTCCAGAGGAGGGGGGAAATAAATGAAAACCCACAATAAGAAATTGAGCAGACATCTGTTAAGGTGGCCAAACCTCCAGTAGGCTGGATGGATGATTATAAATCTATTACTGTTGATATATTACATAGGGTTGTGAGAATAGAAAGCTTTTCAAATTACAGAGAGTAATCAACGGCCAGCAGCAATAGCCCCATGCTGTCTCACCTGCTACGTGCCTCCCATAGGAATACATGCATCTCCAAGCCTGGAATGACTGGCAAGACAGAAGGAGCTTTCTTTCACCTCTAGTTGGACTTTCAAATTACAAAATAAACCATTTTGGCTAGCCAGTCCCACAGTGGGGGCGACAGGAACCATGCTGTCAAAGCACTTCTAGGAGAGGCAGCCTCTGCCTCCTTTCCTCAGAACCTCAAGCCCCGTTACTGAAGCTTGTTCTCTTATGATCTCTTTCTTCGCTCTGCCTCCACTGCAGAAATCACATATTTTTAAGAAAAATCAAAGCCCTAAAAACTCACAGTGTATCTCAGGGAGAGGGAGAAGCAGAGGGAGAGGGAGATAGGGAGGGAGGGAAGAAGAGAGAGACAAGGAGGGAAGGAGGGAGGGAGAGAGAGAGACGATGAAAGGAATATGAAGATTTCTTTAGGAATTTGAATAGAATTCTGAAACAGGAACATTTTAAAATGACGAGAACAGAAATTTCAACTATTGTGAATCAGACAGTAGGTTCAGAATCTCCCTAACCAAAGTCATAAGCTACCAGGTGCTGGTTACTAAAGCTGGGTGGATAACCTGGTGGTCTGCTCCGGTTGTGGACAAAGACGAAATGTCCGACTTCATGCCTCCCACATAATGTGTTGTGCACTCTTGAAAAGTATAGCTAACATTGATCTGAGGTTAAGATAACTGGGTTTCCTTTAGAATCATCTGTCTTATTTATGTATTATCTATATAAAAACAATAGTTGGCACTACTTTAGCCTCTATACCAGCTTCATGTGAATTTGAACATGGCATGCCTTCCTCAAGGTATGTTCTTATTATGTTATAAATTTGTAATACATATAAAAATATATTGCAACTATTCTGTGAAGTGCACACCCCCTCCCGAGGAGTATACCACTTGTACAACCACATACAATGCTTTTGGTACTTTGTATATGATTGATTCCCCATAATTCCGATCCATTGCTTCTTGGCCATCCCGCACCATGCTGTGTTTGCCCAGGTGCAGCTCGATCTTATATTTTGATCTAACCTGTCATCTTCAGACACACTAGCTGGCATGCTGGATGGAAGCTCTTACACCAGTAGAATATATGGCACCCAACCTTGGCAATTTTCATGTATTTATTTTATTTTTTTAGTTGCCCTAGATTATTCATGTAGGCTTTCTCTAGTTGCGGTGTACAGGGGCTTCTCTCTTGTTGCGGCCCAAGAGTTTCTCTTGGTGAGGAGCAGGGACGCTGGAGTGCATGGACTCACTAGTTGTGGTGCTAGGGTTTAGTTGCCCCATGGCATATGAGATCTTAGTTCCCTGACCAGGGCTCGAACCTGCATCCCCTGCACTGGAAGTCAGATTCTTAACCACTGGATCCCCACGGAAGTCCCCACATTCACTTATTTTTCACTTGCACTTTGGTTCTGATCACACCTCTCTCCTGACTCTTGACTATATTTCTTATTTAGGTTCTTTGTTTACAGAATATTCATGATAGCACTCAAGCTATATTTCATATGTCATACACATACACACACATACATACACAAAAAAGGTCACTTTCTGATGTAAAACTGGTAACAATCAGAATAAAAATGACACCTTGAAGAATTAAATACGTTGAAAGATGTTTACAAACACTTTACTGAAGAAAAGCTCATCTGGTTAAAGAATCTGCCTGCAATGCAGGAGACCCAGTTTGATTCCTGGGTCAGGAAGATCCCCTGGAGAAGGGACAGGCTACCCACTCCAGTATTCTTGGACTTCCACTGTGGCTCAGCTGGTAAAGAATCTGCCTGCAGTGTGGGAGACCTGGGTCCAATCCCTGGGTTGGTAAGATCCCCTGGAGAAGGAAAGGACTACCCACTCCAGTATTCTTGCCTGGAGAATCCCCATGGATAGAGGAGACTTGCAGGCTACAGTCCATGGGGTCACAAAGAATCAGACACAACTGAGCGACTAAGTACATGAAATACTCCAGTAGGATCACAGTGGCATCCTTAGGTTTGGCATGTAACTAAACCAATTGCTATTGAGAAGGTAGACTGCATACAAAATGGGGAAACACAAGAATTTTCAGTGTTTATTCTCGACTACCTGGTGGAAACTGCTCCCTTATCCGAGAGGTGTGCCCTACTTATTTAGACAGAAGTGTTCTTTCCTTAGAGAAAGTACAATTCACCTGCCAATGATTATCTGATGCGATTGTGCCAGACTTTAACAAGCAGATGATCTCTAACTTTGTCTCCTGAGAGGTCTTACATACAGGATCGGTCATGATTCTTGACTCAGGCCTATTTTTTTCACTGTATTAAATTGGGGCTAAAGATTTTTTTTTAAAGCGTCTCCTATGAGTAAGTTTAACGTGAATTCACTAGGATCTGAAATACTATACATAGATAAGTTGATCAAGTGTAGTTTCTGTTCATAAAACCTGACAGTCTGATCCAGATATATCTGCATGACACCACAACACTACATATCTGCTTGGGAGATCTGTGGAGCAACTAGCAAGACTTTCCCTTGAATATTTGACATCTGAATGCCTCACTCTTAAGTTAGGTGCCTATTGGGGTATTTATCTGAAATTGGGGATGCAATCACTCTGCATGGTCACAGGTACAGGGCCCAGCAACCATCTTGGTTCTGCATGACTTCTGTCCTCAGCTATTTACTACATGGTAAATAGCTGAGGCTAGAAGGTGGACAGAATCACACAGCTGCACACTGTTGATGGGAATAAGAAACAAGAGTTATCATTTGATTCACCCTGGAAATTTCAAAGTACTCTGTCAGGAATCTGAAATTTGAACTGAGAATTTTAGTTGTTCCTTGTGGTTGGAATTGTAACACATTAGTTTGGAAGCCATGGACTGTCGTGTGTACTGGGGAGCAGAGAAAGAGAAATGCCACAGTTAAGCAGAGAGGCAAAGAACAGAAAAGATCCTGTGACGCTCCTGACAGATTTCCTATTTTTGATTCTGGTCCTTTCAGCATGCCTGGATATCATCCTACCCTTGGGGTCTGCAATACATCTCCAGGATCATCACTACATTTTTTCATTTGCTTAGGTTAATTTATGTTTATAGTACTTACTCCAAAGTACTAACTAGGACAAGTCTGTAATTCTGAACTTTTATCAAAACACCTGATCTCCTTACTCATTAGTTTAGTTAATAGAATCTTTATATTCATGAATTACAAAGTTATCTGTGGGCTTCCCAGGTGGCACAGTGGTAAAGAATTTGCCCTAAGGCAGGAGAGGCAAGTTCAGTCCGTGTGTTGGGAAGATCCCCTAGAGGAGGGCATAGCAACCCACTCCATTGTTCATGCCTAGGAAATGCCATTGGAGAAGGAAATGGAGACCCACTCCAATAGTCTTGCCTGGAGAATCCCAGGGATGGAGAATCCCAGGGATGGGGGAGCCCGGTGGGCTGCCGTCTATGGGGTCACACAGAGTCGGATACAACTGAAGCGACTTAGCAGCAGCAGAAAATCCCATGGACAGAGAAGCCTGGTGGGCTACATTCCATGGGGGTCACAAAGAGCCAGACACGACTGAGCAACTGAACACACATGCACTCATGCAAAGTCATCTGTGTCCTAGGGCAAACCATTTAACAAGATCCTTAGCTTCTAAAATGGTGTACAATACATCATAGAGTTATTGTGAGGATGAAATTACCTAATATAGATGTGAAATCTGAGTAACAGTACCAGGCTCATGTGCTAAGTCTCTTCAGTCATGTCCAACTTTTTGCAACCTCGGACCATCGGAGCTTGCCTGGCTCTTCTGTCCGTGGGTTTCTCCAAGGCAAAAAGACTGTAGTCCACCAGGCTCCACTGTCCATGGGATTCTCCAGACAAGAATATTGGAGTGTGTTGTCACGCCCTTCTCCAGGGGAGGAGGGACCTTCCCTCCTGACCCAGGGATCGAACCCTCGTCTCTTTACATCTACATGCATTGGCAGGTAGGTTCTTTACCACAAGTGCTACCTGGGAAGCCCACCAGGCACACAAGTGTATTTAAATTTAAATATACCAAGTATACCAAGCATATTATATTTAATAATTTTATAATTATTTGCATTAACATGATTAATGAGGGTCTTTTCATAATCTTTATATAATAAAAAAAACCATATTGGGAATGTTATTTATGTTTTAGCTTAACTCATAAGTCCAAAATGGATTTTATTTTATTTTTATTTTTTGGCCACAATGTGTGGCATGCAGGATCTAAGTTCCCTGACCTGGGATTGAACCTATGTCCCCTGCAGTGGAAGATCAGAGTCCTAACCATTGGACTGCCGGGGAAATCCTCAAAATGGAGTTTTACTTAGTACTTAGTAATACTCTTATTGATTAATTCATTTATTCAGGCAACAAGTTATGGGTACTTCTTATGGTCATGTGTATTGTATAAAAGTTACATTACGTTACTGTTTAGGATGCTGAAGCTGAAACTCCAATACTTTGGCCACCTCATGCGAAGAGTTGACTCGTTGGAAAAGACCCTGATGCTGGGGGAGATTGGGGGCAGGAGGAGAAGGGGATGACAGAGGATGAGATGGTTGGATGGCATCACCGACTCGATAGACATGAGTTTGAGTAAACTCCGGGAGCTGGTGATGGGAGGCCTGGCGTGCTGTAATTCATGGGGTCGCAAAGAGTTGGACACGATTTGAGTGACTGGACTGAATTGAACTGAACTGTTTAAAGATAATCTTATGTTCAATTTAAGATTTTAATTAATGAGGCACTTTCTCTCAAGTTATGTCTTATCTGGATTAACCATTCTTTGGCTTCAGAGAAAAAAAGAACTGATCTTCTTTGAAGATAATTCTGTAATATATTGCTAGATGAATGTTTGTTTACTAAGCAAAAGAGGTACAAAGGTGAGCATATTTTAAGCTTTATGATTACTCAGGTGATTTAATTATTAAGAAGCTAGGCAGAATCCCACTAGGGATGGTTACATCCCTTCATTCCGAGGCTTCTTGAAAAAGTAGGTTCTTTGATGCTAAGGAATACTTGTTCCAACAGGCCCACTGAGTATTTGAAGCTTATTCAAAAGATCACATTTTCAGGCAAGACTTCAGTCATATAGTCCAGATGGGCCAAAATACAAAGGAATGTAAGTACTTCGAAGTTTGAGCTGTTAATACAAGGATTCATTGACTGACTTCTTAGATGTTGCTTTAACCGCGGAGAGTTCCATTTGCAAATGTTACAAGTAATTCTCAAGAGGGGTTAAAGTGGCATGAAGCCACCTCTGCCACCAACACACAACAACTTGGCATGGACAGCTATCAATGAAAAACTTTTCTCTGAACAGTCTGAAAAGGTACTCTTAGAAACTATTGAAAAAATAGCACTTAACACTTGACTCTGTGATTCACTAAGACATCTGAAAAGGTCAAGCTATTAAACCAAACCTGGGCACTACAACATGATATCAGCACATTTTACCCCTCATAAGTTGCCATAATAACATTTCTTTTGACATTTTCTAGTTTAGGAGTTCCCTAGCCTTCTTCATATCTTAACCTGTAGATCTCAGCTCTGTCAGATATGAAAATATTTTTATAACGAATATTTTCACTTTTCTGAAATGAAATTAATAGATGACAAAACTACCAATAATGTAATTTTAAGTCAATGCAATATCCTAGCTTTAACAATTTTAAGAAATAAAAGGAAAGTATTCATATTAAAATAATATGCACAATTAGAGTAGAACATAAATGATTCCATCTGATGCCCGCTTTTGACTACCTGGGAAGATATTTAAAAACTGAATAAGACAACTCTGTGCATTTGCAGGATACTTAGCATTTATTGTTTCCACTCACTAACTGTCTCAGCACACTCATCACTGGTATACCCAAAAAAGTCTTCCATAAAATTCTAAAACTCCCCTAGTAGCAGAGCTACCTCATTGTTCTAACCATTACCATTGCCATTTCTAAAAGGAAATTAAACCATAATTCCAAGGATAATCGTTAGCCCCTAATAAAATAATTTTACTTATCAATATTTATTATGTGTATTGTTTACTAATACCATATAACTATCTTTTAAAATCTTATTGGCAATTCCTAGCACTCCAAAATGCAGAGATAGTGATATCTAAAGAGTTGTTCATTTGTCATTTTTTATTTGAAAAATTGACACTCGTTTCAGGCACAGAAGCAATGTAATATAAGTACTGTTTTTTTAGGAAATGCTTAAACTTTGTTACAAGACTTTGAGAGATTATGAAAGCTTTGATATATGGGTAAAAGTTTTGTAAGTTTTTAAAGGGCAAGAGCTACTACTGAATAGAAACATTGGTTTCCACCGAGAGCTTCTATGCATTGGTCTAGTCTTGTTACCAGATCACCCTGATGTCAGAGCACCAGGGCAGTTCACACATGAAGAAAAACAATCCTGAAAAAATATAGGATCTGAAGACTAGTTAAAGCAGGTTTGTTCAAAGGTGTCCAAACATTTGTTGTGCATTATAACCTAAAATAATAGGGTATAATATGAGCAGTTTTAACTGTAAGTTTGAGAGATGTGCATTAGGACTGTTTTCAGAATTTGATTTGGTTATGATTGCAAAAGAGCAGATTTTCCCATCTTCTGACTTAGATGGCTGTCCTAGCATCTGTGTTTACATCCATATCTTCATATATATGTTCATATATATATATATATGTATTTAATTGTGGCTGCACTGGGTCTTTGTTGCTGCACCCAGGCTTTCTCCAGCTGTGGTGAGTGGATGCTACCCTCCAGTTGCAGAGCGCAGGCTTCTCATTGTGGTGGTTTCTCTTTTGGGGAGCACCACCTCCAGCGTGTGCAGGCTGTGGTTGTGGTGCCCGGGCTTAGCTGCTCCACAGTACGTGGAATCTTCCCAGACCAGTATCGAACACGTGTCTCCTGCACTGGTGGGCAGAGTCTCGACCATGGGACCACGGGGAAGTCTCCACCTATATTTATAACTATTTATTCTTTTTCTTGTGGCAGCACAAGGAATATTTTGGTCCTTGGAGTCAACAAAAAGACCCAACCATCAGAAGAGATATAGCAACTGACTTCAATCATGTAGCCTTAACTGCTTGAATAGAAATTATGAACAATCTGGATGTGTGTGTGTGTGTGTATGTGTGTGTGTGTGTATATGCAGATTCTTAATAATTTTATATATAAAATTCATATAATTTTTCATATATATCTAATTTTATAAATGAAAGTTTAGTTAAAGGCAAAGATTTAGAAGGCCCTAGACAATTGTTTTTATCAGTCAAGCAACAAGGTAGCCCAAGATAAACAACAAAAGGAAGCATAGAAAGGCAGTACAATTATTGACTAAGCATTAATTTTGGACCTAGCCTGCCTATCTCGTAGCTGTGCTGTGCTAGTCGTATCTGACTCTTTGCGACCCCATGGACTGCAAACCTGCCAGGCTCCTTTGTCCATGGGGCATCTGTCGGCTAGAACATTGGAGTGGCTTTCCAAGCACTCCTCCAGGGGATCTTCTCAACCCAGGGATCGAACCCAGGTTTTCCACATTGCAGACAGATTCTTTACTATATGAGCCACCAGGGAAGCCCCTTAGCTGTGTTAACATGGGTTAAATATGAATCTAGCCAAGCTTTATCTATATATTCTTTTATATAAAATGGTGCAATAAGAGTATCTTCCTTATAAATGATGTAGAATTTTAAGGGGATTCACATGTAAAGAACTCAGATGTTGCCTAACATAGGACGCATACTCAGTAAATATTACTGATATTATCGGTTGGCTCTTCAGTTCTGGCAGTTTTTATTTCTAGGTAAACTCTGGAGTGAAAAAAGGGCTAAGGTCTGAATAGAATACCATTTAGGTCATTTTGTGGCCACTCTGGTTGAAGTACCATATGATTGTATAAACTGGCTATTTCAGATTTGGATCAACATGGCATGTAAACGTAAAACGAAGTAAAGGGGATCTGAAAAGTAGTCTGTTGACAAATCTATTTTTCAGAAAGATTCAGGGGTTCCTCTAATGATTTTTAATAGGAGTAAAGTCTAATGGGATTATTTCCAAGTTGGTCCTAAGAAAGGGACACAGACTAAATCTATGGTCCGTTGGGTAATGCTGGTCTCTGATATCATGTGGTAAAAATAGCTCGCCCACCCAAGATTTTAACACCTATAACCTTAGTTTCCTTACCTCAGATCCTGTGTACCAAGCAGGTACTTCAAAAACATGTGTCACTTGAATAACATGTTTCTGCAAATTAATTATTGTAAAACAAGGTCACATAACAAAAGATGAACAATTTAAAGTTTCAGCTAAGTTAAAGCATGTAGTTCTTTATTGCTTCTTACTTTAATGGTGTGAATTTTATGGATTTTACTTGGAGAAATTATTTATCGGTGGTCATGGAATTATTTGAAGTCAATATAAAAATAAGCAACAAAAGTATTTTACTTTTCAACTTGAACAAAATGAGTTTAATTTGCATGCAACCAAAGTTCTGAAGACTGCATTGCATGCAGCAGCTTTGCCTGACTTCAAAGACACTCTGGAGATCAAAACAAAATCAAGTTCTGAGGAGTGATTCTCTTGATTCTCCTTCCTAACAAGGATTTTGTTTTCTTTGTTAGCGTTGGTCATTTCAAGGCAATGCTAGAGTCTGCGGATGCCATTGGTGTTTGAGTGACTCCATCTTAACCTCAGAGGTAAGAGTGGCAGTCTGACATCTGAGGAAGATTGGAATCTGAAAACTTGAAGCTGAGACCTTTGTATTACTTCAGTCTCCCTCTTACACAGAAGTGCGAGTGCTCTCACCAGATTGGATTTATGTTGTGACATTTCCCCTTCCCTTTCAATTTTTTTTTTGTATGTGATCATACAACATGAAGATCATTGACTGTCCCCGTTAAGCCTGCCTGAGCCAAAGGACAGTGACCTTTTCCGCGTTCTGTCATCCATTGGGTGCGTTTGTCCCAGTCTTCTTCCTTTGTTTTCTCAGGGAAGGAAATTCAGAGTCAATCAAACTGTAAAATCCTGAGTGGGTTAAAACCAGGCCAGGGCTGCTTAAGCAGTGCTAACATTTTTGGAGATCATTTTTGTGACAGAGATTGAAAGGAGTATAGAAAATAGCACAACAGGATTCAGTTCACGTGACAAAAGAAAATTGTACAAAGTTTAATCCATTCCCATTACCGTCTCAAGATTGTAATCTCCTTGGATGCTGACCCTAGGGAAGATATTTTTTCCTACAATATGCTTCATCAAGTTGCTTTAGAAGTGGTGCTGTCGGCTGGAGGGAGGCGGCACGAGTTATATAACACGCAATTTAAGATAATGGCCTTTGAAAAGGAGAAATTAATATAAACAGACGAGGCCAACAAAGCTTCAGTCATCTAGAAGGTAGTTTCAATCACCACTGACATTAAACAATATCACCCCCACTGAGTCTACACCATGTTTATTATCATTTAATTTCTTGCCCAAATTGTTGCTTTCTTATCGTGATGTTGCAGGGATTGCATGCTCTGTTATGACTACAATTGGTAAAAAAAAAAAAAAAAAAAATTGCATTCATCTAAGTGAGTAACAAGATACAGAGACTGAACTCTCTATCTTAACCTTTTGTGGCTTTAAATATTCCACTGAAAACATTAGCAAAAATGGAAGCTATAGCATTTCCATAATTATCACAGCACTGTCTTTGTTCTTATAATGATAGAATCCATACTTTCAATTTGGAGTGCTTAATAAAAGCAGCTGTCTTGTCTGCTCAACTGTGGGGTTTTAGGGCTCCCATAATTATTCATTTTCACTCACTTGACAGTGGATGTTTCCTTGAAATATTTCAGGCCATGTCAGAAGACACAATTTTAAAATCCTTTTAAGCATTCTGCTATACACAACAATATTGAATTATGCATTAATAAACTAAATTTAATTGACTTGGAGGCACATAAGTCCTTATTAATATATCTCAGTACTAAAAACTGATTGCCACAAATCATTAGCCAAATACAAATGCAGGCATGATCATACTTTTAATGTATGAAGGTCCTTCATCTGTTAGTCCCTAAAATCACATTTCACTTGTTTTCACCTTCTCCCTTGCTCTCTGCTTCCTCATGTTCTTGCTTCGAGTTTTCCTTCTCCTCCTCTTATTTGTGAAAATATTTTATTTTGAAATAGCTTTAGCACACTGTTGTTGGTAGCAGTACACATATGCATGTATGTTATAATCTCTCACTATGAAACATTTAGACTAAATAAGAATGGGAAATAATCGACCTGGTTTATTCCCAATATTCATATTTTATTTATTATTGTAATTAGCTTGATGCATATCAGAAAGATGGAGGGCCACTTATCACTTTCTATGGGTAGGTTTCTGTTTTAGTTTTTTCCCTTTCAACTACCCATTAATAAGTTTTAGTAAATGATAAGAGGAGGGCTAGGTGAAAGGCAGACTGGCTATCCATGCAACAGTATGCTTTATCATGATGGGTGAAAATTCTGAGTGTGTTTACATGTGCCTAGAAGGAAGGTTCAAAAGACGAGGAAGGTAGTTTTATGAGTATGTTATGGAGATGCTAAAGAGGATAATTGAGGGAGACAGGTTTTTATGGGACATTAGGGCAGAGACAGAGGGTGTGTGTATGGGGGGGTAGGGTGGGGGTAGGGACAGGGTGGGTGGGGATGGGTAAGCAGTTATAGAATGCTCTCAGGGCACTGATGCTCGGATCTGTAGACCCTTAATGCTCTTTCATGTAAAAGTACATGTTCTAGGGATAGGACAGAGGTAAGTTCTTATATTATGCATATAGCACTCTTATTTAATCTAAACAATTCATCCTGATACTTTTTAAAAAAAACAAAGCACTGTACATTGTATTCAATTATAAAATTAATGCACCCCTTAATTGTATAATTGAAAATGACTAAGATAAGCTGTATTAAATTTTCAAAGTCTTTGCCACTATAAATAATTTTTAAAATTTATAATAGTAAGAATGATCTGTCATAGATAACCACTCTGAACAATTTAATGAATTTTATTTTTTAAATTTTATTCATTTCCCCCCTAAATTTTACGAAACAATGCTTCTAAATCCTGTTTTGTTGTTGTTTTGCTTATTTTTCTCTTTAGTCCATTGATTTTCACATCCAATGATGAAACTGGGGCTCTAGACAGCTCAGAGAAAACACCATATCTTTTTCTAAATCATATAAATGTATTTCAGGAAATGCTTTCACCAGGCAGAGGCAATCATGTAGCTATAACCACAAGAAAGCGTTAAAGATTCAGTTCCAAAGATGGAAAGTTTCTACTGACTCTCAAGTACATGCACTGCTTTGTTCCTTACTAAGTGACAGGTATCGTTTTATAATTCAGTGTAACAACTCCTGCTGCCAAATATAATCTCTCTTCTCATCTATGCCATCTCAATTTATAGCCATAGCATTTCTTTTTTCCCAATATCGATATCCATATTTCTCAAAAATTATCAACCTTTACTCAAAATACTAACAATAAATAAGTCAATCTACGAAGAGGGTGTACTAGTGTACAGTTTCTCTGTTTCCAGAGAAACAGAACCAACAGGGGATAGATAGATAGATAGAAAAAGCCTTATTATGAGGGGTTGGCTCACTCAGTTAGGGAGGTTAAAAAGTCCCATGAACTGCCCTCTGCAAATTGGAGGCCCAAGATAAACAGAGGTGTGGTTTTTGTCCAAGGCCAAAGGGTTGAGAACCAGGGATTCAATGGTCTAAGTCCTAGGCTGCATCTGAAGACTTAAGAATGAGCCAATATCTGAGGACAGGAGAAGATGGATATCTCAGAATTGACAGAGGCAAAATTTCCCCTTTCTCCACCCTTATGTGCTATCCAGGCCCTCAATCTACCAAACCAAATGCTAATCTCACCTGGAAACACCCTTGCAGTCATCAGTTCAGTTCAGTCTCTCATTAGTGTCTGACTCTTTGAGATCCCATGAACTGCAGCACACCAGGCCTCCCTGTCCATCACCAACTCCTGGAGTCCACCCAAACCCATGTCCATTGAGTTGGTGATGCCATCCAGCCATCTCATCTTCTTTCGTCACCTTCTCCTCCTGCCCTCAATCTTTCCCAGTATCAGGGTCTTTTCCAATGAGTCATGCCCAGAAATAATGTCTCACCAGCTATCTGGGTATCCCTTGGCCTGGTCAAGATGACACATAAAATTAAACACAGAGGTTCAGTATTAAACACTGTCCAGAGAAACTGAAGTACTGCGACAGAGTGTTGAAAGATGTCCGAGTTTTCAAATTATTCCAAGAACAAAGACTGGTAAAGACATTAGTCATGATATTATTCCATAGCAGTAACATTAAAACACTTAAGAAATATCAGTTATCTAGATAAACTTCTTGTTGGCTGTGTCCTCGGAGAGTCAAGACTTACTTTCCCGGGATATTAAAACTAGAGTAAGAATCACGAACCAGGCTCAAGCCTACTTGATGCTTGAAAGCATTCCGTTGGACATCTCAGCAGTTTGAGAGCAGTTATAGTGCATAAACAGGGCTCAGATGGTAAAGATTCTGCCTGCAGTGTGGGAGACCCAAGTTTGATCCCTGGGTTGGGAAGATTCCCCAAAGAAAGGAATGGCAACCCACTCCAGGATTCTTGCCTGGAGAATTCAATGGACAGAGGAGCCTGGCAAGTTACAGTCCATGGGGTCACCAAGAGTCGGGCATGGCTGAGTGACAGCACAGCATACAGTGCCTAAGCATGTCTATATAAACTTATCTAAATGTAAATGTGAACTATGTGGCTTTTATTAGGGAGAAATCAGCATATTATGAAATTATGCCAAGTAAAGCAAGGTGTTACAGTTCTTAAAGTCTAGAAACCTCTGGCTTTAGCTGGTAAACTATACTGTGACCTCAAGATGTGTGTGTGTGTGTGTGAGTTGTTTAATTGTGTCCGACTCTTTGAAACCCCATAGACCGCAGCCAACCAGGCCCCTCCATCCATGGGATTCTCCAGGCAAGAACAGGAGCGGGCTGCAATTTAGGCATATACATAAAATAAAATTAAAAAGTTAAAAGATAAAGCAAAAAATAAAGCAAAATAAAATGAAGCAATTTATATAGCCCAATGTAATTCTCATATGTCAAAAAAGTATAACACTTTACTGCAAATCTGTGACTCTCTTAATCTGAAAGCCTCAAGAACATTGCTATAAACCTATGGTTCAATATATTCATTTTAGTTTAATAATTATCTACTTAGTATTTAAGATGTGCCAAGAACCATGTGAGATGCTGCAGCTAAAATATTGAATAAGAAAACAGAGCATGCAGGTCTGTGGAGTTTAACATCCAGCAGGAAAGCAATATCATTAAAAACACAATTAAAACTAAAGGTGTTTGCAGTTATGAAGAGATGCTGGATTAAGTGGACAAACAGCATGCTGTTTGTAATTGGGGCTTTAGGAAAAGCTTCCCAGGAAAAATTACAGCTAAGCTGTGTCCCAGACTATAGGTAAGGTTTATCCCATTAAAGCTGGAAGAGCAACAATAAGAAAGGGGAACCAAAAAAATTTAAGGAAAATAAAACAACATATAGGTAAAAAGAACAGCATGTGTAAAAACTGTGGAGATGGAGAGATGTGAGTCTATGACCCATATTTTAAGGTTTGGAATGGCAAGAGATGGGTCTGGGGAGCTAAGGTGGTCTTATTTTTCATGTATTCTGTGGGAAGTTAGTAGGAAGTTGAAAAATATTTGAATATATTTAGACCTCTCAGAGCCCTTAGTATGTTAATTTTCACCACATAAATCTCCAATGTTTAGAACTCCTGAATTAAGTTATTGTCTCGCTACAATGATTTTTTTTTTTTTTTTAGCTGTCTATAGGACGTTGAAGCTATGACCACTTCACTATTTCTCTAAAGTGAAAGTGAAAGTCGCTCAGTCCTTATTCACTCTTTGCGACGCCATGAACTATACAGCCCATGGAATTCTCCAGGCCATAATACAGGAGTGGGTAGCCTTTCCCTTCTCCAGGGGATCTTCCCAACCCAGGAATCGAATCAGGGTTTCCTGCATTGCAGGCGGATTCTTTACAACGGAGCTATTTTAACTGGAAGAAAAAAAAATGGTATAAGAAGATGAGTTCAAATGAGATTTAGGTAGCAGTGTATGATTTCTTGGTACATTTCCACTGCCCTGTACCTAGAGTATTTTGTCTACTGTGGAATCCTGACTAATTCCAAAAACTTAATTTTTTTAGTGAGTTATAGGTATGCATACTCACCTCCATGTAAAGCTCACAGTAGACAGGAATCATCTACCACCCATAATATTTTTTCCTTACTCCTAAAGGAGTGTTTTCCTATACTAGGCGCACATTTTAAAGGCATTGATATATTCTACTACTCCAGAAGCTTATTTTATTTGGCAACCATAGCCATCCCACTGCAAAATGAATGAATGAGTAAATAAATATATAAATAAGTAAGAATACAGGCAGCATGTTCCAAGAACTGTACATCTTCTTGATGGAAAATCAATATACAGTGGGTCTGGAAATTGAGACTGTTGAGCTAAGTTTTTGTTTACTTTCCAGATAATTCCAGTTTCTGCTGTCATCAGGACTATAAAAAGAGGGCTTTCCTGCATTCCCATTTCATAAAATCCTTTATGGATCATAAGAAGCTATTTGCAATTACGTTCATTCAAATTCTAAATTCTGCCCAAATGAAGTTGACAGACTGCAGACAGCTAAGTGATGGGAATGTGTACAAATAAATTCTGTGCATGATAATTATTTATTGATCTGAAAAGTGCATTTGATTTGGATCAGTACTAGAACAAAGGCATGGATGTGGTGAAAGCTCATACAATTATTTTGAAGACATGGACAAGAACATCTTCCTAGCATGGATAGAACTGAAATGTTCCTGCGAGAAGAGTAAGAATTCCTTCTGTTTCAATTTCTTTTAACATATGAATGTTTAAAACTTAGTGGTTTCTGTTTCCATACCCAAATCCTGATTTAAGAAGCTACTTTAAAATATTTATTACCATGCCAGCCATTGCATCACAGCCCTGTTATTGGAGTTTAAAACATATACATTTATAAATTATGAACAGAAATTTATAGTCAGTAAAAATTCAGTGTTTTTCTTTTAGTTTAAATTAGCAAAAGTTCTATGACAGTGAAAAATCTCTTCAATTCTTTCATTCTTTCTAGAAATGGAGATCTTACTTTTGGTTTAAGCAAAGTTGTCTTTGTGCAGTCATTGAAATAGTCCTGCCCCAAACACACAACTGAATGGTGCCATTATGGTCCAGTCAGTTAAGCAGAACTCTAGCAGGGGTCTCATCATTTTCATAATGCAGGTACAAGAGCCTGCCTTTACATCTATAGGAAGGAGTCAAAATAACCTTGTGTCCTTATCTACTATTAGATCAATCCAAACATAAAGATGACCAAGACTTAGTTGACTAACTTGTTCTAGGTGCTCATGCCTAGACATTCTCTTCCAATAAATCTGAATTTAGTTTGAGGAATTTCTTATTTTTTAGCAGCACTCTGCATGGTTATAATGCAAGAGCTCCTTCAGAATAGAAATTTTCCATCTTGTATTCCTGGTACCCAACACAGTGCCTGGTACATATCAAGACTCTTAAAAATTAATCTTTTAAACTAAACTAAATTAAAAAAACTGAAATATGATTGGACATGAGTATGGCTATGTTAGTCAGAACAGGTTGTATTTGCAGCAGGAAGAAATATCACTGAAGTCTCGGTAGTTACAACATAGGCCTGTTGACCATGCTGATAGTCCTGGCCACTTTCCAAGGGCGCGAGTGTCCATGAAGCCACTCAGGGGTCCAGGCTGACAAAGATATTACCATGATGCAGCTTCACGTTGCAGCTGTGTCCTCCATCTGTGGTGGTTTTCGAAATCACCAAGAAAAGGAAAAGGTGTGTGGGAAGGGATTTCTCTATCAATCAAGGGTTTTAGCTTGGGATTAATACATATTTATTTCCCATCTTTTGGCCTGTGACCCCACCAAACTGCAAGGTGGCTGTGTGTGTGACACTCCTATGCCCTCAGAAGGAGAGAACTGATGGTGATGAACATCAGTTCAGTTCAGTTCATTTCAGTTGCTCAGTCATGTCTGACTCTCTGCGACCCCATGAACCGCAGCATGCCAGGCCTCCCTGTCCATCACCAACTTCCAGAGTCCACCCAAACCCACGTCCATTGAGTTGATGATGCCAGCCAACCATCTCATCCTCTGTCATCCCCTTTTCCTCCTGCCTTCAATCCTTCCCAGCATCAGGGTCTTTTCCAATGAGTCAACTCTTCGCATCAGGTGGCCAAAGTATTGGAGTTTCAGCTTCAACATCAGTCCTTCCAATGAACACCCAGGACTGATCTCCTTTAGGATGGTCTGGTTGGATCTCCTTGCAGTCCAAGGGACTCTCGAGTCTTCTCCAACAGTTCAAAAGCATCAATTCTTCGGCACTCAGCTTTCTTTATAATCCAACTCTCACATCCATAAATGACCACCAGAAAAACCACAGCCTGGACTAGATGGACTTTTGTTGGCAAAGTAACATCTCTGCTTTTTAATATGCTGTCTAGGTTGGTCATAACTCTCCTTCCAAGGAGTAAGCGTCTTTTAATTTCATGGCTGTAATCACCATCTGCAGTGATTTTGGAGCCTAGAAAAATAAAGAGCAATATTGCATGGGAACCTGGAATGTTAGGTCCATGAATCAAGGCAAATTGGAAGTGGTCAAGCAGGAGATGACAAGAGTGAATATCGACATTCTAGGAATCAGTGAACTAAGATGGGCTGGAAAGGGTGAATTTAACTCAGATGACCATTATATCTACTACTGTGGGTAGGAATCCCTTAGAAGAAATGAAGTAACCATCATGGTGAACAAAAGAGTTCAAAATGCAGTACTTGGATGCAATCTCAAAAACGACAGCATGATCTATGTTCGTTTCCAAGGCAAAGCATTCAATATCATGGTAATTCAAGTCTATGCCCTGACCAGTAACGCCAAAGAAGCTGAGGTTGAACAGTTCTCTGAAGACCTACAAGACCTTCTAGAACTAACACCCCAAAAAGATGTCCTTTTCATTATAGGGGACTGGAATGCAGGAAGTCAAGAAACACCTGGAGTAACAGGTAAATTTGGCCTTGGAGTACAGAATGAAGCAGGGCAAAGGCTAATAGAGTTCTGCCAAGAGAATGCACTGGTCATAGCAAACACCCTCTTCCAACAACACAAGAGAAGACTCTACACGTGGACATCACCAGATGGTTGACCCCCAAAATCAGATTGATTATATTCTTTGCAGCTAAAGATGAAGAAGCTCTATACAGTCAGCAAGAACAAGACCGGGAGCTGACTATGGCTCAGATCATGAACTCCTTATTGCCAAATTCAGACTTAAATTGAAGAAAGTGGAGAAAACCACTAGACCATTCAGGTATGACCTAAATCAAATCCCTTATGAATATACAGTGGAAGTGAGAAATAGATTTGAGGGACTAGATCTGATAGAGTGCCTGATGAACTATGGATGGAGGTTTCTGACACTGTACAGGAGACAGGAATCAAGACCATCCCCAAGAAAAAGAAATGCAAAAAAGCAAAATGACTGTCTGAGGAGGTCTTACAAATAGTCATGAAAAGACGGGAAGCGACAAACAAAGGCAAAAAGGAAAGAGAAGCTAAAGGCAAAGGAGAAAAGGAAAGATATACCCATTTGAATACAGAGTCCTAAAGAATAGCAAGTAGAGATAAGAAAGCCTTCCTCAGTGATCTATGCAAAGAAATAGAGGAAAACAATGGAATGGGAAAGACTAGAGATCTCTTCAAGAAAATTAGAGATACCAAGGGGATATTCCATGCAAAGATGAACATCAGAGGTGTTAATCGCTGAAGGTGACGTATAAGAGTCATTTTTTTCATATGCTTCTTTACAACATTTTAGGTAGTGCTCAAATACCATTTATGGATTCCTCCATGTCAGCTCTCCTCTCTTGCTTCCCCATTGCAGCTCAACCTATGCATATGCATTCTTTTCATGGAAAAGCTGACGAATGACAAGATAGGCACAATAGGCACAATATCTTTTGTAGAGTGGGTTAGTTGCTCAGTTGTGTCCAACTCTTTGTGTCCCATGGACTATAGTCCACCAGGCTGCTCTGTCCATGGGCAAGAAATTCCCAGGCAAGAATATTGGAGTGGGTTGCTATTTCCTTCTCCAGGAGATCTTCCTGACCCAGGAATCGCACCTAGGTCTCCTGCATTGTAGACAGATACTTTACTGTCTGAGCTACCAGAGAAGCCCTAGGCATTCCCACAAAGATTTACATCAGTAAAATATGATATAAATTGCACTCAAACATTGATCCCTGAGTTTTAGGGAATCAAAAAATACACTTGGGGAGAATTGAACACAGCTGAAAAGGTCTTCAAGAGCATGTGGTTGGTGGTTAGATATTGAACAAAACACTTTCGAACTTAACCCGAATAACTATTAATTCTTCCAGATTGACGTCAGTATTTTGTATACCAAATAACACTGTGGATTGAAACTACTTGTCTGCCACATACCCAGAGAAGAGGGAGAAGAAGAGGGTTTCATGTATAATCACTGTTACATGGGAGTAGAATAGAGACATAGTTTTAAATATTGTCTTAAATACAAAAAGATAGTTAAATTGGCTGGTGCGTGTGTGTGCTGTCTCTCAGTTTTGTCCAACTTTTTGAGACCCCCTGGTAGCCCACCAGGCTTCTCTGTCTATGGGATTCTCCAGGCAAGAATACTGGAGTAGGTTGCCATTTCCTATTTCAGGGGATCTTCCCGACTCAGGGATTGAGCCTGTGTCTCCTGCATTGGCAGGCAGATTCTTTATCACTGTGTCACCTGGGAAGCCCAAACCGGCTGTTAGTATAAATCAAAATTTTATTTAAAAAAATGAAACTTACAAGTTGTTTTGTTTCTATATGAGGACGCTGATGGTTAGCTATACACTCAGCTTAAAAACAATGGTTTCCCCCTTAATTTTAATTTTTCTAAGTAAAATTCATTTAAGTGTTACAAAAGAAATAAATGCTTCTAAGTAAATTCAAACAAAATAAGAAAAATTGAACATCTCTTACTTCTTTTCAAATTCCTGATAACAAAATCTTTTTTCTTGATTTATTTTGTTCCAAACTTTCGATATGTATATGAAAATACACACATGCAAGAAAACACTAGCACTTACATCTTTATCCACATATTATAAATACATATTGATCTCATCTAGATCTTAAGTGAAATGAAACTAGAGAAGAGTATTACCTTACTTTTATCAAACAGTGTTGAGCACATCATAGATTCTTAACTGATCATCTGATGAACAGAAGGCCCTTAAGTTAATGAGATATCATAGACAATTTTTAATATGAGACATTATTTTTTAATTCAAACTTTTTATTTTATATTGGAGTATAGTTGATAGTTGATTAACAATGTTGTGGTAGTTTCAAGCATAAAGCAAAGTGATCAGTCATGTATATACACGTATACATTCTCCCCCATGAACCCCATTATTTTTATTGGCAGTATAGTGGTCCATAAATGGCTTCCCTAAGGGCTTAGTGGGTAAAGAATCTGCCTGCAATGCAAGAGGCTCAGGAGACATGGGTTTGATCCTGGGATCAGGAAGATCCCCTGAAGGAGAAAATGACAACCCATTTCAGTATTCTTGCCTGAAAAATTCCAAGGACAGAGGAGCCTGGCATGCTACAGTCCAAAGCGTCACAAAAAGTCAGACATGTCTGAGAGGCTAAGCATGCACATATAGTATTCCATAATATAAGTGTGCTATAATATTTTGAACTATTTTCTATTGACGGATATTTTAAGGTTTTTTTCCTATTTTTTCACTATTACAAACACCTTGGAAATTGTTCATCAGTATGATTCCTGGAAATGGAATGTTTAGCTCAATGTTACAAACATATATTTTGAGAGATACAAGTGATATGGTTGTTCACCTTTTTGGGAAAATTATGAAACCATCTGACAATCTGATGGAAGTTAATATACTGTCTCCCAGTAAACTGTACAAATGCTCTATGTAATCACTGAAGCTTCTGGTAATAATCCCAACTTTAAGAACCCCTGCTTTAATGTGTTACATTGACTACTGTGGTTGATTTTGTCACAGAGGATCTCAACTTTTAGATGCAACATGGTCTGCCAGCTTTCCTTTAGGAAACAGATATTCTGAAAGGAGAATTGTGAGATCATGAGATACTACACGCTAATTTGCCCCTCTGAAAAATTTAAGCTCAGTTTACCTAATTTCAAAGGCAAATACTTCAATGTCAGTGCCCTTGTATGACTATAAGAAGCCCCACACTGCCACATTAAAATCCCCAGTTAAGCCATGATTTTCTTATTGTCTTCTCAGAGTTCCCCTAACTGCTCCAGCCACAGTGATATGACCAAAAAAAAGCTTTTTAAGATAAAAGGGAACACAGTCTGTTTCCACTCAGATTGCATCAGGTTGGATTAAGTAAGAACTTGAATATTGCCCAGCCCAAACGTAAGAGTAGCACTGAGTCATAAAAGAGAACTCCCAAGTGAAGACAGTTACGACAAGCTAGGGGGATGCTTGGTCAGCAGACCTGCAGAACCTTCTCTCCCAGTGAGCAATGGGGGACTCAGAACAGCCCCCTTCCCCCGCGGTGGTTAGGTCAAAGAAATGACTGGTTTATAAATCCGATTCAAAACAAGGAACTGTGAGGCGCCTGGGATACCAGCATTCGGGTCTCTCTTCCACACACACACCCCAGTTCTTCTGTTTTCTAAGCTAGTTCATTTCCCCGAAGAGAATAAAGACAAATTAATTTCAATTGTCCTCCTCTCCAATGTCTGAGAAAACAAGGCCTGAGCTAGAAGAAAAGATGTAAGTTCCAGCTGCCTTCAGGAGAGGAAGAATGCATTTCTTTAAGGAACTGTGACTGATTTACATGAAAAAAAAAATGTTCTTGGTTTACTCAGCTACAGGAAGATTGAAGCCCTTCCCCCTCCACCTCTGAAAGGAACATGTGGACATCTCAGAGAATGGACTCTGACATCTTTAGAGTGGAATCACTTGACTGGGCTCATTTCCTGGCTCCTCTGTTTTCACAGCACAGAGTTTCAAAGACATGTCAATTCTTTAACACACATTTAAAAATTCTCCGTCTCTATCAAAACAAATCTGCCATTTCCGGCTTCACTTTTCAGCGAGGCTCATTACAGTTTTCAATTTGAACATTGTTAGAGAATAAAATCTACACCTGCCTTTAGATTGTTCCTAAAGACTAATATTCTCCTGTTTTTTGGTAAGTGCTATTGTATACAAACTTGGAATTCATGGTTAATATTACTAAGTAAAAATGTTATCAGACAATTTTAAACTGTGAAAGAAAAGATATATGTTTTCTCCTTGTCCTTTAAGAAATCAAACTGAAGTTTAATTCACGTAGGAAACAGGTGAATTGACAATAAAAAAGTTTAACCTCGATCCTTGTTAGGCAAGGGATATTTATTGCATTGACAGTGTCAGTATCACCTAGGCTTTGATTAGAAATGAAGAATCTAGAGCCCCACTGGAGGTCTATCTACTCTTGATATTCCCTTTTACAAAACCGCCAGGTAATTTCCATACACAAAAAGTTTGCATGTTCAGTTGCATGACTCTTTGTGAACCCACCAGGCTCCTCTGTCCATGGGATTTTCCAGGCAAGAAATCTGCAGTGGGTTGCCATTCCCTTCTTCAGGGAATCTTCCTGATCCAAGGTCAAACCTGTGTCTCTTGTCTTCTGCATGGGCATGTGGGGGATTCTTTACCTCTGCACCACCTGGGAGCCCCAGGAAAAATTTAAGGAACACTAACTGAGGCCACCTTTGTGATGTTACCTGGAAATACAAAATGTTTCCAGCTACCAGGGGTATTTACTGTCCTCAAGATTATGGCACTCCACGTAAATTCTCTGAGCAGGACAGGTATGGGAGAATACGTCTTTGAGGAAATCCAATCAAAAGCAGAAAGTAAAAAAGACACTCAAAGCTCTGTTAAGATCCTTGTGCAGAAAACATTACTGCAGAATGACCAAATAAAGACAGGAGCATGATTCAACTAAAACCAGAAGTTTTAGTTGCAAAAAAGAAAATTAAGGGCTCAAAATAGTGAATAAAAACAGACTTGCTTTGTTTTACCTTATAATTTACATTGCTAATTTATTATTAATTAAAATTAGTATTTAATAACTTTTGTAACTTTAGTCCCCAAATAATACTAAATTATATATATACATATAGATATAGATAGATAGATAGATAGATAGATAGATAGAAGGTCTGAGAAGCAATACTAAAACTTTGCTCATATAATCAATAATTGTCATTCAATGCCAGGTACTGCTTTAGGTATTTAGGATACAATCCATAAAGAAAAAAAAAAAATCTACCTTTGTGGAGCTTACATCCTTGTGTGGAAACATCAGAAATAAATACCAGAAAGAAGTAAATTGCATAGCAGGTTGGAAGTGATTAGTGCCATCAAGTGCAGGGCTGGGAGCAGGTACATGGCAGCCAGTTTAAGTAGGACGGTCAGTTGTGGAGATATCATTCGGGTCAGACTTGAAGGAAGCAAGAATGGTAGTAGAAGGTAGTGGAAAGCCTAATTGTTTCAGCTTGTGAATGATACATGTAAATCTTCTCTATGTATTTACTATTTTTCTTTTTTTCTTTCAGTTTTATTGAGATATAATTGGAGGAGAAGGGGACTACAGAGGATGAGATAGTTGGATGGCATCACTGACTTGAAGGACATGAGTTTGAGTAAGCTCTAGGAGTTGGTGATGGACAGGGAAGCCTGGTGTGCTGCAGTCCATGGGGTCACAAAGAGTCACACATGACTGAGCGACTGAACTGAACTGGCATGCAGCACTCTGGCTTAGCTGGTAAAGAACTGCCTGCAATGTGGGAGACCTGGGTTCAATCCCTGGGTTGGGAAGATCCCCTGGAGAAGGAAAAGGCTTACCCATTCCAGTATTCTGGCCTGGAGAATTCCATGGACTAAGTCCATGGGGTCACAAAGAGTCAGACATGACTGAGTGACTTTCACTTCACTCTGTAAGTTTGTAGTATAGAACATAATGATTTGTTTTACATGCACCATGAAATGATTACCATAATAAGACTACTTAATCCATCATCTCATAGGGACATGAAGTAAAAAAAAAAAAAGATTCTTTCCTTATGATGAGAACTCTTAGGATTTACTCTCTTAATAACTTTAAAATGTAATATACAGCAGTGTTAATTACATTAATCGTGCTTACATTGCATCCCTTGTACTTATTTATTTCGTAAGTAGAAGTGTGTACCTTTTGACCACTTTCATACAATCCCTCTTTCTCTCACCCACTGCCTCTGGCAGGCACAAATTTGATCTTTTTTTTTTCTATGAATTTGTTTATGAAGTATAATTAACCTACAGCAGCATGTTAGTTCCTGGAGAATAATATAGTGATTTGGTATTTCTCTATACTATAAAATGAACACCATAATAAGTCTAGTTTTCATCTGTCACCATACAAAGATATTACATTTTTATTATGTTTCCTATGCTATACGTCTCATACCACTGACTCATTTATTTTGTAACTGGAAGTTTGTAGCTAATTTCCCTCATTTATTTCACTCATCTCCTGATTCTTTTCCCTTATGGCAACCACTTGCTTGTTCTCTGTATCCATGCCTACATTTCTGTTTTGTTTTTTTTTTCTCATTTATTTTGCTTATATTCCACCTATAAGATGAAATCATATGGTATATGTCTTTCTCTGTCTGATTTATTTCACTTAGCATAATACCCTCTAGGTTCACTCATGTTTTTGTAAATGACAAGATCTCACTCTTAATTATGGCTAAGTTATATTCCATTTTATATATACCATATATATTCTTTATTCATTCATCTACTGATGGACACTTAGGTAACTTTCATATCTTGACTATTGTAAATACTGCTGCAATGAACATATGTGTGTGTGCTCAGTCATGTCTGACTCTGTGACTCCATGGACTGTAGTCTGCCAGGCTCCTCTGTCCATGGGATTTTCCAGGCAAGAACACTGGAGTGTGTTGCCATTTCCTACTCCACGGTAGGGGTGCACCTATCTTTTCAAAATAATGTTTTTGGTTTTTTTTTTTTTTTTTTTTTGAAAAATACCCAGAAGTAGAATAGCTGAATTGCATAGTAGTTCTGTTTTTAATTTCTTTGAGGACCTCCATACTGTTTTCCTTAGTGGCTGCCCCAATTTACATTTTGATCAACAGTATATGAGGGTTTCCTTTTATCCATATCCTTGCCAACATTTGTTATGTGTTGTCTTTTGCTTAATAGCCATTCTCACAAGTGTATAATACCTTTCATTGTAATCTAATTAGCATTGCTCTGAAGATTAGTAATGTTGAGCATCTTCCTCCCAGTTGATGATTTGTGTGAAAAATGTCTGTTCACATCATCTGCCCATTTTAATCATGCTTTTCAATGTTGAGTTGTATGCATTCTTAGTATATTTTTGTTATTGACTTCTTATGAAATATATCATTTGTTATTATCTTCTTCCATTTAATAGGTAGCCTTTTCATTTTGACAACATGCAAAAGCTTCTTAGTTTGATATAATTCTATTTGTTTAGTTTGATTTTGTTTCCATTGCTTGAGGATACATATTCCGCGCCCCCCCCCCCCTAAAGTATTGCTCAGACAAAGAGTATACTGCTTATGTTTTCTTCTGGGAGTTTATGATTTCGGGTCTTATGTAAATCTTTAATTCATTTTGAGTTTATTTTTACATAGAGTATGAGAACATCATCCAGTTTGATTGTTTCGCATGGAGCTGTCCAGTTTTCCCAACACCATTTGTGGAAGAGTCTGTCTTCCCTCATTGTATGTTCCTGCTTCCTTTGTCATAGATTGTTGACCTTACAAATATGGATTCATTTCTGGGTTCTCTATTCTGTTATGTTGATCTATGTGTCTTTATCAGTGCCAGTACCATACTGTTTTGATTATAGCAGTTTCATAGTGTAGTGTGAAATCAGGAAGCATGAAGTAGCTTTGTTCTCTCTCAAGATTATTTTGGTTATTCAGGGTCTTTTGTCTTTTCATATAAATTTTAGAATTATTTGTTCTCTTTCTGTGAAAAATACCATTAGTATTTTGAGGGGGAATGCTTTCTATCTGTAGATTTCCTTGGGTAGTATGGTCATTTTAACAACGCTTACTCTTTCAACAGTTTATCTTTTCATTTGTTAGTGTCGCCTTCAATTTCTTTCAAGGGTGTCTTATAGTTTTCTGACTACCGGTCTTTTTCCTCTGTAGTTAGATTTATCCCTGGGTGTTTTGGGTATTTTATTCTTTTTGATGCAATTATAAATGGACTGTTCTTTACACTTAAGGAACAGCAAGGGAGGGAGATGTTCTCCTACTTGTAATATGATTGTTGATTCACTGCTTTAGTGATAGTGTAAAACCCCACTCTATAAATTACATATCATCTTGTCTGGTGAGCCACACATTCAGCCGGGAGTGAATGCAGATTTCATTTTTCGGTTGCTCTTATTTTATATGAAATTACATCTAGAAATTAAACACGATAATAACTTTATTATATGCTTACTATGTACAAAATTTATCTTTTTCTAACCTTGGAAGAGGTACTTTTATCCTTGCTTTAGAGATAAGGAAATGTAGGATCTACGATGATGAGATGGCTTCTCTCAGAAGCCAAAGTCACATTTTTTTTTTATTAAACTACCCCTACAATTTGAGCTCAGTGAATTATGTTAGACACTTATAATCTCTAATTTCATTACAAGTTTACTTATGGAATGGAATACACAAATGTCTTATGACAGACTTTATACAGTAGTAACAAACACAAGAAGAGACCACACAGACAAGTAAATGGTGTTTGATGGCAGGTCAATACTTAAACCATACTACAACTTCAAGTTCCTAAAACAGTCTACAATACTACCATTTATCAGTTGTGTTTTTTTTTTTTTAACATACAATCACCATCATATTCCATACATATAGTTGTTTTTAGACTGAATTCTTACTATGAGTTGAAGACTATACTATGTACTCCAAACATATAATTGAATTTTATCTTAATAACATCATTTTAGAGATGAGAAAACAGGCCCAAGGAGGTTAAGCAGGCCTGTGTCCTTAAGTTTCACAATGAATGGTGAGTCTTAGCCCCTTGTTTGGGGCCCTAGAAACTTCTGTGTAAGGAACTGCTTAAGGTACGCAGTGCAGAGGTAAGAAAAAGCCGATCAGAATATGATAAACCTAGAGATTGGTAAGGAGTAATTATATTGGACTGGGGCAGGAAGTCAGGACAAAATACCAATTGTGCCTCTAGAAAGATGGTTCTGGAACCAACGGCATTGCATATTAATGATGAATCTGTCATTTCTGCCCCTGAAGGCTCCAGCAAAGGACCTAGATGCCCTAGGTGACATATCTTCATAGATCTATCCTTGCTGGGAGGTGAGAGGACAAAAACCCTTCCAGAGTCTGAAATGATTCTTAGTGTCCCTGGTCATCGTAAACTGCCAGCAAACTGAAATGAAAACAAGACCAAAAAATCAAATAGCACTGTGTGCAGCTCTAAGTACAATAAGCTATTGATAACAGAGATCCTGAGTCATCAAGAACACATTGAAGGAAACAGAGATGTGTGCAGTATGATAGAAAGCTTTTCATTTAAAATTGTTAAACTGAAAGACTAGGCACTTGATCGGGCAAGTTTTATGAGCCCTACTGGAGGATTCACTTTATGTGGAATTCTCATTTCCTGACAGCCCTGGAAAGATCAGGCCTGACTGTGATAATGCTCATCTCTGTGCATTATAATGAAGCTGCCATGGTAACTCTAGAAGTCACTTTTAAAATGTGCAATTTTAAAAGTTCATTTCTCAGAAAAAAAGATTAGCACAGCTGTAACACTCATAATAATCTAATGAGACTTGAAAGGAATATTCAGGCAAAAAAAAAAAAAAAAAGACAGACAGGCTGCTCAGATTTCACAATTGCACTGTCCTTCTGAGAATGACATGGTCACTCATGACTTCCCTAATCGATAAAACAAGGGGGGGCATTAGATCAGAAACTTAATTAAATTTTGGTGCGTAGAACCCAGCGGTAGAATTCATTCAGTTCCTACCTAGCTCAGTATGCTTGCTAATTCAGTCACAGAAGTGCTTGCATAAAAAATTTTATGTACTTGTCATTTTCATAATTTAAGGAGCTAGGTATAATCAATGTTCCCGGCATTAGTTATCTAGGATAGGTGGACTGTACCTTTTATGACTGGTCACAGAAATCAGGGAAGAAATAAATGTGACACAGTGGAACTGGGTCCATTTCCAAAATAAAATCCTCTATCCTTAGCTCCACTCACTCCCAGCTATTTGATAGGGAAAAGGCGTAAATCATAACACCCAAGGTCTCTACACCTTCTTATGGAAAGTATTTATCTCTTTTTCTAACAGAGTTTGTAACTTTTTTAAAAGTTCATTGTTTTTTGGAGACTGAATCAGTGCCAGTCTAGAGAGATGGCATGCTCAGGGTGCTCTTGTTGTTTCGGGGACCTCATAAGCACCAGATGCGTACATTCCTGGAGACACGATGTGAGTCATTTCTTCAAGTGGCATGTTTCATTAGAATGTCTTTTCCAGCATTTTCCTTGAAGGTTTACAATTTAGGATCAGGGCCCTGGCTGCAAATTTCAAATAAGTCAAATTTATTAAATCTTTACTAGCAGAAAGCTTTTATGGCCATCTGCTAATAGAAGAAGAACCTTAATTTATACATAGCATTTCACATTGTTCAGAAAACTGTCCTACAAATTTCAAGTAGTTATCAACCTCACATGCTTGTTTGCTTGCTTCATCACTTCGGTCGTGTCCGACTCTTTGTGAACCTGTGGGCCGCAGCCCTCCAGGCTCCTCTGTCCATGGAATTCTCCAGGCAAGAATACTGGAGTGGGTTGCCATTTCCTTCTCCAGGGGATCTTCCTGATCCAGGGATGCCTTTTAAAGAAACTAAGCTACTTTGTCCAGGAATCATAGAATTTCATTTCCCTACTTAGTGTGACTTTCCAAAACACCCAGCAGTGACTTGATCATCAATTTCACCAATTTAGTTAAAGAAAAGGATAACAAAACTCTTTGATTATTCCACCGGCCCTCCCCCCGCCCTCCCCCGACCCCACTCACACACACAAATTCCTGCTGCAGTCTGGTGAATTGATAATTTGACATCAAGTGGAGAAAACAGGAGAAACACACTGAGCCATCTGTTTAGGTTTCATGTCAAACCAGCCTTGCCATCAAAACATTATTTTGGCCCTTTCAATAATTTCTAAACATGCTGGTGGCAGTAGAATCAGATAGAGCTGTACAAGTTACCTGGAAACTGATTATATTACACACAATGGGAAAGAAGTAGAAAATAAAATTAGGCCAGTAAGCCTGCTTAGTAGACTTCCATAATATTTGATTGCCAAAGGACAAGAAGTGCTAGCTCAGCCTTGTCCCCTGAGAACAGTGGCAGGGCTCATTCTACCTCACACATGTTTAATTTGAATCTTTTATAATCTTTTATAAATTTCTTGGGGGCACTTCACAATTCTCACAACTTGAATATTTAGTTCATGGAAAGTTCTATTCAGCAGGTGGGAGCGAACACCGGTGAACTCAGAGTCCCTGCCAGTTCTGTGCCCCATTTTAGCCATAAGCTGATAATGGTTAGAGACACTCCACCCTCAGCTCTTATAATTAATAGTAGCTACCCTGTCCTGGATTGTATTTAAAGCATTGGGCCACAGAGTGGAGAAGGCAGAATCCCTTCTTTTAGGAAGTTTGCTCCAAAGTAAACAAACCACCACCACCCTGGGAAGAATGGACCCTCTTTCCACTCAGCCGTTCATATTTATCTGTCCCCAGGCACCTCGCTTCCCCTTTTCATCTGCAGGTTTTCCAAAGGTTTCAGTATTTCCCTTCAACCACACCACTGCCTTTTTGATTTTATCTGGAGACGTTACAATTTATTTTATTCACTATAAAAGACATATGAGATCACAAAGTTTTTCAACTTTTGTCCCCTCTATCTCAAAATTTCATGTCTAAGATTAACTGTACTCAGTTGCTTTCCTTTGATGCTGTCTTTATCCCCTGCAAGCCTACCACTCATTTTCTAAATATGCTCCCTCAAGCTTCTACTCTCATGTCTGTGTAATCCATGGGCACAGCCAGTTGTTTCATATCCCAACACCTCCCTTCCACTCAGCCTAGAACATTCTTACACATTTGCCCTGTAGGAACACTATTGTTCAACTCTTAAAACTTAAAGATGAAACCCAAATTTTATACCATGACTTATAAAGTCGTTCCGATCTCTTTGCATCATGAATGCCACACTCCAATCTCACTAGATTTTCTACAAATCCTTAAACCCCATCTCTATGTTTATGGCTTCATATCTTTCTTCTTAAGCTTTCTCCTCCTGGTTGAGTCCTCTTCCTCTTCAACTGGGCTCAAAGGTCTCCTCTTGAAATCCATCTCAGACCCTGGGGTGGGCATGATCGAGTCCGTAACTCTTTCTCCCGTCAGAACTCTGTAACAACCTCTTCATTAAAACATCACAGTGTAGTGCAGGTATGTGTATACGATCTATCGGTCTCTCTTTGAACTGTCCCATCCAGATTGTGGAAATTGATAAACATGGAACCTTCTTTATAGTGTGATAAGCCAGGAAATAGGTGCTCAGTAAGTATTGTTTCAGAGTTGGATAAATTCTTCTTCCTCATTAAGGATTTTGCTAATTTGTTTTCAACCACAACATACAAATACACAAACACTTACAAGTGTACAGTTGTGATGGTTAATTTTATACATCAACATAAAAGCCACAGTACCCAGTTAGATGTCTCTGTGAAGAGATACTTAACGATAAGATTATCATTTAAATGGGCAGACTTTGAATAAAGATTATCCTTCCTAATGTGGGTGAGCCTCATCCAATCAGTAAGTGAGGTGAAGTGAAGTCACTCAGCCGTGTGCAACTCTTTGCGACCCCATGAACTGTAGCCCTACCAGGCTCCGCCATCCATGGGATTTTCCAGGCAAGAATACTGGAGTGGGTTGCCATTTCCTTATCCAATCCAATCAGTAGAGAGTCTTAATAGGAAAGCGACTGATGTTGCCTGAAGAAGAGGAAATTCTGCTAGAAGACATCTTTGAACGCAAACTGTAGTCTTCCCTGGATCCCCAGCCTGCTGACCTACTCAAGAGTTTGGACTTGGCATCCTTCACAATCTCATGAGCCAATTCCTAAAACGATCTCTATTTGCACATTCTATTGGTTCTGTTTCTCTTGAGAATCCTATGAACACAATAGTCAACACATATTTTTATCAACTGAAATATTTCAATGGTTTTCTCTCCACACAAAAGTTTCTAAAACAAAATAACACAAAAACAGTTAGAAATAAACTTTATGAGTTTAGGTTTGGAAATATCTATTTGTGAGGTGTGTTTATGACCCAGTAACTCTGAAGTCACCCTGAGTGTGAGTTTGAGTTCTGGCTCCAGCAGTTGGGTGACCATGGTCAAGTTAGACTCTTGGTTTTCTTTGATTTCACTTTAGAATGAAGTCAAACTACCTACCCTATACGATTGCTGTTGTGAGGATTACGTTTTACAATGAAAACATGTCAAGTTCTTAAAACAGTGCCTGACATATAATCTGTGCTTGTGAGTGCGTGCTAAGTCACTTTAGTCGTGTCTGACTCTTTGCAACCCTATGGAGTAGGGCCTGCCAGGCTCCTCGTCCATGGAATTCTCCAGGTAAGAACACTGGAGTGGGTTGCCATGCCCTTCTCCAGGGGATCTTCTCTACACAGGGATTGAACCTGTATCGCTTATGTCTGCTCACTGGCAAGCAGGTTCTTTACCACTAGTGCCCCCTGAGAAGCCCAGTCTGTGTTCAGTGAATGTCAACTGTCATGTTTACAAATCCTGCTCTGCCTGCCTAAATGCTTCAATTTACTCACTTCCCCTTGTTAATTTACCAAAAAAAATAGGAGTTGTCCTTTTATGCAGCTACTGTAGTCTAAAAATTAATGCTCAATAGTATATTTGTTATTATGAAATTCAATTACTAAGTTTTTTTGGAGGCTTATCTATCTTGATGTAGTGATATTATATGTGCATTCCTAAGGTGATGTTGTTTGGTTGCTTATGGTTTAAACAAATCTGTCTACTTTGATTCTAGGATATAGGAAATGTGGAAAGTTCAAATATACAGGTAAAAATGAAAGACAGTTTCATTTAATAAAGCTATAATCAAGACAGAAAGCACTAATTAAATAATTACTTATGAGAATAAAAATACTGTTTTTGAGTTTGCTAACTATTCTTCCTTGCAGAGGGGTTGCTAGCATCCTGTTTTGAGCTATAACATATGCAAATACATACATAATTAGAGCCAACTCTGGGATTCCTTATTATGAAAGAAAACAGTAGTTCAAAAAGAAAGATCTCAAGGCCTTTTGTTTGGCTGGGTACCGGACGACATGATTTAGGGGGAATTAGTGGATTTATTTTGGAATATCTGTGTATGTTTTAAGCCTAATCTAAAACAAGACCTAAATCAACCTCTATTTCTTAGCACAGTCCTGCTTATTATTTAATAATTTGTTTCAGAATTGTGTTAATAAGATAGGAAAGTCAATCAGGAAGAAAGGAATGAACATGTGTATGTATGTTTCACACATCAATCCTGTAAGACTTTGCTTTTTCCTCATTATTTTCTGTTTTCCACTGATGGAATTGAATTCCTCTTGCCCTTTCTTGATAAAACGTTATGTCCCTAAGGCATTTACTAAATGTTGAAAAAAAACATTCTTTTTTTCCCCCATGTTGAGTATGTGAAAGATTGATGATGAAGACATTTTCTTTCTCTCATTCAGTTTTCTCTTTCGATCATTACTAATAATTTGGCAATCAAATGCACTTGAAAGATGTAGATGAAATAATCTTCATTCTTTTATCAGTGGCAAAAGAATTCCTGATTTACAAGTAGATCAAGAAACAGACACTTTTCACTGAATTATAATAATAACTATATAAAAGACCTATAAGCATAAAGGATAAACTGAGCATAATGCAATATAAATTAAAAGGACCTATATTCCTGAAGTTATTTAAGTCATTTCCCATCTTCCAATCAGGCTTCATTAAGTCAATACAGATTGATGAGTGTTGATCTCTTTCTTGTAAATTTCCAGGAAGAGAGATGCTTCATTTAAGGAGTCATTACCTATATATGCACGTACATGTGTGTGTGTGTATAATATGCTATTTTTTTTAAAAAATTCAAGTTAAGTTTTAACATGTGACTTTGCATTAGTATTTGCTTCTTTTTGACTTCTGATAGGATGACCTCACTATAGTCTTATGAAATCACAATTGTTATCCTATTTTGTAGAAAGAAAAGAATGAGGCACAGACATACCTTCATTCCACAGATCATTAACTTTTTTAAAAAGGGTTTTGCTTTTTTTAAAAAAAATTAATATTTTTTAAAAAGTCTAAACCATTTTCCACAAAACTATCATGAATGGAGGGAAATCCTCAGTTGGCATCATTTTTCTCTCTCACATCTTTTTCTGTCAAAATTTTCTTTCATGTCTAAGTAAAAACTGCTTAGAATTATACTCCATTGGTACATTATGGTAAACACAGATTAAAGTAGGCCCTTATTGCCAGTATTTCTGTATGTAAAAATCAGTTAAGCTACAAACCCAGAAAACCTTTGAAAGACATGCCCTCTAGATCCCCACTAGGTAGTTGTTTGATACCCATGGCCAGCTTAGTTTGGCTGCTTTCCGGAGCTGGGAAAAAGAAATGTTTCCAATGGTTCCATCAAGTTCTTACAAATGATCAGTGTTGTATGTTTAACTGGATACTTCATCCTTCATATCCCTGCTTTTTTATCCCACCCCGACTTTTCTGTCTTTTCTTCCAAACTAATATTAACAATGTGAGAGTAATGTTATCAAATCCATTTTCCTTTGACTGATGTGCCGAATGTTATTTCTATGTTTCCTAATGCCTAATTTCCAACCAAGCTGTTCCTCTCATCTTTTTCTTCAGTTTCTCCTTCAGTGCAAGAGTTTTTCTTAATGCATTCAACAGATGCCTCTTCCCAATGCCATCTTTTCAGAGCGCTGAAAAGTGCTCTATTGTGGAGCCTAGCGGATATGCTTGAATATACAAACATAGCACTGCTTCTTTTCTTTATTGACTTGCACAGAAATCTGTGCCTCTACTAAATAAAACACTTCACCATCCTAGTATCAGGCTGCCCATGTGCTGAGACATTTGTGTCTCCTTTAAATTCATCAAAACTTCCCAGGTTTGCCTCCAACAATATTTTAACAGATAACACACTGCCAAAACCCGATCAAACGCTTTCCAAATCTTCTCGACAGCATTATTGATGACAGATGGTTAGCCTCCACACTTCACCAAACCGTGGGCCAGTATTAGAAATAACATTGCCTCTATATGATTATGTAGGAGGACAGCATATGTAATTCCTGTTCAACTCTTGACCCTTGCAAGAACATAAACATTTAGAAGAGTTCCAAAGTACTATAATTGCACATGATTTTATGTGAACTGTTTACTTACTGGCCCCTTTAGCTGAAGGGGAATTATTTATTTGCTTTTCTTTTCATAGGAATCCTAAGTGTCATTCTACTATATTTATAAGGCCCATTCTCACAGCTTACTAAAGAAAGGCAGCTAATTTTTCATGAGTGAAAAAGTTCTGAAAATAAATGTACTCAGGGCTTAAAAAATGCTATTTCTCAGAAGTCTGTCGTTCTTTCCAGTTGGGAATTTCTAAACCAGAAATAAAATGATACACTGTGTTTTCTAATTACTATTTGGTTCTCTGCAAATGTTAATCCTTGATGGGTAAGTGTCAAAAAGGCCACTAATATTGCAAAAAATGTGTTACTAATGTAGCCGCTTAGGCAAAAATTTTTAAATTTGTAGGATAGTTATAATTTAAATAAGTCTCTTGGGCACCAAAATATGCTAGCATAATAAATGGCTTACCATGGATGCATGGCATGGTTGTCATGTTCCCAGCTTTTTAAATACTCTGAAGTATTACTATCCTAAATTATAAACTCCCTGAAAATGGGAATTATGTCTGTCCTGTTCACTTTTGTATACCCACTGACATGTATAGAATCTGTTCCATAATAGCTACTCAGTATATATATTAAGACTATCCAGATGAATAAACAGATGAGTAAATGGATGAATGCATTTATCTAGGTACAGCATATTATAACTTTTATCTTTTACTTTAAAAGAAGATCATGGTGAGAGTTAGTATACATTATGGGTAAAATCCTGGCTTTAGCTCTGATTATGCTTATGCACTTTATAAAAAATGGAAGGTTCTTAAAATCTAGTGCAATTTTCCCATCTTTAAACTGGGAGGAGTAGTAATTTATACAACATGTGAATACAGACAGTATTGTGATGGTGCTAAGCACATTGATTCTGGGTATGGATTTTCTGTGTTTGAATCTATGTTCTACATGTAAGAGCTTTGTGTCCTTGTTCAAGGTTTTTATGAGAATTTGGTAAGTTGATACTTATAAAGCTATAGCACCAAGGGCTTAGTAAACACTTAAAATAAATGTTAGCTATTTTCATTGTACGATACTATTTCTTCTTTCTTGAATCAAGAAGACAAGGTTTTCTGTTTGTTTCTCATTGTGATTAGTTTAAAAGAAAAAAAAATCAGCAATTATAATTTAGGAGCTATAAATATGATCTCATCAATCAAGTTGCAGATGTGAAATAAAAGGGCTGAAGGACTAGGAGTAGTGATGGAAAAATAACCTTTTGATGTAATAAGGTTTTACAGAAAAAGATTGACTTGTTTTCACTATCCATCTATTCATCAAATTCATTTATTCATTCAATCACTTAGTTATTCAACAGTATATATTGAGCCTTGTCTCTGTGAAAAGCACTACTCTAGGTATAGTAAATACAGTTAGCAAATAAACAGAAATAAACAGAACCTCCAACAGTCCTTAGGAACATATATGTGTTGCAGGATGTGTGTGTGTGTATGTGTGTGTGTGTGTAGAAAACAATAATAAGCTAGAGAAGTAAATTGATATTTTATCTAGTCCTAAAGTAAAGTTAAATTCATATGGATAATTTATGTCAAGGAGAAACTAGCTCAGAAAGAGAGAATTTGAAGTTCTGGCAGTATAATTTTTCCAGAGGAGACAGGAGAATCTTCATTTACATGGTGGATTTTAGAATAAAGATCTAACATAGGTGAGGGAGTGAATCATGCTGGTATCTTCAGAAAGGACAGCCAGACAGACTGAGAAGCAGTGGGAAAGACCCTGAAGAGGAACCCTAGCTAGTACATTCCAGAAATATCAAGGAGGCCAGTCTTTTTGCCATCAAGCTCTGTAAGAAGGAGCGTAGTAGCAGTTGAAGTTGAAGAGGTAGGTGGGAAGGGACTGGCCTGTATAGGGCCTTGTATATCAGTGGGATGATCTGAACTTTCATTTATGAATTTGAATGTTTTTAGGAGGAGGAAGAAATTATCTGATCATCATTTTAACAGGATCATCTTAATTACTGTCTTGAGAATATACGATAGGAAGTGTATGCTGTCACATCAGTCATGTCCGACTCTCTGAGACCTCATGAAATGTAGCCTGCCAGGCTCCTCTGTCTATGGGATTTCCCAGGCAAGAATAGTGGAGTGGTTTGCCATTTCCTTCTCCAGGGGATCTTCCTGACCCAGGAATCAAACATGGGTGTCCTGTGTCTTCTGCATTGGCAACCAATTCTTTACCACTGAGCCACCTGGGAAGCCCATATATGTAGTATTTAAGCATAAATGGTTTTTACTGTAGATATTGTTCTCCCACATGATTATTTTTTATTGAAAATATATGTTGGCAACTTTCATATATGTAGAATTCCTCCCTGGTGGCTCAGAGGTTAAAGCATCTGCCTCCAATTAGGGAGACCCGGGTTTGATCCCTGGGTCAGGAAGATCCCCTGGAGAAGGAAATGGCAACCCAGTCCAGAACTCTTGCCTGGAGAATTCCATGGATGGAGGAGCCTGGTAGGCTATAGTCCACAGGGTCGCAAAGAGCTGGACACAACTGAGCGACTTCATTTTCACTTCACTTTAATTATTGCATGATATTTTATGTGATATCCTCTTGATGAAACTTAGATAATTCTCAAGTTTATCACTATTATCAAAAATTATATAACCAACATCCTGGGGATACCTCTTTAGGCATATAGTTGAGTAGGACTCTCGAGTTATTATTTATTTTTTCCCAATTATTTTTATTAGTCGGAGGCTAATTACTTTACAATATTGTAGTGGTTTTTGCCATACATTGACATGAATCAGCCATGGATTTACATGTGTTCCCCATTCTGAACCCCCTTCCCACCTCCCTCCCCATCCCATCCCTCTGGGTCATCCCGGCGCACCAGTCCCAAGCACTTGTCTCATGGATACAACCTGGACTGGCGATCTGTTTCATACTTGATAATATACATGTTTTGATGCTGTTCTCTCAGATCATCCCACCCTCACCTTCTCCTATAGAGTCCAAAAGTCTGTTCCATACATCCGTGTCTCTTTTTCTGTCTTGCATATAGGGTTATCGTTACCATCTTTCTAAATTCCACATATATGCGTTAGTACACTGTATTGGTGTTTTTCTTTCTGGCTAACTTCACTCTGTATAATGGGCTCCAGTTTCATCCACCTCATTAGAGCTGATTCAAATGAATTATTTTTAATGACTGAGTAATATTCCATTGTGTATATGTACCACAATTTCTTATCCATTCATCTGCTGATGGGCATCTAGGTTGCTTCCTTGTCCTGGCTATTATAAACAGTGCTGTGATGAACATTGGGGTGCACGTGTCTCTTTCAGATCTTGTTTCCTTGGTGTGTATACCCAGGAGTGGGATTGATGGGTCATATGGCAGTTTTATTTCCAGTTTTTTTTTTAAGGAATCTCCACACTGTTCTCCATAGTGACTGTACTAGTTTGCATTCCCACCAACAGTGTAAGAGGGTTCCCTTTTCTCGACACCCTCTCCAGCATTTATTGCTTGTAGACTTGTGGATAGCAGCCATTCTGACTGGCATGTAATTGTACCTCATTGAGGTTTTGATTTGCATTTCTCTGATAATGAGTGATGTTGAGCATTTTTTCATGTGTTTGTTGGCTGTCTATATGTCTTCTCTGGAGAAATGTCTGTTTAAATCTTTGACCCATTTTTTGATTGGGTTATTTATTTTTCTGGAATTGAGCTGCAGGAGTTGCTTGTATATTTTTAAGATCACTCCTTTGTCTGTTTCTTTGTTTGCTATTATTTTCTCCCTTTCTGAAGGCTGTCTTTTCACTGTGCTTATAGTTTCCTTTGTTGTGCGAAAGCTTTTAAGTTTAATTAGCTCCCATTTGTTTATTTTTGCTTTTATTTCTAATATTCATTGCAGGATATAAAATTAACACACAGAAATCCCTTGCATTCCTAGACACTAACAATGAGAAAACAGAAAGAGAAATTAAGGAAACAATACCATTCACCATTGCAACAAAAAGAATAAAATACTTAGGAGTATATCTACCTAAAGAAACAAAAAACCTATACATAGAAAACTATAAAACATTGATGAAAGAAATCAAAGAGAACACAAATAGATGGAGAAATATATCATGTTCATGGATTGGAAGAATCAATATTGTGAAAATGAGTATACTACCCAAAGCAATCTATAGATTCAATGCAATCCCTATCAAGCTACCAACGGTATTCTTCACAGAACTAGAATAAATAATTTCACAATTTGTATGGAAATAAAAAAAACCTCAAATAGCCAAAGCAATCTTGGGAAAGAAGAGTGGAACTGGAGGAATCAACTTGCCTGACTTCAGGCTCTACTACAAAGCCATAGTCATTAAGACAGTATGGTACTGGCACAAAGACAGAAATATAGACCAATGGAACAAAATAGAAAGCCCAGAGATAAATCCACATACCTATGGACACCTTATCTTCGACAAAGGAGGCAAGAATACACAATGGAAAAAAGACAACCTCTTTAACAAGTGATGCTGGGAAAACTGGTCAACCACTTGTAAAAGAATGAAACTAGAACACTTTCTAATACCATACACAAAAATAAACTCAAAATGGATTAAAGATCTAAATGTAAGACCAGAAACTATAAAACTCCTAGAGGAGAACATAGGCAAAACACTCTCTGACATAAATCACAGCAAGATCCTCTATGACCCACCTCCCAGAATACTGAGTTAATATTTATAATCAAAGTTGTTGTATATGTGCAATGAAAGTTTAACTGACACTTCAAGTTGCCCTCTATTAAGATCTTCCAGTTCATACTTTCACTAAGAAAATAAAAGCAAAAATAAAATTTGTTTGTTTTTTAAAACAAAAACTAAGAAAAAAATTGCAAAAGATAATTTCCTAGTGTTTTTCACAACAATAAAACACTGGCAACATGTTATGGGTTGACTACATGAAAAATCATTGATGTTTTCAAGCATACTTCCAGATAGTGAGGATATCAGTTCAGTTCATTTCAGTCACTTAGTCGTATCCTACTCTTTGTGACCCCATGGACTGTATGTAGCATGCCAGGCTTCCCTGTCCATCACCAACTCCTGCAGCTTACTCAAACTCATGTCCATCAAGTCAGTGATGCCATCCAACCATCTCATCCTCTGTCATCCGCTTCTCCTCCTGCCCTCAATCTTTCCCAGCATCAGGGTCTTTTCCAATGAGTCAGTTCTTCACATCAGGTGACCAAAGTATTGGAGTTTCAGCATCATCATCAGTCCTTCCAATGAAAATTCAGGACTGATTTCCCTTAGGATTGACTGGTTGGGTCTCCTTGTTGTCCAAGGGACCCTCAAGAGTCTTCTCCAACACCACAGTTCAAAAACATCGATTCTTCAGTGCTCAGCTTTCCTTATAGTACAACTCTCACATCTATACATGACTACTGGAAAAATCATAGCTTTGACTAGATGGACTTTGTTGGCAAAGTAATGCCTCTGCTTTTTAATATGCTATCTAGGTTGATCATAACTTTTCTTCCAAGGAGCAAGCATCTTTTAATTTCATGGCTGCAGTCACCATCTGCAGTGATTTTGGAGGCCCCCCAAAATAAAGTCTGTCACTATTTCCATTGTTTCCCCATCTATTTGCCATGAAGAGATGAGATGAGATGCCATGACCTTAGGTTTCTGAATGTTGAGTTGTTAAATCAACTTTTTCACTCTTCTCTTTCACTTTCGTCAAGAGGCTCTTTAGTTCTTCTTCACTTTCTGCAACAAGGGTGCTGTCATCTTCATGTGCGAGGTTATTGATATTTCTCCTGGCAATTTTGATTCTAGCTTTTGCTTCATCCAGCCCAGCGTCTCTCATGATGTACTCTGCATATAAGTTAAATAAGCAGAGTGACAAAATACAGCCTTGACGTACTCCTTTTCCTATTTGGAACCAGTCTGCTGTTCTATGTCCAGTTCTAACTGTTGCTTCCTGACCTGCAAAGAGATTCCTCAAGAGGCAGGTCAGGTGGTCTGGTATTCACATCTCTTTAAGAATTTTCCATAGTTTGTTATGATCTGCACAGTCAAAAGCTTTGGTGTGCTCAATAAAGCAAAAGTGGATGTTTTTCTGGAACTCTCTTGCTTTTTTGATGATCCAGCAGATGATGGCAATTTAATCTCTGGTTCCTCTGCCTTTTCTGAATCCAGCTGGAACATCTGGAAGTTCACGGTTCATGTACTGTTGAAGCCTGACTGGGAGAATTTTGAGCATTACTTGGCTAGCGTGTGAGATGACTGCACTTGTATGGTAGCTGAGCATTCTTTGGCATTGCCTTTCTTTGGGATTGGAATGAAAACTGACCTTTTCCAGTCCTGTGGTCACAGCTGAGTTTTCCAATCTTGCTGGCATATTGAGTGCAGCACTTTCACAGCATCATCTTTTAGAATTTGAAATAGCTCAGCCTCCACTAGCTTTGTTCATAGTGATGTTTGCTAAGATCCACTTGACTTTGCATTCCAGGATGTCTGGCTCTAGGTGAGTAATCACACCATCGTGGTTATCTGGGTCATGAAAATCTTTTTTGCATAGTTCTTCTGTGTATTCTTGCCACCTCTTCTTAATCTCTTCTGCTTCTGTTAGGTCCATATCATTTCTGTCCTTTATTGTGCCCATCTTTGCATGAAATGTTCCCTTGGTATATCTAATTGTCTTGAAGTGATCTCTAGTCTTTCCCATTCTGTTGTTTTCCTCTATTTTTTGCATTGATCACTGAGGAAGTGAGGATATATCGTCAGGATGCTGACAAAGTTGTGTTGAAGACAACACTCTAGGAAGTATAAATTTTGTGGGCTCAGAGCTTTGCTTGGATTACCTGATATATTAAAGGGTATTTCATTTCTTTCATATTCTCTAATTGCCATATTTCTCTCAGAGAAATTGAAAATGTACACCAAAACAGTTGAAAAAAACCTTTTTGCATTAAAAAAAATAAAATGTAATAACTAATGACCAATCAGGAAAATAGATTTCAATGTATAACATAAAGATTAAAATTCTTTATAAAATTTTTTTAAATGAGAGAAAATACTAACAGTGAACAACTCAATGAAAATAATGCAAATAGCCTCAAAATACATAGATGCTTCCATTCTCTTTATGATAGATTTGCAAATGAAAACCACAGTGAGATAATATTTTTCACTTTTTAGACTGGCAAATACCAAAGACTTTGACCATTAACTTTTTGGCAAGGCTCTGGGGAAACAGGCACTTTCATTGATTGGTAGTGGAAATGCAAAATACCATTTTAAGGGAATTTGAAATATCGAGCAAAATATATGTCTTTATCCTTGTATCTTGTAATTTCTTCCAGGAATCTACCTGAAGATCCCCTTGCAAAAATACAAAATGATATACCTACAAGGATATTTACTCTGACAATATTTAAAATAGCGAAAGCCTGGAAACAACATATGTCCATTCACAGTGGACTGGTTTAGTAAACTACATGTCCACATAATACAGTATTAATCCTCTGTAAAATATGATGAGGAAATCTCTGTATACTGATATTAGGTGACTCCTGAGTATTTAGTTGAGTGGAAAAAAAATAATGCAGAAAATGCAGGTGTAAAGGTGAAGTAACCAGGTTGAAAGTAAGATTTTTTTGGATATATACTGCAAGTATGATTTAATACTTGGTAGGGTTAGTAGCAAAAATATCTCTATTATTTTTTATAATTTTCCAAAATATTTTACTTTTTAATTTTTGAGTCACCTTTCTCTGTTACAAACAGCATCCCCTGCTAAAAAATAAATCCCAAATGGGAAGGAGATAGCTTATCTTTCCCTTGATAAAGCATACTTTTGAGTCTTTCAGAACTGTCTTGAAATTTTCCTTGCAAAGAATTTGAACATTTCCTATTAAGCACTTCTAATAGTTATTAAGACTGCAAAACCACTCCAACTTAGTGGTGTAAACCGACCACTTTACTATGCTTATAGAATCTGTGGTTCAAGGATTGGGGAAAGAAAAGGATGATGACAGCTCACTCCCTCTTCTCCATGATGTCAGCTGAAAGGCTGGGGTATCTCAACTGCTGGGGACAGGAATTGTCAGGAGGGGAAGTCTTCACTCACAAACCTAGGAGTTGAGTCTGACTGTTGTCAGGAATCTCAGCTGGGGCTGTAATGTGGAAACCTGTATTGGCCTCTTTGTATCATCTGGGCAGACTCACGGCATGACAACCTTGGATATCTTATATGGTGCTGGCTCCGGGCTCCAAAGGCAAGTGTCTCAAGAGAACCAGATGGAAACTGTATCACCTTTGATCATCTATCTTTAGAAGTCACATTGTACCACTTCTACCACAGTCACAAGCCCATCAGGTTTCAGGGGGAGGGTCATGGTTCCCACCTCTTTTGATAAGAGGAACGTCTAAATCACAATATAGGAGTATGTGGGATGAACGATATTGCTGAAGTCATTTTTTGAGAATACAGTGAGCCAGAGGATTTTTCTTTAACTTATTTTTTTCTGTTGCCATAAAGGCAACAAAAGATTAGGCCTTTTCTTTCATTTTATATCCTAACAGGTTGTTTTCATTTAATGAATGTTACTGATTTCTATATATGACTTCGATATCCTGCAACTTTATTAAACTCTCTTCATTTCTTTTTTGTGTGTCTGATTCTTTTGGGTAATTGGTTATATAATCAGATAATCAGCATAAGGAGTTTTATCTCTTTCATTCAAATTTTTGAGGTCTTTTTTACTCTAAACTTTTACTCTTGCAAACTGTGTCGGCTATGAGCCTCAATATGATATCAAAATGTAATGGTGACCATGGATATCCTTGTCTTTTTCCTGATTGTAGAAGACATGCCTTTTTGTTTCCATTAACTAAAATGCTACAATTGAAAAGAATATTTTCTCTACTGTCATCTTCTTTTTAAAAGTTGTGCTATGGTATTTGATGCAGAAATAATCATTGCTATCAAATTTTTATTTTGAATCACAATCTTAACTATTATAAAGTGCCTGTCTTTTTCTCTCTTTCTTTTTCTTAATATTTTTTGGTCTTATTTCTACCTGATTTGATATTAAGATCACCAACTCTGGTTTTCTTTTATGGCTTATACTTTTCTTAAACACCCTATAGGTGCTGCTCTACTGTCTTCTGGCATTAAAAGATACTGTTTGAAAAGTCTGTCACTGTCTTAACCTGTTTGGGCTGCTATAACAAAACACCAGAGACTGCAGTAGCCTATAAATAACAAGAAATTTATTTCTCACAGTTCTGAAGAATGGAAAGCTAAGATTAGGGTGCCAGCATGGTTGGGTGAGGACCTTTTACTGACTGCAGACTTCCTTGTATTTTCACATGGAGAATTGACTAGGAATCGCTCCAGAGCTGCTTTTTTAAGTATGTTAGTTCCATCTGTGAGGACTCTGCCCTTATGACCTAATCACCTCTAGGGCCTATCTTCTAACACTATCATTCTGGGCATTAGGATTTAATATATACATTTTTAGGGAGACACAAATATTCAGCCCATAGCATACACCAGCCTTATTTTTTTCACTTTATAAGAGTGTTGATATGTTTGTCTATCCAGTGAAAATTTTCTTTATCTTTAAAGCCCAGTACATTTATTAGGATATGTCTTGGGGCCAATTTGTCTTGGTTCACAGACTCAATATACAGATTCACATCTTGAGTTCAAACAGTTTTTAAAATGTGCTTTACAGTATTAATTCTCTCCCATTGCTTTTCTTCTTCGGAAGCTTCAGCTATGCACTTACTAAATTTTCTTTATCTGTCCTATTCAGCATTTGAGATTTGTTTCCATCTCATTTGCTTGTTTTCCCTGCTTCTGTTTGTCAGACCCTCTACTGGCGTGTCCATGTCACCATTAGTTTTCTTCTCCTGAGTTCTGTCAGTTCCTTTTTCCCTTTCCTTATTTTCTAGTCATCACCTCTGTTAGTTCAGAACACCTGTATTTCAGTTTTGTAATCTTTCTTCAAAGTTGCAAATAATTCACTGTTATTTACAGACTAGTACTGAAATATTGGATTATAATCTTTATCTGCTATATGTATGTATGTGTGTGCTCAGGTGTGCTCAGTCACTTAGTTGTGTCTGACTCTTTGTGGCCCCATGGACTATAGCACACCAGGCTCCTCTGCCCGTGGAATCTTCTAGAATACGGAACTTGGGTGCCACTTCGTACCTCAGGGGATCTTCCCGACTCAGGGATCGGACCCGTGTCTCTGCGTCTCCTGCATTGGCAGGTGGTTTCTTTGCCATTAGGGCTGCCTGGGAAGCCCCTATCTGCTACACACTATAGAAGTATTTTAGTGAGTGTTCTTTTGTGCTGGAAGAGTTCTGTATAGTTTTTTTTTTTACATTTTTCTTACACTATTTTCCTTTTTGTCTTTTTCTGATTGTTATGTATAAGTTAGAGCAAAATGTCCCTGGAGGTGAGCGTGGAATAGAGTGGGGTAAGAACAGGAATAGCTTCCCTGACTCCCAACTCCTGCTAGAAAGGTATGGACACTGGGATAATAAGTAAATTGATCAGAAGGAACAGCTATCTCAGGGAGATTTTCCTGGAGTTTCAGTCATTAGGACTCAGTGCATTCACTGCCATGGGCCCAGGTTCAATCCCTGGTTGGGGAACTAATATATATATATATATAAAAAAAAGAGCAGATACATTAGCTAACCATTTCAGTTTATATATATATATATAAAATTCATGAGTGAGTTTATGTTGAAAAGAAGCCCTGGGCTCAGAAACCCTTCCTTAGACTGGCTGCTTCTGAGTTGGCACCCTTCCTGTGCTGCTGGAATCCAAGTCGGCCCTGGGGGGCTTTTTCCTCCAGCCCTTGTCTCCTCTGCCTATTTTGTTGGCTGCTGCTACCATGGGACACAGGTCTTGTCCTTTGTAATCCACTTGCTTTTAGAGAGTAGATTTTTACTGACGTTTTAAAAATATAATCTCCTCCACACTCACTTCTGGGAAATTTTCAGTCTTCCCCCTGCCCCCAGCCCTCACGTCCAGATGCCTCTCAATGCTCCTCATCGCGCTTGCCTACAGTTTGGGACCCTCACCTTGTGGAGAGTAGATTTATATTTTTCTGTTGGTTTCCGGGACAGGCCTCTGCAATATCAGCAGTCTCTAATTCTCCTAACCACTGCATCATGGCTTCCCTGGGGCCTTCCTGTCTAGCTCTGCTGGTCCCAGTTGCTTTTGGCAGCACGCACACATAATCCAAAGTTTATAGGCTTTCTTTGTCTCCTATTTTTAAGTGAAACTGGAGCTTGTGATTTTTTTTGTTGTTGTTCCTTTTCTTTTCATTATCTTGTTGCTGTATTTCCAAGACAAGCAGAAAGATTCAGAATTGGGCTGCCGCCATGCTCTTCGAGAATCATAATTAATATAATTATTTGTCTTATAGTGAAGATATGAAGGACATTTCCATTTAAGTCAGGTGAAGAATGGACTTCTCATGTGGAAATATGAGATTCCTTAAAACATGGTCCCTGGGCAAAATATATTCCCCACTGGTGACTTTTCAAGATGTGCTCTGGACATAATTGAGGGAGGGTAGCTTGATAAACTTATTAGGTAAGCAAATCTATGCAGAGAGTCTGTCACTCCTGGAGAAATAAAACTGGTAGAGGAAAAAGAATCAGATTTACATGTTACAAAAATGCTGTTCTTTATTTTAATCGACAGAATTGGATTAGACTCCAGCATCAGCATGCATTTCCCATTGTTTTCTTTTTATATTAACTGCAGGAGACTCATTAGAATTTCATGGATGTAATTGTTTCTGGGTTACATCCTCAATTAATGACTATAATTGAAAGATCGGATAGGACTGGGATAACGTGACTGTAATTTAAGTGTAAGACAGACGTCTGGGCCTCTATTTACAATGCATGTGTTATTTTTTTTTTCTTCCACTGTGGAGTAGTATTTACGAGAGGCAGAAATAAATGCATTTCAAACAGCAACGTCTCAATCAAAACAATGTGCATATTGTGTGCTGGGTGTTGTTTTTCCTGGGCTGTTTTGCGACTCTGCAGCCCTCAGCAGGATGCATGTGCATAAAACGAGCTTGTGCTCAGATCTTCTGGGAGGACTTGGGGGAGGAGAACAAGCTTCAACAGAGGGGTGGTGGAAGAGACGGCCATCTCTGTCATTCCTCCTGTTCGGTTAGTACACTGTTCAAAACCCAGCATTTCAGCCTGCACTTGCCAAAGATCCCTCAATCAATTTTAGATTATGTCATGGGGAAAGAAAAGAGGACCACTCCCAAGCTGTTCATTATGGCTCTTCTCTGCTTTCCTCTCCTTATACTTCCTCCTAGAAGTAGATATTAACTTTATTAGCTTTTTTGAGCCATGTATCTCTGATTATCTATACACAGGCTTTGAGGCAGTTGCAAGGGGTAGCTGAACAATTATCCACGGTGAGCCAGACTTGCTTCAGACTCTGGAAACATGGATCTACAGACCAAAGCTTTTGGGTTCAAGGATGACTACTATTTCTTCATCCAAGGTCAGATGTAGACTATATAGTTCATTATGTGTCTTTTACAGTAATTGTGACTTTTCTTTCTCTTGTGAATCTATTGATTTGGATGTAATGGTAAAGACAATAATAGGATTGAAGACGTGATAGATGAGCTGGACAGGTCAAGATGTGTGGCTGGACTAAACCATATGAAAAGAAAAAAGAAAGTGGGACAATACAACAGGTAGGAACAGAATGAGATCTAGGAGACAGAGGGATGGGAAGGGATTGGACACTGATTCAGAGATGATCTAACAATACAATAATTTGATGCCATTTATTACAGACCTCATGCTAGTATTGTAGCTTCGGAAGATATCTTAATATGTCACCTCTGCTTAAGAAACACAAAGGTGGGTGCTTGCTAGAATGCAATCATCAGACCCTACCGCAGTCCTATGGGAATGAGAATTTCTGGGTATGATTCCAGGATCCTTCACCTTTCAAAGATCCCAGGTGATTCTGATAAGATGTTGGAGTTTGAGAACAAATGGGGAGGAGGCAGTGGAAAGCAGAAGGGATAAAATGGTAGTGATGGGCTGCGAGAGTATTGACTGAGGTCAGACTCAACAGGCAAATATCCAGCCCTTGCAGATGAGGAGCTGGCAACTAGAGGACTCCAGGGTCTTTGTACGTTATTCGTCTATGCATCTGATAAGTGGCAGAGCCGTTAAGTTCTATTATACTTCTATTAAGTTGAACTTCATCTCAGTTCAAGGTTCTTTCTTTGTACCAAACTTAAGTCAATAGTGATAGGAAAGTGTTAGAATTTGGATGGCAGGTTACAGGAAGAAGGAAGCATGCCTTGGATCCAGGTCTCGATTTTATCTGTTGAGATAGGGACATTCTTTAGGAAAATAGTGTAGAGGTAAAACATATTCTAATTTCTTTACCCTTGTATCCTAAATTCTTTTTTTGCCTCTTTCATGAATATTTTTGGTCATGGTCGCATATTAGCTGTAAAGTTATACACTCAACTTATTCCTTCGTTAAACTGATGCTTTCTGAAATCTCACATGATTCTAACTCATAATATTGTGAAACCATCATTTTGAGGTATGAATTAAGGTGTTCTAGTACATATTAGTAAATACCCAACTAATAATTTATTTAAAAATCTATCTGTATACTAACTTCAAATCACTTTTACCAGTGGTACACGCACACAACTTTTTGTAAAATTTATTTTTAATTGGAGGACAACTGCTTAACAACGTGGTGCTAATTTCTGCCATACACGTTGCTTGTGCCACACTGAACTTTGGATGTAATGTTTTTGCCAGTTTTATCTTCTGCTCCAGTCAGATGCCTCTTCCCAATGCCTCCCCATCTAGTATGTCTGCACGATCTCAAATCACCATGTTTAGCAGATCGACGAGTTCAGCACTGCTCTCCCAGGGGCAGCCGGGGTCACCCTCTCTCTTCTATATCTTTTCTTGTCCCTCTCTCCATTGAAGCTTTCTCCACTGAGCTTCTTCCCTAGCTTTCATTTCTGGGTGAATTTTACCTGCGGAATTTGGAACTCTGCCTTTAGTGGTCCTAACAAGCTCTCCTCCCTCTTTCCCTACTGAATGTGACCATCTTTATAAATAGCCTTCAGTCATAATGCCCTTTATAGACATGGTATCAGTAAAATGTTTGACTGATAGATAAATTAATAAATGATTTCAGACCACTGCATAATATATTTCAGGTGGCTTTTAAGTGCCCAAATGATAGCATTAAAAACTAGCACATAAATATAACACCAGTATTGATTTCTCCTATGAAGAAAATAAAACACTTTAATTATTACACAGAGAAAGACAGATGAGAAGATTTTTATTCTCTGTGTAGGATGGATGGGAAGATCTCCTTGAGAGAAGACTTGAATAATGAGAAAAAGCCAAAAATGAGCTGATCTCATTTATTGGTAGGAGAATGTACAAGGGAGAGGTGTGCAAAGGCCCTGGGATGAGGCGGAATCTGAAGCTCTGGGGGGAACAGAGGAAAAGCTCCCACAGAGCAAAGTAACAGGAGAGGTTAGACAGCTAGGCAAAGGGAAGATTCTATTGACTCTTCTAGACCACAGCAAGAAGTATGATGGATACTCCAAGTGCAATGGAAGCCACTGGAGTGGGTTTCCAAGGGACAATTTTACTCTAACCTCCTCATCCAGGTTCTTGGGAGACTGAACCCAATGCAACTCCCCTTACTTTACTTGCCTGTCCTTGCGTGTCACATCCTCCTGCCAGGATTGCTACCCTTACCTAACTCCCCAGTTTTCCTAGACCATCTTCTTCCTTTTTGACTAGAGACCCCTACTACAAAGAAAACATGATTAATTTTGTTTCATTCCATATTTGATCAAACTTATTTGGCCACAAACTTTTTACAAGAAATGTCTATTACCTTCTTCAGGAAAGCATTCTAGACATTTAAGCTACCCTAGTCCTTCTTTTTATAGTTGTAAAATAGTCATTCTCTTGTGTTTGTATTAGAGTTTTGATTGTATTAGGGTTCTCCAGAGAAACAGTTCCAACAGGATGTGTGTGTGTGTGTGTGTGTGTGTGTGTGTGTGTGTGTGTGTGTGAAAGAGAGAGAGAGAGCTCTTTAGGAATTGGCTCAGGCTACTAGGAAGGCTCACAGGCCTAATATTTGCAGGGTAAGCTATTAGGCTGGAGACCCACATAGTAGCCAAGCTTGCAATTCAAGTCCAAAGGCCATCTTTGCAGAACTTGGACTTTGCAGAGCTTATTTGGAAGAGGTCAGTATTTTGTTCTATTCAGGTTTTCATCTGATTGAATGAAATCCACCCACATTAGGGAGAGCAGACTGTTTTACGCAAACTCCACTGGTTTAAATGTTGATCTCATTCAATGTACCCACACAGAAACAGCCAGAATGACATTTGGCTACTTATGGCCCAGTCAGATTGGTTAATATAAAATTAACCATCACACTTTTCTTGCAGGAAAAGACAAAGAAAAAGCCAATTTTTCCATCTTAAGAAGCAGTTCTGTATTTCATCACCAGTGGATTCATGTGTATGCATTTTTCTTGTTACTGGTAAATCAAAAACCATAGAACTAACAATCCCCTCCCAATAATAGTCATATTAATTAAAAGTTTTTATGAAATAAATGTTACAGTATAGTAATCAGACTGGAAGAGTAAAATAAAGGACAATAGAACATAGACTAGGTCAGGATAAGAAGAACAGAAAGGAAAAGATATGTTGGAATTTACTGACGAGATTCCTTAGTAAAAGAGGGTACAGACAGCTAGTTGGCCTAAGTTCTGTTGATGCAGGATGGGATGATGAAATTTTTTTCCTAGAGAAGCTTTAATTGACCAGCATTTCATGCAAATGAATAATGTAGGTACGCGTTAGTGTGCTGGAAGCTGCCAATTATTCAAATTACGCAAAGCCATAAAATATGTGAAAATCAAAACAACAGAAAGAACCATTAATTCCCATTCTGTTTCCTAGCATTCTAGGGTTTTACCCACATTTGTGATAGAAGGATACTTCAGCCTTGAAATTAAACAGAGAACACAGTGTGGTAATTTAGTCACACAGTCACTATTTAATTATTTTAAAGGTGATCTAGGCAAATGCATAGAATTGAAGTCTGCATGTTTTTAGTGTGCAGTCCAGTTCAATTCATGTCTTGCATGGTGGATTTGGAATTTCAGATCATTCTAGTTAATACAAAGTGTGTTAATTAAGATCAGCTTAATAATGGTGTTATTTTGAGAATTAAAAAAAAATATTTGATCCAAGCACATTTCCATTCTGAAAAGCCACAGTGCTTTGAAAATGAATATATTGGACATGAAATATGTCCTGAACAAATCACTCTTTCCAAATGAGATTTCCGTATTTTCCAAGTTTGAATCCATCTGCCAGTCCACAAAGGACCTTCCCTTTCCTCTCTCGCAGGTGTCCCCTGCCTCTCCATACACCTGTGACATCAGTAGCTTGAGACAGTGGTTGCCAACCAGAGTCCTGGGGTACCATGGGAGAGAGGAGGCCCAGAGAATGTCGGATTTTTGCTGAACTGGAGAAGAAATTCACAGCAGAAGGGACCTTTTGTTAGTTCCCATCGAGCTGAGTCCCAATTATAATGTGACCACAGGGACCACTTTCTGTGCGCCCCAACAGCATCTCTTTTAAAGATATCAGGAAAATGGCCTTAATGGTAAATTCCACAACAACAGCAACATTAGACTAAGAGGACCTGATAGCCTGGAAAATCCACTGCCGACAGCAAGTCACATGTTCTGGGGCAAGTTATCAATTTTGATGGGCCCATGTTCTTTCATCTGTAAAATGAATACAACTATTGTTTATTGAAGTTATTATTTGCTATGTACATTCATACTTAATTTCTCTTAAACTTCATGATAATATTATGAAGTAGGCATAATTATACACTTATTCCTTCCTTTGCAGAAGAGACAGCTGATGCTTAGAGATGTCAGGTACTGATCAGGGTTGTACAAACACGGAGAAAGGATTTGAAAGCAAGACCTCCATAGTGCTTGACCTTAAGTATTGCACTGATTTCCAGTATGCTATTTAGCACCTACCTCATAGGTTGTTTCAGGGATGAATTTATTTAATGCATGTAAAACACACAAGACAAATACCTGAAAACAAATGCTAGCTTTAGCATATGGGTACAGTAGCAGCGACAACAAAGTCTTCTTAAATAATCTTTTTATTCTTCCTCTTCTAACATCCTCCTCACCTTTCTTCAGTGCTATGAATTCAGAGTTAGCAGTATCTAATGGGTATCTGTCCATGTAATCAAAACCTTTCCATTATTTCCTGATTATTTTATGAAGAATATGTTTCTCTGCAATGCAGTTGTTTTATGTAGGAACAGTCAAAGAGTAACAGGCACTTGGTCAGAATATTAGCATGGATTCTTGGCTCTTCCACTGGACCTCAGAAGTTTAGTTCTCTAATTTCTGAAAAGAGAATAATGATACTGTTCTCTGCCTTTGTCAGCTCTAGAATAAAAATCAAATTAAAGCATGCATATGAAAGGCTTTATAAATGCCAATGTGCCATAGAAATGTAGAGGTGGTATTAGCAAGGGTTAGGACATCTTCTGCTTCCCTTTCATTCATCCATTTTTATGTGTCCATCAATATAAAAAGCGATAAGTTTTGACTTGCAAATTTTACCATTAGACTGAACTGTTGAATGATACAATGAAAGGCACATGCATTCACATTTTATTTTTATGTGAATAAATTATGGACAACTGTTTTTCCCTTTTACCTTTTTCCCCCTTGTGGTAAATGAGCTCCTTATTCGTATTTAGAGTCAATGAACCTGTAAGAAGTTGGTCAGTTTGTTTCAGATGGCATTAGAGGTTGGTTTTCCCCTGAAGACTTTGATACAGAGATTTGAATATAAGAAGGTTATTAGGAATTACTCGAATCCAACATCTGAGGGGAAATAGAAGGAAACAGGACTGGGGAAAGGAAAAAAAAAAAAAAAAAAAAGAGTCATTTTAATTGAATTCAGCTGCTCCAGTGAGTAACTCTACTATGGGATGATCCTTCAGAGTTGGCCTGAACTGAGGAGGAGGGACTGAGTCTTTGTATTTTCACAATAGCCAATCTTGGATTCAGTCTTCCCCATGGAAGAGGACATGTCTTTAGGTGAGTTGGCTTTCTTCGGACAAAAGCAGTTCCCAGAAGGGAGTGACAACCAGAAGCACTTGCAGCCACTGGGGAATGATGCCCTTCCATTCTGAAAGGGGCCCTGTGCAGCATATTACAGTCTCTACCACATAGGGCAACGCACCTGCGTTACCAGATCTGTTTATGAATTTCATAAACATTCTCCTGATGAATTATCAAGCAGACTCAAGTAAGTCATTATCTTATGAGTATTCCTATCTCAGTTTAGACAGAAAATAATTATTATGCTGAATCTTATATTAAGCTGAAATCGGACACCAGATTCTTTAGTCCTTGAAAAGAAAAGATTATGAGGAAACTCTGTTAAAGAGCTCACCTTGGCATTGGAAAAAGGGAGAACAGTATAATATTTTTGGAGTCATAAATGTTTTCTGGATGAATAAATTGTTGAGTGAAATGGAGAATTTATGTAGCTAATGGCTGTAGTACCAATCTTTACCCACAGTCACAGTTTATAGTCCCTGAGTAAGAATAATGGCTAATATGTTTTGAATATTGACTATACAGGACACTGTTGTAAGTTCATTATATAAGTTAACTATATTAATGTCACAATAACACTATGGGTTGGATATTATAAACCACATTTTAGAAATGAGAACACAGTCTCAGAGAGATTAACATGTATATATATCTAAAATCATATGATTAGTAAATAAGGAAAACCAGGACTCTCTTATATCTCATAAATGGAATGATAGTAAAGAAAATTCACATCTCACATTGTAATCCTTACTCATCTTCCTAACCTTTTCTTTTTCTCTTTGACATATACATTAGTTTCCTGCTGCTGCCGCTGTCGCTTCAGTTGTGTCCAACTCTATGTGACCCTATGGACAACAGCCTACCAGGCTCCTCTGTCCATGGGATTCTCTAGGCAAGATTACTGGAGTGGGCTGCCATTTCCTTCTCCAATTAGTTTCCTAGTGTTCCCCTAACAAAGTGTCACAAGTCGTGTGGCTAAAAACAACAGACATTTATTCTCTCACTCTTCTGGAGGCCAGAAGTCTGAAATCGGGTGCTAGCAAAGCTGGTCTCTTTCTAGGTAACTCTGAGGGAAAGTCTGCCTCATGCTCTTAACTTCTGGTGTTACCAACAATCCTTGGCATGAAGACATACCACTCCAGTCCCTCATCCATCATTACATGATGTTTTCCCTTTGTGTCTGTCTCTTTATCTCTTGTTATAAGAATACTTAGTTCAGTTCAGTTCAGCCACTCAGTCATGTCTGACTCTTTGCGGCTCCATGGACTAAAGCATGCCAGGCCTCCCTGTCCACCACCAACTCCCGGGAGCTTACTCAAACTCATGTCCATTGAGTTGGTGATGCCATCCAACTATTTCATCCTCTGTCATCCCCTTATCCTCCTGCCTTCAATCTTTCCCAGCGTCAGGGTCTTTTCAAGTGAGTCAGTTCTTCACATCAGGTAGCCAAAGTATTGGAGATTCAGTTTCAGCATCAATCCTTCCAATGAATATTCAGGACTGATTCCTTTATGATGGACTGGTTGGATCTCCTTGCAGTCCAAGGGACTCTCAAGAGCCTTCTCCAACACCACAGTTCAAAAGCATCTATTCTTCAGTGCTCAGCTTTCTTTATAGCTCAACTCTCATATCCATACATGAGTACTGGAAAAACCAGAGCTTTGACTAGACAGACTTTTGTTGACAAAGTAATGATGTCTCTGCTTTTTAATATGCTATCTAGGTTGATCATAGCTTTTCTTTCAAGGAGCAAGCGTCTTTTAATTTCAGGGCTGCAGTCACCATCTGCAGTGTTTTTGGAGCCCCCAAAATAAAGTTTCTCACTTGTCATACTGAATTAAAACCATTTTAATAAAGAATTGACTCATCTTAACTTAATTAATCAGAAAAGTTTTCACTCCCAAATAAGATCACATTCACAGGTTGGGGGTTAGGAATTCATTGGGGGATGCAATTCAACCCATAAAACCACATATTGTCAAGAACATTAGTTAATTCTCAGAAAACAGTTTAATTCAACCAATGAGCATTTCTTATGTGTCTCGAAAGTGTCTGGTATTATTCTAACCACTGGAGGTAAAGTGGTTAAGAAGCAAACTCTGCCATTCAGTCAAAATATTTATTAAGCATCTACTATTTATCAGGCACAGGTTCAAGAAGTGAGAATACAGTAATTAACAGAATAAAGTCTCCATTTTCAAGAAGTCTCTATTTTCAAAGCTTAGTTTCTTTGACATGAGATAGACAATAAACACATTAAAAATATGATACTTTATGACACCAAAATGTGCTATGAAAAAAATTAAAGTAGGAAAATATGAGAAAGAGTGACTGGGGAACAGTGGGCAACTGTATCCAAAGAGTCAAGGAAGATCTCCTTGGGAGGGTAACATTTGAGTTGAGAGCTGAGTGACTAGAAGAAAGTGGCCATGCCAAGGTCTTGGAGCAGAGAATCTAAGCAGAAGGGCAGCCAAGGACAAAGACCCTGGTTGGGAATAATGCAGAATGTTCAAGAAAGAAAATGAAAGCTATTTCCCTAAAGTGTATGAACTAAGGGAAAAATGAAAGAAACATTTTAGAAAAGTAAGTGGGTAAGGAGCTAGGCTTTTAACATTCTTTTCATAGGAAGTTACCTAGGGATTTTTTTTTAAGGAATAATAACTTAAATATAAGTTTTAGAAACATAGCTTTGGCTGCATTCTGTAGGGTAGATTACAGAGAGATAAGAACAGAATCAGGAAGGCTACTTTAGGTGGCTTCTAATAGATGAATCCAAACGAAGATGGTGGGGGTGGGCCTTGGAGTAGTGTTGTACTGGTGAAGTTGGTGAGAAAGAGTTGGAACAGAGATATATTTCATAGCTAGAAAGGATGGAAAGTTCTCAGGAATTAGATGCAGGATTTTAATAAAATCATAAATCAAGGATGACATTTCTTTATCAAAGAGCTTATGATCTAATGAGAAGCATCACAGAAAGGGACAATTTTAATTCATTGTGATAATTGTGAGCATAAGCCCAGATGGAATTCCCTAAACCATTTGGGAACACATAAAGGAAGGCTAGAATTCCCTCAAGAGCTGTGGACATATATCTTGCATAGCTGTTGTTTTGTCCTATTCGCATTACAAAGGCCGGCTTGCCTTGAGAAATAGGTTACAGATGGTTATCGTCACAGAGCGAACCCATATTGAAACACCAGATTTTGACAAAGAACTCCCATTTCATATCTTCTGAAATGTAAATGAGTGTGTTTTACCATCCTGGGGAGCCATGTGATGAGTGGAGGAAGGTCTAAAACCAGACCATGAGACTGACCCTAGATGTCTCTCTCTGATTCTAGAGGAACAAGACGAGGCAGTAGGTTGCTGGTCTTGAAAAGAACCCCATGTGAGAACTTAATGGGCAGGCACACAGTTTATTTAAGGCCAATCTCTGAAGATAGTGTGGTTCTTTACTCAGTAAAGTTCCTCAAAATGTATACTGGGCTCTCTCGAGTAGAATTTGCATAACTTCATAAGCTCCCAAATCCCATTTCCCTAGATAGTATCATCTGTATCAGTATCAGTATATAACAAATATATACTGATATACTGTACCAGTATATAACACAGCTATCAGTAGCATAGCCTTAATAATTACAATTGTTGTGTATTAATCATATTGAGGGAAATCTACTATTACCAAATGGATATGGAACTTCCTTATGATGCCTAAGCAGTTTGTAACTTTACACTGTACTGCCTCATGCTTAGCTCTCTTTATCTTTCCAATATTAGAAGTTTAGTCTGACCTTGCCCCAGGGTATTAGCTTATCTTGCTACTCTCCGAGGTTTCTGACCAGTCACTTATGAGTTGTTTCTTCTGAGGATCTCTTTACCACCATAGGCCATCCTGTTGATTTGCTGCTGAGGTCTTATTTATTTCAACTCATGTGCATGGTAAGCTATTCCCATGTACATTTTGTTAGTCTCTGATTTGGGGGGTGGTTTCTGTGATATATCTGTCTGAAAATACATTGTCTTTCAAACAAGCCATGACCTCCTAGACCCCTGCTTGAAACACAAATCATTACTACCATATGGGATAGTGCGTTAACCTCATTATTCATCTGCCTAGTCGTAGATTGGGAAGCAGGACATAAAATCAATGTTTTTATAATCAAGTGTGCTTTTCTATAAACATGAATTTCTAAATTAAACATTCAGTGTAAATGTTGACTAAAATAAACTGCAAAGGAAAGGTCTAAGGAAAAAAAACATAAAATGGAGCAAAATTTAAGCAATTACATTGGGTAAGCACAGATTAAGCATTTATTCCCCTCTCAACCATATATGTGTATGTACATATATATCTGCATATATATATATATGTAAGCATATAAAATCAGACTTCTGATATTCTCTCACAACTAATTTCCATAGCCTGACTTTTACTTTTTAACTTCATAAATCTTTCCATGTTGTGCCAGGAGCTAGTGGTATTTGAAAACTTAATGCCTACTTTTGGTAGGCTTTTATACAGATACTCAATCCTTAATTGAGTAAAAAGTAGTTAGCATTTTTACCATCTTAGTTCTTTCATTAAGCTTCTCAGCTGACTACCTAAGGCCATCCTATTTTCATTTGATAAGGGAAATAGAACCAAATCATTTTGTATCATTTTCTTTCAAGGCATACTGAGAGGAGGAAATTAATATGTATTGATTCTCCTTTCTTCGTACTGATTTAAGAAAACACTGTGAATTCCCATATTTGCCCATTTTGCTAATTTCTACTTTTACACTCTACTTCTGAAAAGTGGTCATCAACTTTGCCAAACCACGCTTCAACTGCTGCCGCTTAATTTTAAAGATGCTGAACTCTATTGCTGTGAAAGTTTTAACACATCCTAAGCAAATCATACTGCAACTATTTTAAGTGAAACCAGAGAATGGCTTACCCCAAAACAGCAACTAGTTTTCCCAGTGGAAATAATTAATCCTTTCTGAACAGTTCAGAATAAAAATCAAGACCATCAGTTTAGAGTATAAACAGAAATATACTCTAGGTTCTCTAGGTTGTCCTAAGCCTTGGTGAGTGCAAGGAAGAAAAAATAGGCAAAATTAAGTGAAAAGAAATTATAGGCAATATATATATTTTTAAGATGTGATATATAAAAACCTGAAAGCCCACACTGAGACCTTACAATTTCTGTAAGTGAAAGGATTGTCACAACAGGACATAGAGATATAGGATTTTTAAAAAATATCTGAATATTCAAGACTTACCTCAGTGAAACAGTTTCTGACTTGTAGAATCTTGGAGAGGAGGGTAGCCAATCAGCATAACCAAATTTTTCTTGAATATCAGATTCTAACACTAATACATAATCAAAATCAAAGGCAGGCATCAGCGGTCATGCCTCACAACTTTCCTGAAAAGCAAAAGATATGGACAGAAAGGATGACAACATGTTAACATGGACAGATCATCTAAAGAAATCATAACTACTTAAGTAACAACATTAAAAATACATTGTTGTGTTGTCACTGTGCATTCTCTTGTTATATTAGCTCCCAGGTAGTCTATTACTTCTAATCTTTTCCTGCACATCCTGGTGCTTGATATTTTTTGATAGTGTAGCATAGAAAAATCAAGAAAAAATGCTCATTGTGCATTGTCATCTTGTGAGTCTTTCCAGAACACTGAGAAATGTTTATTTCTACATTGGTATACCCACTGGCATACTGCTATGTATTAAAACTAATGAATAGCAGATAAAATAAAAACCAACATTCTAAGTTTAAATGTTGATATTAATGACAACTAATAAGGATCAACAATTGTGGTCTTTTATATAGATATAAGTCTTGGAAAATGTCTCCCTATATATCATTAGTGTCTAAGGGCATCATTTAGAAATTTTGGGAAAATATAGAAATTTTATCTTAATTAAAATATTCTTCTGAAGGAATTCACTTTCAGTAAGTCAATGGTCCTGCATGTTGGGCAACATTATCTTTTCAATAATAATTAGACAAAAATGCTATCATTGTGATTGTACCGTGGAAACATTTATCATAAGTTTCATGTAAAATCATTTTCTCCTGTTGAAGATTTTGGAATGACTCTGAGGTGAACCATTACAAATGATTATTGAGGGACATAAATAAAGTTGCGCTGCCTTCTGATGTTTTGGGGCATGGAATACCACTTGTTCTTTTGATGATTTTTGTGATTTGTATTTCTCTAAATGCCTAGGTACCTTAGTTTATTACTATGGCAGATGACAGTGTATGATAATACTCCTCCTCATGATGATACTCGGGTATAGAGAAGTGTTAGATAAAATGTAGAGTAATTGGGGAAAAGATTTGTCTTGTGCTAGCCACACGAATTTTAAGAATAGCTTTACTTTTTAACATTGAAAAAGAGAATTTTTAATAGCTAGTTTCTTTCTTATATTTGCCTGTATACATCAGCAAATGTGTGCATTCACTAAATTAAATGTAGGCTTTTATTGTGTAAATCAAGAAAACATGATTGAAGCAGTTCTCTTGGAGTAGAGAGGAAAATGAATGGAGAGGACCCGCACAGCTTTTGTTCCTTCAGACTCTGCTTTTGTTATTGTTTTTCGTCACTTAATGTTAGAGAAGCTATTTTGATGAGAGACTTTGGAAATTTATGTATAGAACATTTTGTTTTGGGATCCAGATGACAAAAGCTAGCAAAAATTTTGGAGACGGTGATTCTAACCACATATACTGAAAACTCTATAATAGTGTGGCTTCAGTAACATTGATAGACAGGCTTCTTTGTGCAAAAGTTCTTTTAAGGGGTGGCAGCAATGAATAGGCTCTTCAAGCGACTTGTTGGGTAGCATTCTTCAAAAGGAAGATCCGGAGCAGAAGCAGAATGTGATGGGTATCACGTATGTGCTGGAGCTGATAATCTGGGTTGCAAACACAGTGATAACTTTTGCTGGGGAAATGTCCTGGGAAACGTGGAAATCATAAAGAGCCTGGTGGTTCTGTGTGAATATCTGAGAGTATTTTATAGGCATATTGGTTTATTGAGTCTGTGTGTGAGGTTTATTTGTACTCAGCAGATAAAATGCTTTAAATATTTGGGGGTTGTATATTTTAGCCTATCTTAGTTGTAATCTCTAGATTAAGTCAGAATAAAGCCTTGATTCCAAAATATTGTGTCAGGATACATGATGTTAGCTGTTTCAATGATGTGTCATACAAAGGTTTGTTTCTCGCTCCGGTGTCTTCCAATTTGAGTTATACTGCACGGAGATCATGATTGCCCTGTTCACTGCAACAGAGAGAGGGAGGGATGGAGGAGGAATCTGACTCCTGGTATCAAAATCTGCATTAGTAAGTCTTCTTCAGAGAAACAGAATCAATGGGACATAGCTAGATTAATGGAGTGATCATCTATCTATCTATTCATCATCAAGAGATTTATTATTAACATAAGGTATAGAATCGGCTCTCACAATTATAGGGGTGAGCAGGCCCCAAGATTCATAGGATAAATTAGCAAGCTGGAGACCAGGAGAGCCAATAGTTTAGTTCTAGTCCAAAGACAGGAAAAAAAACAAAGTCCGAGTTTGAAGGCAGTTAGGCAGGAAGAATTCTCTCTCACTCAGGGGAGGACCAGCCTTTTTGTTCTATTCAAGCTTTCAACTGATTAAATAAGGCTCATCCACATCAAGGACAGCAATCTGCTTTACTCATCATCTACCAATTTAAATGCTAATTTCATTCAAAACATTCTCACAGAAATACGCAGAATAATAGTTGACCAAATGTCTGGGCACCTCATGGCCTAGTCAAGTTGTCACATAAAATTAACTATCACAAGTCTGTACCTTGCAACTGGGCACCCATACAAATCTCCTTAAGCCATACTTATCCTTCAAATAAAGACAATACCTAGGTCATCATTCTACATAAAATGATATAACTATCCTGTGTATAACAGAAAACTAACATCTTTCCCAGAAAAGGATGTAAAGTTCTTGAGTGATGTTTACTCTTCTCCATGTCCCACATTTAAATACTATGATGTAAAGTTAACAATACTTATATACTATACCATAAAATCAAGCTATTAACATCTTGTGTTACATTACAAGGAAGCAAGAGACAGGAGAAAAAGAAACATTTGCTTAAAATTATACACACAAAAACTATTTGCTATAGTCTTAACAATGTAAGGTGGAAATACTTAGTGACAATTACAGTCCTTCATGAGCCCTAAACATCTCCAGTATGACAACCGAAGTTTGAAAAGTAAAAAGCCCATATACATGTCAATTGTACCAAACCTTGAAAGTCAAACAGACATTTGTACTGTTGGAGCATGTGAGGCAGGTTTTACTTGAGTATCAATTCTACTTTTTTGCCTAAGTGGAAAAAAAAAAGATATTTTTATGCCTCAGTTCTGGATGACTCTCCTATTGATTTTTTGCTCCGCAAACTGATGATCTATCCACATTGGCTATTTCCTTAGAGAATCTCAGGCATTTTCACAGTAGAGTCTGCATTAGTCAAATATGAAGTGAGCTGGGTTATTCATTAAGCAGTGAAAGTCCACAGTAGACTGTACCATCTTGTAGTCATTTTTGAGATGTAGACAAGCCTCATCACCAAATATTCCTCTTCTAATACTTTTTTGGGGATTAAAAAAAAGATAACAAAATAAATACACCACATTTATTCCACTTATTGGACTTATTCCACAGTATGGTGCTGCTAAGTCATCTTTCCATCCAAAGCATCCATCATACAGAAATAAAATGATAAGAAACAGGGCTGCTCCTATCCTTAAAAACTCTTCCTTCCATGAGTCATGTTCTCTATCCAAGATTAAACTAAACACTAGGTATACCTGAAGATTCTTGTTTATCTTCTTCTCAAAACAACTACATAAAAATAAATATTATAATTATAGCAATAATAATAATAATTTTACTAAAAAGCCACAGTTGAGAGAAAATGGGTAAAAACCCAGAAGAAAGGAGAAAGGAAGGAGAACAATAAGAAAGCCTGTCGTCACAGGAACTTCTGCCAAAGAAACAAAAATTAAAGAGATAATTTTACTACCAAATACTCAAGTGATGTCCTAGGTCTTTTTAACTTTTATTAAAAAGTCTTTTATTCTCCAGCAGTTCGACTACAGCAGTTACATTCTAGTTAGGGTCTCTTTACACGATATTTAAAAACTTGATAGATTCATCCACTAATGAGACTATTACATTTATATTTGGAATCAAAGACACATGGCTTGACCCAATTAATATACAGAATAAGGTTCTCTTCATCACAACTTATTTCAGTAGATGTGTCCAGTGGGGGTGCTAAGCAAGTCACCTAGTTCTTATTTACATAATATTCTTCATTTAAGCAAACCCATGGTTATACAATTTATTACAGAATGCTTCAGCATGTAGAAAGGTGTAAAGAATATGTGTATGTATGTGTATTGTTATATGTGTTTGTGTGTATGGATTCTGATGCAAAACGATTTAAAACTAATTTGAGATAGGACACAATCAAATCTCCTATTCAGTTTTGTAGGTTTTCCTGCTCAGCCTCTATTTTTTTTTTTTTTTTTTTTTTGGACTCACAGCCTTACCTTTAGACCTTGTTCTGAGAGAATGTGGTCACTATCACTGCTTTGTGACAAGACAGATTTTCAGTCAACATGTTTTCAGTATGAACATTTCTTCTCATACTGTACTTATCTGCTTTGATGTCTCTGACTCTGTCCTTAGATAGGATTTCTTGTGTTATTTTCTTCTCCCAGATCAAAGAAATGTCACAAAGTCCAGGGATTTCATATCTTAGTGTACAAAAAATTCAAGGGTATAAAGTTTAGGAAGATTTAAAAGAAACATTTGAGTAATACAACTCTGATAGCCAGGTGTTCCTTGCAGCTTTATGTTATCACATGGGAATGACAGAACTGAGACCAGGTCCAGAAATCACAATACATTTTTTTTTCTGGGTACAAAATACAGTTTACAAAGAATATTCATATATATCAGCTAATAGTATATTTATAGCAACTCTAAAGAAAGATGGAGCAGATCTTATCCTAATTTTGCCAACCATAAAATAAGGAGCCGAGTAATTTTAAATAACTAATATTTTAGCAGTGGGCCAATGATTAGAAATTATTTAGTGTATGTCAAACAATGCTAGTCCAAGTTTATACAGCTGATAAGGGGTAGAACCAGGACTCTGGTTCTTGAGTTAGAATTGAATTCTTGAGTAAGAATTGAGATTCAAAAACTAGGTAAATCAAATATGTAGATGAGATCTAAAAGAGTAGAGTCAGACCACACACAAGCAATAGAGCTAGTGGTCAGAGTGGTAAAATAGTGCTAGTAATAAATAGTGCATAGTGATAAAATAGTGCAGAGTAAGAAGACTAGAGTGCTTCAAACAAGCAGAAGATGCCTGGGTCCTTATGGAAAAGTGCTGGAGAGGGGCTCTGGGTTGGGAGTGTGCTAAGGCAATTATCATGTTGATATAAAGGTACAGAGTCAGAAGAGACCATGCTGTCTGTGCAGAATATCTGGACCGTGAGAGGAAGAACTTGGTCATCAGATTCACTAGTCAAACTGATGTTGGATCCAGCCTGACTCTCAAACTCTTAAAGACCAAAATTTGTATAGCATTGGTACAGAGTGACAGGCACTGCTGAATCATAGACAAGATTTAATACCAATCTGGCAACAGGCATTGACAGAGTGCTGGAACACTGGTCACTTGGGTGTGGCCTTAGGGAGTCAGCTTTTATTACACAGGATGGTTTTAAGATAAAGTGAGGATGTTACACTAGGGAAGGAGGGCTCTAAAAAAATACTTTCAGCTGCAAAGCCCTTTCTTCCAAAGCTATCATCTGTGGCTACCCAGTCTGTAAGAGAGGTGCACATTGCTGAAGGTTGGGGGGGACCCAGATTCCCGTCTCCTCCAACTCACCCCACGGTTAGCCCCTGAGGCACACTTCCAAGTCCCTCATGATCTATAGAGCATTATTTAAAAATCACTAGATTAGATGATTTACCACAATACTTTCACTGCTAAAAATACTAGGTGGCTGGTTCTAGATGCAGCTTTTTACATTTTATAATAAAGGTAAAGGGAGTATGTCTTTGGTCTAGTTTACAATGTTTGCCTATGGTTGAGTTGCATTAACTCTTACAGGGAAGAAGATCCTCGCCCCCATCTGACTTTTACAGGACTCTTCAGTTTGGGGATGTGATAGAGAATGAGAATTAAAGAGGGAAAACGTACAAGTCAAGGTTATAACTCCCTTTTCCCAGGGCCAGGGGATTCATTGCTTTCCAGGGCGGGGCAGTCAATCCCTACAGATGGCCTGAGGGACTGAACATTAGCAATATAAGCAACAATCTGCTGTCACATCAGATAAACTTTTCTGAAAACGGAAACGCCGAGTAGAGTGGACAGTCCTGCTTCATTGTTACTCCTAGTTTGTCTATTTCCTGACTTTGGAATTTTGGGGCTTCCCCAGTGGCTTAGAGGGTAGACATCCACCTGCAATGCAGGAGACCTGGGTTCAACCCCTGAGTCAGGAAGATCCCCTGGAGAAGGAAACGGCAACCCTCTCCAGTCCTCTTGCCTGGAAAATCCCATGGACAGAGGAGCCTGGGAGGCTGCAGTCCATGGGGTCGCAGAGTCAGACACGCCTGAGTGACTTCATTTCACATCACTTGACTTAGCACTTAACATGGTATTTAGCATGCTACCTGGAGAGTCAAGAGACCTAGAATTGGCATCCCTGGTTTGCCAATTCTTAGTTTTCTGACCTTGGGCATATTAGGGTGTTCGGAGGAGTAAATGAGCTAAGTGGCAACACTAAACCATATAGCCAAAGAATATAATAGCATCTATAAATGATAAGGTACCACTAACCCACCAGCAATCATAGTACTACTACAATTTCTTTGCTGTGACTAGTCTTTTCAGCAGCAAAATTATAATAGCAACGTATCTGATAAACATGTTTCTGGGGGTGAAGCACCTTATAATTCTATCCAGGAAGCTTTGTGATCTTTCTAGAGGTGGAGTCAGATTTTGGTGGGGGATATAGCACCAGAGTCTCACTGCTTCTATTAGGCGCAGTCTCAAAGGGTTCTGCAGGGGTAATTCTGTCACCAGTTTTATGTAGGTGGAGTGAAGGGAAGAGAGGTAGGATTACCTGGTACAAGATCTAGGGCAGGTGTGGGACAGCACCCTAACATTCTTAGAGACAAAAGATACTCCTACCCGAGGTGACAATACTTATTATCAAGGAAGTGTAGAGATCCTTTCTTTGCTGCTGATATAATAAACAGGTGACATCAGGCCACAAGGGACATCCATTTTCAAAGTACATCAATGTTTCCTTGATTTTGCTGTTAGTCATTGGAGATATATACTTGACCTCTGCTCATTCGTGAAGGCTTATCATTTGTATGATTTCAGATTTCAATAATAAGATAATTTGATTGACAAGGGGAAAACTAGACCTCAAGAGAATCACATAATGGACCATCCATTATGTGGGATCTTCCAATATTTTCTAGCAAAATGTGATGGAATCTTTCTGAATAAGTTCAGACCGGGGAGAAACAATATTAAATAATTATAAATACTGCCATGGAGTTTGGGACACTAAGGTTGATTGGGCTATTTGTTTAGTGATGTTCCCCAGGGTTATTTTGTTGAGAGTTTGCCATTAAGTGGTCTAATTGTGTCAGTGGATGGGGGCCTTTTCAATTTGCATAATTTCCTCAGGGGACCAGAGTTGCTAATTTGGTGATTAATTATCCATATTACGCATTGTTTATTTGACCATGCCTAGATTAATTTCTTTTTCCCAGCAAATCACATTTAGATATAAATTTGCATATCTTGATTACATTTTAATGCCTTGGCTATCATTGTCTCTTCCCTGGCCACCTCATCAGATTACAGAAAAGTGCTCAAGCAGAGAATGATGGAATGTCTTAAATGACATTGCACATCAGTGGACAGAAAATGCACATGACTTATTTTTAATGAAGAATGTGTTCTTTCATAATCAAGTGAGTTATGACATTTAATGTACAATATATTTTGTGTTTTGACCATTTCCATTCCACCATTTTCAACCAATTAAAATAAAATAGCCTTAATTAACATTTTGAATATTGCTATATGTTTATCTCTTTATATGTCAAAATATTTTATTTCCATTTATTTGTAATCTTGTATTTTGCTGTCTGCATGCTGGGTTAGTATTCAAGGTCTCTAATTAGTTAATCTTCCATCCAATTGTTTCCAAGACTGAAAACCACCAGGATTCTGGTGGCACTGCACCATAGGTTTCTTGTAGTCAAGGACTGTGTCTCAATTGCTCTTTTATTTAATTTATTTAATAGAGTGTCTTCACTGTTTTCATTATTGCAAAAATATATAATAATTGATATTTATAGCTACACTTAATCTTGAGCACTGTTTGGGTTCGAACAGTGTTAATGGCTTTCCTTGCATCATCTCCTTTAGTTGTCAAACCATCTTTTGAGAAAAGCATTATTTTGTTTGTCTTACAGTGAGACAATGAGTTTCAGAGACATACAGAAAGGAATCTGTTCAAGGTAAGATAACTAGGAAATCACGTGGCTAAAATTAGAAACTGTCTTCCTTCCCCCCTCCTTCCCTCCTTCCTTTATTTCCATCATCTCTGCACAAAGTCATGACCATATGTAACAACCAATCTCTTACTATTGACAGCCTTTTATTTAATATTTGCCTACCATTTTTACTCCATATCTCTAAAAAAAAAAGTTGGTTTATTTCTCAAACACCTTTTAACCATTCTCAGGCTGCAATCTGTTTATTAGTCTTTCAAATATTCTCATCATTTATATTGACTTCTACTCACCCTACAGGTGCCCTATAGGCTCAGCTTCCTTATGTCAGCGCTGCCAGTTCTTACCTTCCAGTACTCAGAGCTGACCAGCAGAGCTGAGGGTGTCACAAACCTTTGTTATATCCTCTATGATTATCTTACTTTGTAACTTACCTAAGGTTCATAGCTACTTAGAAATTTTTGTATATTCCTTATTGCCAGAGTCACATGGCTGTTTTAATTACCTCACAACTTACTTATGCCATCTGTGTGGCATTTAATATATTCTGCTTTATGTTGTGTATATGTGTGTGTGTGTGTGTGTGTGTGTGTATGTTTAGTTCTTGACTATATCGCTTAGAGGTCAGTCCTAATTTTTAATCAATTCTGTAGCACCTATTATAGTGGCTCAGTGATAAAGAATCTGCCTGCAATGCAGGAAAGGCAGGAGATGTGGGTTTGATTCCTGGATTGGGAAAATTTCCTGGAGGAGGAAACAGCAACCCTCTCCAGTATTCTTGCCTGGAAAATGTCATGGACAGAGGACCCTGGAGGGCTACAATCCGTAGGGTCACAAAGAGTCAGGCATTACTGAGCACAAGCACACACATTATACCTATTAAATTTTTATTTATATATTAACAAATATTTATTGAATGAATTCTATGTTTTAGAAAGCTCTAAGCACAGGGAATTCTGCAGTATCCCAAATGAGAACATATTTTATCAAGAGACAGACAAAGAAATACATAAGCAGATAAATAATCAAAATAATAGTAGATAATAATTAAGGTATTTATCCCCTCAGGACTATGAAAATGGCAAAATTTTAAAAAAAAAGTCTTTCTTGTCTGCTTTTTGAAGTTGTTTTAGGGATGATATATTAAGCAACACCTATATGCCTCCCAAGTGGAAGGAATCAAAGGCACCTCAGGTCTACGCACAAATTAGACATGAATTAGCAGGGTGCATCAGTTACTCTCTCTCTTCATGTCCTCTCCTGTAAAATGAAGGAGCTGGCCTGGATAATCATAATTCCTTCTAGTTTAGTACAGTATGTTTCTAAGATCTGTGATGCTTCTTTTCATATCTAGAGGCCCCAGTTGATTAGTCAAAGTATGCAGATATCTTTGAAAAGATACTATAAATGTCTCCTGGGAAGAGTTTCATTTTAATAACTATTACGGCAACAGGAACACTGTGTCTTTTATTAAATTTGTCTGTTCCCTGGTGCTGATAGTATCTTCAGAATATAAAGTACACAATATAATATAATGAAGCACAGTTTAGAATTGCTTGCATGATAGTGCATGCCATAGTACTCAGTCATAAAATATGAACCTAAAGTACATCTTGTTCTGTAAATTCATAATTTTCAACTGTCTAAAAACTGGATGTAAAAAGGAAATAAGAGAAAAACATTTCACGGCATGCATGAACAGCTTTAAAAAAAGTTTATATTTGTTGTAGAAAAAAAAAGCACAAAGGTCATTCTTCTGGAATTTGATAACCTAGAAAATTTTTATATTTTTTGTTCTTTGTTTCTGCTAATAATTATCATTGTCATAGGTATTTATTCATTGATTTATTCTGTAATTCTCTTAGCAAGCATTGGTTTAGCAGTTAGCATGTACTCAGCTCCTCATTAAGATCAGCTAATGTACAGATTCATTGGACTTTAAAAGAAAAGGTGGCCCCAGAAACTTGGAAGCCATGAGGTTTTACATTAAGAGTAAGTAAATATTTAATCCAAATGATAAATATCAGTTGAAGTTGAATGCCTTTAATTTGAGTCTTGCTAACCTGTAGGATTAACTTAAAGTGATAGTGGTATTGCTCAGTTGACTTTGGGAGATCACTAGTTAACATGAGCATTTGGTAAATAAAAGTCCAGATTGGATGCAAAGCTTATGGTGGTAATGCAGTTTTGTTAATCAACTTTCTTGCCACTGGGAACAAATTATGGGTTTGCTTTCTTGTGGATCAAGATAAAAATGGCATTAATGATATGACTATTCATTATATATTATGCACTTGACATATGCCATGGTCTTTAATCTTTCATTGTATAGGTGTCATTTCACCATATTATTGGCAGAAAATGGAAAAAAATAGCAAAGTTATTGTCTTCGAAATGCTAATTCAGGAGGCTCATAGTTACAGTGGTGTGTAGTAAATACTGAGGAGTGTGTGGAAGCAGGTACTAATGGTAACCAGCCTACCCTTAGAAAGGTTAAGTGGGCAGTTTACACACTTCGTGCTTTGACTGTTTAAATCTTAAGGTAACTATGCCAATCTATATTATACAGATAAAGAAATTAAGGCCAGAAATGGTAAGTGACCAGACCAAGGTGATACAGGTAGAAACTGTGACAGCTGACATTTTAACCCTTAGTTTCAAAGCACTTGCTCTATTTGCTACAACAGAGGTTGTAGTTTCTGTCTCTTTCCCAAATACTTGCCTGCTTGCTGATGGTCATGGGGAAAATGATTAAGAGAGTGTGAGCAGATCAACAAAAAGCCAGAGAAACAATAACAACTATATACATGAATATACAATACACACAGTACACACAAATATTAACATATATACAAACTATTATATGCCCATATTCACATATACACATGCATATTCTACTTTTTTTTGAGTCAAACGACTCATCATTATGCAAAATCATCACAGTGTAAGAGGAAAAAACTGACTTGTGGAGCCAGATGACGGTATTTAAATTTTATTTTCAACACATGCAAAGTGAAACTGCCTTCTTTAAAGGCTCTTGTTCCGTATCTATAAAATGACATTAATAATAATAATGTTTATTAGTTTCATATGTTGTATATTGCACATTCAATAATGCACTTGTATGCCACTGTAAACATTCGATGTTCTACATATATCAGTAATTTATTTTAATGGTGGTGATTTGCATGAAATTGTCAGATGCCAATGTAAATCTACAAGCTTCTCTGCTCAGAATCCAGTCAAGGTGAATCTGAGGCAGCAGCTGACATGATGAAAAATTATATGAATAACTGCATTCCTCTTTTCATTGTATTTTTGATGATTCATTTTGATATAAACATGTGGAGTCATCTGGATAAATAACATTTTTTGCAGAAGAAAAACTCTATGTTGCTAGATTCAGTGGCCAGTTCCCAGGTGTCAGTTTACCCATCCGGAACTGTGACACAGTGATGACTCTTGCTCGTTTCTGCCTTTATGGTGGTGGTGGTGGTTTAGTCGCTAAGTTGGGTCCAACCCTTTGCAACTCCACGGACTGTAGCCCTCCAGGCTCCTCTGTCCATGGGATTTCCCAGGCAAGAATATTGGAGTGGGTTGCCAGTTCCTTCTCCAGGGGATCTTCCCAACCCAGGAATCAAACCCATGCCTCCAGTAGTGCAGGCAGATTCTTTACCACAGAGCCACCAGGGAAGCCCTTCTACCCTTATAGACACTATTCAAATCTCTTTTGGTGATTCTTCATCATTTCCTGTCCTCTTGAGGCTACAGTGTCTTTGTGATGAGGACATGGACTTCTTTCCTTCCCAATCTATTCACCACCTTAGTGATCTCATCCTCTCTTAATGTTATTTAGAATGTGAATATTTATTTCTCCAACACCAACATTTATTTCCCCAACACCAACATTTATCTCCCCAACACAAACTGAGCTCCAAACTCATAAATCCAACAGCCTATTGACATTTTCACTTGGATGTCAAAAACACTTCTCAAATTTAACATGATCCACACTGAACGAATATTACTGCTGTTCACTCTTAACTTGTCCTTCAACTTTCCTTCATTTAACTTAACAAAATGTTATTTCTTTAGCTGCTCAGATAATTTGTATGTAATCCTTGACCCATTTCTTACCCTCAAATGCCCCATGTGGTCTATCACCATATTTGTTTGACTCTACTATCATAGTTTGACCAGTTGTAGATTTCAATGTTGCCATTAAAACTATCCTCGTGTTGCATCTGAATTGGACAAGAACATACGTATTGTTCTTGCTTCTACCTTGCCCTATTTTGTGGTCTGTTTTAACACAGCTGCCAAAGTGAGCAGCTTTTAACATATAAATTTGGGCACATCACTTCTTTGCTAGAAACTTTACAATGATTTCCCATTTCACTTAAAAGTTCAAATCCACAGCAACCTAGGTGACCATCATTTGTAGACCTTCCGCCACTCCCTGACCTCTTCTTTTGTCTAAATTTGCTCCAGCCCCGCTAACCCCTGCTGCTCCTTGAAGCCTTGCTACTGCTAAGTCACTTTAGTCGTGTCCGACTCTGTGCGACCCCATTCCTGGGATTCTCCAGGCAAGAACACTGGAGTGGGTTTCCATTTCCTTCTCCAATGCATAAAAGTGAAAAGTGAAAGTGAAGTCACTCAGTCATGTCTGACTCTTTGCAACCCCATGGACTGCAGCCTACCAGGCTCCTCCCTCCATGGGATTTTCCAGGCAAGAGTACTGGAGTGTGGTGCCATTGCCTTCTCCGCCTTGAAGCCTTAGGCACCTTCTTTTGGTCCTTGACCATCACTATTCCCTCTGCCTAGCATAATTTTCTCCAGATATCTGAACAGAGCCCTTACCTCACTTTTGTCTTTACCATAATATACCTCCGTAAGACATTCTCTAGTCATTCTCCCTAAATTTATGTCTACATTTCAAACACCTTTTTCATGCTCTATGTTTTCTTGTTGACAGTTATCACCATCTAATATACTTTATATTTTATTTATTTATTGAGTTGATGAATTTTGCTACATATATGCACACATATCAATAACATATATGTGAGATATGTGTGCATATATATGTATATATATGATATTTTGTTATATGATAACAGATCATACAAACATGTCCTAGACTTTAATGATCTAGATACATATCTTAAACATCTATTCTATTTAACTGTATAGGCACAGTCTAAAGACAATTTGCATCAGAAAAAGGCCCGGTATTCATTCCTTAAATAAAGGAATATTGGAAATGTTAATGAGAAATTATTATTCCCTGAAGGGAAAATTAGATGGGTAGCTTTGCAGATATCATAGAAATATGCATGCCTAATTAGCTTGAACTTCTTTCCAAGACTACCCTACTCAACTGGTAGTGAAAACAAAACATCATCAAATGTTATTGTTGCCACAGTATGATCTAGAATTTTAACACAGATTATTTACTTATAGCTTCAAGTGTAGCTTGCTCAGTAGTCAATACATGCAGCAGTTTTGGCAAAAATATGGCACATTCTTTGTGTAATAATCAAAGTCTGCATTTTTGAGTTGAAGCTAATAAAATGGATCAAGTTACATTTTCACCCAGAAGTTAGTACCATCTTAAGCTGGTACTATCCTCATAAAAGGAAAACAGGAAATATTAAGTTAAGCTAGAAATATATTTAAGACAATTGAATAATGGGAAAGTCACCAGAGTAAGTGAGAAAGCACTTAAGAACTTTTAAAATATATATTGGAAGGTCTTATTATTTGTTATCTAATTCTATAGTATCATGCTGTATCTAAGTTGATTTGCTTTCTTTTATTATAAGTTTATAGAGCATAAAAACAATAAAAGCAGGACATTGGTTACTTAGTGTCCACACTCAGTCACCTAGCATATTAGAATAGCAAGTAGGGAGGAAATAAGCCAGAGCTAGAATAAAATTCCAGCAGCATGGTCTTCACAAAATTATGTGGTGGCCTGAGTATTTGCCCACGGGTCCCCACTGAGTTGTTATAAAAGTCATCCGGTAATTCTGGGATAACCAGATTTACGGTGCATTTCTGGACTAATGTATTTATTCAACAAATATTTTCTGAATCTCTAACATGTTCCTGACATTATTTCAGGGACTGGGGATGCTGGGGTGAACAAAAACTTTCCTTTCCTTATGAAACATATTATAGAGAAATGAGTAGTTAATAACACTGCATAGTATCAAGTACATACTATTTGAAGATAGTGCTTAGTCACTCAGTCATGTACAACTCTTTGGGACCCCATGGACTGTAGCCCTCCAGGCTCCTCTGTTCATGGACATTCTCTAGGCAAGAATACTGGAGTGGGTTGCCCTGCCCTCCTCCAGGGGATCTTCCCAACCCAGGGATCAAGGCCAGGTCTCCTGGATTGCAGGTGAGTTCTTTACTGTCTGAACCAGCAGGGAAGCCCATTTTAAGTTTAGGTAGAAAACAATAAAGCAGAGATAGAGCAAAATGGAGAGGTGATGTTTTTCCTCCATGTTTTTTTTTTTTTTTTTTTTTTATGACTTGGAAAGAAGGAAGTGTCTCTGAAGAGGAGACTAGGAAAATCATATGATGGTATTGTCCTTGGGACTCTCTGGGAAAGAATTATTCTCCAGGGTAGAGGAAACAACACAATTCCAGGAGCGGTGAAGGAGGGAGAGCATGTTTGGTGTTTGAAGAACACCAGGAAGCTGATGCAGTCAGTGTCAAAAGAGTTACATCATGCAGAGTTTTGTAGGCCATGGTCAAGTCTTTGGACTAAGTTCTGAATGATACAGAAAGCCATGGGGGCTATGGTGGACAACAGGTTGTCTTTATATGATTCATGTTTTAAAAGATCATTTTGGCTATTGTGTGGGCAAGCGTATGATAAATGACGCAAACCTGAATTGGGAAACCATAAGGAGGCTATTCTACTGGTGCAGAGGAGATAGGATGGTGACTTACATACGCATAGTGAAGAAGTGGGAGCAGTTTTAATACAACATAAAGATTGAGCTTATGCAATTCAATAACTGATTGAATATAGAGAGATAAAGTAGAGATCAAAATGCCACCTTGATTTGTGTCATTTGCTGAGGTAGAAAACACACGAGGGGGGTAAAATTTAGGGGACGCTGAAGCTCAGAGTTCATTTCCTGCACGTTAATCTTGATGTTTCCAGGGAATAATGTTGAATGGGAATTTGTACAGATGAGAGTGACATTCAGAGGAGGAGTGGACTGCAGATAAAAAAGAATTGAAGATATAAGTACATGGAGCAGAGAACTGCGAGATACACCTTCCAGACACCAGATCTATCCAGAAAGTATAGTGAAAGCGAGAGCAGATCTGTTGGGCATGGTGGATGTCAGGTTGGAAGAATTTAATCCCCTTGAAGGTTCATTGCATGAAGTCCTTATCAACACATACACTCAGACACAATGCAGCAAGCTGTTTTCAGATCTATCTCTTCACACTTCACAACACCTGTGGCCCTTCATTCAGGACCATGGATTTTTGCTAATAACACAACAGCCTTGGAGCAATCAGATCTTTACACAGGACTGTGCACGTGCGGGGTAAGAACTTTTCCCCCTCAGAACTAAGATTCAGTGTTTTGAATGTCTTCTGAGTATTTGAGATCTCTAAGTCAAATAAGAAGGCCTGGGACTTGCAACCTAGATGGCTTCTGGACAGTAGATGCAAGTCCAGCTGCAATGAGTGAAGGTACAGCATTTTGGGGGGCTTGCAGTTTATGTTGAAATCTTATCTGATGTCAACCCATTTCTTTTCTTAAGACAACAAAATAATTTTGCCCTGAAAATAGTTTCCTTTGATGTCTCACTGTGTTATTGAACCAAACTTGGATTCACTTGCTTGATGCACAGTAAAGCTAGTCTACTGACACCAGGCTGTGGTAAAGTACAGCACGTACTGCAGGGCCGAGGAGGGAGAGTGGGCAGCTCATGCTCAAGGGACAAACTCCCTGTTGGCTTTCAGGGAAGGGTTTTAAAGACAGTGTGAGGGAGAAGACTGCAAGGTATGCAATCAGCTCATGCACTGTTCTCTGGTTGATGGGGAGGCAACAGGGTGATGTTTCAGGAATCTCAATCATTAACCCTTTGGTTGCCACCAGTCTGGAGTCTATGTGCTATATGCAGTTAACTTCTTCTATCTGGTAGAGTGTTAGTATCTGCAAAATAACTCAAAAATATGGCTCAGGATATTATCTATGGCCCTTGAAGAGGAATCAGAGATCCCTGACTTTGTTTAACGGCTAAACTATTATTTCCACTTGTTTGACTGCGTTTTTTTTTTGTTTCTGCATATTCTCACTTCTTTGATTAAATTTCCTGTTTGAAACTCAGAGAAGACCTAGAAGGCTAAAGCTTTTCTATAAACAAAAGTGGGGGACAAGGTAGGGAGCAGGTGGTCTACCCCCTGGGAAGGTCCTGCAGGGTTCTGATCTATTTCAACTGATCCTTTTCTCTGATATGTAAAATGTTTTTACAGATTTACATCCACACAAATTCAATAGGTCTTCTTCTGCATTTATGTGATCAAAAGTTTCTCCAGTGTATGAATCACTGCCTCTCATTCTCCTCACCTCTGGTTACTTTGACCCAGTGACTACTGGGTGATGTCAGTGTCGATTGGACTTCACTGTTATGGTAAGATTATAAGAGTTTTGGTCATTATTGTAAGGGAATCTTGTTTATGATAAGAAATAGTTTAAAAATGTGAAGTCACAAATGGAGACATGATAAATGGAGATGTCAGAGGTTGGCTTGACATTATATATAAGTGTTAGCTATTTATTGTTATTTTCTCTACATTAAAAGCTTATGTTTAGCATACAGTTTATTCATTCAACAACTAATAAGCAGGCTTTAATTGGACTCTGGCTATACAGTGGAGAAGAAACAGACGCTAGGTTACTAGTAAGCTTCCAGGTAGACAATAAACCAAGTAAGCACCCCATCTGCCAATGCAGCAAATTACAACTTATGAGCAAAACAAACAGGGTGAAAAGAAAAGGGACTTTTCTTAGACCAGTGACAGCATTTCAGAGGAAGTGACAATTACATTAAAACTTGAAGGATTAAGAAAAGGGTCAACTGTGTAAATATGGGGGAAGATGGGAACGGTGTGTCAAATTATTGAGATAGGTGTGTTAGGGAAAGAGTAAGACATTTGTGTTAAAGGGATGATACAAGTAAGGGAAGGAACAAATATTAATAGAGGAAGTGAGGTTAGAAGGCAAGCAAGTTTCTTTAAACCTTGGTTAAGCTTGCTAGTGTTTCATTTCGGAAACAGAGCAAATAGCAGCAAACGCTGGCCTGCATGTATCAATGCTTGCCTCTTCAGATCAGAGTCCTTCTACCCTTTAAAACTCCACAGCCATTGATACATCAGGTAATAGCATATCCCCTCTAATGATTCACTTTATCCTGAAGATTATTAATTTACTCCTGATCTCTATCATATTACATTAAAAATATTGAACCATAATAAGTACTTGATGTAGGTGCTAGAATCAAAGAAACCTGGCAAGTAAGTATTGTTAGGTAGTTAGCTGTGTATGTGCGTGCCTGCATAGTCACTTCAGTTGAGTCTGAGTCTTTGTGATTCCACGAACTGTAGCCCACCAGGGTCCTCTGTCCATGGGATTTTGCAGGCAAGAATATTGGAGTGGGTTGCCGTTTCCTCCTCCAGGGGATCTTCCCAACCCAGGGATCTAACCTGCATCTTCTGAGGTTCCTGCTTTGGCAGGCAAATTCTTTACCACCTGTTACTGTGTGATCTTTGGCAATTAATCTATTTGAGTCTTGATTTTCCTTAGCAATAAATTTGGGATAAAACTATTTACTTAATCAGGTTGTTGTAAGAATTAATTGAGATGATACATGTAATGTGCAAGGTCTCAATAATTAGAAAACTATTATTATTATCACAACTCTTATTCTTATGGCTGTTGGAGAATATCACCTTCTTTCTTGCTTTAAAATAAAATCTTAAATATTTACCTTAAATAATGTTAAGTTCTGAGCAAAGTTTATTTTATATACTATGTTAAGGGAATAACAGAATATAAATCAAGTACCCTTGCCAGAAGGATGGCCCAAGTATATAAAGAGTTATGAAGGTAGCTGTGAGTTCCTCCTGGATGGGAAATTCAAAGATTTACAGGTACCCAGCTTACTACACATCTATGTACATGATTTTTTCTTCTTTACACTTTTGTACTGTATATTGGAGGAAATAAAATAGCAGAAAAATTACAAGGTACTATGCAGCATTTCTTTCAATTAAGTTTTATAAGCAGATTGCAAAATTCATCCTAGAGAAGAAGAGAAGAAGCAGAAACCTTGTCTCTAAAGGTTTGTCCTTACACTGGAGGGAGCTTGGGAGATGAAGCTGACAATAGAAAGGTACGGTGGACTTCCTTGGGATGTGAATGAGAGAATGACTATATAATGTTATTTTGAAGAATTCTGTTTTAGCTCATGGTAATTTTTAAATTTTATTCATTTTTTATTTGAAGGATAATTGTTTTACAGAATTTTGTTGGTTTCCTCCAAACATCAACATGAATCAGCAATAGGTATGCTAGTGGTATTTTTAATTGGTGGATAACTCAAATTAAAAATTTTTGCTGTTGTTCAGTCACTAAGACGTGTCCAACTCTTTGCGACCCCATTGACTGCAGCACTCAATACGTCAGCAAATTTGGAAAACTCAGTAGTGGCCACAGGAAATGATGTTAGATAAAAAAATCTGAGAGATTTTCCTATTTGAGATCAAAATGGGTCGTAAAGCAGTGGGGGCAGCTTGTAACATCAACACTACATTAAAAAAAAAAAAACAGATATTCAGTGGTAAAGAATTTGAGCAAACTCTGGGAGACAGTGAAGAACCGGGAAGTCTGGCATACTGCAGTCCATGGGGTTGCAGAGTTGGATACAACTTAATGACCGAACAACAATCACGGCATTTAGGTGTAAAGAGCTAATCCGACAGCTCAGTTTGGGAAAAACTAATTAGTGAGTTGAGTATGTCAAAATATCTTAAGAACTGTCTAGACAGGACCCAGTCATTCTAACTGGAGGGGGCAGACAGGTCACTTTATATGTGAGAAATCATACAAGGAAAGTGATTCTGAGGAAGCTACATACACAAAAGGTTCAGTTTGAGAGTCAATTTCTGAAGGCAAAGGTGTCCAAAAATGTAAGCAGAAAGGATACTATAGGAGTTCCGATCTAAAACATTTCTAAATTCTATTTCAATATTGCAAAATTTAGGGAAATTTATTATGGACTCACTACTTGCTAAGCCAGGGCTTCCCAGGTGGCACAGTGGTAAAGAATCCACCTGCTAATGCAAGAGATGCAAGACCATTTCCATCTTTGTGCTTTCAAAGGTCCTAATATCACCCTGGCAAACAGTGTGGATCCATCAGTCTGGTGGAAGGCATCAGACACAAAGAGGAGTCCAGGAATACTCAGACGTGCAGAACTAGAAAAGTGAGGCACAGAAGCAGGCAGAGATCATGGCAAATGCATGGTAAATTGCATCAACCAGAATGCAATACTATGACTAGAATAGTATACCATCGACCAACCTTGGGTTGGGAAGACCCCCTGGAGCAGGAAATGGCAACCTGCTCCAGTATTTTCTTGCCTGGAAAATTCTGTGAGGAGAGGAGCAAGGCAAGCTACAGTTCATGGGGTTGCAGACACTCCGACATGACTGAGCAATTGAGATGGAGCAACTGAGCACATGCGCGTACACACACACACACACACACACACACACACACACACACACACAACTGCTAAGCCAGAAGTATACACAGATGAAAAAACCTGTACCTGTCCAGGAGAGATGACACATAAATGAGCGCACTACAGTGAGAAGTAGGGTGTGTACCTTTGCATCCTCAGATGACATTCTAGAAAATATCAATGGCTTAGCATTCTAAATTTTCACACATACCTGGATATAATTCTTTGTCACACTACATACATAGGTATGTACATGTGTTTACATTTATATGCAGTATATTATGGGATTATGATGCTTAGTGATAATCAAGAAAGCCCCTCTAGAAATAGGACATCTGTGACTCTACAACCTGATTCTAACAGCTATTGGGAAAATTAAACTTGCTAACCTTTCATTTCCTCACCTGTGAAACAACAGTATTTGTATCTACTCCATAGTCTTATGAAGATTACATTGGTTAAGTACTGCCTCAGTGCCTCATATGGGATATTCAAGAAATATTAGCTATTCCTTCCATATAGCTTTTTTGTCATTGTTACTCTTAGTAACATTTTCTCAGTGGCTATTAGTCTATCTTAGAAAACACATATTGAGAAAAGATCTTTCCCAAACTTTCACTGTATCAAGAACAGAAACATTTCTGTGACGTTTACTAATAGCCCTGTAGTGATCTAACAGAGAAGGCAATGGCACCCCACTCCAGTACTCTTGCCTGGAAAATCTTGTGGAGGGAGGAGCCTGGTAGGCTGCAGTCCACGGGATCGCTAAAAGTTGGACATGACTGAGAGACTTCACTTTCACTTTTCACTTTTATGCATTGGAGAAGGAAATGGCAACCCACTCCAGTGTTCTTGCCTGGAGAATCCCAGGGATGGAGGAGCCTGGTGGGCTGCCGTCTATGGGGTCGCCCAGAGTCAGACACGACTGAAGGGACTTAGCAGCAGCAGCAGTGATCTAAATGCTATACAAGTATTAATTCATTTAATCAGCATAATAATGAGATATCAATGATGATTATTTTATTGTCGTACATTGTACATAGAGGGAAGCTTCTCTCCTAACCACTGAATCGGAGGAAAGGCTACTTCCAGAAAATTAGTGCTGACAGGACCCCCTTAAATACACATTCTCTCTCTTTCTCTTATTGGAAAATAGTTTCAGGTTATTCTACCACTCTCCAACTTTCCTTCTAATAATATACCATGGACATCTTTCTACACTATTACCCATAGATCCATCTCACCATTTTTTAAGTTTATAGAGTTTCAGTTTTGCAAGATGAAGAGTCCTTGGCATGAATGGTGGTAGTTGTTGCACAACAACATGCATGCTCTTAATTCCACTGAACTGTACATTTTCAAATGGTTAAGTAATAAAGTTGGTGTTTTGTGTATTTTATCTCAATAAAACACTGGAGAAAAATAAAATGAATGCCAAGTCTATTCTAGATTTTGCTCCAATTATCCCTTATTGAAGGATATACAGATTACTTGCAAACATTTACTTTTAAAAGCAATGCTGTAATAAATAGCATAATAAATTTCTTCAAACATTGATTTTCTGTAGAGTTTGATAAACAATGATAGCTATCATTTACTGAGAGTTTACTGTGTGCCAAACACTACACCAAGCCTTTATACAAATAATCTCCTTTGAATCTCACAACAACCCTATAGAGCTGACACTCCTTGCTTACTCTCCCCAGGTGATGCTGCATATTCCTTGCACAGGGGTACCTTGGATGAGGTTGCATTGAATATGCTATTTCTTCCAAAAAGACTTACATATTTGCTTTCCACCATTAATTTCTGAGAATGTCTATTTCCTCACATCCTAGGTAATCTTGGGTATCACAATTCCTTTTAAAAATTTGTTAGGTTTTTATTATCATAGTACAAAATGTTGCCAGACACTGCTATATTTTTCTCCTGGGAAACTTCATCATTGTTATTTTAACCATTCTATGATAGTTGCTACTTTTATTTCACTTTTTGTCCTAAAAGTAAAAGTAGATGTTTTAAAATCTTGGAAATTGATGTTGTGATGGCACTGATTTGCTGCCTGGGCAACTTGACTTGACGTACAAACATATCATAGTTCTGCTGACATACTTGGTAAAGATTTGGCTACACAAAGTCACAGACTTATTTTGGATGACATTTTATAATTTTTGAAAGCAGACAGAGATACTAAAATGCCTTACTGTATTTTTAAAGGACATTTAATCCACCACAAAGCCATTTCCCTTGGTATGAACAAAATCAATTTTATTAGAATATTTGCCAACCATAAGCTATATTTATAGACAATGTATGTGCTTTATATTAAGCTACTTCAAAGCCTGTATTAATAGAATCATCAGGGCCCTCCAGTCCAGGCATACTTATAAATTGCTGGTGTGTACTTTTATCTTTTAAGATCTTCTGATGTGGAGAGTGGATAAAAATTTGGAACCATTTTGAAAGACTCATGTAAAATTTCATCCATGCCAATGTAGATCTTAATTTTTGCTTCTTTTACTCAAATGTGTTTTCTACTAGATTAGTACAACTTTATCTCTCATTTTAATCCAGCCCATGCCCTTACAATCCTGTTTACCATCTTTTCATGTGCAGTAAACATGTTGCTTCAAATAATTAGGTCTCACTCTCAGTCCAACAAAATGACCAAGAAAAGTCTCTTGTAGCACATGTACTCGGTTCACCATTTCTTTAAAATAGATATCATCATGGAAACCAAAATTTTAAAATTCAACAGTAAAAGAAGATTGTATGAAATGTCTCAGCGTCTAAGACTTTTATTCTGCATCTTCTTTAGACTTCTCTTAATACACTTGAGTTCCTCTTGAGCCTCAGGCATGAGGGCAGTTGCTTCTTTTCATTTAATACTCAGTTAAGGTGAGTATTAGGGTTAGGTATGTCTAGTAATCATAAATAATTTTTGCTAATAAGTGAAAGTTTTACGCCAACTCTTGCTTTTTAAAATGTAAGATCAAGCAAATGAAACAGCAGGACAAATGAAGAGTGTCAGATCAATTCTTGTTGGGAATAATATCATTCCTGGCCCCACACAACAATGTGGTTCAGATTGCATCTTGATTCAAACACAGAGATAATAAGTGATCAGTTAGACCCCAATGACTGCAAGCAACAGAAACGAGTTCTAGCTAACTCATACAGAAGAAAATGGAGATCAATTAGCTGGATGATGATAAGAGCAATGGGAAGGTAGTCAGAACAGTGATGAGAAAACGAATGAATCAAGCTCCTAGAAAGATAAAGCTTGGAAGATCTGTGAGTTTAGAGGTGGCACCAGTGGTAAAAAGAAAAAAAAAAAAAAAACCTGCTTCCCAATATAGGAGAAATCAGAGACATGGGTTCAATCCTTAGGTTGGGAAGATCCCCTGGAGTAGGAAATGGCAACTCACTCTAGTATCCTTGCCTGGAGAATTCCAGGGACAGAGGAGCCTGGTGGGCTACAGTCAATAGGGTCACAAAGAGTAGGGCATGACTGAAGTGACTTAGAGGCATGAATGCAACTTCAAATGAACATGTTTTACCTGATATTTTTTCTGTACCAAATTCAAGTTTTTCAAGATTTAAAAGATCTTAAAAGAGAGTATCTGATTAAACTTGCTTGAGTTAGGGGGTGGGCAGTAATACACTGAATGACCATGCATAATAGAGGCAAAATAATTCCTTAAAATACCAAACAAAGAAGATTAAGTGGCTGTTAAGCAAACACAAATCAGAAAAAAGTATATTATGGCAGAAAATGAATCATTCCTGGCAATGACTCCATTGTTTGGAAAAATACTTTCATTAAAAATTATAGTATAGTAAGTTTTTAAAAGTATTATTCAGATTTAATGTATAAAGATGTAACACAACTTACTGAATAAGCATTGTTTTTTAGCCACTTTTGGCCATGGCAAAATAAACATTTATTTCATAATTCTGGCCTTGCCGCCAACCAGTTGTGTGACTTTGGGTCAATAATATTATTTTTTTTTGGATAGCCAATGTTTTGCCTACTTATAATGAATAAATTGGGCAAAGATCTCTCTAAGGTATCAAGTGTAGCATAAGCATGATTCCTGAAGCTCACTTACACTGTCAACCCTAATCCAAACTGGTAAGGTGAGTAGTTTATAGTCATGTTTTCAAGCTTTGGCCATAATGAGCTGGATTAGCTTTTCTTGATTAACTTGTCATCTTCCAATAAAAAATAAAAGAAGCTCTATAATTATTCTCGGCAAGCATCCAAAAATATGCCTCACTATCCACTTCCAATTAATAATGTGTGACTTGTTAAAAACAGATTTTGTTCATTTGAAGGTTTTAATAGCACCCAGTTTCAACTTAGTTCTCTTGGGAAAATATTTAGCATGCATTTAGCTAGCTTGACACACACAACTAATTAATTTGTCTAAAGCAAACTATTATATGAATCATAAACAAAGAACTGAAAACTGAAATAGTGCCAGATTTAAAGCTGGAGGTATTTTATGCTTAATTAGTCTCAACTTGTTTTCTTGGTCCCTATTTCTAATAAATAAGGTATACAGATTATTACATTGTTTTTTCAAATAGAAAATGAAAACTCACATACAGTAATGGGTGCTTTTTTGTATTTTGAGAAATTGAAAGAAGCTTTCAGAAATCAGATTTTTAAGAGATATGTCTAAATGACACTGATCAAATGATGATGGACAGGTGACAAATTAACATGAGCTGCTGCGCCTCACTCCCTAGCTCAATCCTAGAGATATAGAGAAGTAGGAGGGAGGTTGATGGATTTAAGCAGCATATTTACATTATACATATTAAATGTTTAATACTTTTCACTTCTTGGTAGGAGTATTTGTTTATTACAAAAACTCTTGGGAAACAGAAATTGGTTATATTCTAGTGTAAGAGGGAAACAGTCCTCCAAAGCAGAAGAGAACCAGGTTCAAATAAATGAGAGGGAGAGAGGTTCAAAGACAAACCCCTAGTTGTGATGTTTCCCTGCTCCACTGGTATTGCTTTGAAAAAAAAAACCCCACTTCCCAGCCAGTAATTAAAGCAAGATAGAAAAATAGCTGTGCCATTTTCACTGGGGGCTGGGGGCAGGATCATATTGTAATATAATCTAGCTGAGATGGGGTGCAGATAATAAGAAATAGAAGTAGATTGGCTGGCCATTGCCATTTATTACTTCTTATCTCCACCTCTTTTAATGAAATTGAAGGTGAGAAAATTATATCCCAGTAAGATAATAATGGTGGAGGTACAGAATTTTCTTGTAAGATAAATTTGCCTGAGGTAGAACAGTGTGTAGAGGCTCTCTACCTTGAGACATTTCTATTCCCAAGTACTAAATTTATGGTTGTCTGCTAAGGAAGGCCTGGGCTGCTTTAGCTTACTTCCCCCAACACTCATCAACAGCCCAGTGGTTGATATGTCCAGGGGAAAGCTGACCCAAGGGAAGTACAGAAATTTATCTGAGGAAGACAACTGCTACAGAAGACAGATATTCAACATCTTGCATAAAAAGAAGCAGAATTTCTTGACCAGAGGGAGAAAGGATTTAAAAAGAAGAAATTATCCTCAAAAGATAAAAAGATATTGGTGTAACAGGAATAAGTGGTTATAAAAAAGAATTAATTCAAAATACTGGGCATGAAATATATAGTAATTTGAACAGACAAACTTAATGAATGGGATGAACAGCAGAAAAAAAGTTAAAGAATGAATTAGTAAATTTAAAGATCAGATTTAGAAACTCTTTTTATATATCTTAGGAAAGGATCAGTAAGGGATAGAAAGATGGAAAATTAAGTTAAGACATATGGAGGCTAGAGGAATTCTCAGTAGATACATAAATTACCCTAATTGCTCAGATTTAAAAAAAGAAAAGACGCTGTCATTTTAAAAGAGCACATGGAATGCCAAACAAAAAATAATGAATAAAACAAAGTAAAACTACACCCCCCCACAAAACCCTTCAAAACATTAAACTGAAGCTTAAGAATATCAATAAAAGACAGGGAAGGAGAAGTTCTAAAAGCTTATATAGAGAGAAATAGATTACTTTCACAGGTACAAGATTTGAACTGGTACCAGACTTCTCAAAAACTTTAATACAAAAGATACAATGAAATAATATTTTCAAAGAAAAGAAACTCTAATATAAAATTTTATATTTGTCTAACTCAATACAAATGTGAGTGTAACATTCAATAATTCTCAGGCATATAAGACCTCAGAAGTTATACTAATTCAGTTTACTAATTTTAAAAGGAATCTCACTTGAATGATTTCATTAAAAAATAAGAGGAAATTCTAGGCCCACAGTGGTAACTTGTCTGCCAACAAATCCCTTATAAAGAGCCCCCTCTGCTCCATCCCATGTCCTCAATCTATCACCAGCTTCCTGGACTCACCACCAAAATAAACTACTTGCATTTGATTAAAAACAACAACAACAAGATCTATGAGAACTAAGGACAATTAAATAATATAGTAGAATTTAACTTTTTCTTTAAAAATATAGCCTAAAAATGTGTATATAGAACAATCCAGAAGTAAAATTGTATGGCAAAAACATGAAGTAGGAGTACCACACACTGCTAAGCACTTTTCCATGAAGAAGAAATAATAATACATGTGGAAAATTGGAATGAAATATTAAAGCATAAATGAGTCTTAAATCAAACCTAATTTTAAATCATATAAAAATGTAATGTATAACTTTCTAGCATCTCTGCTAGTTTTGGTGACACTGAGGTCCATATGAGATCTGAGTCCCTAGTTCAGGATATGGCTGTTACTTTTCACTTCTAAGATTGATTAGGGCAGTACCAAGAAATGCCACCATGGATAACTGTCACCGTCTTTCTGCCTCCAGGTGTAACAGCAGCCCTACCTCCCTTTGATAATCAGGGTCAAATATCTCCAACAAGATGGTGTCTCCTTCCCTGGTCTGCTCATCTTCTAACACGAAGAGCTTGAAGTGATTAGAGGGTAGTGGTGGCTTAAAATTTCATGGAAGTGAAAGTGTTTTGATCTGGGATTCAGAGCCTCTGGAATCCATAGTGCCTGGAGTTGCAGGGATGGAAATCATATATTTCCCAGCTGGATCACTGAATATGATGATAAATATCCTATTTCTATCCCTTGGTTCTTGGATTCTTACACTCTATGTGTTTGGAATCACAGTACCCCAACATACATTGCTGACTTAGAGTAAATTCTATGACTGGAAGATGAGACCCTATTCTTTATGGTTGTCACCTCCAAGTTGGTGCCTCAGTGGTGCAGCATGTGGTCAGACCAGTGGATTCCATGGTCATATATCACTGCTAGAGCTCCTCTTCTGTGAAAGGAATCCCTTGGAATGAAGTGATACTTTGTGGGATTTCTTGCTGATGCAACAAAATTTAAAAACCTTCAGACAGTGATGTGAGCCAAGGGTTCATGAGCTGCAGAGTCAAACTCATTCTGAAAATATATGTCAACAATCTAGATGAGTTGCTGCCTCTTCCAGGGTAGAAAAGGTCCAACTAATGAATCAACTTGCCACCGAGTGCCACTTGGTCTCACTGAGGCATTGTGCCATATCAGAAGCTCAGCTGCTGAAAAAGTAGATGTTCTACAGTAACAGTACCTAGATCAGATTTGGTGAGACCAATACTTTTGATGGTTCAGGGATAAAGAATCTGCCTGCAATGCAGGAGATACAGATTTGATCATTGGGTTGGGAAGATCTCTGGAGGAGGACATGGCAACTCACTCCAGTATTCTTGCCTGGAGAATTCCATGGACAGAGGAGCCTGGTGGGCTCCACAGGGTTGCAAAAAGCCAGACATGACTCACACACACACATACTTTCGGTCTTTGATACCCTCCATCCTTATCACCATGTGTGCCATTGTGCCAACACTAGAGTAGTTGATCCAAGGACTGATTGACCTCAAGTGGCCAAGTTGTTTAGTTGATTAGTGCCTTGTCCATGATGGACAGTTTACAGTAGGCATTAACAAATCAGAAAAAAATAACTCATGCTGTGTTATAACTTCTGCATCTATCTATATGCCTCTTCTCAAGTCCTTCTTCTAGTTATGATAATAATTTTTAAAATTTCAGCTCCCTGATGGAGCTTCTAGGCTATTTACCACATGCCCATAAATCTAAATGGCTTACACAAAGTGATTAGTTAGACACTTTGCCCAAAGCTCTTACCAATAGCAGGATTTCTCCTCACTTCTGTCTCTCAGGGCCATCAAGGAGTAGGGTTGTACTGTACCTACAGTATATTCTTTGGCTTTGATCAACATCTTGAGCCAAGTTATCTATGAATCAAGTTTAACTTTCTCAATCAACTGGTAGTAAAGGTCTCCTTTCCCATGTGGAATTAGTTCCAGCAGAGAGAGACAGAGAGCTGTAAACACAGCACTGGAGGATGACAGATTTCTGGGATACTTGCTCCTGTGGTTCATATGTGCTCTCCGTTTTAGCCAGTCCTTGATCTCAGATGTATACACCACTTTTATCTGACCATGGATTGCTGTCAGGACCACATGGTCTTATAATTTGGTTCTGACAGAGCCCATCTCATAATGGGTGGTATGGATGCATGGTCCTTTGATGTCTCATGGCTAGGTGCTGCTGCTCTATTGGAACACAGTAGCATGCCAGGAGCTGCTTTTCAAATGATATATAATTTTCTGCCACAGAAATGACCTTATTTCAGAATCCTTAGTGATACTCCTTCTGATGCTTGCCATAAGCTCTACAAGGCATCTTTTTCACCCCAGGTGTCTCTAATAACATAGATTTTGCCAGTATGGATGACCCAAGAGACAGGAATGTTTGCACTTGCTGCAAACCCCATTTCTATTCTGAGCCAAACTTAAACTTGACAGTCTTTCATATTGCTGATAGATCTCCATAGCTTTCCTTAGGTCAGCACCACCCCCATTTTTTGGCTGCTATTCAGATCATGTTGCTTATTTCTATAATTGCAGCCACCTGCCTTCTTGGAGTTAAACACCACCAATTGGTCTCTATTCTTTTGAGATCCTATCATGTCCCATTGTTATCAGTCTGTAACAACATCTTCTACCATCAGATGGTAGGCTTCTCAGTGATACTGGTGCCCCTTTCAAGAGTATATTCCTTAGAACTTTGGAAAACCAAGTGTCTCTGGGCTTTCTTGTGGAACACTATTAGATGGTATACTTCCTAGCTGTTCTGGTCATCACTGACAGAAGCTATAAGCCAAAGGGAACTTGTCATGGATATAGGTTAAGAAGGAGCCAAGGGATTTTAGTGGATGAAAACAATGATCTAGGTAGAACCCTTGAGAAACAGGAGATTAATTCTGCTCAATAAATCAGTTGTTTATCTTTCTTTATTAAACAAATGCACAGCTGACTTCAGACCTATGATGCTAGCAAAAAATTGAAGAAATTTTAAAAAATCATTCAACTTTAGTTCAAAATTCTTATTAATTCTAAACTGAAATATATCCAGTGACTTATTTCTGTGAGTTATTAAGATCCATAAATTTATGCTCTTAGGGAAGAACTTAATAGGCATATTTTAAGCTTTACTAAAAAGAACCACGGGTACGGAAATGTTTTTCATATTGTTTATTTAACATAAAGTCACAAAGAATTTTTCCTATATTTTCTTCTAGAGGTTTTATAATTTTTAGTTTTATTTCTAGGTATATTATAAATTTTGAGTTAAATTTTATAAATGCTTTGAGGTATAGATCAAACGCCTTTCTTTTTTTCCCTATGCATATAAAAATTCAATCATTCCAGTATCATCTACTGAAATGACAATCCTTTTTTTTTTTTCTAATGAATATTCTTCTTTCCTTTGTTAAGTAACTATAAATGTGGGTCTATTTCAGGACTTTACTTTTTCACATTGATTTATTGGCCTATCTTCACATCAATATCATACTGTCTTAAAGCTTTTTGCTGTGGGGTGCTTTTAAATTATTTTTCTTGCCTTATTGCTCTAGTTAGAACCTCCAGTACCACTGTGAATAGGAGTGGTTGTGAGTGGATATCCTCGCCTTGTTCTTGATCTTAGGAAGCAAGTTCAGTCTTTCACAATTAAGAGCATGAGACAGGGTGCTCGGGGCTGGTGCACCGGGAGGACCCACAGGGATGGGATGGGGAGGGAGATGGGAGGGGGGTTCAGGATGGGGAATACATGTACACCCAGGGTGGATTCATGTCAATGTATGGCAAAACCACTACAATATTGTAAAGTAATTAGCCTCCAATTAAAATAAATAAATTCATATTAAAAAAATAAATAAAAATGTATAATCAACAACAACAACAAAAGAGTAACATTAGATGTAAGTTTATTATAGATCCCCTTTATTAAATGCATTTAAAAAGTGTCTACTTCTAGTTTGCTGGCAGTTTTTTTTTTTTAAATAAGTAATGGGTGTTAGATTTTCTCAAGTGATGTTTCTGTGTCTAGTGAGTTGAGGATATATTTTCTTCAGTCTGTTAATACAGTGATTTGCATTGGTTTGTTTTAAGGTGTTAAACTAGCCTCACATTATAGATAAATTCCAATTTGTCACATTGTATTATTGAATATATTCTTTGCAGCCAAAAATGGAGGAGTTCTATATAGTCAGCAAAAATAAGACCAGGAGCTGACTGTGGCTCTGATCATGAACTCCTCATTGCCAAATTCAGATTTAAACTGAAGAAAGTAGTGAAAACCACTAGAACATTCAGGTATGACCTAAATCAAATCACTTATAACTATATAGTGGAAGTGAGAAATAAATATAAGGGACTAGATCTGATAGACAGAGAGCCTGATGAACTATGGACAGAAGTTTGTGACATTGTACAGTACACAGGAATCAAGACCATCCCCATGGAAAAGAAATGCAAAAAGGCAAAATTGTTGTCTGAGGAGGCCTTACAAATAGCTGTGAAAAGAAGAGAAGCAAAAAGCAAAGGAGAAAAGGAAAGATATTCCCATTTGAATGCAGAGTTCCAAAGACAAGCAAGGAGAGATAAGAAAGCCTTCCTCAGTGATCAATGCAAAGAAATAGAGGAAAACAACAGAATGGGAAAGACTAGAGATCTCTTCAAGAAAATTAGAGATACCACGGGAACATTCCACAAAGATGGGTTCGATAAAGGACAGAAATGGTATGGACCTAACAGAAGCAGAAGATATTAAGAAGACCTGGCAAGAATACACAGAGGAGCTCTACAAAAAAGATCTTCATGACCCAGATAATCACAATGGTGTGATCACTCACCTAGAGCCAGACATCCTGGAATGTGAAGTCAAGTGGGCCTTAGGAAGCATCACTACGAACAAAGATAGTGGAAGTGATGGAATTCCACTTGGGTTATTTCACATTCTGAAAGATGATGCTGTAAAGGTGCTGTACTCAATATGCCAGCAAATTTGGAAAACTCAGCAGTGGCCACAGGACTGGAAAAAGTCAGTTTTCATTCAAATCCCAAAGAAAGGCAATGCCAAAGAATGCTCAAACTACTGCACAATTGCACTTATCTCACATGCTCGTAAAGTAATGCTCAAAATCCTCCAAGCCAGGCTTTAGCAATACATGAACTGTGAACTTCCAGATGTTCAAGCTGGTTTTAGAAAAGGCAGAAGAACCAGAGATCAAATTGGCAACATCCGATGGATCATCGAAAAAGCAAAAGAGTTCCAGTAAAACATCTATTTCTGCTTTATTGACTATGCCAAAGCCTTTGGCTGTGTGGATCACAATAAACTGTGGGAAATTCTGAAAGAGATGGGAATACCAGACCACCTGACCTGCCTCTTGAGAAACCTATATGCAGGTCAGGAAGCAACAGTTAGAACTGGACATGGAACAACAGACTGATTCCAAATAGGAAAAGGACTACATCAAGGATGTATATTGTCACCCTGCTTGTTTAACTTATATGCAGAGTACATCATGAGAAATGCTGGACTGGAAGAAGCACAAGCTGGAATCAAGATTGCCGGGAGAAATATCAATAACCTCAGATACGCAGATGACACCACCCTTAGGGCAGAAAGTGAAGAGGAACTAAAAAACCTCTTGATGAAAGAAAAAGAGGAGAGTGGAAAAGTTGACTTAAAGCTCAACATTCAGAAAACTAAGATCATGGCATCCAGTCCCATCAATTCATGGCAAATAGACGGGGAAACAGTGGAAACAGTGTCAGAGTTTATTTTTCTGGGCTCCAAAATCACTGAAAATGGTGACTGCAGCCATGAAATTAAAAGATGCTCACTCCTTGGAAGGAAAGTTATGACCAACCTAGATAGCATGGTAAAAAGCAGAGACATTACATTGCCAACAAAGGTCCGTCTAGTCAAGGCTATGGTTTTTCCAGTGGTCACGTATGGATGTGAGAGTTGGACTGTGAAGAAAGCTGAGTGCCGAAGAATTGATGTTTTTGAACTGTGGTGTTGGAGAAGACTCTTGAGAGTCCCTTGGACTGCAAGGAGATCCAACCAGTCTATCCTAAAGGAGATCAGTCCTGGGTGTTCATTGGAAGGACTGTTTTTGAAGCTGAAACTCCAATACTTTGGCCACCTCATGCAAAGAGTTGACTCATTTGAAAAGACCCTGACGCTTGGAGGGATTGGGGGCAGGAGGAGAAGGGGACGACAGAGGATGAGATGGTTGGATGGCATCACCGACTCAATGGACATGAGTTTGAGTAAACTCCGGGAGTTGGTGAGGACAGGGAGGCCTGGCATGCCATGATTCATGGGGTCGCAAAGAGTCGACACGACTGAGCAACTGTATTGAACTGAACTGATTATTCCTTTAATATATTGCTGGATTCAATTTGTTAACATTTTACTAGAAATATTTGTGTCCTTCTTTATGAGAAATATTAGTTTATAGCTTTCTTTTCCAATAATACTTATCCCTGATTTTGATATTAGAATAATATTTGCCCCACAAATGAGTTGGAAAGATTTTCCCCTGCAATTTTCTGGCAGAATCTGCATTGACTTGCTTTTTTCTTTCTTTTTTTCTTCTTAAATGTTTGGTGTTAGTGAATCTACCTGAGACTGGAATATATATACATATATTTTGAAATTTTTAACTTGAAATTTAACTTCTTCAATAATATAGCACTATTATAATTATCTGAGAAGAACCAAACTCCTCTGTAATACTGCTTAACTGATAGTATTGCTTCTGAATAAAATTGGAAAAAAGGAGAATTCTCTAGCATTAGAGACTTACAAAGATTAGAGAAAAAGAAGGTAAAGAAAAATAGAATAAAAATTGCAAAGAAGTTCCTTTTTTTAATTGACGTGAATTATGACAGTAGGAAAAAAGTATGTCAAGGGGTTTTCTTAATCTACATACACTTAAGTTTAGAAGATTGGTTCTTATCAGATGTCATAAATTTATGTATGCATATAAAGTTTATGGAGATGGATAGGTTATGATTAGTAAGACATACTCTTTGATATTATTACTGATATAATCAAAATAATGTAAATGTCAAGAAACAAAATTCCTTTATTCATGCATTTATTCACAAATGGATTTGTATATTCATGGATTCAGTATCTTAACACCTTCATGAACATATTTATTCCCAAATGTCAATTACTGAAGGTCTTTTATGTGCCAGACACTATCTGAGGCCCTGGAAATCTAGCTGTGAACATTAAAGAATAGCATAAGTAAACAAATGGGAAAATTTCTGATGACCATAAATACTGTGATGAAAATGAAGCTAAATGATGCAAAAGAGAATGATCTAGGGGGTGCTTTAGATTGAGAGATCAGAGGGTATTAATAAAGAGATGGAATTTAAGCTGACCCCTCAATGACAAAAAGGAACTTGTCAAGGATGTATTTAGAGGACAAACAATTCATGCAAAGGAAATGACTCATGAATAAAAGAACAGGATGGAATGAGCTGGGCCTATCTGAGGATCTCTGAGGCCAGGCAGCTGGAGGAGACCAAGGGAGATGCAGGCAGTGGGAGCTCAAGAGAAGCGGAGAGGATCTACATAAGAGGCATTTTAGGCCAAAGTGTAGTGTACTTTATGGCAGGAGAAATGGGAACTTCACGCACAGAGTCAAGCAGCAAAGTGACAACATACAATTGATATCTTCTAAAGATCACTCAGGTGATATGTAGAAAATAGGCTGGGGCAAGAGTGAAAATGAGGAGATCAGATAAAAAAAATGATGGTGGCTTGAACCAGGGTGATGGTGACGGGTATGTAAATAAGTGAAAGCATATGTGTTATGCTTTGGACATAGACAGGATGTGCTGCTGGACAGGACTGAGGAGCTGGGGAACATTTCCCCCAATGGACTTGCACAATTTTGGCCTTAGTGGCTTCAGGTGGTACTATCAGTTCCTGAAATAGAAAGTACTGAATAAGAAGAAGATGTGAAGGAATGCATATTAATATATTTGGGGGGGATATCTTAAAGTTTGAGGTATCTAATAGATATTCTAGTGAAAATGTCAAATAGGCATTTGAATGTATAAATTCAGAGTTTAGGGTGATATAACTCACTAACTCATTCACTTATTACACAAAAATTTACTAAAAGCCTATTATATGTGAGGTAATTGCACCAGCAATGGGGATGTTAATATAAAGAAAAAGTAAGGTCATCTCTTACTCCAAAAAATTCACCTTCCAGAGAGAGGAAGGCAGGCATATAAATGCATAATTACTAGACAGTATGGTAAGTGCTATAATAAAGGAAGAACAGAGCGCTTTACATATCAGCTGATGGCACAATCATTTCTGCTTGAGGGAATTGGTAAAGGAGCTGCTAAAATTTTGAAGTTCATAGTATTTTATTTTTAGTGTAAAAATGATGCCAAATTACTAGAGTAAAATTTCTGAAAAAAATCTTGCAAACGTGTATGAGATCTTTGAAAGTTAAACTGAATGCCTTCAGAACGGCTCCATAGATATGATACACATTTACAAGATTATTTCCAGGAATTTTACAGACAAATAGAAGAATCAATGTACCACATGTGCTGAAAGTTGAGCATTTCTCACATCCTGCATGAGGCCCAATCAGTTTTACCACCTTTTTTGGATAATATATTATCCAATGAGTAATCCGATGGGCATCAATTTGCTTTCCATCTTCTTTAATATTTTATAGGCAAGTGAGAATTTGTCAACGTATATTTAAAATATAGCAATAAGTGCCCACATCCTCCAGGCAGTTTTTTTGGCAATCCATATACACCAAATTTTATTTTCAAATGCTTGCTGCTGCTATCACCTACTTTACTTAATTAAGAACTTTGTGGGCTTCTTGCCCTACTTCTGCCTGTTTTTTTGCTTCACATATAGCCTTGAAAGCAGCAAGCAAATTGCTTGAAACCATGGGTTTAATTTCTTCTTGCACCCTCCTGGAAACTGTGAGTGCTGGGGCAGAGCTGGGTGATTAGGTAGATAACTTGTCTCAGTTAGGCAGGTTATGTATTCCCAGAGGAGTTAAGAAACAAGGATGCTCTAGATGGAGGAAGCAGGAGTGGTACGATTGTCAGTTTCAGGTGTGTTAGTGTGTAAAGCTAACATTAAGGCTTGATAGTATGTGCTTTCTTAACATCTGGTGAAACCAGGAGGACCTCAAATAGCATGACCACAAGCTTCCCTCCTTATTCTGCTTCCATGGATAAGGTCTCCTAGCCCAGCAACTCTTCTAATCAAGATGACTGCGACCAACTGAAGTTTCTGCTTATGCCTAAGAAGTCAGCTTCAGTTCCCTTCCAGGCTATGGGATGATTATGCAAACAAGCCAATTACATCCTCCCACAGAAACAGGTGGGAGGTCAGTCCACCCTTTGGTACCACAAAGCCTGCCTACCCCGGGCCCTGGCTATTCAGTCTGAGTGCAACCCTCATGTAGCCCTGCAATGGATGCAGTATTTTCCTCCTCTGGGCTGTGAGCATATGTGACTAATAAACTGTTAACAAGCGCATCTGTTTGATGTCAGGTGCTGTATGTTTGGCCATCCCCATAATACTAGGGCAAGGACTTCTCCTTTATGAATGGGGTGAGTAGGGGGTGACCAAAACAAGTTGGTACTAGGACACACACAGCGTTTTGGCCTGGACAGAAACAGGACACTTTAAGAATAGGAAGGATATGCCTTTACCCCAAGAAGTGTGGGTTGATAGGAGCTAATTTTCAATGTAATCAGGCTTCCTTGGTGGCTCAGAGGTTAAAGCGTCTGCCTGCAATACGGGAGACCTGGGTTCAATTCCTGGGTCGGGAAGATCCCCTGGAGAAGGAAATGGCAACCCACTCCAGTATTCTTGCCTGGAGAATCCCATGGACGGAGGAGCCTGGTGGGTTTCTGTCCACGGGGTCACAAAGAGTCGGACACACGGCTGAGAGACTTCACTTTCACTCTCAAAATAAGTAATTTGCCTGTTTGGCCAAGTTAACTTATCCTGTTGTCTGAAATGACATTATACATACTCAACACTGCCTTCTTCCTGCCTCCTTGCCTTCTGATATGACCCTCTACCTGTTTTAATTTTCACTTCTGCAGAGATTAGCCTCTTTCTCTTTTCTAGTTATATTTTCCTTTCTTGGGGCCTTTCCAAGATAAGCATTAGACCTTCTCACACTGTGCTACAAGGGGAGTTCAGAAGCAGGGGTTCGGAGAAAGCAAATGCTTCCCAGCCTCTCTTGGCCCTTGACTTCTACAATTATGATCCTTCAGGTTTTGATTGGAGTCTATTCTTTGCTCATCAACTCTTGCCAAATTCAGTTGTTAGGATGCTTGCATGTGGTCTCATTATTTTTATTATCCACTTTTAGATCACTAGGTGATGTTCCTTCTGAAAATGTAAAAATACCACCACAAATGACAGGTGTTAGGGTTTCTCTCCTGCTCCCTGTATTAGCACAGTGAGTTCAAGTTCAGGTCAGTTCAGTTGCTCAGTCATGTCCGACTCTTTGCAACCCCATGAACCGGAGCATGCCAGGCCTCCCTGTCCATCACCAACTCCCGGAGTCCACCCAAACCCATGACTAACATCTATTACCCACATGTCTGTGAACGTTTAACACAGCAAGCTGTGACCCAGTTGCAGCTGTCTTCAGTCTCTAAGCACATAGTTTTCAGGAATAAATGCTGATGGCATCAGCTCTTCAGTTATTTTCATACACATGGGTAGCCAGTCTGTAGTCACACATGTTCACAAACACACTCATGAATACTCCATTTTCTTACATACAATAGATTACTTGCTTGTTCCCCATTCTCTCTCCTTTGCTGCAAAAATGCTCCATTTCCATTTGATTCTAATAGAAACCGTTCTCCAGAGTGAAAGAGGGCATTTGATGATCCAATAAACTGGAACTGCAGTGATAGCGCAGAGTTGTCAAGGAGGAAGAGACTGATTTCTGCAAATGGAATCAGATGGCAACCGAAAGTGATAGCTTCAAAACTATCTCCCCCTTCTGTTTGCCACCGATCTTTTCTACATGTGCCAGCTCATTATCTGGTGTGCAAAGGGGAATTGTGACTTGACGGCACCCATGGCAGTTTTACAAGGGAGACAGGAAGGACAGACTGTCTGATACTGATTGACAGAGGTTTGTGGCCCACAGATTGCATGATACACTCACTTGGGAAGAAAATTACATACCTGTAGATTAAAGTTACATTTAAATAGCTGGAGATTATGCTGTAAATGGTAAGAAAACCACAGTATGCAATTTCAGTTTAGGCTAGTATTTTAAAAAATAGGCTTCTATTAATATGGCATTTCCCAGCTCATACTTTAGTCTGTTCTGCAAATTGAAGACAATTTAATTTTACTTTAAGTCTTTGGAGCACTTTGTGCATTTCCAAGGGCAGATTAAAGACAATTCATGCTCACAGTTACCCAAGTAGGAGCTGGTAATTGATATGAATGAATGAATCCGTCTACCGTAGAACGGTTCTGAGATCAAACAGGTCTAATGAAATAGTTTTAAATGGATTCTTCACCTTATTTAAAAAAGAGTGTCTGTAACCCATCAATCTGCCTTGAAAGGTCTTTTTGACCTTAGGGAAGAGATTAGTATATACATTTATTTTTGATAATCAGTATATACATTGATTTTTGAGTGGATGCTGCCCTCTGTTACACTTGCATCTATCACAGTGTGCTCTCAGGGTCTGGGAATTGTGCATCACAGACATTTTGCACTAACACTGAAGATAATACAGCTTTAACGGAACTGAAATCCTGTTGCACATGGAACAAACAACTCCCTGCTTCCACTTTGAGTGCATTAACAGTACATGAACATACATAGCAGCAGAGGCATTGAGGCCACAAGTTCAGTTTTAAAGAAATAAACGGAGTAATTCTCTTGTCATCCTGATGGAAATCTTACTTACCTTTTAAATCGTAGCTCACATCCTTCCTTTGGCTCTCAGCTATTCTCTGACTTCTCTACCTCACCTGCTGCTGCGACTATGTCACTTCAGTCGTATCCGACTCTGTGCGACCCCGTAGATGGCAGCCCACCAGGCTCCTCCATCCACGGGACTTTGCAGGCAAGAGTACGGGAGTGGGTTGCCAGTGCCTTCTCTGATACCTCACCTCCAAGATCTTTATTCTCAACAGATAACTTTGTCCCTACTGCATATAAAAAGATAAAGGCCAGAATTAGCAGAAATCTTCATAAATCATCTTCTCTCCCTCTTAACAAAAACTTGTTAAAGAGAGGTTCATACCAATCCACTTTCTCATCCTCTGCTTGTTCTCTGCCTATTGTTTCTAGCCACATGTTTCTATTAATATAGTGTTAATCACTCAATCTTGTCTGACTCTTTGCAACCTGATGGACTGTAGCTCGCCAGGCTCCTCTATCCATGGAATTCTCCAGGCAAGAATACTGAAGTGGGTTTCCCCTCTCTTTTCCAGGGGATCTTCCCAACCCAAGGGACTAAACCTGGGTTTCCTGCATTGCATGCAGAGTCTTTACAGTCTGAGCCACCAAGAAAATCTATTAATATATGCTCCCACTAAAATCAAGGAGGACTGTCTAATTGGTAAATGAGAGCACTGTTTCCCTGCCTCACTCCACATGATCTCTGTGACATCTGACATTACAGTTCACTCTTCTGATTGTCTTTTTCCTTCCTCTTCTTCCTTCTCATCCATAAATACCATTTTCCCTTGCGTTAACATTGTCCCCTAATCTCACAGATTGCTCCACTTCTAATTTTCCGAGAGACCTCTTTGCCTATGCTTGCTTGGAGTGGAGGTGAGGGAGGCTCATGTTTGGTTGCAAGTATTCTCATAGTGCCATGTGGCACGCGGGGCTGCAGGGCTCACCCCCACTCACGTCACATTGACTGGCTCCTCTGCTTTGCCTTCTGTTATGCCTGGTATCCCCCCCATGACAATTTCCTAGTCAAGCTTGGGGCTAGAAAGCACTTAAGTCATAATCTGGTATACAGTAGGTGCTTAATTAAAGCCAGCTAATTATGAACGAAATGATTTAACAGAAATATTTTAATATTTTCCATAGTTTGCATTTGACATTAATTCTCAATAATGCTTCCTCCTCTCTAAAATAATTTAAATCCAAATTAAAGCTATCCATGAATTATCCTATGTCACTTCTTTCTTCTCTTCTCTATATTAATCATTAATATATTAATCATTTATTAAACCTGGCTCACTAGTTCTTTATCGTCAGGGTTCCAATCAAGTCTTTTGACAATTTCCTGTATAATTTAAAAAACATGATTTACATAGCTTGAATCACAGAGTTAAAGCTTTTTCTGAAATAGGATGGACGTCATACATTTGCTTTGGAAAAGAATGTAGTTGGGCTAAAGTTAGCAATTAACAATAGAAATTACCACACAAATAGAAATAGTTATTAACTTTAGTTTTTATCTCAGAGTTAGACTCTACCACCAGTCTTTGAAATCACTAACAGGCCAAAGAATCACAACGTCTAACTGGCGTAAAGAGGTGATGGACATGAGGAAAAAATAGAGAAATGAGGCAGTGAGGTTTAGCAGAAAAATATAGAGGACCAAGATTCAAGTTATACCTCTAGTACTCATAGCTCCATGATAATTCTAACTCTGTCAATGGGACCCTTTGCACTGGGAAGAATTCCATCTACCTATCTATTTTCTAGTGCTGGAAATTTCTTTATGCATGCTACTGCTATTCACATGTAAAGGATAATTATACTATTTCACATGCAATAGCAAGGTAATGATTAAAATCCTTCAAGCTAGGTTTCAGCAGTACATGAACCAAGAACTTCCAGATATACAAGCTGGGTTTCAAAGAGGCAGAAGAACCAGAGATAAAGTTTCCAAAATTTGTTGGATCATGGAGAAAGTAAGATAATTCCAGAAAAACATCTACTTCTGCTTTATTGACTACACTAAAGTCCTTGACTCTGTGAATCACAATAAAATGTGGAAAATTCTTAAAGAGGTGGGAGTACCACACCATCTTACTGTCTCCTGGGAAACCTGTATGCAGGTCAAGAAGCAACAGTTACTACCGGACATGGAGTTACTACTGGAGTTACTATATGGAGTTACTACTGGAAAGGAGTATGTCAAGACTGTATATTGTCACCTTACTTAACGTATATGCAGAGTACGTTGCATGAAATATTGGGCTGGGTGAATCACAGGTAGAATCAAGACTGCTGTGAGAAACATCAATAACCTCAAATATGCAGATGATACCAATCTACTGGCAGAAAGCAAAGAGGAACTCAAGAGGCCTCTTGATGAGAATGAAAGAGGAGAGGGAAAAAGCTGACTGAAGTTAACATTCTAAAAATGAAGATCATGGCATCACTCCCATCAATTCAGTTCAGTTGCTCAGTAATGTCTGACTCTTTGTGACCCCATGGACTGCAGCACGCCAGGCTTCCCTGTCCACCACCAACTCCTGGAGCTTATTCAAACTCACGTTCATCGAGTCAGTGATGCCATCCAACCATCTCATCCTCTAATGTCCCCTTTTCCTTCTGCCTTCAATCTTTCCAAGCTTCAGGGTTTTTTTTTTTTTTTTTTTTCCCAATGAGTCCATTCTTTGTGTCAAAGTATTGGAGTATTCTTTGGCCAAAGTATTGGAGTCTCAGCTTCAGCATCAGCCCTTCCAAAAAATATACAGGACTGATTTCATTTAGGATGGAATGGCTGGATCTCCTTGCAGTCCAAGGGATTCTCAAGAGCCTTCTCTGACAACACAGTTCAAAAGCATCGATTCTTCAGCACTCAGCTTTCTTTGTAGTACAAATCTCATATCCATATATGACTATTGGAAAAATCATAGCTTTGACTAGGCAGACCTTTGTCAGTAAAGTAATGTCTCTGCTTTTTAATATGCTGTCTAGGTAGGTCACAGCTTTTCTTCCAAGGAGTAAGCATCTTTTAATTACATGGCTGCAGTCACCATCTGCAGTGTTTGGGAGCCTCCCAAAATAAAGTCTCTCACTGTTTCCATTGTTTTCCCATCTATTTGCCATGAAGTGATGGGACCGGATGCCATGATCTTCATGTTTTGAATGTTGAAATTTAAGCCAGCTTTGTCACTTTCCTCTTTCACTTTCATCAAGAGGGTCTTCATTCCTCTTTGCTTTCTTCCCTAAGGGTGGTGTCATCTGTATATCTGAAATTATTGATATTTCTCCTGGCAATCTTGATTCCAGCTTGTGCTTCATCCAGCCTGGCGTTTTCATGATGTACTCTGCATATAAGTTAAATAAGCAGAGTGACAATATACAGCCTTGACATGGTCCATTCCCAATTTGGAACCAGTCTGTTGTTCCATGTTCAGTTTTAACTGGTGCTTCCTGACCTGCATACAGATTTTTCAGGAGGCAGGTAAGGTGGTCTGGTATTTCCATCTCTTTAAGAATTTTCCACAGTTTGTTATGATCCACGCAGTCAAAGGCTTTTGTGTAGTCAATGAAAGAGAAGTAAATGTTCTTCTGGAATTGTCTTGCTTTTTCTATGATTCAGTGGATGTTGATAATTTGATCTCTGGTTCCTTTGCCTTTTCTAAATCTAGCTTCAACATCTGGAAGTTCACATTGACTTACTGTTGAAGCCTGGCTTAGAGAATTTTGAGCATTACTTTGTCAGTGTGTGAGATGAGTGCAATTGTGCAGTAGTTTGAACATTTCTGGCATTGCATTTCTTTGGGATTGGAATGAAAACTGACATTTTCCAGTTCTGTAGCCACTGCTGAGTTTTCCAAATTTGCTGGCATATTGAGTGCAGCACTTTCAGAACACCATCTTTTAGGATTTGAAATAGCTCAACTGGAATTCTATCACCTCCACTAGCTTTGTTCGTAGTGATGCTTTCTAAAGGGCCCACTTGACTTCACATTCCAGGATGTCTGGCCTAGGTGAGTGATCACACTATTGTAGTCATCTGGGTCATTAAAATATTTTTTGTATAGTTCTTCTGTGTATTCTTGCCACCTCTTCTTAATTTCTTCTGCTTCTGTTAGGTCCATACCATTTCTGTCCTTTATTGTGCCCATCTTTGAATGAAATGCTCCCTCAGTATCTCTAATTTTCTTGAAGAGATCTCTAGTCTTTCCCATTCTATTGCTTTCCTCTATTTTTTGCAATGATCACTGAAGAAGTCTTTCTTATCTCTCCTTGCTATTCTTTGGAACTCTGCATTCAGATGGGCGCATTCAGATCTGCATTCAGATGCATTCAGATCTTTCCTTTTCTCCTTTGCCTTTCACCTCCCTTCTTTTCTCAACTATTTGTAAGGCCTCCTCAGACAACCATTTTGCCTTTTTGTATTTCTTCTTCTTAAGGATGGCTTTGATTACTGCCTCCTGTATGTCACAAGCCTCCTTCCATAGTTTTCAGGCACTCTGTCTATCAGATCTTGTCCCTTCAAACTATTTGTCACTTCCACTGTATAATCATAGGGATTTGATTTAGGTCATACCTGAATGGCCTAGTCACTTCCCATCCTTAGCCTGGTCCCATCACTTCATAGCAAATAGAAGGGGAAAAAGTGGAAACAGTGACAGAATTTATTTTCTTGGGTTCCAAAATCACTACAGACAGTTACTGTAGCCATGTAATTAAAAGATGCTTGCTCCTTGGAAGGAAAGCTATGACAAATCTAGGCCGTATATTAAAAAGCAGGGACGTTACTTTGCCAACAAATGCCCATATAGTCAAAGCTATCATTTTTCCAGCAGTCACATACAAATTGAGAGTTGGACCATTAAGAAGGCTGAACGGCGAAGAATTGATATGTTTGAATGGAGGTACTGAGGAAGACTCTTGAGAGTCCCTTGGACTGCAAGGAGATCAAACCAGTCAATCCTAAAAAGTCAACCTTGAATATTCATTGGAAGAACTGACAGTGAAGCTGAAGCTCCAGTACTTTGGCCACCTGATGCAAAGCACTGATTCATTGGAAAAGACCCCAATGCTAGGAAAGATTGAAGACAGAGGAGAAGGGGGTGACAGAGGATGAGATGGTTGGATGGCACCACTGACTCAATGGACATGAATTGGAGCAAACTCCAGAAGATAGTGAAAGACAGGGAAGCCTGTTGTGCTGCATTCCACAGTGACACAGAGAGTCAGACAGGGCTTAGTGACAACAGCAACAACAACAAAGTGTGTGTTACCAGTTGGCTAAATTGAATTGTCTTCTTCCTAAAAGACAATATTTTCATAGACCAGACAATTCAATCCCCTGCTGCCTGAGGCAAATCATTCTTATAGTATTGACTGTTACTTTATTCACCCCAAGTTTTACTTTGTTCAGCTATAAAATGGGAACATTAATTACACTTCTTTCTTGGGAGAGTTGTAACAATTAACTGAGATGACACATGTAGCCAGTTGGCAAATGGTGAGCACTCAACACCTCTGCCCACCTTTCTGGTCTCATTTCCAATAACCCATTCTCTTGTACTTTAAGAACTCTTTGTACTTTAAGAACTCTTTGTACTGCCCTGTGTTCATGTTCTGAAATGCCATCCTGTCTCACCTCTGCCAGGAACACTGTTCCTCCATCTTCCTTCTTGCTTTCAGTTCAGTTCAGTCACTCAGTTGTGTCCGACTCTTTGTGACCCCATTTGAACCACAGCACGCCAGGCCTCCCTGTCAATCACCAACTCCCAGAGACCACCCAAACCCATGTCCATTGAGTCGGTGATGCCATCAAACTATCTCATCCTCTGTCGTCCCCTTCTCCTCCTGCCCTCAATCTTTCCCAGCATCAGGGTTTTTCCAGTGAGTCAGCTGTTCGCATCAGGTGGCCAAAGTACTGGAGTTTCAGCTTCAACATCAGTCCTTCCAATGAACCCCCAGGACTGATCTCCTTTAGGATGGACTGGTTGGATCTCCTTGCTGTCCAAGGGACTCTCAAGAGATTCTCCAACACCACAGTTCTAAAGCATCAATTCTTTGGCACTCAGCTCTCTTTATAGTCCAATTCTCACATCCGTACGTGACCACTGGAAAAACCATAGCCTTGACTAGATGGACCTTTGTTGGCAAAGTAATGTCTCTGCTTTTTAATATGCTATCTAGGTTGGTCATAACTTTCCTTCCAAGGAGTAAGCATCTTTTAATTTCATGGCTGCAATCACCATCTTCAGTGATTTTGGAGCCCAGAAAAATAAAGTCAGCCACTGTTTCCCCTGTTTCCCCATCTATTTGCCATGAAGTGATGGGACCGAATGCTATGATCTTAGTTTTCTGAATGTTGAGCTTTAAGTCAACTTTTTCACTCTCTTCTTTCACTTTCATCAAGAGACTCTTTAGTTCTTCACTTTTTGCCCTAAGGGTGGTGTCATCTGCATATCTGAGGTTATTGATATTTCTCCTGGCAATCTTGATTCCAGCTTGTGCTTCCTCTAGCCCAGCGTTTCTCATGATGTACTCTGCATAAAAGTTAAATAAGCAGGGTGACAATATACAGGCTTGATGTACTCCTTTTCCTATTTGGAACCAGTCTGTTGTTCCATGTCCAGTCCTAGTGTTGCTTCCTGAGCTGCATATAGGTTTCTCAAGAGGCAGGTCAGGTAGTCTGGCATGCCCATCTCTTTCAGAATTTTCCACTGTTTTTTGTGATCCACACAGTCAAAGACTTTTCTTGCCTCATTCTTCCCATTAAAATAAAGGGACCTCTGTAGAGACAATTCACTTCTCCTTCTGTTAGTTGTCAATTCTGACTACCACCCGAGTTTTGAATCAATCTCTGGGGTATTAACTTCCATTTCAAGATAGCATCTCACGGTGTAAGCAGTGTTTTCACTATGGCTTTAAAAATGATAGGCAAAGAGCACTAGGCTGAGCTCCGTGTGCTACATGACAACTTCCCACCAGCTATTTTACACATGGTTGTTTATATATTTCAATGCTACTCCAGAGTGGTGGGGTGGGGAGGGAGGTTCAAGAAGGAGGGGACATGTGTATACCTACGGCTGATTCATGTTGATGTATGGTAGAAACCAACAGAGCATTGTAAAGCAATTATTCTCCAATTAAAAATAATTTTTTTACATGATAGGCAAAGTAGTACATCATGTAACATCGGCCACTACTTCCCCAACCCTCTCAAACATTCTAGGACATTTTTTATAACGCTAATATTTGAAAAATACATAGAAAAGTGTTGTCAGAAAATAGTGCTATTTTAAAATCATGGTTAGACATACACTACTACAAAAGTCCCAGGAACACAAAATTCCAGAAAAAACTAGAAGCCTATTACCATGTGAGGCATTCAACTTTTAATTGCCTTTTAATTTTTACTATATTAATCATTTTTTAAGTGTGAAGTTCAATAGTGTTGAGTATATCTGTATTGCTATGCACTCACCCTTCAGAACTCTTTTCACCTTGCAAAACTAAATCTCTGTACTCATTAAACAACAGTATCCCGTTTCACTCTCCCCCATCCCTAGGCAAACACCATTCTATTTTCTGTCCCTATAAATTTGACTACTCCACGTACCTAGGATAAGTGGAATTATCAATATTTTTCTTCTTGTGACTGACTCGTTTCCTTTAGCATAGTGTACTCAAGTTTCATTCATGTTGTAGCATGCATCTAAATTTCCTTTCCTCCTAAGGCTGAATAATATTGCATTTTGTTCATCTATTTATCTGGTATTCAGCTTAGGTTGTTTACATCTTTTCTCTACTGTGAATAATGCTGCTAAAAACATGGATATACAAATATTTTTTCGAGACTCTACTTCCAGTTCCTTTGAGTGTATAACCAGAAGTGGAATTGCTATATCAGACTGTAATTTATTTTGAATGTTTTTAGGAAATGCCATATTGTTTTCACAGCAATTGCACCATGTTACATTTCCATCAACACTGAACGAAGGTTCCAATTTCTCCAGATCCTATTCAGCACTTGATGTTTATTTGTTTTTATAGTATCCAGCCTAGAGGGTGTGTTCCACTACTCTTAGTAGGATCTGCCATTGATCCTCTCTGTAGACTCTTTCTTCTAGCACTGGCTCCCAAGCCATAAAGAGCAGATCCAAAACTATAGAAGGAGCTTCCTTGGGATCATATAAGTTTCTAGCCCACCCCTCCCCATCCCACTCCCCCAAAAAATCAGAGATTAACAAATGTCTTTGACTTTTGGGTTATCAAACTCAAATTTCCAGACACAGACTTTGCCTCCTCAATATTTTTGTTGTCTTAATTTAGGTTTACACTAAGTTAATCCCTTAGACTCAATACGGTTCAATTTTCCTGCCATTTGTAAAACACTAGTTAATTTTTCAGTCAGAATTAATGTATCCTTCCACCTTTTTCCCTAAGACATTCTATAAGTTGCTTAAGTTAACACATTACAGAAAAATTATTTGCTCATGTATTTGGCTCTGGAGCAGACCCAAAACACCCAATTACCACCACCCAATTAAAAAAAAAAGTTTGTTTTTACCAAAATAACTTTGTTTTTCTTTTGAATAGTCTGTAACCAGCTAAAAATCTATATTCCACAGACTCTTTTGCAGCCAAGGCTATCCATATGACACAGTTCTGATCAAGAGAATAAGTGGAATATTGTTGGTGATTTCTGAATAGGTTTTGGTTTCCTAACGTAGGTATAACCTCCCTGTTTATAACTAGAATATAGATGAGAGAAAGAGCCAACTCATTGGAAAAGTCTCTGATGTTGGGCAAGATTGAGAGCAGGAGGAGAAGGGGGCGGCAGAGGATGAGATGGTTGGATGGCATCACTGACTCAATGGACATGAATTTGAGCAAACTCTGGGAGAAAGTGAAGGACAGGAGCACCTGGAGTGCTGCAGCCTATGGGGTCGTGGAGAGTCGGACAGAACTTAGTGACTGAACAACAGCAACAAAGACATGGAACAGCCGTTTTGAAGTTATACGGCAACCATGAAAATAAAAACTGTATTTGGAGGATGATGAAACAAAAGCATAAAAAGAAGTTATAATGACGTAATACCTGTACTGTGCTTAGCTATGTACTATGGATTTTTTAAAAAATTATGATTAAATACGAACCAATTTGATAAAGCTCATGTTTCCTGGTATTTTTCACATCACAAAATATACAGAAAATGATTGCATTTGTTACTTGTAAGGAAAAGGCCACTCATAGACAAAGCAGAATATTCAGAATGCTTTCTTTGCTCTCAAGTACAAGTACATTATCTTGTCACACCTATAACACACTGGCAAAACAGTAATGTACTGTGTAGCATACCTGTTGGGAATCTTGGACTAAACCACAACAGTCATATTGTTTTTTCAAGGAGCTGAACATGATTTCTTACTAACAGAGTTTCTTTCTCTAGCTAGTCAATGAGATTATTGAGAGCAAAACTATGCATTATTTATCTTACTTCTCTCTTACTCAGCATGCTGCTAGAAACTTAGTAATTACTCAGCAAATATCTACTGAATAAATGAAAAGGAAAAATAATTTCATTGTTTTAGACTGGTTTTCTCATAGTTCCGGATTGTGCTCCTTTCTGACTAAAAGGTTTTATTCATTTTTCTCCCTGCCTGGAAAAGCTCTCTGATCCTCTGCATGTAGCCAAATCCTACTCATTCTTCAGAGTCCTTCTTAAGTCTCACCTCTTCCATGAAACTATTCTTAACATTTTGGCTCAGGTCATACCATTTTATTCCTTTCTCTGTACTCCTATAATTCATGCTGAAAGAAAGGTTCACTGTGACCTTAAAAATACAGGTGCTCTCCAAATACTGACCCAGCCTTTTCTGGTTGTCATATGCTAACCGTATTTTCTAATGACAAAAGGCTGTGCTTTGTATATTCTTTTTCTAAAAACAGACTTCATACCATGAAAATAGAAACAATTGATGAGAAAATAAAAAATTAAGCAAGCAATCAAACAATATAAAAATCACACTTTAAATGTTCTTTTTGGGGAAATGCTCTGAGATGAATCAACTGCAGTTTCTTAAAGTATAAATCTAGTAAACTTGGGCTAAGCATACCAAATTAATCAGAATCTTCTTAGGTTAAACACTGAGATTTTTCAGGACACAAAGCTCTTAGAATTTGACCTAAAGATATTATCATCTGTCCCCAAAGTTCTACTAAAAATTTAATATAAGGTAGTCTTATAAAGGTCTTTGGATGGCAAACTAGAGTTGGGCCTTTTATTTCCTTCAACAATTCTCTCCTGCCTGATTCATCACCTTCAATAATGTGAAGGAAATTCATGTTTCTGGACATACTTAGATGCTTTTGGGCCATGCTTAGAGCTTTCCCTCGAGCACTAGGAAATCACTAGTAGTATTCTTGCTACAATCAAATTTATTCTTTGCTCACTCTAAAACATATTTCTTTGATTTTTCTTTTTCCTCCTTCTTCATCATTTTGAAGAGATAATATTTTACCAGAATTTTTGCTCAGGTGTACCTGTACATTCACATCATCAACAGTTATTGCATTTCTATCCATGTACTTAGCGAACTGGACACTGATTAAACAGTCTGGTATATCACCTCTTAACTGCTTTCTTTTAGCTGGCTTTGAAGAATTACTCAGGCCTTAGTTTGAATCTACCATGAGGAATATTGCCATCTAATAGTACATTTTTAGTATATCCAAAAAATACTACAATATTTTTGAATTTGATACATTTGATGTTTTTAGAATTTGAAGCCTATTAAGACCTTTATTCTTTGGTGTAATATTATATGTAGGCAACCCCTTTAAAATTTCTACTGATTAATATAGTAGGATTGGGGGGAATGTTGAAAAAGGAGCAAGGGTTGAGAAATGGACATTAGGCTGAGGCCAAAGGCTTCTATTTTGCCTCTTAGAATTTGTGACTTTGGACAACAACTAAGTCAACAATTAATAATAAGTCTTTGCTTTCTCATTTGGAAAGTGAAAATGGTTCTAAACTTACCTACCACATAGAGTTGTTATAAAAAGTCATTTAACATGTTTTTCAAATTGAAAGCTTAATTTTGAAAATAATATTAGCATCCAGCATTCACACACTGACCCACATTTTCCCTGTGAAGGGAGGACTTTTTCTTCATATTATAGGACTATTTCACCATTTTGGATTGTATTAATATTCTTAATCATTTGTTTAATGTATCCTTTGGATATTTCTGCATTGGTTTACTCTCAGTTTGCTACCAAACTGAAATATTTCTGCTACATTCTCTATACTCAGTGAGGGAGGAAATTCTTACCTGCTTGCTTAAAGTGATTTAAATTTGACATAATGGCTTGAAACTTTCACATTTACCTTCAACTTTTTGTATTCCTTAAATAACTAGATGGATTGATAAATGTTCTGTTGAGCATTAAACACTCATGGCTTATAAACAGACATTATTTGGGATTGTACTGTTTGATTATCATATCAGATGCCTTTCAATCATGAAGAAGAAGCATATATATGTTAAAATATCTTAGAGGAAACTCCGGGTGATCTAGTTGTTAGGGCTCTATGCTTCCACTGCAGGGGACATAGGTTTGATTTCCCAGTTGGGGACTTAAGATCCTGCATGCTGTGTGGTGTGGCCAAAAATAAAATAAAATATATTAGAACCGAGTGGTCACTTATCAGTGGTTAGACATAATGAATGGCCCTATAAAATTTGCTGCTGGCTGATTCCAGTAGTTTATTCTGGAATATCAGTTCACAGTACCAAAGAAGCCCTTTAACAGGAAGCTCATAGGGCCTGTTTACCAGGTAATTCTGCCACATGCCTTCAACTTGCAACTGTTTTTAAATTCAGAGTCATAAGGCTTTAGCAGGTATGGCTTTCAGTAGGTTGTAAAGTGCTTAAACAGATGGGACATTGTTATTAGCATGGATAATATATTTTCATTGTATTAGGGTTGAAAGTGATTTTCCAGATAATGGCTTAGACAAATGTTTGTGGAATCTGTCTAGCTAATCCACCAAAAATGCAGCCCGGCTTTCAGGAGCAATTCTACTTTTATTGAATGTTTTTGATTAAAAATTTAACTCCTGTGAATTTCTTACCACATTGTTAAAGAAACTCTAATACATTGTTTTCTTCTTGGAGTCATTATTATTGCATTATTTAACCTAATAGTGACTTCTGACTAGCCCAGAAATGCATTTTAAACTAAATAGCTACACATTTTATTGTATATTAAGTGATTCATTTGGAGACAGGAATCGAGACCATCCCCAAGAAAAAGAAATGCAAAAAGAGAAAATGGCTGTCTGAAGAGGCCTTACAAATAGCTGTGAAAAGAAGGGAAGTGAAAAGCAAAGGAGAAAAGGAAAGATATCCCCATTTGAATGCAAAGTTCCAAAGAATAGCAAGGAGAGATAAGAAAGCCTTCCTCAGTGATCAATGCAAAGAAAGAGAGGAAAACACAGAGTGGGAAAGACTAGAGATATCTTCAAGAAAATTAGAGCTACCAAGGGAATATTCCATGCAAAGATGGGTTCGATAAAGGACAGAAATGGTATGGACCTAACAGAAGCAGAAGATATTAAGAAGAGGTGGCAAGAATACACAGAAAAACTGTACAAAAAAGATTTTCATGACCCAGATAATCACGATGGTGTGATCACTCACCTAGAGCCAGACATCCTGGAAGATGAAGTCAAGTGGGCCTTAGGAAGCATCACTATGAACAAAGCTAGTGGAGGTGATAGAATTCCAGTTGAGCTATTTCAAATTCTGAAAGACGATGCTGTGAAGGTGCTGCACTCAATATGCCAGCAAATTTGGAAAACTCAGCAGTGGCCACGGGACTGGAAAAGGTCTGTTTTCATTCCAATCCCTAAGAAAGGCAACGCCAAAGAATGTTCAAACTACTGCACAATTGCACTCATCTTACACACTAGTAAAGTAATGCTCTCCAAGCCAAGCTTCAGCAATACGTGAACCATGAACTTTCAGATGTTCAAGCTGGTTTTAGAAAAGGAAGAGGAATCAGAGATCAAATTGCCAACATCCATTGGATCATCGAAAAAGCAACAGAGTTCCAGAAAAACATCTATTTCTGCTTTATTGACTATACCAAAGCCTTTGGCTGTGTGGATCACAAAAAAATTGTGGAAAATTCTGAAAGAGATGGGCATACCAGACCACCTGATCTGCCTCTTGAGAAACCTGTATGCAGGTCAGGAAGCAACAGTTAGAACTGGACATGGAACAACAGACTGGTTCCAAATAGGAAAAGGAGTACTTCAAGCCTGTACATTGTCACCCTGCTTATTAAACTTTTATGCAGAGTACATCATGAGAAATGCTGGGCTGGATTAAACACAAGCTGGAATCAAGATTGCCAGGAGAAATATCAATAACCTTAGATATGCATATGACACCACCCTTACAGTAGAAAGTTAAGAAGAACTAAAGAGCATCTTGATGAAAGTAAAAGAGGAGAGTGAAAAAGTTGGCTTAAAGCTCAACATTCAGAAAACTAAGATCATGGTATCTGGTCCCATCACTTCATGGCAAATAGATGGGGAAACAGTGGAAACAGTGGCTGACTTTATTTTTCTGGACTCCAAAATCACTGAAAATGGTAATTGCAGCCATGAAATTAAAAGATGCTCACTCCTTGGAAGGAAAGTTATGACCAATCTAGATAGCATAGTAAAAAGCAGAGACATTACTTTGCCAACAAAGGTCCGTCTAGTCAAGGCTATGGTTTTTCCAGTGGTCATATATGGATGCGAGAGTTGGACTATAAAGAAAGCAGAACACTGAAGAATTGATGCTTTTGAAGTGTGGTGTTGGAGAAGTCTTTTGAGAGTCCCTTGGACTGCAAGGAGATCCAACCAGTCTATCCTAAAGGAGATCAGTCCTGGGTGTTCATTGGAAGGACTGATGTTGAAGCTGAAACTCCAATACTTTGGCCACCTGATGGGAAGAGCTGACTCATTGGAAAAACCCTGATGCTGGGAAAGATTGAGGGCAAGAGGAGAAGTGGACGACAGAGGAAGAGATGGTTGGATGGCATTACTGACTCGATGGGACATGGGTTTGTGTGGACTCTGGGAGTTGGTGATGGACAGCGAGGCCTGGTGTGCTGTGGTTCATGAAGTCGCAAAGAGTCAGACACGACTGAGCGACTGAACTAAAGTGAACTGAAGTGATTCATTAAAAAGAATCTTAACAAAAGTCTTTTTATATCTCCACAGGTATCATGGAGTGCAGTCAAAGTGTTGTTGGCACTTACCAGATGAGATATTATAGCAGGGATCCAAACCCAGTGAATTGTTCATTTTTCAACCTAAGAACTAATCATAGAATGGCTACATCATCTATTTATTTCACCAGCAAATTGTCTCATATGTAGCAGGGGTCACAAAAATTTAAAAAATAAAGTGTCTTTTTTCCCAGAGACAAGGAAATGACTGACATTTTAAAAGTACAATTTCAACTTGCTGTAATTAGGGCTCTAGTGGGAACTTAGTACTTATGATCTGTGTGGCTAAGTTACATAACTTGTTTTGTCTCAGCCCCAATTTCCCCATTAGGATGGAGAATATTAACCACATAGGTTTCCAGAGTTGCTGGAAGAGTTAAATGGGAAATGATTGGCCTGGTATAAATGGAAGTGGTATACAGTTAAAAAAAAAAATTAAGATTTGAATAACTTAGAGTTCACAGTATTTACACACCATTTACATCCTTCCCTAAATTTCTCAGCTGATAATATTTTAGCAACCATTTCAGTATGGCTTTTATTAATTTTGGGACTTCCCTGGTGGCTCAGACGGTAAAGCATCTGCCTACAATGCAGAAGACCCGGGTTCAATCCCTGGGTCAGGAAGATCTCCTGGAGAAAGAAATGGTAACCCACTCCAGTATTCTTGCCTGGAAAATCCCATGGACAGAGAAGCCTGGTAGGCTACAGTCCATGGGGTCGCAAAGAGTCGGACACAACTGAGCAACTTCACTTTCACTTTATTAATTTTTAGTTTCTTTGAGTCTCTAAATTGCCAACTGCCTGCTTATCGTTATAATCTATGTGGGAAATAGAGAAGCCCTGATAGCTAGCTGCTCTTGGTTTGGTTGACTGACATTTTCTTTGTTTTTGGTTTCCTGACTCAATTATAAAATCTATATTACCAACACCACACCACTCCACCAACAAATAAAAAATAACTCATAAAAATAGTTGTGTTAGTTCCCTGTTGCTGCTGTGATAAATTACCACAAATTTAGTGGCTTAAAGCATGTGAACTGATTCACTTAGAGTTCTGGAGGTAGGAAAATGGGTCAGCAGAGATGTACTCCTTCCGGAGGTTCTGGAGCAAATTCATTTCTTTGCCTTTTCCAGCTTCTAGAAGCTGCCCACATTCCTTGGCTCTTGGCTCCGCATCACTGCAATCTCTGCCACTGTTGTCCCATTGCTTTTCTGAGTTGGACTCTCCTGCCTCCCTATTACAAGGCCCCTGTAAGGCACAATGAACTCACTTGCATAGTCCAGATACTCTCACTATGTCAAGTTCCTGAACTTAATCACATCTACAAAGTGCTTCTTGCCATGTAAGGTAACATGTTCACAGCTTCCAGGGATTAAGCCAGGGACACCTTTGGGAGGCTATTATGTTTTACCTACCACAAAGTTTAAGAAAAAGAAAAGAAGTCTAAAGCATGTCTTATTTTTCAGGAATTAGCCGGGATGGCAGGAAACAGACAAAGCACCCATGATGAAGAAATGTGAGACTCTCTTTCAATGGAAATAATCAATTCTATTAGGGCTAATTGGGGGAAAAGTCAAATGGTGGTATGAATTATATAGCTGTGCTCATCAAAGCAGTAGTTTTTCACTGACTATCAAAGAATAACTAGGATTAACTTAGCTGAAAATGACCTAATAGACATTGTTGATAAATTTGTTGGGGGAACAGATTGGAAGAGTTTGAAGTTGGCATATGGATTCATCATGAAATAATTGTAGTTTGTTATTTTTTATGGTAAAATAGAGATCATAAAGAAGTTTCTTGGATATTCTTTCCTTTCTTAAAAAACATTTTTGTTTATTTATTTATTTGGCTATGCCAGGTCTCAGCTGCAACACATGGGATCTTCAATCTTCATTGCAGCATGTGGGGTCTTTTTTAGTTGCAGCATGTGGGATCCAGTTCCATGACCAGGGATTGAATCCAGACCCCCAGCATTGGGAGCAAAGAATCCCAGCCACTGGACCACCAGGGAAGTCTCTATTTCTTTTAAATAGTGTGAGTACCTCTATAAGGAATATGTGTTTTTAGCTCTGTATCACTGATGAAGCAATGAGGCTCAGAGATATTAAATAGCTAGTTCAGGGTTCCAGCTGGAATGCTGGGTGAGGGGCTAGCTGGCAAAAATCAAATCTGTGAATTCTGAGGCCTCTATGTACCTAAAATCCAACAGATCCCAAAAGTAGCTGACAAATTCCCTTTCAAGCCTTGTTTACACTATGATTTCCCCTTGATGTGCAAAGTGATCACAGCCTAAGACTACAGGAAAGTCTCTCAATTAAATAACACTCTTTTTTCTTATGTCTTTTTTTCCAACATTGCCGTTAATGCAAATCATCACATCTCAGAGGTGAGCCACGACTGCATTCAACAGTGCACTCTTTATCTTACCTTCTTTCATGAAGAAGGTAAGTTACCAACAGAACCAGCTGTTGTCTTTTATTTTCTGAACCATTTCTAATAAGAGACCAAGCATTTCATCACTCTCAAAGATGACCTACCTACAACTGCTTCCCTGTTTAGTAATGAGCCACTTGGAGTTGCTCAGCATTAGAGTATGTTTCCTAGAAGCTGCTCATGTGAGAAGCAGTTACTCGGCAAGTAAAACCTACAAATAAGAGCAACAGCTTTTGTGACTCTCAACGTGGGATTCACAGTAGAGAGTCCGTGTCCCCCGGGTGGCTTCCTTGTAAGACTCCTACTGCAGTTCCTCTGGTGAGGACAGGTGCCTATGTTTTGGTGCTTCTCATTCTGTGAAATGCATTTTGTGTTGACCAGAGAGTCAACATTTTATTTTATTTTTATGTATTTATTTTTGGCTGCTGGGTCTTCGTAGCTGCACATGGGCTTTCTCTAGTTGTGGCAAGCAGGGGCTACTCTAGTTGCAGTGTGCGGGTTTCTCACTGCGGTTGTTTACCTTGTTGTGGAGCAGAGGCTCTAAAACGTGTGGGCTTCAGTAGTTGTAGCTTGTGGGCTCCAGAGTGCAAACTCAGGAGTTGTGGCTCAAGGGCTTAGTTGCCCCTCAGTATGTGGAATCTTCCTGGACCAGGGATCGAACCTGTGTCTCCTTCATTGGCAGGTGGATTCATTACCACCGGACCACCAGGGAAGTCTGAGAGCCAACATTTTAAGTCAAACACAAGTGTATTCCTAAAATTTGGTGCAAAATCTGTCCTCTGTTTTAACTAAAGGATAACAACTTATCTCTTTGAACTACCCCCAAAGGATCCCAAAGTGACATTCCATCATTCTAAAATTTATTCTCTAAACATAGGCAATTACCATCCAACTGTTTTCCAGGGGTGAAACAAAATCTTGATTTTATGTAAAGGCAAGAGGTACTATTTATTTAAAGAGATGGAAAGAACAACAAAAATGTACCAAATGACTCTCTGGGCTCTCCACTTTATAGACTCCACGATTCAAATTTAGGCCTCAGCAGAATGCACCACTGTATATTATAGGTCATCAGTTTCATTCTGACTTGGTCCACCAGTGCATTTTTCCAAACACCTTCTGAATTGATTTACTTAGCTAACTTTATATGTGTCCATCAGCAGGCCCACAAATAGCTTACAGTGAAGTGAGTGATGCCAAGAAACCTTCAGTCTAGTCTCTGTGTGAATCACCAGAGTCTCTTCCTACTGCAATTAATGCAGTGCCAATCAGAGAGACTCCTTACATCCTGAACTTCTCTGCACACCTCACCCGTCGCTACTTCCACAGTCATCATGCTTTCATCTTCTCACATCTACTTTAAAATATCTTTTAGCCATTACATCAACTTCAAAATATTTTTTTTCTTAATAAATTCCTTGGTGTATGTTATTGCCCAGTGAAGCTCACAGAATAGGAAGAAAAAAGCCAACAAAACAAAACAGCAAGTACTCTATCATTTTGAAAGGTTCCAATTGCATAAGCCTTTATGACACAGACTTCATGCCATATTCTGTATCAACAGCTTGTCACATGGGTCCCAGTTCATAATATGGGTCATTATTTTCCAAATTGAATTTGCTTATCTGCTCTTTCCTTTATGGGTAACACTACCAAGGAAACCAAGCTCACACTGCTTTTAAGAGTGCTCATTTGAAATCTTTTTCTCTCCTTTTTGAACACTCTGCACTGGAATTAATAATATAATATAAGTATTTGGTAAAATGGCTCATTTTCACCAGGCTCTCCTGTTCCTGTGGTGTCTCAGACTTAAGGAAAAAACTTTGGTTTTTGATTATTTTCTTACATTTCACTTTGCAAACTCTCATTTTACCGAGTTCTGCCAAAAAACAATTAAAAAACAAAAAAGCACCACTATTTGGTTTCTTGATCATTTAAAACACCTGTGGTCTGATCCTCCTTCCCACCCAGCCCCCACACTAAAGCAAGTGACCTTGTTTCAAGCTGAATATTGTTCTTTGCTTTGATGCTCACATCCCTACCATCTTGTACACTCCTATTACTATTGTCGACTCTTATTGGTGTTGACAGAGTCATTCCCAGGATAAAGCCAACCAGAGCAATTTCTTTATGCCCAAAGCACTAGGTAGCTCACACTTTTGTCACTAGGCTGCATGTCAGAGATCTGGGGTAAGGGGCAGGCAAGGTAGGGAGACGGTGGTGGGAAAGCCTTTGACAGAGAATACAACAATGAACCAGAGCTAACATTTTTCAATAATTTATTAACCTCCCTTTCTGCTTCATATCCCTACCCTCCTCATTTCCTCTCACACTGCACCATCAACCACTCCTCTTCAAAACAAACAACAACAACAACAAACAAACAAACAGGTAATACTATCTCATCCATGCATTTGCATCCTCTGTTTCAGTCTTGGTTTTAAGTGATCATCTTCAACTCTGGCTTATTTACCTAAACTGAAATTTGCTGAGTTGTTATTTATGTGGCCTCACAATATTAATGGGAGGCAGTGTAGAGAAATGGTAAGATCCAAGAATATTTGAGGGTTGGGCAATAGAAAACACATCAAAAGTGATGCTGTAGAATCTGTCTGATCCACAATCTGCTACAGTTGAGGTGCATATGAGGGCATTTTTAGATGCAAAGCCCCAGGAGGAAGATCTGAATGACCACAACTACTATTAGTTCAAACTGAACTTTTATGTGATTTAGAATATGGCATCACCTCCAGGGAGAGGCAGTCCCACAGGTGTTAGGCTTGGCAAGCAGACGCCAGCTGATTTTCAATCCCCATTGACCTTCCTTGACAGGGTGTTCTTACGAATACGGTACAAACTACATGATCTTTCCCAGGACTCTGAGGTTGGGAATGTGCCTGATTGAAACAGGAAGGGGAAGAGGAAGAGGAAGAGGGTCTGGTTCATTTGATATTCTTAGTCGGAAGTATGCACTGTGTGTGGTGGAGCATTCCCAAAAGGGAAAATGGAAGAAGACAATTAAAAAGAAATTAAAATATTGGAAAATATTGAGAAAGACCCACTGCATGCCCAGGGATCTAAAGACATCCTTTGTTGCATAATTTCACTTTCATTTTTCCTTGAATGAGAAAACACAGACTCGGAGGTAAGCCAAGGGTGAAAGCGTTTCCCCTCTTTATGATGTGTATGCGCTCCAACAACCCTAAATTCAGCTTTCTTAGATTTTCATAAGCGCTCATGTTAAATTATATTATAGGAAAAGGATATATTGTCAATGTTAGACAACTAAGAAATCATCCTTCCTTTATTTATTACAGTACTTTTAGGGATAGAGAATTATACAAATTATACAGTTTAGGAAATGTGGTGTTTAATACCAGGAATGTTCAGACAAAATTTTGGTTTTGCTTAAATTAAGTGTATGTCTAGGTGAGTGATCATATGTCCTTGGTATATCTGGAATAACAGTAAGCTATCTTTTAAATTTTTATTTTGTATGTTTGTAATGATTCCAGTAGCCTTATGATTATATAAAGATTAAACACATGTTTTTCATTTCAGTTCTCTCTTCAAGTCTCTTTTAAATAAAATAAGGGAATAAAAAATAGTAAAAACACAAGCAAAAGCATGCAAGCAGAGACAATAATAGACTGAAATTGTACCTACTCACAGGAAATGGAAAGTGAATGGAGGAGTTAGTACCTCTGAGAAAGCTGGGTAAAAGTATTGGCTGGAGAGAAAAACTATGCTAAGATCTTTCTCCAGGACCCTGCACAGATTCTGGGTGTGGGCATTACACCAAGCAGGGAAGGTACGGTGCTACAATCAGGAAGGTGTTGCCTCTCTAGAGACAGGTATAATCTTCTTTTCTGATGTGTACAGTCAACAGATTCACCCGTCCTAAGTCTGATAGGAGACCCTAGGTTTATCCTGCATCAGAAGAGGAGGCCCTCATGTGCAACATGAATAGACCTCGAGGGCATTATGCTGGGTAAAATAACCAGACAGAGAAAAACAAATACTGTAAGATTTCACTTATCTATCCAATCTAAAAAACATTATAGAAAGAAGAGAAGAATTGCCCAGCCTGGTGCTCTGTGATGACTTAGAAGGCTGGAATTGGGGTGGTGGGAGGAAGACTCAAGAGAGAAGGGATTTAAATATAGTTATGATTGATTCATGTCGTTCTGTGTGTGGCAGAAACCAACACAGCATTGAAAAGCAACTATCCTCCAATTAAAAAATAAATTTAAAGAAAAGAGCAGAATGGACTGGAAGGTGGGAAAATCAGATGTTGATTAAAGGGTGCACTTCCAGTTATAAGATGAATAAGTTCTGGGGATCTAATGTATAGCACAGTTGCTATAGTTAACAGTACTGTATAATATATTTGAAAGCTCTTAAAAGGGTAAATCTTAAATGTTCTCATAATACATATACTCAAAAAGGTATGAGGTGATAGGATTCCCTGGTGGCTCAGAGGGTAAAGAGTCTGCCTGTAATGTGGAAGACCTGAGTTCAATCCCTGGGTCAGGAACATCCCCTGGAGAAGAAAATGGCAACCCACTCCGTATTCTTGCCTGGAAAATCCCATGGATGGAGGAGCCTGAAGAGCTACAGTCCATAGAGTCATAAAGAGTCAGACACCACTGAGCGACTTCCCTTTCACTTTCAAGAGATGATAGATGTATTAACTAATCTTATTATGGTAATCATTTCACAATACACAGGTATCAAATCATTACATTGTACACCCTAAATTTACACAATGTTATCTGTCAGTTATTTGTCAACAAAGCTGGAAAAAATTTAAATAAAAAATCAACTGCCTCTCTGTATGCTAGTAGTGGACACATGGAAACCAAGATAAATTAGTTACCTAGGTGTAACTCTAGCAAAACATTTACAAGACTTATAAGGTAAAAATTACATGTTAATGGAAGAAATCAAAGAAAATTTATATAAATGGAGAGATATTCTACTAAAAGAAAGAGAGAGAATAAGAGACACAGAGTTCCGGGAGATGAGGCAGAGCAGAAGGCAGAAGAGAAGAACCAAACTGAAAATAGATGCTTAAATAAAAGCTTACACCTTGAATTATGCAACTGTTACCCCCTAATAATGCTTGGCATATACTTCCCAGGAGACTGAAGGGTTATTTTGGAGGGAACTGGGGTGGCTTGCGTTGTGGGGTGGGGTTCTCAATATGAAATGGAAGCATTCTTAATATTTCATTCTCAAGCAGTCTCTCAGCTGGAAGATATCATATCCTTATGTGTGTGTGTGTCTGCATGCTCAGTTGCTGCCAATTCTTTGTGACCCCGTGGACTGTAACCCACCAGGTTCCTCTGTCCACAGGATTTTCCTGGCAAGAACCCTGGGGTGGGTTGCCATTTTCTTCTCCAAGGACCTTCCTGACCCAAGGATTGAACCTGTATCTCCCACATTCTCTGCGCTACAGGCAGATTCTTCACCATTGAGCCACCAGGGTGGGCTTCCCAGGTGGTGCTAGTGGTAAAGAATCTGCCTGCCAATGCAGGAGACATGAGATGCAGGTTCGATTCTGGGTCGGGAAGATCCCCTGGAGGAGGGCATGGCAACGCACTCCAGTATTCTTGCCTGGAGAATCCCATGGACAGAGGAGCCTGGTGGGCTACAGTCCATAGGGTCACAAAGAGTCAGACACAACTGAAATGACTTAGCATATCTGCACAAGCCACTGGGGCAGCCCTCACATAGATCTTCAATTCAAGTTTCTGATGCTCAACCTTAAAAATGAACAGGTAACAAAAAACTCTGGCTATTGAGGAAAGTCCCACCAAAAAGTAAAGACATCAAAAAGGAAAAAAGAGCCCATAGAAAATAGGAATGCAGAGAACAGATGAAGACTATAATTAAAACTGTAATTTATGTTTTCAGAAAAATAAATCATTTCATCCAACAGGATACTATAAAAATCAAACTGTCAAGCTAGATAGCACTCCTTAAGACTAGAAATATAAATATAGAAATAAAAAACTCATCCAAAGAGCAGATAATAAAACCAAGGTATCATAGAAAGCAGAAAAAAATTAAATTGAAAATATGATATACATCAAAAGATAAGATTACTAGTAGATCAGTTGAGGAAGTCCAGAGGCTGATCAAAAAAGAGTTTCTGAAACAGATAAAAGAAGAGAGGAAATTAGTAAAGAATGATCAAACTTTTGATTAACAAAGAATAATCAGAAGTTCCAAAACTAAAGCACCTATGTTTCCAAATAAGAAGAGCCTAAAAAACAGCTAGCAGAGCTATCAAAAACATGATCACACTAAGGCCCTGTGTGGTGTTAAAATATTGGCAATACTGAGCAGAAGCAGAAATTTTCAAATAGCAAAGTTAAAATGTTCATATTTGAAATAAAACATATTTATGATCAAATTGGACTTCTCAAGAGAAATACTCAAAGCACGAAATCAAGGGAAAAACCGGGGTAAAATTCTGGATTCTCCAAAACCAGAAGTCATTACAAGAAAGAAAAATTAGGTATTATTCATGAGCAGAGATACAACAGCTTCAGCAAAATATATTAGCAAATCAAATCCAACAATATATTAAAAAATTATACAACACAACCATGTGGATTTTTTTTCTAGATATATAAGGCTAGTTCAGCATTTGAAAATCAAATAATGTAATAAATTACATATACAGGATAAAGAATATCATATGATCATTCAATAGATGCAGAAAAAGTATTTGACAATATCTAACACTTATTTATGAGTGAAAATAAAACAAACAAAAAAAGTGAAAAGCCTCAAACAAAACACTCAGCAATCTAAGAATAGAATTATCTCTACTTGATATAGAACATTCACAAAAAAATCTCAGCTAACATTGTACTTAATGCTGAGAAATGAGGCTTTTTTCCTCCTAAGAGCCTTGGGTCAAGAAGATCCCCTGGAGGATGGCGTGGCAACCCACACTAGTAATTTTGCTTGGGGAATCTCTTGGACAGAGAAGCCTGTCAGGCTGCAGTCCATAGTTATGCAAGAGTCAGACAGGAAATTGAAGTGACTTAGCACACAAGATCAAGAACAAGGTAAGTGTGCCCTCTTACCACTCACGCCTACACATTGCAGTAACTGTCCTAGCTTTTGCAATAAGATAAGAAAAGAAAACAAAAAGTACACATATAGGGAAGGAAAACAAAACACAACTCTTCATCCATGGATGAGATGATTGTCTGTACAAAAATCCCAAAGAATTAACAATAATGAAAACAATAAAAAATTTACACTATCAAATGCTGATGAGGATGTAGAGAAATAAGAACTGCTATTCATTCATTGTCTGTGGGAATGAAGCATGCTACTGCCACTTCGGGAAAGAGCAAACTCACTGGAAAAGACCCTGATGCTGGGAAAGACTGAAGGCAAAAGGAGAGTAGGGCAGCAGAAGATGAGATGGTTAAATAGCATCACTGACTCAGTAGACATGAGTCTGAGCAAACTCCAGGAGATAGTGAAGGACAGGGGAGCCTGGCATGCTGCAGTCCATGGAGCTGCAAAGAGTCAGACATGACTTAGTGATTGAACAACAACAACAAATAGTTGATTTACAATGTTGTGTTAATTTCTACTGCATACCAAAGTGATTCAGTTATGTAATATATATAGAAACACATTTCTTTGCATATTGTTTTCCCTTATGGTTTATCATAGGGTATTGAATATAGATGCTTCTATATATTTAGAGAGTCCCATTCCATCATGAAATATTCAATAGTAGAATAACAATAAAAACAATAACTAATAAAGTATTGTCTATGGCAAAATTTTACCTCTTATTAAAATGGATGCTGAATTTATTATAGGCAATTTGTAGTCCAGTTGATGATAGGCTAGACCAGATAAACAAAATCACAACATTTCTATTTTTTTATAAATATCCTCTTCCACCACCCTGCATTCTTGTAAAACTGAAAGAAAATGCTAGTATGTTGGGATTATTTCCCAGTTTGTCATTTTTTTCTGTCCTTGGGAAATCTACACACACAACCACATATTCACTTCCAGGGACAGCAGTAGCCCAGGGCTCCTTACTTTAATTCCCTGCACTAAACACTTTATATAATAGTCAATCCTTATGGCAAAACTGCAAGGGAGATATTACAGCAAGGTTTGACAAATGTTTTCTGTAAAGGGCCACAGATTAACTATCTTGGGCTCCATAGGCCGTGCAGTCCCTACTGTGACTTTCTGCCTGGTTGCAAGAAAGCAACATAAAAGCAGACCATACATAAACAGATGAGTTTGGCTATGTCCCAATAAAACTTTATTTATGGATCATGAAACTTAAATTTCACACTATGTTCATATGTCAGGAAACATTACTCTTCCTTTAGTTTTAATACTTAAAAATATTTTTAAAAAATTAGCTTGCAAGTCAAGTCAAAACAAGTGGCAAGCCAGATTTGGACCATGGTTGCTAGTTTGCTGATTCCTGTAACTCACAGGCTAGCAAACACTGTTCAGAGAGGTCACAAAACTTCCCCAAAGCGACACCACCAGTGAGTGGGGGAACCCAGGCTCGAAAGTGGGCATCCTGACTCCTAACCCACGTGGCATATTGCCTCTTTGACAGTGATCTTAAAGCTAGTTTAAATAAGCTAGGAATTTCAGATCACTTTTGTTTTTGCCTAGAAACCTGATCACTGCTTACATTAAATACATCAATCAAAAGACAGTTCCATTTCTACGTCACATCATTACTTTGAGATTGTTTTCTGTTCCGAGGACTACCTATAGGTACATACATACTTACATATGAAAATATTTGTTTCTTTCATCTACATGCCTGTAAAGAATAGTGTTATAATTTAATACATGGTGATTAATTTGCACGAATGTATAAACAAATGCATGTTCAGCTAAAATTAAGCTTCCCTTGTGATCTATCCACAGTGCCAACAATTGCAGAACCCCCGCCCTTCACTCCTCCACCTCCCAGTTGGAGATAGAAAGAGGTTGGCTCAACAGCCAAACAGGAGACCAGATTTCTCTTGGGTGATTTGGGATGATCATAATATTTACACAAAGCTCTGCTCTGCCTCATGTTAGTATAACTATAACTCTATAGTTGACTGAGCATCTGGGACAGTGCAGGATACAAAAAGATTTTCCCAGTTCTGGGAAAAAAAAGAAAAAGTCATGTGTCTGTACAAATGCTTATGTTTATGCTTTCTCTCCCCCATGTTTTAACCCCTCAAATCTTTCCTCTATGGGGGAGACTTGGGTCCCGTCTGTTTGCTTATTATCTTATTATCTTGGGCTCTAAAACTACACCTTTTGTATTTTAATTCAAAGGGGAGCTTTATTCCAAATCATCCATTATTTTCAACAAGGGCAAAATAATACAGGCTGTCAAGGGCCCCCAACGCAGGTAATTTATTACTCAGAAATGCTGGGTTGAATGTATTCTTCAGGCAAGCATTCTTCAAAACCAAATAACAGGCAGCACCATGTAGGAATCAGACTGTAAATGATTAAAAACACGATGGATCACTGGTCAGTCGTTTGGTCTGTCTAGAATCATTACGCTTGGAAGAGAAGTTAAGAAGCTAGGAAAGGAAACCCTTTGAGGTCTGTTCTCTATAAAGAAAGAGGATTAAAAAGAAATCCCAGTCCTCCTCCCCCAACATCATAGACAGTGTATGTGTACACACATAGACACAGACAAACACAGACACAGCCATAGATTGCTCTAATAGCCCAGGGCTAAAGGTTAAGCATTATAAGGGAAAGATTTAAAAATGCAAGTTTGGGCAATGATTTAAAACCGACAAAGAAGAAGTCAAAGTAAAGAGCATTATTTAATCCTGTAAATGTACTAGGGCATAGTGTACTTAAAGATGTAGGTAAAAGGTATTTGTTTGCTCACTGTTGTGGCTAGAAGCCTAGGAAAATAAATTTATTCAGGCATGCCAGCCTGTCTGCAAAGACTTCCATTTTGTCTTTTATGGGAATTTTGAACAAAGAAGACTATCTTTGCTTCTGTCAGGAAAGCGATTTCAATCAGATTGATGAATAAAAAGCACAGCTGCCAAAAATGATCCATGGCAGGTTAAAGTTTAGATGCCCAACTGACCATTATTCTATTAAGATGAGTCATTAACGTTGGCCTGGGCTAACAGATCAGGACAATGCAACACGTTAAAGTGCTTCCCAATTTTAAAATATCAATTCAGGAAGCATTACCTAGGATAAAATATAGATCCTCAGGGTTCCAAAACAGAGGCTGTTCAGTGAGACAAAGGTTTGGTTTTACAGCCACCAAAGATAGGTTCATGCCATTTACATATTTGGTAATTGTCTCGTTATGCCTGTTTCCTGATAACTATGCTTGATAAATGATTATTCTGGGACAATCACCTTTTATCTGAATTTAGTGAGGCTAATATCTTATTCGTAAGATGCAACATACATGGCACTTCCAATTTTCTAAAATAGTTCTTAGACCTTAGGAAGCTCCAGGAAGCTAAACCAGCGTCTGCATTACCCTCTCATTTTACAAATGAAAACACTTAGGATAGAAGAATTTGAAATTCTCTCACACCATATGTCCTGAAGTGGCAAAACAGAAGCCAGGATCTTTCATTTCAAATCTACTTTCTTTCTGCCCCAACTCTCAGTGGGCAAACTTCAAGTTTGTGACTCCTAAAGAATTTTTCCAGAAAGGGGCAGCTGATATTTTGATGATTACAAACAACAAAGAAACTAAAGAGCCACAACCCAACGATGACCAATGGGGAGAAGCACAACCTTTTCGCTAATCCTTCCTGCTACGGGCATGTCTTCACTGGCATGTCCTATCAAAGCTGTTCTCGGGTATTCAAATGGCATTGATTCTAACCTCCTCCTAGTTTACCATGCTTTCTTCTGTTACCTGGCATATTGCTGTATCAGAAAAGTAGCAAAAGCCTAATTTCTAAATGTATACGATTGTGGATAGTCATAAAACAGAGAGAATAGGAAAGAAAGAAAAAAATTGTGCTACATTTCTCATCAAGCTACTGCCAGAATGCCATTTGCTTTTTGTCTATTTTTGAACTACTGGTTTTATGCTTCGGTTTTCTAGACAAATGTTTATTGCTTATTTTTCAAAAACCGCTGTATTCGTTATCTATTGCCACGTAACAATTACCCCATAGCTCAGTGCCTTAAGACAACAGCATTTACTATTATTTCACAGTTTGTTTAGGCCAAGATTTCTGACATGGTTTAGTTGGCTCAGGGTCTCTCTTTGAGGTTGCAGATAAGGCATAGGAAGGGGCTGCATCATCTGAAGACTGTGTGGGCCTGTTTTCATGAAGGCTGTTTTCACAAAGGCTCACTCACATGCTCCTGGAAGTTGGCAAAAGACTTCAGCTTTTCCCTAAATAGTGTCCTCTCCATGGCCTGCTCCTATGTCACCATAATACACTGGCTGACTTCTTCCATGATGATCACTCCAGGCTAGAAGGCAAAGTCAGAATGTCCCCTTTGAATCTTTCTCGCCTTACTTTTCCTCCCTATTTTTCTTCTTCTCCTTATATTACTTCCATCATGGCAATAGAGAAATACGATGTATATTTAAGGAGTGGAGTCTGGACAGTGGAACTACTGGGGCCTTTAAAATATTTTTTTTAGCTTAAATTTTTGTTTCCATAAGGATTTTTAAAATGTTTTTTTACTTTATATTGGAGTATAGCCAATTAACAATGCGATAGTTTCAGGAGCACAGCAGAGCGACTTAGCCACACGCATACATGTAGCCATTCTCCCCCAAACTGCCCTCCCATCCGGGCTGCCACGTAACATTGAGCAGAGTTCCCTTGCTCTACAGTAGGTCCTTGTTGGTTATCCGTTTTAAATATAGCAGTGTGCACATGTGGATCCCACATTCCCTGTCCACCCCTCCCCCCACCCTTCCCCTGGTAACCATAAATTCATTCTCTAAGCCTGTGAGTCTGTTTTCATAAAGACTTGGATATTTGGGATGGGATACACCAAGAGATTTCCTTCACCAAGTGTGTAACATTGTAATTCTTCATTCCCCATTTCAACAAATACTAATCATTATGATGTATCAGGATCAATTCTAGATGCTGGGATACAGTGGTGAACAAAACAGCTAAAAAGTTTTATTTTCATGAAGATCCTTATCTAATGTGGAAGAAAAATAAATGCAAAATTCAATATGGGTGGGAGGTGGGAGAAAGACTCAAGATGGGGGGGTTATATATGTATACTTGTGGCTGAATCATATTGTTGTATGGCAGAAACCAACACAACATTATAAAGCAATTATCCTCCAATTAAAAATTTAAAAAGAAACAAAAATTATGATAAAATAATTAAATAAGCAAAGGTATGGCATAGGAAGGCTGGGTTTCTTGGGAAAATAGCAATGCCAGTGTCAAGATAAGAGAATGTTTCTAAAATATTCACCAGCACTTGAAAATGCACATTGGATTCTTTAAATTATTTGTATCCTAAAAATGTAATTTTTTATCTTCCCCATTACTGAAGTTTAAAAGAATACTTCATTTATTTTTCTTAACAACAGAATTTGATGATATTTTCACATTCATCCTAAACTTACTTAATTTTGATAAAGGATTGTCTTTTTAGACCATAAAAGTATACATTTTGTCATCTTTTTTCCCTGTGATCAACCTCACTGAAATTCCAAAAGAACGTTGTTTTTTCAGAAGGGCAGATAAATAGCTATTTTAAAGGAGAAAGTACAAAGCAAGATAGAACCTCATGTACACAAACTGACAATGATAAGAAAAAGCAGAAAAGTCTTAGGGAGAGAAGGAATGAGTTTATCAGAGACTAATTCTTGAAGGTGAAGAATGTTCAACTTTGCTTTCAAAGGAGTGACAGCTAACAAAGAAAGGTCCAAGAACAGAGGAGAGCCCATTTATAAAATTGCTTTGTCTGCATGCACCCGGGAAGTTCATATGTGTATTTTTTTAAGGCAATTGTAGGTTTTCTCTTTCACTTTCTAGTTTTCAAAAAGCACAATATTTCGAAGAGGATCTTCCTACTTAACTCTCATGTGGTTTAAAAATCTAACCTAGACATGTGTTGTTAAAGTTTTATATGTCAGGAGCCTGGAGGGTAGAAACAATTTTAAACTTAACTTTTTAATTTTGGTTTCCTGACAACGCCTTTTTTTCTCAGCCTGAAGAATTTTGCAATGCCAAAAGTTATGAATAATTCCAGATTTAAGCCAATAACTTGGGTGACACAAAGCAAATGATTGATTACAAACAAAATGATGGAAAACAGGAAAGTGTCCCCATTTCTTAACATAGTTTTATATTTGTCATCATATAGAAAAGGCTGATTACATGAGATAACTAATTAAATAAAAAAGTAAATAATTCAAAAGCAGTATCAAAAGAAAAAACAAGAGATGCAAGAAGTCTACTATAGGAACTTTGTCTTTCCTTCCCCCCTCCAAAGAACCTAAGCTTTTGAGAAGAGGCAGCATTACCTAACAGAGAGGTAAGTCATGGGGCTAGAAGCTCAATAAGTACCTTTAAATGGAATCATTATGACTTAATTTTTAACTTTTTAAAAAAATTTAATTCTGTAGTCTGAAAAAAGATCAACTGTATTTCTCTCATTTGTGAGCATTTTCAGATGACTGTTATAAGAGGTTTTCTATCTTTTTTTTTTAACTCAACTGCTGGAGAGTAACTAGAAACAAATCTGTTGCTTGGAATAAATGTTCAGTCCATATGTTATCTTTCATGTTAACGGATGGAAGTGTGAAGTCCCCCTCAGTAAATTCTGCCTGAGATCTCGCTGTCCCTCCCCCCACCACCATATGTAACACATTCTGAGAGTGGGGAGAATACTTCCTTCATCATTTGACTTCTTAGCTTGCATGTTTCCTTGAGAAACATAAAATTTTCAAAGAGAATCAGTGCTACTAATAAGAACTGTGGACAAACTAACTGAGCTATTCTGGAAGGCATTTGAGAGAAATGTGAGGGAATGGGAACAAAAAGAAAAAAAAAAGACAGATGAAAGTAAGCATATTCTTCAATTCTCTGCACAGTAGGAGGCAGAAAAGACAAAAGAATCATCGAGGACTTTGGAGATAAAGAGATTTGGGTTTGTTTCCAGCACCACCATCTACCATGCAGATCTGGGCAAGTTTCTTAATGTGAACCTAAATTTTCCCATCTGGAGAACAGTGGTATCTGATACCTGCCTCACAGAGTTGATGGAAGAATTTAAAGAGATAATCCAAGAAAAGTGACTGGAACATCATAGGTGTTTAACAAATATTAGTTTCCTTCTTCTTACCCCTCCACTTCACTGTTGCCATTGTTAACAACAATGAAATTTACCTTAAATGTAAGTGGGTTGAATGCCCCAACCAAAAGACATTTTTGTGTTTCAATGATTTATGAGCATTCAGCCAAGACCATGAATGTGATGAAGTACAGGTTTTACGCAAAAGAGTTACCTCAATTTTTTTCTTCTATATTAGATAGTTCACTTGGCAACACTTTTGGTGTTGCTGGAAGATTTTGGAGTTTGAATACAGACCAATACTTCAGGAGAATTTAACCCCAGGTCAAATGCTTTATGCTGAAAAAATAGTCTTTGATGTCTGCATGGGTCTGAGCATCGCTGAGGCCAAATGTGTTGGGTAGGATCCCTTGTGAACTGAAACATCAAAAAAGATTTGCATTAGTTTCCTTCAAACCAAACATATAGAGTTTCATGCAGTTCTAATTGAAATGTAATAACTGTTTACAGATTTGATTGCACTATCACTATGGAGTAATTGCTTGTCTGCATCAAGCAAGTGGGAGATAAAGTAAATGTGCATAGAAGGGTTTTGGAAATTCAATAAAATGTTTCTAAAATATACTGTTTTGAGATGTGTCTTTCTTGTCTCAAAGTTCAATCAGAACTCAACCTCTAAAGAGTCTAGTTAGTGTTGGCCTTGGGTTTCTAGAAGAGACCTTTATTACTCCAGCTTGGGTTCATTAAAACATGAAACTGCATTATTGCAAAAAAAAAAAAACACCTGCATTAAGAAAGTTACTATTGTTGGTTTTTCATATGTTCTGCATAGTACTAGGCTCAACAAATCAGAAGCCTCTTGGCTCTTTATGCAAACCAAGTATGTCGGCATCTCTGTAGAGGGCAGAAAGGAAGAATGTGCAGAAAAGTGGCAAACTTGAAAATTCCTAATGAATCCCACCGCAATTGGTTCTTTGTGAAAATGCTCAAGAATCATTTACAAAGCAATAATGACCGGCCTGGCTCAGAGCAACTGAAAATATAGTTTAAAAAATATATAGGAACAAAATAGTATTTGGGAAATGATTTACTCAACACAGTAAATGAAAAAGTGGTTTCCTCCATCCCCAATCCCAAAGGCTTTAGAATATCTTTATAAGAGGCAACATAATCAGGGAAAAGGGGAAAGTTCTGCCTTTTGAGAATGTTAGAAAAACAATACTCCATTAGAGAAGGAATTTAGCTTTATTGAGGTCTTAAATAACAATCTCATGAGACCTGTATTATTTCCCCCATTTTAAAGATAAGGACTCTAAAACTCTGGGAAGTTAATTATTTTTCACATACAGAAAAAAGTGCAAAATACAAACTCAAATCCAATTAATGCTTTTTCCAAAACCAGTGCTTTTTCCAGAATAACATGTGACTAATTTCAAAATTGAATATATATAATATATATAAACATAATATATCATATATATTTATTTATAAACATATAAATAAATATATTACATCTATGATATATTATATTTATTAATTATAAATATTTTATATATTATATATAAATGTATGTTATATATTAATAATATATATTAATATATAATAATATAATAAATATATATTTATAATATATATAATGTATTATATATATTATATATCACAAGGGAAAACCACATTTTCATATTAAGTTCTGATGTGAAGTTTATTTTTAGGCATTATGTGCTACTATTTCAGGCTTCCCTGCTGGCTCAGTGGTAAAGAATCTGCCTGTCACTACAGTAGATGCGGGCTTGATCCCTGGGTCAGGAAGATTCCCCGGAGAAGGAAATAGCAACCCACTCCAGTATACTTGCCTGGGAACTCCCATGGATGGAGGAGCCTGGCCGGCTACAGTCCATGGGGTCACAAAGAGTGGGACACAACTAATCAACTAAACAAACAAGCATGCCACTATACGGAAAGTTAAAAAATGGAATAGTGATTGAAATACAGTTACTTAGCTTCTTACTCTAAAAGATGGGTTATATAATATAAAGTTTCCCGGGATAGTGTGAAGGATAAATGAAAAACAATATCTTCAGGGTGGTTCAGAAATATTAGTGCATTTTATGATGAAAAACTTAGTGGTAACTGAAACCATCTTGTCCCATCACTTAATTGTGAGCAGAGTTGAGCTGGAATGCCAGTTCAACTTGTGTAATATTGGGAAAGAACACCTGCTTTTCTAAAACTTAACACCTGCTTTTCTACATTGGTAAAATGGAATCATAACAGTGCCATATTCCACATAATCAGAAAATGCATGTAAAGGGTGTCGTGCAGCAGTTAGCGCAAAAACCCTGATGCTGGGAACGACTGAGGGCAGGAGGAGAAGGGAGCAACAGAGGATGAGGTGGCTGGATGGCTCATGGACTCAGTGGACATGAGTTTGAGCAAACTCTGGGAGACAGCGAGAGACAGAGAAGCCTGGCATGCTGCAGTCCATGAGGTCACAAAGAGCCGGACTCAACTGAGCGACTAAACAGCAACAACATGATGAGAAAATGCATGTAGAGGGTGCAGTGCAGAACTTAGCACATAGCAAAAACCCATCAATAAATTTGTTATTAATACGTCAACTCGGAAACATGGATACCTAACAGCTCAGAGCACAATTTTACTTTTCCCAAATAAGAAGACTCTTCTAAATTATTTTAATTCTTTGCTGACACATCCCACATCAATATTCAATATTTTAAGAACTTCCCTTTGGAAAGGTGTAAATATTGGCAAGGTACTTTTATAATGACCTTAAGAGATTAGAGGGTTACAATAAACTCTGTGAGATGGTAGTTTTTCTAAGAACAGTGTCAGTTTTCACAAAAAAATTTTTAAAAGACTTAAGAAGTTACATGTTAATCTTCTTCATCAGCATGTTTAAAATTTTCATATGGTCCCATTTAACATGAACTACACATCTTATGTGTTCAAATTCTACCTGCCTAAACCCATAAAAACCAGAACATACTAGGGCAGGAGTGCTGTGATTGACAAAGCAATGCCCATCATCCAAGATGTCCATGTCTTGTCAATATATTATCTTACATGACACACTGCTGATGTGATTAAGGGTCTTGAGACGGGAAGATTATCTTGGATGACCTGGTCCAATCAGATCACAGGAGTTGCTGTAAGAGTGAGTTAGAAGGATCAGAGTCAGAAAAGGAGGTGTGATGAGGGAAGCAAAAGGATGACACTGCTGGAAAGAACCATGTGCCAAATAATGGAGGTAGTTTCCTGAAGCCGCAAAAGGCAAGAAATAGATTCTTCTCCAGGGTCTCCAGAGTTAACACATGCCTCCTGACACCTTGCTTTTAATCCAATAGGATCCATTATTGGACTTCTGATCTCCAGAGATATAAGATGATAAACTTGTGTTGCTTTAATTCACTAAGTTTCTGGTAATTCATTACAGCAGCAACGGGAAATGAATACAGGTGTCTTTTTCAAATATAGTACCTATAATATTAGAGAACTGAAAAGTTATTATCAAGAAAAATGCATTTTGTCAAATATCAAATCTCTCTATATATGTCAAAAGGTATATGCCATCATGGGGCTTCTCAGCTGACGCTAGTGATAAAGAACCTGCCTGCCAATTCAGGAGATGCAAGAGACATGGGTTCAATCCCTGGGTTGGGAAGATTTCCTAAAGTAGGAAATGGCAACCCACTCCAATACTCATCACTGGAAACTTCTGTGGACAGAGGAGCCTGCGGGCTACAGTCCATGGGTCTGCAAAAAGTCAGACACAACTGAATGATTGGGCACCATGTATGCCATAATAAAGTTGCTTTACATGCTATTTTACTTCAAAGAACTGTGTGTACAATTATCTTAGAAAATGAAGTGGGGATATACGTGATAGCATTACTCAAGCTTTAAATAAAAGTTTCTCTTTTATCTTTATAAAAATCTTTACCGTGGGTTGGTCAAGAAATTTGACCACAATCTAAATATACTTGAGAAGCCCAGTTCACATTTTCTTAAAGAAAAGTCTTTTCCTATAGAATTTTCTACAGATTTAGAGTTCTGCTACTATATGATATATTTTGTTTATTAGCCTTTATTCAAATATAAGTTTTCAGTGCATGAATGGAGACCTGAGAGAATTAGAGGATTTTATTTACTCTTTTTATTCTTTAGCTGAGTCTCTAAAAGAGGTACATGGAGAATTTTAAATTTAATTTGTCTAAAGAAGTTATTAAAAATAAGTAAATGGATTTGTTTCATATTTTCTTTTCTTATGGTGATTATGGTTATAATAAACTTTAGTGGGCTAAATAAAATGGATTTAAACTGGCACATCAATTTATTTTAAGGCTGAATAAAATGAAATTTAGAGAATAAATTTTTTTTTTCCGTTGTTTTTTTTCTCTGTTGTTATTGGTAAAATGACCATTGAAATTTGCCAACTCTGTACATTTGATTTCAGTGTTCCCACTATTCTGTCAGCTGACCCATGCTAGTCATTGAAGTTGTCTTTCCTCTATTGTTTCCTCAAACAAAACCTAGGAGGATATCAAATTGCTTTTGAAAATAGCTTATAGGACTGTGCTAAAATATTCCATATACATAAACTGCTCCACAGACTATATACATATCTCTAGAAGTCACTGAAATTAACAAGTGGTCATTAACTGTATATCCTCAAACCATATGTTCTTTTGTCCATAGAAGAAGATTGATGAATAGTCACGGAAGGGCTTTCAAATCTTTAAACTATAAAATAAATTCTTCAAAATGGTAAGTCCTAATATTGATTCCAACAGTGACTTGTCTATTTAATTTCGGATAAATGCTTTGGGATAATTAGGTAAGTATGCTTCATAGTCATAAAATTCATAGATTCATACAATGTTAAAACTGGAATAGATCCTAGATATTATTTAGTTCAGTCCTCTAAATTTACACCACAAGATAGATGCCTACATATTCTCAGTTATCCAGTTAGGTAAGAATGGGACTCAAATTAAAACTTAAAGATTTACAAAGTGTAAATTTCACTACTATTCTTTATGAAGGTTTCCAGTAAATGTTCTTCCCAACATTACCAGTCATCCCACTAGTATAAGACAATTCTTATAGAGTTGTGAAAGTTGTTTGTTACTTATAAGTTCTTCATTAAGAGGTAAACACTGCTAGTGGGGAATGATAACTATTAACCTCCTTTCAGCTCATGGTTGAGGCACCAGATAGCAACTCCTCAGGGGTAGAGTAGCAGATAGTTAGGCTGGAACTGGGCAATGACCAAGAAGATAGCTATGTTGAGGAAAAAGGTTAGAGAGTGAGGAAGGTAAGAGAGACCAGCTATGATCTAAAGGATAACTCCATTGTTATTCTTTTGCCAAACACCAACAACTTCCTCTAACTTTTGCTATGATGAGCAATTTTTGATGAGAAATTTAAGGTCAAGGATCAAGGTTTATTTACTTTTTCTTTTTAACATTTCTTCTTCATATTCTACGTGCCAAGCTCTTATTAAATTTTGTTAAGTGAATGAATGATTACAACTCTCCTCTACAAAGTGCACCAATCATCTATCTAAATTTGAGTTCCAAGAGATGATAACTCATTATTCACAATAGCCAAGGTATGGAAACAATCTTAGTGTTCGTTGACAAAATAATGGATAAAGAGAATGTGGTACATGTGTACAGTGGAATATTATTCAGCCTTAAAAAGAAGAAAATCCTGCTTTGGGACAACATCAGTGAAGCTGGAGGGCATTATGCTAAGTGAAATAAGCCAAACAGAAGATAAATGCTGCATAGTATCAAGTATAAGGCTTGGGTGTGGGGAAATAGAACTTGGTAAAAGGGTAAAAAATTTCAGTCTCGAAATGAATATGGTCTGAGGATCTAATTACAACATGGTAACTAAAGTTGATAACACTGCATTGTGTAGTTGAGGGACTTCCCAGGTGGCTCAGGTGTAAAGAATCCACCTGCCAAAGGAGGAGATGCAAGAGTCGTGCATTTGATCCCTGGGTTGGGAACATCCTCTGGAGTAGGAAATGGCAACCCACTCCAGTATTCTTGCCTGGAAAACTGCATGGATAGAGGAGCAAATTGCATGGATAGAGGACCCTGTAGTCCATAGGGTCACAGAAATTTTCCAAGAGGGTAGTAATAAAATGTTCTCACTGACAAAAATGATTAAAAAAATGAGATGATGCATGTGTTAACTTGATAAGGAAAATTGGTTCACAATATTATATTAAATCATCATGTTGCACACAAAAAATAATTCAATTATATACTAAATAGAATGTCTCAGAGATTTAAGAATATTTATTTTAAAATATTTTCATCACACTTCATGAGAAAAATATGTGATTCAAAAGCCGAAATAAAAAAAAGACACTCGCTAGCTGTGCAACTTCAGGGAGTTCATTCATGTCATCTGTGCCATAATTTTCACATTGGTAACAAGGGGTTAATAACAACATTTATATTTAAGTTTGTTTTCAGGATTAAATAAATTTATACCTGTAAAATGCCTAAGCATTGCTTAGCATATAGAAAGTGCTCAATACAAATCAACTATGATTGGTGGTTCTCCAGTGAGGAAGGGGGTTAATTTTGTCCCTCAGAGGACATTGGTTGTTGCCTGGAGGTGGTTTTGGTAGTCACAACTGGGGGAATGCTACTGGAATCTAGTGAGTAGAGGCTAGACACACTGATAGTGTGTTGAAAAGCAGAGACATCACTATGTTGACAAAGGTCTGCACAGTCACGGCTATGATCTTCCCAGTGGTCAGTACGGCTCTAAGAGCTGGAATGTGAAGAAGGTGGAGCGCTGAAGAATTGATGCCTTCGAACTGTGGTGCTGGAGAAGACTCTTGAGAGTCCCCTGGACAGCAAGTAGGTGAGACCAGTCAATCTTAAGGAAAATCAACCCTGAACATTCATTGGAAGGACTGAAGCTGAAGCTGAAACTCCAGTAGTTTGGTCATCTGATGCAAACAGCTGACTCATTGGAAAAGTCCCTAATGCTGGGAAAGATTGAGGGCAGAAGGAGAAGAGGGAGTCAGAGGATGAGATGGCTGGATAGCATCACCAATGCAATGGACATGAACTTGGGCAAACTTCGGAAGATGGTAAGAGACAGAGAGGCCTGGCGTGCTGCAATCCATGGGGTGGCAAAGAGTGACATGACCGGGCAACTAAACAACACCACCACTGCTAAAGACCCCTTAACACACAGGGCAGCCCCACAACAAAGAAGTAGCCCAGAAAGTCAATAATGCCAAAGTAGAAAAACTGGACTCTTCCTACTACTGTTACTACCACTGCTGCTACTATGACCGTTGCTACTAGCACTCTTCCTCCTCCTCCACAGTGATGCGATGTAGGTATCCGCATGTCCTTAGCAGTCACTCAGTTGTGTCCAAGTCTTTGTGACCCTATGGACTATAGCCCGCGGGCTCCTCTGTCCATGGGATTATTCAGGCAAGAATACTGGAGTGGGTTATCATTTTCTCTTCCAGGGGATCTTCCCCAGCAAGGGATCCAAGTGGATTGGATCCACTTGCAAGTGGATTCTTTACTACTGAGTCACCTGGAAGCCATATAATGTAGGTATAATCTTTCCTTTTTCATTATTATTGTTGTTGTTGCATATTTTTGTCTATTTTTATTTGTCTATGTGTAATTCCTACTTCCCTGGTGGATCAGACAGTAAAGTGTCTGTCTACAATGCGGGAACCCTGGGTTTGATCCCTGGGTCGGGAAGATCCCCTGGAGAAGGAAATGGCAACCGACTCCAGTATTCTTGCCTAGAAAATCCCATGGACGGAGGAGCCTGGTGCAGGCTACTGTTCATGGGGCTGCAGAGAGGTGGGCATGACTGAGCGAATTCCCTTTCCCTTTCCAATTCCTCCTCAGATCACTACAAAAGGAACTCTTTGGAGTAAGGAGAATTTAATCAATGTCTACTACTTTAATATTAAAAATCGCTTCCTATGCATAATATATTTATTAAACTAATCAATTCAGAACAGGGTAAAGTTAACTTTGTTAAGAACACCACCAAAGCAGGTCAGAATCTTAGGTATTAAAAACAAAAGTGCTATTCAATTGGCCAATTCAGCATTAACATTCCCAAATGTCAGGGGATCCCATATTTGTGACTCTAAACAGAAGCAAACCATGTTCACTAGCTGGTAAATTAAAGATGATTTATTTGTGCAAAATTGAACTCCTTTGAAGTTATTGGCATCATGGATGTTCTGAATATGAGATTATATGGGTTTTTTTCTGATTTTTTAATTCAGTTTGTATATCTGTCTGCTCTGGCTGTTGTAACAAAATTCCACAGGCCGAGAGGCTTAAACAACAGAAATTAATTTTTTCACAGTCCCAGAGGCTAGAAATCTAAGATCAAAGTATTGTTAGGGTTGGTTTCTGTTGAGAATTCTCTTCCTAACTTATTAGTACTATGTCTTCACAGGGCCTTTCCTCTTAAAAGGACACAAGTCCTATCGGTTTAGGGCCCCACTCTTATGACCTTATCTAACCTTAATTACCTCCCTAGAACTTCCCAGGTGGTCCTGCCTCAAAATATAGTCACATTGAAAGAGCTTCTGCATAGATTTTGGAGGGTCACAATTCAGTCTACAACAAGTATGCTCAAGGGATGAAATAGAAAAAGATAGATGAAAGCAAGGAGTGAGAGAAGAAAGCTGTATTCCATTCCATTGTAATCTCTTTTTCTCTTTGGGACTAATTAGAGCTGGGAATTTTATTGGAAAGCTGTTTAAAATTGTGCATGCTGTAGTTAATTAACTCTGGAGGAAATTCCTTAGGTTTACTTTTCTGTGCATAGTGTTATTCTTTTCTATTAGTCTTGAGAGTTAGACATGCAAGAAAAATGCTCACATTTAAAAATATGTGCAAATATATACTGTGCCTACTTTTTTTCATTGCATAACATTGTGCATGTTATTAAGAAGAATGTACATGAAGAAGTTTCTAGTATTTTGAAAGTCTAACACTTATTCTGATTTCAACTTTATTCTGGACAAAGAAGCATTCACTATATAGTTTGGACATCTATGCCCTTAGCCAAACAAAGAATGTTAACTGAATTCCTATGATCTGTTACTAGGAAAAAAATATTGTTAGGCTTTGACTGTGACTTTGGATAATCTTAAGAAATATTCTAAGCATGTAAAAGTTTAAAATACAGTTTCCTTAGACCTACTAATTTGTTGAAAAACATTAGGTCACTTTTTTTTTTGCTTTATAACTAGGGTTACTAAAATTTCTGCCTTCATCTTTCTTTCCCCTTTGTGCCTCCCTCCCATTCTTATTGGATTAAAGATCTGCATTATCTGGATTTGGAAATACCCTAGGGTAAAAATTCTTATTTATTACAAATTATGGGAGAAAATTATACTATGTGATTCATGACAACATTATGGGAACACCCTCTTTCAAGCCCAAGGATTATCACTCCAGTCTGATCTTCCATGATCTTTCCATGGATGATAACAAAAATCTTTGTAATGAACAAGATTTCTCTTAGATACAAGTCCACTGATGGCTCCCTGCTCCCACCCCCTTTAGTTCATTCTCCACTGAGATATTTTCTTGAGTAATTCAGATAAACACCTCCCCATGCCTAAAACTCTTCGAAAGATTTAGAATAAGATCCAAACTCCTGTCTTCATATGATGCCTCTTTGCCATCACGTTGGTTGTGACACAACTCTCATCTCTCCTGATAGTTGTTCCCTCACCATCCTGTTAAAGTACCACATCAATCTCCACCAGGTCAATCTCTAACTCTTGCCCTATTTTAGTTTTCTTCGTAGAACATGCCTTTCTTGAGACTCTATATATACATTTATCCTATTTTATGTGAGTATTTTCATACTGCCATTTTTTACCCCATTATAACCTTCAGCTCATTAGGGCAGAGATTCTTGTCTGTCAAGTACATTGTTTTACCCATATGCATGATTCAGCACTGGCATATCAGAGCTGCTTGCATTAGTTTTTGGTTTTTTTATACATCCCTGTGCAACAAAGATGCACAGACAAATTGCCATGACATTAAAATGACTCAAATTTACTATCTCATGGTTTGGTTGGTCAGAAGTCCAGGCCTGGCTAAGACAGATTCTCTCCTTAGGCTCTCATCAGGTTGCAATCAAGCTATCAGCTGGGTTGTATTATTTTCTGAAACTGGGGATCTTTTGAAAAATTTACTTGGCTGCAGGTAGAATTAAGTTTGATATGGTCCTAACACTTAGGCCCCTGGTTTTTGGTGAATATTGACCAGGAGCTGCTCTCCTCTTGTAGAGCCTCTACATAGTTTCTTGTGCCATGGCCTTCTCTATAAGATCTGTCATACTTTGAACTTCTCTGACTTCTGTTGCTAACCATCATCACTTGGTTAGGTCAGGCCCACCCACACTCAGGGGGAGGGGATTATGCAGGGTGTGCACTCCAGAAGGTGGGTATCTTGAGGATTATATACTCAATAAATTCTGAATTTATAAAGTGATGCCACTCCATCTGTGTAACAAAATTCAAAATTGTGAAAATGAATACATTAAAGAAGTATTTACTTAGCTTGTACTAAGGAACAGGCTTCCCTTGTGGCTCAGCTGGAAAAGAATCTGCCCTCAATGTGGAAGGCCTGGGTTCAATCCCTGGGTTGGGAAGATCACCTGGAGAAAGGAAAGGTTACCCACTCCAGTATTCTGGCCTGGAGAATTCCATGGACTACAGTCCATGGGGTCGCAAAGAATTGGACACGACTGAGTGACTTTTCTTTTTAAGGAACATTGTTTGCTGTGGTTGGTTTGTTCATTTTAATCCAGAAACATATAGTGAAGGACAGGGAAGTCTGGTGTGCTGCAGTTCATGGGGTCACAAAGACTTGGACATGACTTAGCCACTGATCAACAACATGTATACTTTTCTGCAAGTAAATTGTGAGCAGCCAACTCTGTTAAGCCCATGAATGTGATTAACCAGAATTTGGTCACCAGTGTATGGGCATGAGTGTTCATAAGTAGCCTTCAATTAGAAAATGTAATTTGATTTCTCCTCCTAAACTACTTTCTTAATCCAATGTCTATTTTTTATTTTTTATTTCCAATGGTTTATGATTTTTCTGATGAAATTTTAGAAGATATTAAATAGGTTGTCATCTTCTTGACATTTCATTTTATCCTTTACCTAATGTTTTTTCTCTAACATAGGAAGAAAAAAAAAAACTGTACTCCCAGTATTGATTATGAATGTGTCTTTATCATGATAATTAGACAGTGAATAGGAAAGAACTAGGTCTTTGGTCTGACCAGTCTCTGAATTTTGACTTCATTTTTATACACTGTGTCATCATGAGAATGTATTTTTCTTTCACCTCAGTTAGTCAATAAAACATGAATAATAATATTTAACTCAAAAGACTGGTATGAAGAGTAAAGAGATAAATTATCTGTATAAGAGGCACATAGTAGGCATTTAGTGAAAGTGATATTTTTTTCCAGAAGTAAGAAATAAAGATGTGGGTAATATTCCATAAATATTCATCTATAAAGCAGAGTCCCATGCTTTTCCCCAGACCTACTAGATTAGATACTCGAGACAGGGACCCAGGAATCTACAATTTAAACAAACACCTCAAGTTATCAGCAGTAGACTAAAGTCTGAAAACCAAAGATAGGGAGTTACACAGAGAATTCATTAAGTAGAGAAAAATAAAATGTATTTTAATATATAAATTACTGGAAAATATTTTTCTCCTTTTAAAGATATAATCATTACTAAAAGGTCAAGCTTATTTCCTGTCTTGTTAAATTCTGTATACTCTATGTCAGCTTACATTGTATTAAAATATGTATTGCATTGTTTAAGAATCTTATTTTTGCTTTTGTTCCTGATATGTTGCAAACTGAAATTATCCCTCCTTCCCTCCAAAGTCTTACAATCCTGTCTTTGTTTTCAAATAACAATATTCAGGAAGGCAAATAATATTCACATTTTGCTTTATTTCACATTGCAAACATAAGCTTATTTGTATACATTTATGTTTGGTCTTTCAATTAGAAGTCAAATGGTGATATTCACAAACCAAGTATGTCTCATAGAAATACTTTTGGGACAAAAAAATCAAGATGTGGTTAAAATATATGGGTGAAAATTGGAAAGAAAAATTTGACTATTTAAAACGAGTGTGTCCTGGAAAATCAGCCATAGTCCTGAGGTTCACTAACCATCCACATGCGTAATTACACTCTTGGATAAAGATAAAGGTTTTAGAGTTTTCTCTTTTAGAGTTTCACATTTCAACCATTATCAGTTAAATTCACAAAATTGTCTTTCTTCTCTTCTGGAACCCCCACCCTACTCTGACCTTGAACTATCTCCAGATCTTATTTTTGATTAGAACCATATGCAGTGACCATCTTTACTGGGATGGAGGCAGATCATTGCAGCGCAGCATAACTGAAGCTCATAAAGAGCTTTATTGCCGTCGTCCTTTGAAACTGGAAAAGAATGTGTCCAGTCTTCCCACTGTGTCTCATCAGCCCAGCAAATTGTATCTTTTCCCCTCATGAGGCGCTGCATCACCTCCAGATGCATTTCTGAAACACAGGTTGAAGATAATGAGACAAACACCGGACACGACATGCTTCTGACAGAGGCCGCTGAGTATAAGCTTGTGGAAGAGGATTAATTTGGCCAAAGGCTACAGCTCTGGCTTAGCTTCCCTCACTTCATGACCCGGATCACTGTGTCTCTCAGGTTTAGCAGATGTCAATACACAGACCAAAAATCATATTCCAAAATGAAAACAGCCCTTTTAGAACTTTGAGGGGCATGTGGCTTTCTTCGTGGACGGCAGAAGAACTGAGGGAGGTTAGTTACTTACGCAGGTTAAAGTGCTCACAGGCTTGCCAAGGTTTTGGATTTTGAACTCTTCCCCCTTTCATTGTTCCCCACACACAAAGGATTTCTTCTTTGTAGTTTTTAAATAACTAAAGGACTTCAAACAGTTCTTTAGATGCTGCAGTTTTACAATTAACATTTTATTGTGATATTAGGAAAAAACCTTGCTTGGTGACAAATATGACAAAAGCTCTGTAAAAAGCTCATACTACTAATAAAAGTTATCTAAATTAGTTACAAAGGGGTAGAAAGCATGTAAAACTGATGTAATATTTACCATAGGCCAGGCTCTATTCTAAAAGTAGAGACTTTGGAGACAGAATTTCTGGGTTCAAATTCTAGCTCCAGCAAGTTGAACTTAGAGAAGTTACTTAAAAATTTCTGCACCTTGGTTTCTTAAAACCAGTATAAAACCAACCTCTTAGAACTGTTGTGAAGAGTTAATATGTGTACAGTACTTAGAATATTGTCTATACACTTCAAGTACTTAAAAATATCTGTTATCATCAGTGTTAACAATGCTAACTACTAATAGCTATTATCATTATTAATAACTCATAGTATTAATAATATTTTAATTATTATTAATAATACTATGCTATACTATGCTAAGTCGCTTCAGTCGTGTCTGACTCTGTGCGACCCCATAGACGGCAGCCCACCAGGCTCCCCAGTCCCTGGGATTCTCCAGGCAAGAATACTGTAGTGGGTTGCCATTTCCTTCTCCAATTATTAATGATAACTTTTATCATTAGTGATAACATAATTACTGATAACTATATCAAATGATAATACATCATTTTTATTATTTTAAGCATTATCTCTTCTAATTTCACAAAAATCTTAACTCTGGTTCTAGTTTCCCTTTATACAGAAGTTTGATCACGCAAAGTCCAAAAGAAAAAATAAAGCCTGATACTATATGATCAATAATTGCCAGTAGTGGACAGCAGTTGTCCAATTCGAAAGTGTGAGGCATCACATGTTTCTACCTTTGTATGTAAGTGTGAGGCTGCCAGGGCTAACACCATGACAGGCAGCCTAGATTAGGAGTAGGCCTGGTTTTCCGGGGTAACATGATTATCAAGCCACCTGGAACCAGCCAATCAACATGTGCCTAGAAAGAAAAAGGGAACCTATCAGGGGAAAGCTGAAAAGCCCGCGAACGCCCAAGTTTGAAAAAAAGCCCGTGAAGTTTGGGCCAATAAGATTGCTTTGCAAACATGTAACCAATCTGCTTAAGCCAGCTACCAACTGTTCATGCACACCCTATAAATTTGGGTAACAGCCTGGGCTCAGCGCTCTCTAACCCTGCACCACTGCGTTGGTTGCAGCAGGAGCCCTGGCTCGAGTCAGTAATAAACTTCCCTTTTTTGCGAGTTGCATTGTCTTGGACGCCTTCTCTCTTCCTGCTCGGGGATTCGGACATGGGGCAAAACAGTAAGCAAACAAATTCAAAAACAAATGAAAAAGGCAACCAGCATTTATTGAGCCCCTTCCTGCTTTATAGACATCTCTGTCCGGTGATGGGACTGTATTTCCCCACTGGGCCACCCTGGAGCAGATTTTTACCTGGTTTCCTTTAGTACTACTTAATACATGCCCGTGTATGGGCAAGAGTGGGGGATGTTTCTTCCAAACCTCCATCACCCTTCCAGCATTATTTTTTGCCAGTACTTGTGAGCAACCCAGGACACTGAAAATGGTAAGCCGGATAGGATCCAAGTAAGTTCAAAGACATCCATTCATTCATCCATTCATTATCAAACTTAGTGGCTATTATTTACCAGACATTGCTCCAGAAAAAAGGAACAGTGCTGAAAAAGAGAAAAAAGGTTTTCTGTTCTCATGGAGCTTACTACCAAATGGAGAAGACAGACAGCAATCAAGCAAACAAATATATCATAAATATTTATTAGTACGAAGAGCTAGATTGTGTGTAATGGAGAAAATCTGGGTGGGTACTTTAAATCTAGTTCCAGGAAAAAGCATTTTGAATATTTAAGTTGAGATGTGAATGACAAAAAGAAGTAGCTATGGAAAGATGAGAAAAAAGTGCATTCTGGTGTAGAGAGGAGAGTTAGGGTAGAGAGGAGAGTTAACATGACAAGGACTTGGAATTTTCAAGGAACTGAGGGGGGGGGGAAAAAACAACACACAGTATGGCAGGGGGTAGTAGACCAGGAGGAAAGAGGTAGGCAATAAGGTCAGAGAAGTAGGAGGGGATCAGATTTAAGAGATAGGATAAGGTAGGATAAGATACTGAAGGAATGAAATGATCTGATGTACTTTTCAATTTTTTTTCAATTAAAAAAAACATGGATTAAAAAAAAACGCTATGTGAAACATGGTTTTCAGAAGGATAAGAGGAAAAACAGGTCCCTGGAAAACAAATTAGGAAGCTTTTTATAGGACTTCAGGTGAGATGTGAGGGACGACTAGACAAAAGGAATTGTGCTATAATATGGAGAAAGGGACAAAAGTGGAGACGAACTTGAGAGAGTGAGAGCTGAGCAGTTGTGTGTTGAGGTTCAAGGAAAGAGCAGACTCAGTGGTAGACAGAAGTCCTAATGATGAAGTCCACAGTTGAATCAGGATGTCAATGTGAAGTGCAGGAAAGGTGGGTCTGGAGCCCAAACACTTTTGCACAAAGGGAATTCGGTGCACTTCCTACATGGGACAGCTGGAGTATGAGGTTAAGAGAGATGGTGCTCGCTCCACCTCTGGATGCTGATTCTCCTGGTCATGTGGTCTCAGCAGTTCTTGGTGCTGCATCTCGGGGAAGAGTTATAACTACAAATCTGTTCCTTTACTGGTTTCTGTACTTTACTGGTAATGCTCAAAATTCTCCAAGCCAGGCTTCAACAGTACGTGAACCGTGAACCTCCAGATGTTCAAGCTGGATTTAGAAAAGAAAGAGGAATCAGAAATCAAATGGCCAACATCCACTGGATCATTGAAAAGCAAGAGAGTTCCAGAAAAACATCTATTTCTGCTTTATTGACTATGTCAAAGCCCTTGACTTTGTGGATCACTACAGACAGTAGAAAATTCTTAAAGAGATTGGAATACCAGACCACTTGACCTGCCTGTTGAGAAATCTGTATGCAGGTCAAGAAACAACAGTTAGAACTGGACATGGAACAACAGACTGGTTCCAAATAGGGAAAGGAGTATGTCAAGACTGTATATTGTCAGCCTGCTTATTCAACTTATATGCAGAGTACATCATGAGAAATGCTGGTCTGGATGAAGCACAAGCTGGAATTAAGATTGCTGGGAGAAATATCAATAACCTCAGACATGAAGATGACACCACGCTTATGGCAGAAAGCAAAGAACTGAAGAGCCTCTTGATGAAAGTGAAAGAGGAGAGTGAAAAAGTTGACTTAAAACTCAACATTCAGAAAACCAAGATCATGGCATCCGGTCCCATCACTTCATGGCAAATAGATGGGGAAACAGTGGAAACAGTGTCTGACTTTATTTTTGGGGGCTCCAAAATCACTGCAGATTGTGACTGTAGGCATGAAATTAAAAAATGCTTACTCCTTGGAAGAAAAGTTATGACCAACATAGACAGCATATTAAAAAGCAGAGACATTACTTTGCCAACAAAGGTCTGTCTAGTCAAAGCTATGGTTTTTCCAGCTGTTATGTGTGGATGTGAGAGTTGGATTATAAAGAAAGCTGAGTGCCAAAGAATTGATGCTTTTGAACTGTGGTGTTGGAGAAGACTCCTGAGAGTCCCTTGGGCAGCAAGGAGATCCAACTAGTCCATCCTAAAGGAAATCAGTCCTGAATATTCATTGGAAGGACTGATGCAGAAGCTGAAGCTCCAATACTTTTGCTACCTGATGCGAAGAACTGACTCACTGAAAAAGACCCTGACGCTGGGAATGATTGAAGGCAGGAGGAGAAGGGGACGACAGAGGATGAGATGATTGGATGGCATCACTGACCCAATGGACATGAGCTTGAGTAAGCTCTGGGAGTTGGTGAGGATCAGGGAGGCCTGGCGTGCTGCAGTCCACGGGGTCACAGAATCAGACACACTGAACTGAACTGAACTGAGCTGATTTCTGCTCTGTAGTTTCCTCCCCTGTTGTTCCAATAAAGGAATAGACGTATCGCTCTTGTGTTTAGACGCCCTGAAGTTTAGGCCTAGGAAGTGGGAGAATGTACATACAAATCATGAAAAAAAAAAAGCACAAAAACCCCACAAGCGTGAAGGGATAGGAGATGAGGAGAGGGTAACAGGTTTAGATACCATGCCACAGGAGCTGGGGAACAGAGTTTGCACTTCAAATCTTTTATTCCAGAAACTGAAGTTTTTTATGTTACAGGATTTTATATGTGTAACTAGGAAAAGTAGAAAGGGTATTAATTCATAATTCTAAACCTTTGTATACACCCCCACTTATTCTTTAGTTAATATGCCATTGCTATTGTTCAGTCACTAAGTCATGTCCGACTATGACCCCAAGAATTGCAGCTCACCAGGCTTCCCTGTCCTTCACCATCTCCTGAAGCTAGCTCAAATTCATGTCCATTGAGTTGGTGATGCCATTCATCCAGTCTGGGTTCAATCTCTGGGTAGAAAAGATCCCCTGGAGAAAGAAATGGCAACCCACTCCAGTATTCTTGCCTGGAAAACCCCATGGATGGAGGAATCTGGCAAGCTACAGGGGTTGCAAAGAGTCGGACAAAACTGAGCGACTTCACTTAGTATTGGCCACGGTTTTAGTCATGTATTAGGCAACTTTTTAGACTCTGAGAATGTAACTGCTGTACTAGATATCTCCAAGAGAAGTTATCCTAAGAGTTGACCTCAAGAAATATGGCTGACCCCATAGAACATTACATATGGAGATAAAAGTAAACAAGTAAATATACTGTATAGCAGATGATAATAGATACCAAAAAGGAAAAAAAAAATAGATCAGAATTAGCAAATCATGGGGCAAATCATGCAATTGTCTATCAAGGGAGTTCTCAGTGTTGAAAGGGACTTTTACGTTTATCAAACCAAAATCTGAGTAAGTGTGATTGGAAGACACTTGCTCCTTCAGTGCTTGAGACTAGCCTGTGTTTTTTACATATTTATGATGCCAAAGACAATGTAACATTTCTACTACCACATTGCCTTAGTCATGGTATACTCAGCACAGCATGTAAAATAATTTAAGTTGTGGATAAGATCAGGAAGAAAATTCTCTTCTACATATTAAACTTCTAAATCATACCATTTTTCTTCCTACTTGAGTTGAATTATACTACCAAACTTAATATTACAGAGACCAGACAATGAGAAAAAACATTTAAGAACACAATATCAGAGGTAATCTATAAATCTGGGTTAGGTGTTTGAAAGATAAGAAACAGCTTACATCTGCACTTTAATCAGAGACATTCTGGTGCCAAAATCTGTTACTGACATTTCGCTTTCCCAAACACTAAAGGAGTCTTTTCAAGTGTTATCTGTAAAATATTAATTCTGGCTCTAGTTCTTGAATTGATTAAAAAAAAAATCTTGTTTGAATTTTCTTTAACCTTGCAAGTCAAAATATCATCTGTGTTTTCATCCCAAAAAAGGAAAACAGATAGAAAATGTATCGCTAGGTTTAGGAAACTGCTCATGTAATTGTCTCCTTGAAAACTTTTTAAGATGGAAGCCCAAGGAATTTGAGATTTTGTTAGATAAGCAATGACCTGATGCTGGAATATTAGCAGGGAAACTGGTAATTGCCAACCTCAAACATTTTGATGGGGCATTTTTTGTGTCCTTACCACCCCTACCTGTAATTTAACCCACTATCACCTTAGGTCCTGAACACAAAAGCTGAGACTCAAAGTACACAGTATATAGGAATTATATTCAATCATGTTAGACCTGAGATGCTAATTTCCTATGATGAACCTTCTAGTTCCTGCTGTGCCACCGCCTATCTTTGAAATCTTGAATGTATCTTCTCTCGACTATTATTTCTTCATCCCCAAAAAGCGCTGTTATTGAAAGTTTTATATTTACATATTTAAAAAATTTCTTTAAGCTCTAATAGTCTTAGGTATTCACATAAACTGTACGAGGTTTTGCATGTGGGGAGACGTTGAAACACTTTCTGAGTCAGGCAAATATTTATTTGGACCCTGATTCATCAGCTTACTGGCTTAGTTATCTTGGGCTAATAACATAGACTGTCTGTGTCTCATTTTTCTTCTTTAAAGTGGAGATTAAAAATAAAACATTTTTGAAGGGTAAATGAGGTAATGCATGGGAAGTACTTAGCTCAGGGCCCAGCACTTAATAAAAAATTCAATCAATGTTCCCTTGTGTTCCCATGCGTTATACTTTGTACTTTCCCAAAGGTTCCTGGTAGAATTTGACCGCTCATCACATTGCCAAGTAAGGTATGGTTTCTGCAGTTTTGTTAGGGGAAAAAAACAAACAAACCAGCAATTAGAGTACTGGAAGAACAAGCTGTGCTTATATGTCAACATTTTTAAGCTTAAAACAAACTTCCTCTTTGGATAGAATTGTTAGCTCTACCAATATTGGCCAGGCATTTGGAAATTTTCTAAAAATATTGTATTTGTTAGCTTTTACTGTGTAACAAACTATTTCTAAACTTAGTGGCATAAAACAACAATCACTTTATGTAGCCCACAGTTTCATGGGTTGCCTGGTAAGTTTTCCTGAGCAGGCTGGGCTGAACTCTGTGAGGCTGCAATTACTGTTGAACTTATATATATATATATATATATATATGCATATATGTAATATTGTACAATTTTATACATATATTCTTCAAATTAGGACATTTCTATTACTTACCCATTAACTGACATTCCAATCTATTTGGAATTTAATTTGGGAAACTCCATTCACTGAATCTCCAAACTCTGTGATACTTGATCTCTCAGGACAACTTTAGTTCCAACTTGTTGGTCTACCATGTTGCTAAAACGGTACCCCATGAATGAGAAGAGCTACTACAGTTTAAACTATTATTGTATGCTAGACTTTGTGCCAAGTGCCTTACCTATTTTATTTCATTGAATTCTCACGGCAGATTATTCACTTTTTCAGACAAGAAGACAGAAAGTTAAGTATCAGTAACAGTTAAAAAGGGGGTGTATAAAACCAGAGGTGTCTAATTCTAAACGTAGACAACTGAATTAAAGGGCTTCTGTTCCCTTTCTGTTCCAGTACAATCCTTTCGGATAGTTAGAATTCATCTTCACCGCTATAGTGAGGTTTTTTCCTCAAATTCCGTTTTGTACTTAGAGCATTACAACAAGCAACCAACAGTCTCAAAGGCTTAAGCAACACAGATTTATTTCCTGTTCATGCTACATGATCTCAGTTGGTTAGCTAAGGATTCTGCTCCACAGCATCCATACTCCGTGACGAAATGCCCTTCTCTGGTTAATCAACATAACATGAGCATGTTCCATAGCATAAAATAATACATTATGCCATCTATTATGTAGATAAGGCCATAATTTTCTTAAGAAAGCCCTGGTTATTACATGTAAGACGGTTTCATCATTTTAATTAGCTGGTACTCCCATCCTCATGAGAAGCAGTATTCTCCAGTGGATAAGAGCACAATCCCCAGGAATCAGACCTCTTGTGTGTCAATAGCTGTGGTCAGCTACCTGAACATTCCATGTCTCAGTTTATTTACTGTGAAATGTATTGTGGCCATTTCATAGGGCTGCCTGAGGATTAACTGAGGTTTTACTACAAAGAAGAAATGTAGATGGTCAACAGGCACATAAAAAATGCTCAACACTACTAATCATCAGGGAAAGACAAATCAAAACCACAGTGAGATGTCATGTCATACCTGTCAGAATGGCTACCAGCAAAAGAACACAAATAACAAATGTCTACAAGCATATGAGAAAAGAGAACACTTGTACACTGTTGACAGTAATGTAAATTGATGTAACCACTGTAGAAAACAATATGGAGGTTTCTCAAAAAGCTAAAAGTAGAATTACCATATTACCCAACAATTTCACTTCTGGGTATATACCTGAAAAAAACAAAAATACTAATTCAAAAAGATACGTGTCCTCAATGTTTACAGCAGCCTTATTTACAACTGTCAAGGTATGGAGGCAACCTAAGTGCCCATTAACAGATGAATGGATAAAGAAGATAAGATATCTATTTGCAATGTAGTATTACTCAGTCATAAAAAAAGAACAAAATTTGCCAATTGCAGCAACATGAATGGACTTGTAGGGCATTATGCTAAGTGAACTAAGTTAGATAAAGACAAATACTGTAAGACATCACTTATATGTGGAATCTAAAAGTACAACAAACTAGTGAATATAATAAAAAAGAAGCAGACTCATAGATATAAAGAACAAACTGATGGTCGCCAGTGTGGGGAATGAGGGAGGAAGGGACAATATAGAGTAGGGGAATAAGAGACACAAACTACTAGGTACAAAATAAGACACAAGAATATACTGTACAACACAGGGAATATAGCCAATATTTTATAATAATCATAAATACAGCATGACCTTTAAAAATTGTGAATCATTATATTGTATATCCACTTCAATATTCTTGCCTGGAAAATTCCATGGATAGAGAGGAACCTCGTGGGCTACCGTCCATGGGGTCACAAAGAGTCGACAAAACTGAGCATGCATGCATATTGGATACATATGTAATGGTACTTCAATATATTTTTTAAAGAGAATTACTGAGGTTGGGTGTGCTAAGTCACTTCAGTCATGTCCGACTCTTAGTGACCCTATGGACATGTAGCCTGCCAGGCTCCGCTGTCCATGGGATTTTCCAGGCATGAATATTGGAGTGGGTTGCCATGCCCTTCTCCAGGCATGATAAGGACACATTCTTGAGGCTGTGAAAGTGAAAGTGAAGTCATTCAGTTGTGTCTGACTCTTTGCGACCCCATGGACTGTATAGCCCTCCAGGCTCCTCCATTCATGGGATTCTCCAGGCAAGAGTACTGGAGTGGGTTGCCATTTCCTTCTCCTCTTGAGGTTGTAGATGTGTATAAAGTATGTAGACCTTGACTGACTCATGGTAAATAATATATACATTTTAGCTAATAATTTATTAATAAAAATTATAATCACTAGGAGTAGAATTTTTGAGAGAAAGGTTATATAAATACTAAAGCTTTAAATATACAAAGCAAAGATGAAATGTGTTTTTAAAATTTAGGCCCCTACAAACATAACAAAGGATTCCCTGAGAAGAACTATGCCTACTCTGTGGAACAGACTACACAGAGCTACTAATGAAGCGTAGAGAATAAATGAAGCTCTAAGCTACATGTAGACAGGTTAGAATCTTTTCAATAATATGTTCTTCCTAAATAGCCCCAAATCTACAATCTCTATAAATCAACTTCCCCTTACACTCTGGCCTATGTCCCACACTGAACCCTAGGAACATTTGTTCTTTGTTAAAAAGCTTATTCTGAAACTCATGCTATCCGTAATACAAGGCAGTTCTGCCTGCCAGTTCTATCCTTCAGACCTTTCATGATTTTACTGTATAAAGTTAAGCAAGAATGATGCAGCTTAACAATCATCCATGACACGTGCATGTCCAGGTTCCCTGGTTCCTGTACCGTAACTGTCTCCTCTCCTTTCCGTTTCTGGGCTCTCAGAAACATATTCTTCCCTTAATATGAATATATACCCTTTCCATTACCATTTACATTTTTCATACATAAGGCTATATCATCTATCTAATTTTTACAGGAGGCAGTGGAGTTTCAAAAAAAAAAAAAGTATTATTACAGTACATTCTGTATGTTGCTAAGATTATCATTGTACTTATTATTTGAATTATTTTCCTGAAGAATTTTAAAACCATTTTTTATTTCTTGCAACTCCATGTACCTTCTGCGAATTTCTTTTTACTAGAAGGATATGCACATTACAGAAAAACAAACAGAAAATTTTGCACTGAAATTTCCTAAACAAGTAGATGAGTTGGCTACTATAGTTTTACTAACAAAACATGAAGTTACATATCACTGTAACTTGAGAAACCAGCAATCCCCATACTGATGGATGGAAAGACTCAGATACCATTGACTTACAAGCTCAAAGTCCATTGAAAATACAGAGTCGAGACTTGGCTCTTTGTTCCTTGACACAGATGACTAGCATTTGGTTAATGTGAGTGTCTTGCTAATACATTCAGTGCAATCTCTTCCCCAGCATGATTAACTGTGGTAGGGCTGCTGCTGAAAAGGTGTGCTTAATGTATTGTAAAGGGTCACAGATGGGGAGTATTAAGTCCAAGATGCCCAGCTAGCTAGACTATGAAAGATATAATCCATATTTAATATCCTTTCCCATTAACAGTAACAATCACATGTAAGTGATTTCAGTTAAGAACTAATCTAAGGCAGTAACAAAGTTAGATGGCATCTCTAATTACAGAAGGTAGGGCCCCATTAGTCTCACCCACTACTGGCTGTTCACCAATGTTGGTAGAATTTAATATGGGCTTTACGACAATAGGTAATGAAAGCAGATATTTGGTATATAGTTACTCAAGAAAAAAAAGTTAAGAGAATCAAGTTTATTCCACATCTTTAACCTATTTCTTTTGAAAAACATGATTAAAAAATCATCTAACTTAATATGAACTCATGGGGCTCTTATTTTTCTGCTGTTTCTAAACTTAGAGAACACTGACAGGGCAATTTACTTATTCAGCATAAATGAAACCTGTTTCAAACTATGGCTTTTTCTGGATCACCTGATTTTATTTAGTGTGATTAATTAAATTTATTCTCTTTCCACCTGACAGACTGTCTTTGGATAGTACACTATAAAACTGACATAATGAACTTAGTAACTTGCAACCAGACCAGTTAACATAAACTCACAGTCTGCAATTCTAAAACTGTGATTATATTTTAGAGAAATAATAGCATAGTTAAGCTATATTGAAACCATCAAGGTGCCCAAAGCGGAAAGGTAGCCAGGCTTGACTATCTTATTATTTCATATTTAATAGAAATTTTCTGTATGTGTTGAGACTTTGTTCCCACAGCCTCTGACAATTTTCCATTTCTCCTCCATATGAGATTATTAACCCATTACACATTTGTAACTGATATTCATCCATTCAATCAGTATTTATTATTCACTGTATCAGTCAATGTGCTAAGTGCTAGAAGATACAGTTGTAAACAAAACAGACATAAACTCTAAGCCTATAAAGCTAACCTTAATAATCTAGTAGGGAACCAAGTTATTTAACAAACACAAAAATGTATATAAATGTTCATGAATTTATATAAGCATAGTGCATATAAAAAGCTAATCAGTATTTTCTGTTATAAAGATAGCAGTACACCGGTTTAAACTGGGTAAAATAGAGAAAATCTTTTAAAAGAAGTGTACTGAGTGTGGTGCATAAAGGATGAACAAGAGTTAAGCAGATAGGTGGGGGAATGCTCCAACACAGCGAAGAGCATGTGTAAGTTCTTGGGTGGTTATGAGCTTGGTGTCATAGAGAAACTGAAAAATGGTCTGAGTGAGTTAAAACTTTGCATTATCAATCTCGGGGCACAAATTACAAACAGGTGATAAAGGATAAGTGCACACATCTTGTCAAAGAATTTAGCTTGTTCTGGCTTAACATAGGAGTCTTATTTTATAGTTTTAGCTGGATTTGTGCCCAATACAGGCTCTTTGTCTCAGCCTTGGGGCTTGGAAAAGAACAATGTCCAATCCACCCACTACAGTCTGGATCCAAATGGATGGATTCCATCAGAAATTGCTTCACATTGAGCTATTTGCTGCTTTACTACAAATCTCTTGCCCAGAAGCTGTTTAAGCACACTCTCTCTGTCTTAGTCAAATTGGAACTACTGCTGGAATTCTAGTCTTCTTACCCCAAGAGAATGTATAGATCCCTGAACACTTCTCTTCATTATCTTCTGCAGGCATTTTCTGCTGCTTTTTCAGTCATCTTTTCACCTCTGGGACAAACAATTGCTAAGCTTTCCAACTCCTTATTGCTATGTCCTGTCAACCAAATATCTTATATCCCTAAAACCATTTTGCAAAGATTATAGTTAAGACGGGCAAGATTTTTTTCAATAGCATCTCTTATGGTTCATGTATTATATAAAATACATTAAGTTATAATGGAGAATAAAACAGATCAAGATTTATAGTTAAGTAGTCAACAATATACATACACAGATATAAATCATAAACATATGCCCAAACATAATTAAAATTATAATAAATATATAAAAACCTAAATTTAATTTAAACCTGAAAGATAGGTGACTGCTAACCTGACAAAAATTGGGAAAGAAATCATCCAGAAGCAAATGAAAATGTATGTCAAGCCCTGGAATGAGAAAATACTACACAGTCATTTAGGACCAAATTATGTGTTGAGAAATAGACAATGGTGATGAACATAACAAAGATATTAAGATAAAGATGTTAATAGATATGTATTTTTTCAAATATGGATTTTTGTCAAGCTTTCCAGCAATAAATCTTTGCTTCACAACCTCCTGTAAACATTTATGAAATTTTGTTTAAAAAACACTGAGACAAACAGAAGCAAATCAACAGACGGTGACTAAGAGCATACATCAGAAAAGGCTACATGGTATGAAATGCACTTCTTTGTGGGGCACCCTGTAGCTATAATACCTAGTAATTTGTGATATGAAGAAATTTTTTTCATTCCTTGACGTGTGACTCCTAATAAACACTTCCCCATATTGGTACTATTTATGTAAGATGTTTTTCTGTTTTGTTTTTAGAGTCTATGAGTGCTATGCACTTGAAGCTTCTATTGTTCTCAAGTCACTTTACTCCTTTCAATATTTGACAATGTGCAAAGAGTACTGTTAATCTGGGAAGCTCATTCAAGCTTTGGTATCCAGAGTTTTTGTTGACGCTTCCTTACATAGGCATAACTGATTGATAGATTGCCCATGTGACTGGGCTCGGTTTCCAGCCATCCCGCCGTCCCTTTCTCCAGTGCTCAGGCTGATATCAGCTGGCCAGAGTGCTTCACCAGGAGTCAGTTCATTAGCAGAAACTACCAAATACCCTGAGAGGAGCCAATCATGAATAACAAAGAGGCTTCAATCACCGAGAGAATTGCAAGGATTAGAGATTTTTCTCCCAAGGGCTGGGGAAATGTGCTAGACCTCTTTGTGTGAAGGCGAGTTCTTTACACCCCTTCATGGATCACAGTCTTGTCATGGTGCAGTGGTTTGCACACATAAATGAAGCTGTGAGTCATACTGTGCAGGGCCATCCAAGACGGACAGACATAGTGAAGAGATCCGACAAAACATAGTCCACCAGAGGAGGAAACGGTGACCCGTTCCAGTATTCTTGCTCAGAGAAATCCATGGATAGTATGAAAAGGCAAAAAGATATGACATCACAAGATGAGCATGCCAGGTGAGAAGGTGTTCAGCATGCTACTGGAAAAGAGCAGAGGGCATTTACTAATAGCTCCAGAAAGTATGAAGAAACTGGGCCAAGCAGAAACGACACTAGTTCTGGCTGTGTCTGGTGGTGACAGTAGAGTCCGATGTACAGGAACCTGGAATGTCAGGGCCATGAATCAAGGTAAACTGGATGTAGTCAAGCAGGAGATGGCAAAAGTGAACACCAATATCTTAGGAATCAGTAAACTAAAAGGAATGGAACAGGCAAGTTTAATTCAGATGACAATTATATCTATTACTGTGGGTAAGAATCCCTTAGAAGAAATGGAGTAGCCCTCAGAATCAACAAAAGAGTTGAAATGCAGTACTTGGGTGCCATCTCAAAAACAATAGAATTATCTCAGCTCATTTTCAAGGTAAACCATTCAATATCTGATTAATCCAAGTCTATGCCCCAACCACTAATGCCAAAGATGCTGAAGATGAATGGTCCTTTGGAGACAGACAAGACCTTCTAGAACTAACACCAAAAAAAGATGTCATTTTCATCATAGGGGACTGGAATGCAAAAGTGGGAAGTCAAGAGAAATATGGAATAGCAGGTAAGTTTGGCCTGGGAGTACAAAATGAAGCAGGGCAAAGGCTAACATAGTTTTGCCAAGAGAACATGCTGGTCATACCAGACACACTCTTACAACAACCCAAGAGAAAACTCTACACATGGACATCACCAGATGGTCAATACCAAAATCAGAGTGTGTTCTTAGCAGCCAAAGATGGAGAAACTCTATACAGTCAGCAAAAACAAGACCAGGAGCTGACTGTGGCTCAGATGAAGACCCATCTATTGGAAACTTCAGACTTAAATTGAAGAAAGTAGGGAAAACTAGACCATTGAGATATGATTTAAATCAATCTCCCATGATTATACAGTGGAAGTGATGAACAGATTCAAGGGATTAGATCTGGTAGACAGAGTGAAGACTTTACAAATAACTGAGGAAAGAAGAGAAGCAAAAGACAATGGAGAAAGGGAAAGATACACCCAACTTAATGCAGAGTTCCAGAGAACAGCAAGGAGAGATAAGAAGGCCTTCTTAAATGAACAATAAAACAAAATAGAGGAAAACAGTAGAATGGGAAAGACTAGAGATCTCCTCAAGAAAATTGGACATATCAAGGGAATATTTCATGAAAGGATGGGTAGGATAAAGGACAGAAATGGCAAGGACCTAACAGAAGCAGAAGAGATTAAGAAAAGGAGACAAGAATACACAGAAGAACTATACAAGAAATGTCTTAATGACCCCAGATAACCACGAAGGTGTGGTCACTCACTTAGAGCCAGACATCATGGAGTTTGAAGTCAAGTGGGCCTTAGGAAGTATTACTACAAACAAGCTAGTGAAGATGATGGAATTCCAGTTGAAGTATTTCAAATCCTAAAAGATGATGTTGTTAAAAGTGCTGCACTCACTATGTCAGCAAATTTGGAAAACAGCAGTGGGCACAGGACTGGAAAAGGTCAGTTTTCATTCCAATCTCAAAGAAGGGTATTGCCAAAGAATGTTGAAACCACTACACAATTGTACTCATTTCACCTGCTAGTAGGGTTATGCTAAAAATCCTTCAAGCTAGGCTTTAGCAGTCTGTGAACCAAGAACTTCCAGATGTACAAGTTGGGTTTCAAGGAGATGGAGGAACCAGAGATCAAATTGCCATCATTTGTTGGATCATGGAGAAAGCAAGAGAATTCCATAAAAACATCTCCTTCTGCTTCACTGACTACGCCAAAGTCTTTGACTGTGTGGATCACAACAAACAGGAAAATTCTAAAAGAAGTGGGAGTAAAAGACCACCTTACCTGTTTCCTGAGAAACATGTATGCAGGTCAAAGAGCAACAGTTAGAACTGGACATGGAACAACTGACTGCTTCCAAATTGGGTAAGAAGTATGACAAGGCTATATATTGTCATCTTGCTTACTTAACTTCTATGCAGAGTACATCATGCAAAATGCCAGGGTGGATGAATCACAAGCTGGAATCAAGATTTCTGGAAGAAATATCAACAACCCCAGATATGAAGATGATACCATTCTAATTACAGAAAGGGAAGAGGGGATCAAGAGACTCTTGATGAGGGTGAAAGAAGAAAGTGAAAAAGTTGACTTCAAACTCAACATTCAGAAAACTTAGATCATGGCGTCTGATTCTATCACTTCATGGCAAATAGGAGAGAAAAAAGTGGAAGCAGTGACTGATTTTATTTTATTGGGCTCCAAAACCACTGCAGATGGTGATTGCAGCTATCAAATTAAAAGATGCTTGCTTCTTGGAAGAAAAGCTATGACTAACCTGCATGCTCAGTCACCTCAGTTGGGTCCTACTCTTTGTGACTCCATGGACTGTAGACCTCCAGGCTCCTCTGTCCATGGGATTCACCAGGCAAAAACATGAGTAGGTTGTCGTTTCCTCCTCCAATGACAAACCTGGACATCACATTAAAAAGCAGAGACATTATTTTGCTGACGAAGGTCAGTATAGTCAAAGCTATAGTTTTTCCAGCAGTCACGTACATATGTGAGAGTTGGACTACAAAGAAGACTGAGTGCCAAAGAATCCATGCTTTCAAATTGTGGTGCTGGAGAAGACTTTTGAGAGTCCCTTGGACTATAAGGAGATCCAACCAGTCAATCCTAAAGGAAATCAACCCTAAGTATTCATTTGAAGGACTGATGCTGAGCTGAAGCTTCAATACTTTGGGCCACTTGATGCAAAGAGCTAACTCACAGGAAAAATACCCTGACTGAAGGCAAAGACTGAAGGTAAAAGTGATAGCTTACAGTGAATGATGTCGGATTTATGATCTCTGAAAAAGAAGATTTAGCTTTGGGACCAGGGACCAGGCTTGACCACTCAGGGCTCTTGTGTGGCAGACGTTTTATTACAGTGAAAAGAGACAGAGAAATCTTCTGACATAGACATCAGAAGGGGGGCGGAGAGTGCCCCACTTGCTAGTTTTTAGCAAGGGAATTATATACTTTTTTAATATGTTATTACAAAAAATCAAAAGAATGTCTTAAGGTTGTAAAAATTTTACCAGACCCACTCTCACAATTTACGTTTTAGGATAACAGTATTAGAACTTAACAATAGAAAGATCCTACCAGACCCACTCACATAACACACATTCTAAGATATCAGGGTCAGTCAGAAGGTTTTCAGGAAGGAGAAACTGTCCTCAAGCGGGATACACTGCTGTTATATAATCCCTAGCACAGAGTTTAAACTGATCTCTTTATTGTGTAATCATCAGTTCCAGGCTTAAAGGAACAAAAAACGATTTATGTGACTAAGACTAAGGAATGTAGAGGAAAAAAGTTTGTCTTTTCCTCCTCCTTGAGAATTCAAGCCTGCTATCACCTCCTCAAGAACTCCAGACCCCTCTCTCCTCGGGGACTCTGGGACTTCTTATCAATTTGCCTAAGAACTGACTCTCTCAAAAGGAGAAGGGGGTGGCTCCTCTTCTCAAAAGGAGAAGAGGATCAGATGGTTAGATAACATTACTGACTCAATGAGCATGAATTTGAGCAAAGTCTGAGGAATAGTGAACAAGACCATTCCAAAAGAAAAAAAAAAAGGCAAAAAGGCAAAATGGTTTTCTGAGGAGGCCTTACAAATAGCTGAGAAAAGAAGAGAAGTGAAAAGCAAAGGAGAAAAGGAAAGATATACCCATTTGAATGCAGACTTTCAAAGAATAGCAAGGAGAGATAAGAAGGCCTTCTTAAATGAACAATAAAACAAAATAGAGGAAAACAATAGAATGGGAAAGACTAGAGATCTCTTCAAGAAAATTAGAGATTCCAAGGGAACATTTCATGCAAAGATGGGCACAATAAAGGACAGAAATGGTATGGACCTAACAGAAGCAGAAGATATTAAGAAGAGAACTATAAAAGAACTATACAAAAAAGACCTTCATGACCCAGATAACCACAATGGTGTGATCATTCACCTAGAGCCAGACATCCTGGAATGCAAAGTCACATGGGCCCGAGGAAGCATCACTACGAACAAAGCTAGTATAACTGACGGAATTCCAGTTGAACTATTTCAAATCCTAAAAGATGAGGCTGTGAAAGTGCTTCACTCAATATGCCAGCAAATTTGGAAAACTCAGCTGTGGCCACGGGACTGGAAAAGGTCAGTTTTCATTCCAATCCCAAAGAAAGGCAATGCCAAAGAATGCTCAAACTACTGCATAGCTGCACTCATCTCGCACACTCGTAAAGTAATGCTCAAAATTCTTTAGGCCAGGCTTCAACAGCACATGAACTGTGAACTTCCAGATGTTCAAGCTGGATTTAGAAAAGGCAGGAGAACCAGAGTTCAAATTGCCAACATCCGCTGGATCATCAAAAAAGCAAGAGAGTTCCAGAAAAATATCTAGTTCTGCTTTATTGACTATGCCAAAGCCTTTGTGCGGATCACAACAAATTGTGGACAATTCTTAAAGAGATGGGAATACCAGATCACCTCTCTTGCCTCTTGAGAAATCTATATGCAGTTCAGGAAGCAACAGTTAGAACTGGACATGGAACAACAGACTGGTTCCAAATAGGAAAAGGAGTACATCAAGGCTGTATATTGTCACCCTGCTTATTTAATTTATATAAAGAGTACATCATGAGAAACGCTGGGCTGGATAAAGCAGTAGCTGGAATCAGATTGCTGGGAGAAATATCAATAACCTCAGACATGCAGATGACACCACCCTTATGGCAGAAAGCTAAGAGGAACTAAAGAGCCTCTTGATGAAAGTGAAAAAGTTGGCTTAAAACTCAGCATTCAGAAAACCAAGATCATGGTATCTGATCCCATCACTTCATGGGAAATAGATGGGGAAACAGTGCAAACAGTGACAGACTTTATTTTGAGGGGCTCTAAAATCACTGCAGATGTTGGTGCAGCCTTGAAATTAAAAGATGCTTGCTTCTTGCAAGAAAAGCTGTGACCAACCTAGACAGCATATTAAAAAGCAGAGACATTACTTTGCCAACAAGGATTCACCTAGTCAAGGTTATGGTTTTTCCAGTAGTCATGTGTGGATGTGAGAGTTGGACTATAAAGAAAGCTGAGCGCTGAAGAATTGATGCTTTTGAACTGTGGTGTTGGAGAAGACTCTTGAGAATCCCTTGGACTGCAAGGAGATCCAACCAGTCAGTCCTAAAGGAAATCAGTCCTGAATATTCACTGGAAGGACTGATGTTGAAACTGAAACTCCAATACTTTGGCCACCTGATTCAAAGAACTGATTCATTGAAAAAGAGCCTGATGCTGGGAATGATTGAAGGTGGGAGGAGAAGGGGACATCAGAGGATGAGATGGTTGGATGGCAACACTGATTCAATGGACATGAGCTTGAGTAAGCTCTGGGAGTTGGCGAGGGGCAGGGAGGCCTGGTGTGCTGCAGTCCATTGGGTCACAAAGAGTCGGATACGACTGAGCAACAGAACTGACTGACTGACTGAGGGGTAGTGGAGGACAGTGGAGCCTGGCATACTCACAAGTTAGCGAATGAACAACAAGTTCTTTCAAGATATTTAGATGTATTTAGACGTATTTCCAGAGCAACTATACTGCTCAATGGTAATAACGAGAAAAAGATGCAATTCATGGTATTAGTAATTTGTCAGGCTCAACTGTAGCAATAAATTACTATATAATTGAGAGAGGAAATGGCAACCCACTCCAGTCTATTGCCTGGAAAATCCCATGGACAGGGGAGCCTGGTAGGCTACAGTCCATGGGATTGCAAAGAGTTGGACATGACCGAGTGACTCCACTTGAGAGAGGAGAATAAACATAGATCTCTCTCTCCAGTTATTTCTTTGCTGGAATCAGTGAATAATTTCTACCCATCACCTTGTAATAAGGTGTTTTTACAGTTGGGAGAGAGGTCAGTCATATCACAACATATCAAAAGATTTCCAGCCATGGAAAACAGCTGACCATGGTGTCAACTGTCATATAGGTGAAATGAAAACTAAAGCCCCAAGAGAAATGTTTCAAAATGCTGTGCAAGCATAACACTGTGGTTAGATTTCATATACATCAGACAAGAAAAGTCCTGGAAAGCATGGTTTGGTTAATAGGTATGGTATATTTTCAGGGTTATATCCCACACTGTATTACCTGATTGAGCAGACTACGTGCCTCTTATTTGGCAGGAAGAGAAAGATGGGAAGACTTTATATTTTTGCAACTAGAACATCTAGGAAGATACTATTTATGATGGTTAATTTTACATTTTGACTTGAATTGCCCAGGTTGTTGGTTAAACATTATTTCTGGGTGTGTTAGTGAGGATGTCTCTGGATGAAATTAGCATTTTAATTGTTAGTCTGAATGAAGAAGATTGTCCTCCTCTACGTGGATGGACACCACTGATGGCCTGAATAGAGCAAAAGGGCAGAGTAAGGAAGAATTTGCTCTCTCTCAGCCTGTCTTTGAGCTGGGACTTTGGTCTTTTCTTGACCTTACTGGACAGACACTCCTAGAACTCCAGGGTTTTCAGCTTGCCTACTCCAGATTGTGGGGATTTCTCTATAATTGTGTGTGCCTATTTCCTACAATAAACTCTATAAATCTATTTATATGTGCATTATCCACCTATTTATCTATATAAATATAGATGTGATATATATAGATATGAGAGATGTATCTATATAGATGTATATCATGCTCGTGTGTTAGTCGCTCAGTTGTGTGCAACTCTTTGCGACCTCATGGACTGTAGCCTGCCAGGCTCCTCTGTTCATGGAATTCTCCAGGCAAGAATACTGGAGGGGGTTGACATACCCTCCTCCAGGGGATCTCCCAACCCAGGGATTGAACCTGGGTCTCCCACATTGCAGGCAGATTCTTTACCATCCGAGCCACCAGGGAAGAACCCAGATAAATATCATACTGGTTATGCTTTTCTGGAGAACACGAATAGACTATTTTAATTTCAACAGATATGAAAACTTGTTGCTTTACAGTTAGTAACATTTTGATTTGTGAATTACACTTGTATAAAGACAACACTCAAAAATTTCTAATTCAACCCTATCCAAGATAATAGGAAGAGGATTTATAAATGCCTCGGTCTTCAAAATGAATAAGCAGGAAGATGATACAGACAGGGAAGCAAAGGCAACATTCATAGCTTAACATTTATGAGTAAGTCCCAAATGAAATGAGATCGTGATTGATAATCAAAGGAAATAACTATGTCTTTTATGTCCTTTGAGATGGGAAGTAAGGAAGACCCACAGGTGCATACTAGACATCTGGTTCAGGTGGCAGAAAGATACAGGCTCATTGAGAAAGATACAACTCATCTAAACATTCAGTAGGAAATGTGGAAAAACACATACTTTGACTTTGCACATAGCAGGATGTAGGTACTAATAAAGGTACTCCTCCCTTTTTTTCATGATCAATACATTCTATTATCTCTTTTTGGTGTCTCTGAGAAGTCTTTTCTTTATAAACACAAAGCTGAAACAAAAACAACAACAAATGGAAAATATGGCATTCTGAGTAGAAACCTGGAATCTCATGAGGTTGCACATAGCAAGTAATCCATCTATACTTGTTAGGTCCATTTTGATTATGCTTAGAGACATGTTAAAGACTGTGAAGCACAGGGAATAAAGAGATATTGATGGAGTCATTCATTCAGTCTGTATTTATTTAGCATTTAGTAAGTGTAAGGCTCAATGATAGACACTGGGGATAGAGCGATAAACAAGATGAAAGGAATACTTGCTTTCATCAGGCAGCTAATATTCTAGAAACATATACAACATACATATCATTATAAAGATAATCAATTATAGTTCTGATATATCTGTGAAGGAGAATTTGAGCCAGCATGCCCAGTAGCTCAGGCATGTCTGACTCTTTGCAACCCCACGGACTGTAGCCTGTGATTCCTCTGTCCGTGGAATTTTTCAGGCAAGAATACTGGAGTGGGTTGCCATTTCCTCTCCAGGAGATCTTCCCTACCCAGGGATTTAACCCACATTTCCTGTACTGGCAGGTGGATTCTTTACCACAGTGCCCCTGGGGAAGGAGAATTGCAAGATGCCACAGAATACTCTAGCAGAAGAATATGAAACAAGAATGTCTGTGCTATGTGTGTTCATGAATGCATGTTGGGGGAAAGGAACAGTTAGGAAAGAAACCCTCCAGGAGGTAATACTATGAGTTAAGACTAGGAACATGAGTAGAAACCAACTAAAAAAGAAGGAAGAGGTGCAAGAATAGCTGGTGAGCAGATCCTTGGTTGTATGAGGCCTCTGTAGCTGCAACTCAGAAAGCATGTGACATCAAGGCATGAAGTCAGGCTACTAAGGTTGACCTGGACCAGATAATGCAGAAACCGATAATGATGTGGATGAATTTTGTTATCAATATATTGGAAAGACATTGAAAGTAAACCTGCGATAGTCATGTTTTTAAAAGATCACTCTGCCTATAAGATAGAAAGTGGCTAGGGCAGGATCAAAAGGGGGTACACACAGGTCAGTTAGGAGTCTCTACAACTGTAGCATCAATCAATAATGGTAGCTTGGACCAGAGGCACAGAGTAGAGAGAGCAGTAGACAGTTTGGGAAATGTTTTAGGAACTGACATTGACACACTTTTATTAATAATTAACAATAAACGTATCAGAAAGGGGAGTGTCAAAAATGCCCCCTTCATTTCTTGTCTCCCACTTTGGAACTTAAGATTTTGAAAAAAAAAAAAAAAGAATTGATTGCAATTTCTTTAAGATTCCTGAAACTCTTTCACAGAAATCTGCCTCTTTATTTTGATATTTGTGAAGATGCCCTTTAGTAGAATTAGATAGACATACTTTAGGTACATGCGATTCTGATCTTTATAAGTGCTCCATCAGATTCTTCTCTTAAAATGGGTCACGGTGAGTAATGGTTCCTTAGAGGCAAAAAAAAAAAAAAAAAAAAAGGAAAAGGAATGGCTAGGTGGCAGTGATAAAATGTGTTAGCAGAGTCTATACACTTGTCAGTTGGCAGTGACCTATATAGTGGAGCTGTGCTACCATTCCTGACAGTTTCATTAGGTTAAGTCAAGTTCAGAGTTGTCAGGAAAGCTAAATTCCCTTCTCCTTCCTCTTAAAAACTGGCCCCAAAGTTTGTCTTGGTACGTGTGCAGAAGAGAGCCTGAGACTGCTATCCTTATAAAGTTCTGGTTGCAAAGTTGTTCCTGGGCTGGTGTCTAGCAACTTGACTGGCAAAATCGCTCCCTACTATGACATAAAACTTTCTCTAAAAGGTAAGAGAGGCTCACTGTGCCCAAATTGTTCATATCAACCATATGGTTCATGCTAAGCACCTGCTTTCCTCTCAGAAGTCTGCAAGTTTGGCACACGCTATGCAAAGGGTGCCCATGTGACCAGTCTCCAGGAAAATCCCAGGTACTGAGCCTCTAACAAGCTTCCTTAGTAGATAACATTTCACACACGCTGTTACAACTCTTTGAATGATGAAATTAAACGCTTGCATTCTTTGTGACTCTGCTGGGAGATGGCTCTTGGTATAATAGTTTTTGTCTTGTTTTCTCTGAACTGTATTTTACCCTGTGTGCTGTTCTATTTAGCTGAGTTTTGCTTTCTATCCTTTCACTATAATAAATCTTTGCCATGAGTGTGACTATAGGCTGAGTCTTATGAGTCCTTATAGGGAATCATCAAACCTGGGGACCCCTGACACAGTAAATTATTGGGGAATTATCCTCCTATTACCTACATAATTCCTATGAAGAGGCATTGAGCATGGATTACTGATATAAAAATGCATGAGAGTAATGATCTTGTCACGTAATTTTGGTGAGGATTACTTAGAACAATTTCAAGTATAAAGGAGTATTTTAGTGTTAGTGTGCCTTAGTGTATCTTAATATGCTTAGTATAAATTTGTCAGAGTCACCTGAAGATGACAAGACATTATAATTTTGCATGTGACCATCTTCCAGAAGTATAAAAATAAAAAAAATCACTATCTTTTTTTTATTATTATTTTTCAGTGGGTTTTGTCATACATTGATATGAATCAGCCATAGAGTTACAAAAAATCACTATCTTAAGTCCTACTCTGTTTTCATTAAAGTTTCTTTGTTACTTGCATTCATATTCTTCATGTTATATTTGGAGCACAAAACTTTTCCATGTGGAAGCTCTAGTATTTAAAATGTTTTAAACACAAGGCTAAAACATCTCATGGAAATGATGGTGAAATGAACATGATACAGGAAACTGCTATAAGCTGTTTCACGTTAAAAGCTCTTAGCTAGATGGAATGGCATCAATAACATTATCGACCATAAGTGACTCCCAGATTTGAATTGTGATTATGGAAATGGCAGCATCCTTTCATTTAAGTAATTACTAAGCCTCTTAGAGCATCTTATGTGTGCAGGGCCCAAAATTCTTATTACCTTCTGAAGTCTTTATTACCCTGCACAAATTTAGCACGCACTCTCTAATGCTGTGCCTTATCAAATTCTCATAAAATATCAATAGCATGCCCCGAAGAAAGGTCTGCTTTTACTTTCCCTCTGGAGTCATAACTGCATTCTTTAATCTCTGGTTATTATTTTTAGGTTGAAACATACCAGACTACTCCTTAAGTGTATTCTTCACACCACCTCACCTATTCCCCATGCTTGGATAGACAGTGTGTGTGTGTTTTCCTACTAGGAATGTCCTTGAGTAAGGATAAAGACTAACTGTGAATATCACTTCAAACTTTACCTTGCATAATTTTCTAATTCATTCCTAAAGCTCTTCCGAGTTTTTCAGATGAAAGCTACATATTTACTAAGGGCTCATTATTTGCCTGGTACTGTTTTAAATCAGTTTAACACATTAACTCATTTAACTCTCACAGTAGCTTGTGAGGTAGGGCCTACTACTATCTCCATTACAGTAGTGGGGAATCAACAGACTGAGCTGTTAAGCTACTGGCCCAAGGTCACACAGCTACTCAGAGGCAGAGCCGGGCAGGGGTGTGCAATCTGGTCCCAAAGCCCGAGCTCTTAATTTCTGCCATGTATTGCCATTGAGTATACCTTGGCGATGTTTATATTCACCCCCACAGTCATGACTGGCTGCTTCCAGCCACACTTGGTTCCTTTCTGCAGCTGAATGTTGCTCTGGTTTCATCCCTGATGTGACTCGCTCTATGTGTACGCATCGGGCAATGCTCTTCACTTATGCTCTCTCTTCTGGAAAAGCTTTCACAGTCTGATAGGCAGCCTGGGAAATGCCACGCAGGCAGCATGGGAACAGCTTTTGCCCATGGGGCTCAGGCTGGGAACAAAGTGTGAAAGATCATTTCTGATATCATTACTTCCAATGCTTTAGACTGCTTGCCCTAATGTGAAGAAGGGGAACTACAACAAACATCTAGGTTTCTACCACCAAACAACGCAGTTGGGGAAGAAATCTGACAAAACTGGACCTGGCTTTGTCTGCTTAGTATTGAATCTATATTCAGACTTTAGGACGTGTCAGACAGTCTTAAATAAAAGCCATCAATTTCGAGTGGATGGATTTAGAACATTTTCCCTTCCAGTGAAATCATGTAATCCTCATTAAAATGTTATCTTATGGTTCAAATGATTTGCAAGCATTATATTCTCTGAATCCAAAAAGCCTGAAATTGTGTAGATGAATAAAATTCCTCCAGTGACTACATGTTTTCTCAACAAAAATCTCCCCAGCTTATCAGTATAGAAACCTATTAATCTTTTTGTAGTTGTCACCTTCTGCTTATTTCTCAGTCATTTCACACTTGCTCATTCCCAGCCTCCCGTTCTCAATCTCAGAAATAGAAGGCATTTCAAAGTACCAAGTGTTTATTGTACATGACCATCAATTTTTTCATTCTCTCTCTTTCTATATATGTACATCTATAATGTGAACCCAATGACAAATTGTCTTTAGGTTTTTCAATCATAGTTTTTCCTTCTTGTAAATGACCACTATTTTAAAATTTTTTCTCTCATCTTTCCTAAGTAGGTCTCCACATTTCTTTTCCAAAATGTTAATTCTAAAAATAAATTAAAGAAAGCCTGACAGAAAGAAACACATTTAAGCTAATGATTAGACCACTAATCCTATACCTTCTTTACCCAGGTGCCACCAGGGATAAAGAATCCACCTGCCACTTTAAGAGACACAAGAGATGTGAGTGTGACTCCTGAGTCGGGAAAATACCCTGCAGGAGGAAATGGCAGCACACTCCAGTATTTTTGCCTGGAAAATTCCACGGGCAGGGAAGCAGTGCGGGCTACAGTCCATGGGGTTGCAAAGAGCTGGACACGCCTGAGTGCCAGCCCAGCAAGGCGACCAACCCTGTGCATCCCTCGGTAAGTCACTTCTTTAAAACGAAGTTCAGTCATAGCTACTTCTCAGCTGCTGTTCAAATACAGATTCTCTTGGGAATATTAAGAAAGATTTATACCTATGTGGTTGGCTTCAGTTTTTATAAGGCTGAAGGATTACATGTAAAAAAATGGTGGGATCTGTGTTTCACACAATTTTTGTGATTCAGATTCCACTCACATTTACTGAATATCTATAACAACAAATAATGATATAGATAGGGGGTAAGAAGAAAAATACTTAGAAAATACTATAGACAGATGGCTGGCTGGCTGGACTTGGCACTTGTTATATGTATATCAGGGGCTATTTATTTCCAACTCTCATTTCCTACCCTGAGCTCTACCACTTCTCACTATTTTCATAGGCATACATTCAATTCCCTGGGTAATCTATATTGGGACAAAAGCATACAATTTTTTTCTTAGTTTCCACTCTCCTTTTCTACAACCAATTCTTAAATGGCAGAAAACACGATCTTAATATTTCAGTCTTATTATTTCCCTGGCTGAAATCTTTCAGTGGTTTTCTATCATGATCAGAATAAAATCCAAACTTCTTATTAATCTTCAATGTCTGGTCTCTGCTTACCTCTTCCTCATTATCTCCTATTGCTCACTGTCTTGCCCATCCTGCTCGAGGCAAATAATCTTGCAATATGCCAAGCCCTTTCTCCTAAGCTTTTCACTAGCCCTTTTTTTCTGCCCAGAAAACAGTCCCCTTAGCCCTTTGCTTGACCAGCATCTTCCCATCATCCACATCTCAACCCAAATGTTATCTACTCAGAGATGTCTTCTTTAACCATCCTAATTAAATTAGGTATCATCACCCCTTTCCTGTACTTATTTTCATAAAAATAAAATTTTCATAAAATAACCCATGACCTGAAATTATCCTATTTGTATTTATATGTTTAATGTTTCTTCTCTCAATAAAATGTAAGGTTCATGAGACAGGATCTGTCTGTTTTATTTACTTCTGTGTTCCCAGTGCCTAGCATGGGATTGCTGCTTAGCAGGAGCTTGAATGGGGCTTCCCAGTGAGACAGTGCTAAAGAACCAGCCTGCCAACGCAGGAGACACAGGAGACGTGAGTTGGATCCCTGGGTCGGGAAGATCCCCTGGAGGAGAAAATGACAACCCACTCCAGTATTCTTGCATGGAGAATCTCATGAGCAGAGAAGCCTGGGGAATAGAACAGTCCATAGGGTTGCAAAGAGTCATATACAATTAAGCATGCATGCACTAGCAGCTTGAATAATAATGTGTTGAATAAGTGAATAAATCATATCAGGTAATCTGCACGATCACCTTGTAAGATGAGTGGCTCATCATTGAAATTTCAGGGCTGTAAAATTCTCTCTCTAAAATAATATCTGGTTAAATCTGGTTAAACCATTTCTTGGTTCATACCTCTCAAAAGTTTCTTCATAGCAAGGTGACAGTTGGATTGATGTTCAAATTAAACTAAATCAATCAATACAGTCCTAACTCACCTTAAAAAGAAGTTAATGTTCTACATGCCTCAGAGATCAAACTGCATGAGGACAAAAGCTCAAAGATTTATTACTGCCAATACAGAATAAGAACAACACGAGAACTATAAACTAACTGGACATAATTTCAGTTGTGCTGTTCTCTAGAGCCCTTTCCTAAATAAGAAAATAAATGAGAAGAAAATGTAAGTGAGAAGGAGAAGCCTCCATCTGGGACACAGAGCAAGTGTAATCGAAAACGCAGGCAGATGCCAATCACTTCTGGAGAATTTCAGAGCCTGGAGACTAAGGGCATTCAGGGAGGAAGGTGAGTTGTTACTACAAGAATAGAGAACTATGTTGCCTAGGGAAGGGATGCTGTTACAGCTTCTGGATTTATACATGTTACAGGTTCTTCACCTCAGAAGTTTTGGTGAAACTTTGTATCAAGTCTCTGAGTTAAAATCAGGGCTTCCCAGGTGGTTCAGTGGTAAAGAATCTGCCCGCCAATGCAGCAGATACAGAAGATGCGGGTTTGATCCCTGGGTTGGGAAGGTCCCTTGGAGTAGAAAATGGAAACCCACTATAGTATTCTTGCCTGGAAAATTCTATAGACAGAGGAGCCTGGTAGTCTACAGTCCATGGGGTCACAAAGAGTCAGACAGAACTGAGCAACTGAGCACACACACAAAGTTAAAATCACAGATAGGCATTCATTTAATTCACTATTCACTATTCTTATAAATATCTGTGATGAAAATCTTGGCTTTAATTGACTTATTCCTATGGTTGTGAGAAAGCAAGAGTTCTCGGTTCTCTTCAAAATAATTGTTACTTGGTAGTATTACTCTCATAAGGAAAGTAGAGACCTCATGAAGGAGAGGTTATATGACATACCACTGCTGCTGCTGCTGCTGCTAAGTCGCTTCAGTCGTGTCCGACCCTGTGCGACCCCATAGACGGCAGCCCACCAGGCTCCCCCGTCCCTGGGATTCTCCAGGCAAGAGCACTGGAGTGGGTTGCCATTTCCTTCTCCAATGCATGAAAGGGAAAAGTGAAAGTGAAGTCGCTCAGTCGTGTCCGACCCATGGACTGCAGCCCACCAGGATCCTCCGTCCATGGGATTTTCCAGGCGAGAGGACTGGAGTGGGGTGCCATTGCCTTCTCCGTTGACATACCACAGACACCCAAAATCCCAATTCTGGTAACAAACTGCATGTAAAGGTTAATTCTTAAGAAATCTTGATCACTATTAATATCAATAACTATTCAGTGCCAATTCTGCAGAATGAATGAGGATGGAAAAAAATCTATAACGCAATTGTCTGGAATATTGTACTCTCTGGAAAAAGCAAAATATATACGATTAGCCAATCATTCATGCTTGCTTCCTAACAGACCCTGATTTCTGTCGGTGAGATGACATATCCAGGCAGTTTCTAACTCAGTGGGCTGTCTGTCTGTCATTATTTCTAATGGTTTGTTGTTCAGTTTTGTTAGATTCCTGATGTTCCTTTTAGGTTGTGCTACCTAAAGTCAGTTTCTGTTTATAATGAAAGAATCCTAACTGATTTCTAAACTAAGTCTTCCAAAGGCTCAGAATTAGAGCATGCTTATCTTTTATCCATGGAGATAAATTTCACTTTAAGAAATACTTACAGGTACAGAATAATGAAAAGATCTCTTCAGTATTTTTATTCAGAAGAGAAAGGTGTGTTAACCTTAGCATTATTAAAGATATGTAACTTCCTTGGTAACTTAAAGAATCCTCCTACAATGCACGAGACCTGGGTTCAATCCCTGGGTTGGGAAGATCCCCTGGAGGAGGGCATGGCAACCCACTCCAGTACTCTTGCCTGGAGAATCCCATGGACAGAGGAGCCTGGTGGTCGGACAGCCGGACACGGCGGAGTGACTAAGCACAGCACACAGTAGGCAACACGGTGGAACTTGCAGTCTTCGTTCTAGATTTCTGTAGTTGCCAAGTGAGTTTAAGAGTTTCCAGAAACCGAAAAGGTCCTGTAAAAGAACTTGGCTCTTTACATATCCATGAAAAAGAATGGATGAAGAAAACAGCTATGGAATCTCACTTTCAACAAAGAAAGCTCGGCCTTTCTCCATGGGTCTGAGGCCTCGGTGGGAAGTGTTCCAGATGGGGGAGAAGCCAGATCTTTGCTGCAAGAATGCAGGACCCACTGCAAATACTGAAGATGGTGTGGCGGATGGTAAGATGAAGAGGATACCTTCCTATGGGGCCGCCACAGAAGAAAAACTTCAGCAGAGAAGGCTGGCCACTTGACACTGTAATGAGGGGAAAACTGGCAATAGTTTTTGTTTACACTGGTTAAGTTAGGGTCAGAAGTTAATGCATTTGCTATAATTGCTCCTTTGATTAAGTGGACAATGATTTCTGTCCCACATACAGCTGTTAGGGTAATTCAGTACTACAAGTAAGCAGTAACATGGAATAGTCCTATCAAAGACCTGAAGGAAACATCAGACATCTACCCACTTATAATAATTTAAAGACAGTTATTTACTGTCTTGCCTTGAGGCAACTAAAATTTTTGATTCTTTAGACACCGGAAAGACCGTAATTCTATGACTTCAATCTCAAGGACTATTGGGACTGAAGCCTCATTTTGTATCATTTAGAACTTGGCAAGCAATCATATTCATCTACACTGGGAATCACTTCATTGGAGCTTCTCTGATGCAGGTGATGAGCCCTGTGTGATTAATACTTAGTGAACTAAACTTGACCTTCACCTTTGGCCATAGCTCAGACCCACCTATGAACCTTCTCTTATTAGCTTCACCACAGATCCTGATAAGCAGACCTTTACTTGACAACTGAAGTTCACATCATAGAAATTTTAATTATACAGTAATATATTTTAAGTAACAAATAGAGATTTAAGAACCAACACAACCCTGATGTATTTTCTTTTTCCTTTGTCTCATGATGTGAAACAAGTGGAAACTAATTACTCTGCTGCAGTATTAAGACATTCAATTTCATTTGAGATGTGAAATATTTTGGAAAAAAATTAAATGAATCTTATATCTATCTCCTTATTTGAAAAATAGCAAATTATAGTCAGACTTCCCTCTCTTATCCATAGTTAATTTCCCTAAACTTTTCAGTTTGTCTCATTATTAGGACTTAGGGCATTAAAGGTGGGCTTCCCAGGTGGGGCTAATGGTAAATAACCCAATTGCAACGCAGGAGACCTGGGTTCAATCCCTGGGTTGGGAAGATCCCCTGGAGAAGGGCATGGTGATCTAGTCCAGTACTCTTGCCTGGAGAATCCCATGGTCAGAGCAGCCTGGCTGGCTACAGTTCATAGAATCACAGAGAGTTGTACGTGACTGAAGCAACTTATCATGCACACACGCAGGGCACTGAAGGAGAGAGCCAGATCAGTTAAAAGTGAGTTTAAGAAAAAGTGAATATTGAGAACCACTGAGCCCTTTACTAGCATATCCTTATAATCATAATCATAATTATACTTAATTGTATCCTGATTTATAATTCACCAGGAGCTCTGATACTATTTCATCCTATACTCCATTTGAAAGAGGACTGGATGCAGTGTCCTGTCTTTCTTTTTTTTTTTTCATAATCAATACAAAAATGGTTAAAAATAGCAAGGGAGTAAAAATACACCAACATATGGAAAATGGGTAGGTTTGTTTGTTTTGTTTCCTTAAATTACAGTTTATAAGCATTTCAGATTCACCACACATACACTCACATTTGTTAGTTGTTATTACAGTAGCTATTATGCTAATGGATAAACAGATGGGAACATAACACGGGGCTTTCTAAAACCTGCTTTCTTTGGTTGTTCCTTCTGTGATTCTAGCTGTGCTGAGTTTAAGCAATGAGAATGTTAGGGAACTATTTATTTCACTGAGACTGGGAAGAAGTAACTAACATTTATTGAGTGCCTATTTTGTAGCAAACAGTGCCTGAAATTTTTCCATTTGATACTTGATTTTATCTTCACCAGAAATGTTGAGGTAGACATTATTTCTGTGTTATCTCCAAGGAAACTGAGCCGCAGAGTTTACCTAGCTTAATGAAGACTACCCAGCTCTTCTCAATGGCACCAGGCCCCAAATTCAAATATGTTTGACTCTGTGCTCTTTCTACCGCTTGCTAAACATCTTTTTAAAAATAAAGTATCCCTGAAGGCAGAAGAGAATGAATACATACCCCTAGGGAGTCTGCGGGTAGAGTTCAAACGGAATCACAGCAAGTGTGAAATTTCTTTGAAGTTTCATCTTTTATCTTTAACATGCATACAGTCTACTCCATAATATAGCTATAGTTGTTTTTAATACAAAATGTGTTTGTTTTCCCAAATCTTTAAGTGAAACTCAAGCCCCAGAAATATGCATTGTGTTTATCCCGTGGCTTTCTATATGCCTCCTGGGTATCCAGGTTTAAGAAGCATGGCCGTTCATGACACGACCTCTAAAAAATTAAGCACACAGTTTTATCCCTATTGATTTTAAAGTAAAATCTCAGTTTCCCACATTGGTTCTTCACAGGAAGCCACCTTTTAAAACGCCCTTTAGACACTTCCACAGTACTCTGTACCTCCCTTGCAAGCATTCATTATATTTATAATTATTTGCTCAAAGTCTGCCTCATAAACTATAAATTCCAAGAAGTAGGGAGTTTGTGTTGGTTATTTCTATATCCCCAGGATCTACCCTGGTACTTAGGGAACAGTGACACCAAATATACTTTAGCTAAATAAATAATTGGAACATTTTAAGAGCACAAACTTTACATATAGAGTCAAGTAAGGATTAGGAGAGGTGAGATAACCTTGCTATATTGCTCTAGGACTCAATGGATTTGATATTAAGGCACATGCTGGAGGTTCAAGAGCGGTGACTTCTAACTCTGATCACAGAATTGATTTATTCAGTGGTTCTAGATGTAGGACATAATAAAAAAATTAAATAGTAATGAAAAGGTGGTAAACTTCCCACAGTTTTCACATCCTCACCTGGAATGTATAAATGACCAGGTGTTTTGAAGCACAGGTACTCACCCCTCAGTATATATGCAAGCCAACCCCACTCTGAAGAAGTAACTCCTGGCTTCCCACACAACCAAAATTACAACAATCTAGAACCAGTGTACATGCCATGAACCAGTGTATATGCCAAACAGGTTTAGCAGATGACTGACTAGACTCAATTCAGTTCAGCTCAGTTGCTCAGTCATGTCCCACTCTTTGCAACCCCATGCACTGCAGCACACCAGGCCTCCCTGTCCATCACCAACTCCTGGAGCTTACTAAAACTCATGTCCATTTAGTCGGTGATACCATCCAACCATCTCATTCTCTGTCATCCCCTTCTCCTCCTGCCCTCAATCTTTCCCAGCGTCAGGGTCTTTTCAAATGAGTGAACTTCGCATCAGGTGGCCAAAGTACTGGAGTTTCAGTTTCAACATCAGTCCTTCCAATGAACATTCAGGACTGATCTCCTTTAGGATACTGGTTGGATCTTCTTGCAGTCCAAGGGACTCTCAAGAGTCGTCTTCAACACCACAGTTCAAAAACATCAACTCTTTGGTGCTCAGCTTTCTTTATAGTCCAACTCTCACATCCATACATGACTACTGGAAAAACCACAGCTTTGACTAAATGGACCCTTGTGGGCAAAGTAATGTCTCAGCTTTTTAATATGCTGTCTAGGTTGGTCACAGCTTTTCTTCCAAGGAGCAAGCGTCTTTTAATTTCAGGGCCGCAGTCACCATCTGCAGTGATTCTGGAACTCCAGAAAATAAAGTCACTGTTTCCCCATATATTTTCCATGAAGTGATGGGATCTGATGCCATGATCTTTGTTTTCTGAATGTTAAGCTTGAAGCCAACTTTTTCACACTCGCTGTTTACTTTCATCAATTAAAGCTCTTTAGTTCTTCACTTTCTGCCATTAGGGTGGTGTCATCTGTGTATCTGAGGTTATTGATATTTCTCCCAGCAATCTTGATTTCAGTTTGTGCTTCATCCAGTCTAGCATTTCTCATGATGTACTCTGCATATAAGTTGAATAAACAGGGTGACAATATACAGCCTTGACGTACTCCTTGACGTACTGATTTGGAACCAGTCTGTTGTTCCATGTCCATTTCTAACTGTTGCTTCCTGAACTGCATACAGATTTCTCAGGAGGAAGGTCAAGTGGTCTGGTATTCCCATTTCTTTCAGAATTTCCACAGTTTATTGTGATCCACAAAGTCAAAGGCTTTGGCATAGTCACTAATGCAGAAGTAGATGTTTTTCTGGAACTCTCTTGCTTTTTTGATGATCCAGCAGATGTTGGCAATTTGATCTCTGATTCCTCTTCTTTTTCTAAAACCAGCTTGAATATCTGAAAGTTCACAGTTCACGTACTGTTGAAGCCTAGCTTGGAAAATTTTGAGCATTACTTTAGTAGCGTGTGAGATGAGTGCAATTGTGCAGTAGTTTGAACATTCTTTGGCATTGCCTTTCTTTGGGATTGGAATGAAAACTGGCCTTTCCAAGTCACGTGGCCACTGCTGAGTTTTTCAAATTTGCTGGCATATTGAGTGCAACACTTTCACAACATCATCTTTTAAGATTTGAAATAACTCACCTGGAATCCCATCACCTCCACTAGCTTTGTCTGTAGTTATGCTTTCTAAGGCCCACTTGAGTTCACATTCCAAGATGTCTGGCTCTAGGTGAGTGATCACACCATCATGATTAGCTGGGTCATGAAGATCTTTCCTGTACAGTTCTTCTGTGTATTGCTGCCACCTCTTCTTAATATCTTTTGCTTCTGTTAGGTCCATACCATTTCTGTCCTTTATTGAGCCCATCTTTGCGTGAAATGTTCCCTTGGTATCTCTAATTTTCTTGAAGAGATCTCTAGTCTTTCCCATTTTATTGTTTTCCTCTATTTCTTTGCATTGATCACTGAGGAAGGCTTTCTTATCTCTCCTTGCTATTCTTTGGAACTCTGCATTCAGATGGGTATATCTTTCCTTTTCTCCTTTACCTTTAGCTTCTCTTTTTTTCACAGATATTTGTAAGGCCTCCTCAGACAGCCATTTTGCTTTTCTGCATTTCTTTTTCTTGAGGATGGTCTTGATCCTGTCTTTTGTACAGTGTCACAAACCTCCATCAATAATTCTTCAGGCATTCTGTCTGTCAGATCTAGTCCCTTAAGCCTATTTCTCACTTCCACTGTATAATCGTAAGGGATTTGATTTATGTCATACCTGAATGGTCTAGTGGTTTTCCCTACTTTCTTCAATTTAAGTCTGAATTTGGCAATAAGGAGCTCATGATTTGAGCCACAGTCAGCTCCTGGTCCTGATTTTGCTGACTGTATAGATCTTCTCCATCTTTGTCTGCAAAGAATATAATCAATCTGATTTCGGTGTTGACCATCTGGTGATGTCCCTGTGTAGAGTTTTCTCTTGTGTTATTGGAAGAGGGTGTTTGCTCTGACCAGTATGTTCTGTTGGCAAAACTCTATTAGCCTTTGCCCTGCTTTATTCCGTACTCCAAGGATAAATTTGCCTGTTACTCCAGGTGTTTCTTGACTTTCTACTTTTGCATTCCAGTCCCCAATAGTGAAAAGGACATCTTTTTTGGGTGTTAGTTCTAGAAGGTCTTGTAGGTCTTATAGAACTGTTCAACTTCAGCTTCTTCAGCATTACTGGTTGGGGCATAAGACTTGGATTACTGTGATATTAAATGGTTTGCCTTGGAAATGAACAGAGATCATTCTGTTGTTTTTGAGATTGCATCCAAGTACTGCATTTCAGACTCTTTTGCTGACTATGATGACTACTGCATTTCTTCTAAGGGGCTCTTGCCCATGGTTGTAGATATTAGGATCATCTGAGTTAAATTCACCCATTCCAGTCCATTTTAGTTCACTGATTCCTAAAATGTCAATGATCACTCTTGCCATCTCCTGCTTGACCACTTCCAATTTGCCTTGATTCATAGACCTAACATTCCAGGTTCCCATGCAATATAGCTCTTACAGCATCGAACCTTGCTGATATCACCAGTCATATCCACAATTGGTTGCTGTTTTTGCTTTGACTCTGTCACTTCATTCTTTCTGGAGTTACTTTTCCAGTAGCATTTTGGACACCTACCAACCTGGAGAGTTCATCTTTCAGTGTCCTATCTTTTTGTCTTTTCATACTGTTCATGGGGTTCTCAAGATAAGAATACTGAAGTGGTTTGGCATTCCCTTTTCCAGTGGACCACATTTTGTCTGAACTCTCCACCATGTCCTGTCTGTCTCGGGTGGCCCTATATGGCATGGCTCATAGTTTCATTGAGTTAGACAAGGCTGTGGTCCATGTGATTAGATTGGTTAGTTTTCTGTGATTTTGGTTTTCAGTCTGCCTGCCCTATGATTTAGCAGGATAAGAGGCTTATGGAATCTTCCTGATGGGAGAAACAGACTGAGGGGGAAACTGGGTCTTATTCTGTTGCGTTGGGCCATGCTCAGTAAATCTTTCATCCAATGTTCTGTTGATGGATGGAGCTGTATTCCCTCACTGCTATTTACCTGGGGCCAAACTATGGTGGAGGTGATGGAAACAATGGTGACCTCCTTCAAAGGATCCCATGCATGTACTGCTACACTCAGTGCCCCCAACCCTCTAGCAGGCTGCCGCTGACCCACGCCTCCACTGGAGACTCCTGGACACTCACGACAAGTCTGGGTCAGTCTCCTGTGGGGTCACTGCTTCTTTTTCCTGGGTCCTGGTGCACAGGGTTCTGCTGTATCCTCCCAGAGTCTATTTCCCAGTCCTGTGTCAGTTCTGGTAGCTCTATGGTGGGGTGAATGGTGACCTCTGCAGAGGGCTTATGCCATACCTAGGTCTGCTGCACCCAGAGTCCCTGTCCCTGTGGCAGATCACAGTTGACCCATACCTCCACAGGAGACCCTCAAACACAAGGAGCAGCAGCGGCTGCACAGCGCTGGAGTCGCGAGCGGCCGAGAGGAGATACCCCACATCCAAGGTCAGGAGCAGCGGCGGCACTTTGCTGGACTGGCCATAAGTAGATACCCCATGTATCTCCTCACAGCTGCTCCAGCGCCTACCATCTTATTGGGGTGTCTCTCACCTTGGACGTGGGGTATCTCCTTACGGCCGGTCCAGAGAAGTGACTAGACCCGCAGTACCAGATCAGGTTCTTCTGATTTTTTTTTTTTTTTTTTTTTTTCCCTGTAAAGACAGGAAGAGTCTTGTGTAGAGGTCTGGGAGTAGTTGTTAGTAAAAAGCTTGCTTAGAGTCCAGAAAACTGTGATCTTCATGGTGTGCCACATTATCAGATGATGTGTCTCTGGGAAATCTTTGTATTTTCCCCTGGTAAGTCAGAAGCTCCCTTCTTTATGTTCTGTTAGGACTTTGTACAAGTCCTATGAATGCATTTAATTACTTAAGACTCTGTTTATCCCACTCACATTTCTTTTAGTGAAGATACCTTGAAGACAAGTACTTCATCTTAATTACTTCTGTTTCCATAGCCTAGAGACTAGTACAGGAAATTGTTCAATGAATGTTTTTTGACTAACTGAACACACAGATAATATCACCATTTTCTGGGGCTTTCTGGTTCTCATAAAGGTTATTGGGAGTGGGTATACATGCTCAGTTTCATTAAATCATTGCACAAATGAATTAACTAACAATGGCATCCCACATGGCTAGAGCTACCAAAAAGGGTTTGGGGTTTAATACCCCTAAATATTTGAGTTTATGAGCCTCATGACATTGGTAGTATTCCAGTTTTATTGAATGTAGAAGATTTTCTCTTTTTGATAAAAATGTCTTCTCTCTGCTGAAGCTAATAGATGATATAAGGGCAGACCTGAGAGAGCATGGAGAAAAAAGAAATGCAATGAAATTGGTGAGGTAGTACAAGCTTCTGGCTATCCATAGAAGCCAGGTCTGAAAGCTGTTTGAGATGGTACTTTTTTAAGGTGTTGGTGGAAGACGAGAGACAATGGTAAAATTGGAGAAGGAGAAGGCAGTTTCAGGCCACAGACAAACCTCTGGTTGGAGGATCTGCTTTTGCTTCTTGGTGTCTGGCACAAGGCGCCTGTCATGGTTATTAACTAAATCATAATCTCATATCCCCATGGACCACTCTGCTGCTGATGGTGTCCACAGGGTATGTGGGTACTGTAAAGCCTTTCCAGAGCAAGGAGTTGGTTAAAAAAAAAAAAAGTTGCAAAATTAAAAACTGCCTGGGCATTTCCTTTTATATTCCCTGTTTTCCAAACATCCTAGGCTGATCTCACCACACTATGTCTCCTAAAGCCTTTAAAGGTAAAGCTGAGGCTTGAGGATTTCCCTGGGAGAGGGGGTGTGTGGTGCTAGGAGCTCTCTGCATTAGGATGTATCATCTCTCAACTTTCTAAACTGACTGCTACCATCACAGACTAAAAAGTTTGCTTAGTATTAGGCTTAGGTCCCTCCCCAACATTAAGGATCCAAAAAGAAGAGCTAAATGTGAAGTCTTAAGACAAAATAAATTGAGTCTTGAGAAATAATACTATTATAAAAGAAAGGCAAAACATGAACAACATGTATTTCTATACTATCTAAAGTAGAATTAACATACTCTCTGAAGCAGTTACTGAAAGAGATAGACCAAAAATTTAAAGTCATTATGACAAATATATTAAAGAATATAAAGGATGATAATAGCAATAACAAGTCAAAAAATCATAAAAAGTAAGTACAAAAGTTATATATGAACACTATAATAGTTGAAATAGAGAAACCAGTAGATTAGACTTTGAGAAGAAGGTGAACTTAACTAGAAAAGAAAATGATAAATTGGAAGATTGAAACACAGAAGGAAAGGATCAATGAAAGCTAAAAATATTGCTAGAAGGAATAGCAGTACCAACATCAGAAAAATAGGAACTGAAGAAGAGAAAAATAAAAATGAAATATTTTGAAAATATTTGGAAATTCTGGAGATAAGTTCAGAATTAATAAGATTAAAGATGTTAATTGAGAGTTTCTGGAGTGCTTAAGTAGAAAGGACAAATGACAAGCCTAAATCTGGATACATTAGAGACACATTAGAAAATATCAAAGTCCAAAGAAAGTCTATCAGCTTTCAGAAGAAAAGCAGACTATCTGTGAAAGAATAAGAATTATTAGAGTCAATCAGATCTCTCTTCAGAAGCAATGAAATCTAGACAATAATGGAACAACAGTTTAAGTGTCAAAGGAAAAGAAGTCAGGAACCAAATTTGTTACCATCAAAATTTTCCTTTTGTTCCAAAGTGAAGGTATGCTAAAAATAGTCTTAGGTATATAAGATCTCATCAGTCAGTCAGTTCATTCACTCAGTCGTGTCTGACTCTTTGCGACCCCATGAGTCGCAGCATGCCAGGCCTCCCTGTCCATCACCAACTCCTGGAGCCTACTCAAACTCATGCTCATCAAGTCGGTGATGCCATCCAGCCATCTCATCCTCTGTCGTCCCCTTCTCCTCCTGTCTTCAATCTTTCCCAGCATCAGGCTTTTTTCCAATGAGTCAACTCTTCCCATGAGGTGGCCAAAGTACTGGAGTTTCAGCCTCAGCATCAGTTCTTCCAATGAATGCCCAGGACTGATCTCCTTTAGGAGGGATTGGTTGGATCTCCTTGCAGTCCAAGGGACTCTCAAGAGTCTTCTCCAATACCACAGTTCAAAAGCATCAATTTTTTGGCGCTCAGCTTTCTTTATAGTCCAACTCTCACATCCATACATGATCATTGGAAAAACCATAGCCTTGACCAGACAGACCTTTGTTGGCAAAGTAATGTCTCTGCTTTTTAATATGCTGTCTAGGTTGGTCATAACTTTCCTTCCAAGGAGTTAGCGTCTTTTAATTTCATGGCTGCAATCACCATCTGCAATGATTTTGGAACCCAAAAAATTAAAGTCTGACACTGTTTCCACTGTTTCCCCATCTATTTGCCATGAAGTGATGGGACCAGATGCCATGATCTTAGTTTTCTGAATGTTGAGCTTTAAGCCAAATTTTTCACTCTCCTCTTTCACTTTCATCAAGAGTCTTTTTAGGTCCTCTTCACTTTCTGCCATAAGGGTGGTGTCATCTGCATGTCTGAGGTTAATGATATTTCTCCCAGCAATCTTGATTCCAGCTTGTGCTTCATCCAGCCCAGCGTTTCTCATGATGTACTCTGCATATAAGTTAAATAAGCAGGGTGACAATATACAGCCTTGACATACACCTTTTTCTATTTGGAACCAGTCTGTTGTTCTATGTCCAGTTCTAACTGTTGCTTCCTGACCTGCATATAGGTTTCTCAAGAGGCAGGTCAGGTGGTTTGGTATTCCCATCTCTTTAAGAATTTTCCACAGTTTGTTGTGATCCACACAGTCAAAGGCTTTGGCATAGTCAATAAAGCAGAAATAGATGTTTTTCTGGAACTCTTGCTTTTTCGATGATCCAGTGGATGTTGGCAATTTGATCTCTGGTTCCTCTGCCTTTTCTAAAACCAGCTTAAACATCTGGAAGTTCACGGTTCACGTATTGCTGAAACCTGGCTCGGAGAATTTTGAGCATTACTTTACTAGCATGTGAGATGAGTGCAATTTTGCAGTAGGCTTTGCCAAAAAGACTCAAAACACATTCCAGGAAGAGTTCAGGAGGTTTTTTTAGAAGTGTATAAAGTTGTGGTGGTACAGCTATTGCTAATTAAAATTTTAGGTAATATTAATATAATAGAAGAGGGAAAACCAAATTTGTATTGCAGTATGTTAAAATACTTGTAAGGAGCGCACAGATACTGGTAGTATTAAGAAATAAATACGGTTAAATAATTATAAGTATAAACTGTAAGAGAAACCATTAAAAGGACAAAAATAGAATATGTCATTTTTAAGCAAAAAAAGTGTGCTCAAACTGCCTACTAAAAAAAAAGTGAGTAAAAAAAGAGACAAAAGAAGTTATTATAAATGAATAATTTAAGATATAATAACAAATAATTTCATGTAATTCTAGATATAGTAAATTTAAATTTCTGAAACTATTCCTTAATGACAGAAATGATCAGGTTATGTCTGAAAAACAGCCAGTGGTGTGTACATAAAAAGAAACATGATCTTAATAAAAAAAACAACCAAACACAGAAAGCTTTGTGTATTTGCTTTGTATGGCTTCATAACAAATTACCTCAAACTTAGTGGCTTAAAACATCACACATCTTTTATCTCACAGTTTCGGCAGAAAGTCTGGACACGTTTTAACTGGTTCCTCATTTCAGGGTCTCACAAGCATATCTGATCAAGGAAGGTCGACTTCCAAGCTCAGTTTGGTCACTGACAGAATTCATTTCCTGTGACTGTCTGGCTGAGGCCTCGGCTTCTTTCCAGCTACGGCTGGAGCCACTCTCAGATGCTAGGAGCCACCCGCAGTTCCTTGGTCTGTGAACCTCCCCACAGGCAGTTCACATCACGGCTACTGGCTTATTCAAGGGCATCAGGAGAATCCTTCTGGTCAGACAGCAACAATCACGGGCATGACAGCCTATCACTTTTGTCATACTCTATTGAATAGAAGCAAGTCACAAGTTTCTCTGGCACCTGAGGGGAAGGAATCACACATCACCGTGGATCACTGGGGGTCACCTTCAGACGTCTCTGCCACACTTGGAAATAAAAAGTCATAAAGTCACAAGAATTACATGCAGATCAAAGGAAGCCATACTGAGGGCAACTCATGATTTATCACAGAGCATATGAATGGAAGTGCTTCCCAGGTGGTGCTAGTGGTAAAGAGCCTGCCTGCCAATGCAGGAGATGTAAGAGACACAGGTTTGATCCCTGGGTCAGGAAGATCCCCTGGAGGAGGGCATGGCAACCCACTCCAGTATTCTTTCCTGGAGAATCCCATGGACAGAAGAGCCTTGCTGGCTACAGTCCATAGGGTCGCAAAGAATTGGACACGACTGAAGTGACTTAGCATACATGCACATATGAATGGAAAACAAAAATCATAGGTTATAGGCTTGATGAAGATGTAGTATTTAGTTTAACATTTGCATAATACCCAAAGTGATAAGAATTATCCAGAGTCAATCAAAAACAAAAACAGAAAAAGTGGCAATTACTGTAAAAAATGACCATTTTAATTCAAAAGTGGGAAAATAATTGAAAGAGATAGACTGAAGCCTCCAAATATTAAAAAAAAAATAGATTTTAATACAGCCAGAGATACAGCTAAAGAGTTTACTTATTTTTATATAGAGAAGGAACTGGAAATCAAAACCAAAACCAAAAACGTAATTTTCTATCAGGCAAATATGTATATTTAGAAAGCTGCTAGTAAACTACATATAGTTCACACTCCAAAATGTGGGTTTGTTTGGTTGTTTTCAGTTAACCTTTTTGCCTTTTTTTTTCTTTTTAATATCCAAACACATTCTAGGTGGTGTTAGACATACACACAGACTTACACTCGCGGAACAGAGTGTGGATTTTACAGCAGGGTAATGCTCTGGAAGCCACAGTGGGCTCTGCTTCTATCTGGAGCTGACCCCAAACAATATGCCCCTCCTCATTTTCCTGAAGTCTTGTCTATGTCTGCTTTGGCCAATGCTTTTCTCATTCTTTGATGAACCCACTTCAGCCAGGCCTTTACTCCAAGAATGCAGGCAAACTGGTCCAAGATACTACCGACAACCTCCATTTTGCTAATCTAATGTCAGTCTTCAACTCATCTTACTAGATCTACTAGCGATATTCAATACCCTTGATCACTCCTTCCTTCTCAAAACAGGCGTCACTTGCTGTCTAGGACACACACAGTGGTTTTCTTCCCGGCTAGCTTACTGGTCACTCCTCCTCACTCTCCTCTGCTGAACCTCCTCCTTTAATAGAATTCGCCCTGTCCATGTGCCACCCAGGACTTAATTCCTTGACATTTCCTTTATCTGTATGCACTACCTTGATGAGCTCATTCATTCTGACAAGCTGGTGATTCTTGAATTGAGACCTCTGGGCCCCAACAATGGCCTCATTCTCTGATTCACATTTCAAATGACACCGATGCTCACCATTGAATTTCTTGCTCCCGTATGTGCTTCCACTGTCCCCTCAAACTGAAAGGCTCTAGCCATTTTCCTGACTAATGTGTAGGACTAATGTATATTTAGAAAGCTGTTTAGTAAACTATATATAGTTGATATTTCAAAATGTGGGTTTGTTCGGTTGTTTTCAGTTAACCTTTTTGCTTTTTTTTTTTTTTTAATATCCAAACACATTCTAGGTGGTGTTAGACATAAACAAAAACTTACACTTGCAGAACAGAGTGTGGATTTAGAGCAGAGAAATGCTTTGGAAAGCCCCAAGGGGCTCTATTTCTATCTGGAGCTGACCCCAAAGAGGTCAGAAAAGGGCTGACCTCTTTACTCCATGGTGTCTATCAGTCTCCTTCTGCCTTATGTGCCTTGTTGCGGTCTGAACTGTGTTCCTCTAAAATTCTTTTGTTGAAATCCTGTCTCCCAGAAGGTTTATGAGGGGATAGGGTTTATAAGGAGGGACTGAGGTCATAGGTTGAAGCTCTAACCCAACAGGACTGTAGTGTTTATAAGAAGAGGAAGAAAGACCTGAAGTCTCTCTCTCTCTCTCTATCATGTGAGGACACACAGGGAAGTCAGCAGTCTGCAAGTCAGGAAGAGAATCTGAAGTCTGTCAGAAACTTGCTCTTGGATTTTTTCAGCCTCTAGAGCTGTGACAAAATTAATTTTTGTTCTTTAATCCATCCAGTCTCTAGTATTTTGTTTGTGGTGGTTTGAGTTGACTAATACACACCTTTCCAGGGCTCTGATGGCATTCTTTCTTTTATTATATCATAACCTTTAGCCCAATGCATTATAACTGCTTGTTTACTTCTCATTCTTCCCCAAATAAACTGCGACATATTTGAGTTCAAGACACATTTTATTCATTTTTGTTTTCCAGCAGTCAGAGTAGCTACATACTTTTGCCAATGAATTGACTTAAATACCAGACCTAGGAGAGGGATAGTTTCGTGAAAGCTTGCTGCTGCTATTGCTAAGTCACTTCAGTCGTGTCTGACTCTTTGCAACCCCATAGACAGCAGCCCACCAGGCTCCTCCATCCCTGGGATTCTCCAGGCAAGAACACTGGAGTGGGTTGCCATTTCCTTCTCCAATGTATGAACGTGAAAAGTGAAAGTGAAGTCACTCAGTTGTGTCTAACTCTTAGTGACCTCATGGAATGCAGCCCATCAGGCTCCTCTGTCCATGGGATTTTCCAGGCAAGAGTACTGGAGTGGGGTGCCATTGCCTTCTCCGTCGTGAAAGCTTAGGCCTGACTTAATTCTTACCCACATAGAAAGTTAATTCCTACACAGAGTAGGCCTTAGTAAAACCAATGACCAGGATGTTTTCTCCTTTTGTTTTTCGTATTTGCTGACAATTTCAATTAACTCCCACTTAAGAACCCAGAGTTTTTGCCTAAAAAGAGTACAGAAGGAAATTTTCTCTAGAAGAAAGGTAAAGGGCAACTCTTACCAATTAAATTTGTTAAAGATATGATTTTGAGTATGTAGGTTACCTCATGACCCCTTTCAAAATTAGGAGTTTCAAATTTTCTTATTATAGAAAAGAATTCAGACATTTATTTATTCTGCCATTCATGAATTTAACACATAAGTACTATGTTCCAGACAATAAGCTAAATTTTGAAAATGCAGTATTGAATAAAATGGACACAGCACTTATTCTCAAGGAATTCACAGTAGTTGTTCTGAGTACTTATCTTTTATTTTGTTCACGTAAGTTTTGGAGAATATTCAACAAATGTGACTTTGATTGTTAGCACAATTGCTATCAAAATGTCATCCTGGGAATAGTTAGCCAGCAAAGTTAGCTGTTCCCTAAAGTGAGTTTAAGATAATAAACCATTACAAGCACCAGGATGAAGGCGCATTTGCTGCATTCCTTAGCAGAGACATGTCTTTTGATCTTTGCATTACTACTGCATATCACAGGGGCTGGCATACAGGCAGTGTTGACGCACTGTTTGTTGAACTGTCATCCTGTTACTTACAGCTAGAGAATACACATTCAATTCACAGAACAGTGACGGCAATTTATTTGTATATAAATTGGAAAGCAATAGTTTCCAGACATAACCGTATTTCATATCTAGAAAAAAGTACCAATCAGAATATATATTCTAGATTTAAGTTAAATCATTTTCAAAGAGGTCAGCTACTAATTTGACTATTCCACCCCTGTTTTAGCTGGAGTTAATGAGGGCTTCCATTGTCTTGCTCTACCTAACAGTCAATTACTATAATTACTATTTGTGGATTGACCAGTTAGTGATTTTAGCTCAGTGATTTTTCACTATCATAGTTTTTTAATTACAGGCCTTTGACACTCAACAAGCTTCATGCTAACCTCTGATATTTCAAGACTAAAAGTGTCTTGAATATTTCTTGAACCCATTCCCTTCTTTCTCACATCATTCTTCCTTGATCTAAGCCAGTATTTTTCTACCAGAGACTAGTGAGCTGCCCTCTGTGTTGCTCCTGTGCATCTTCAACAACATAGCCAAAGTGACCTTCCAAATAAGCACATATGGTCTGGACACTCATCTCCATAAAATCTTCATGGATTTCCACTGCTTAAAGGACAGCATCTCAAATGCCTGTCTGAGGAGGCCTTACAAATAGCTATGAAAAGGAGAGAAGCAAAAGACAAAGGAGAAAAGGAAAGGTATACCCATTTGAATGCAGAGTTCCAAAGAATAGGAAGGAGCGATAAGAAAGTCTTCCTCAGAGGGAGGTGGGAGGAGGGATCGGGATGGGGAATACATGTAACTCCATGGCTGATTCATGTCAATGTATGACAAAACCCACTGCAATGTTGTGAAGTAATTAGCCTCCAACTAATAAAAATAAATGAAAAAAAAAAAAGTCTTCCTCAATATCAATGCAAAGAAATAGAGGAAAACAATAGAATGGGAAAGATTAGAGATCTCTTTAAGAAAATTAGAGATACCAAGGGGACATTCCATGCAAAGATGGGCACAATAAAGGAAAGAAATGGTATGGGCCTAACAGAAGCAGAAGACATTAAGAAGAGGTGGCAAGAACACACAGAAGAGCTATACAAAAAAGATCTTCATGACCCAGATAATCATGATGGTATGATCACTTATCTAGATCCAAACATCCTGCAATGCAAAGTCAAGTGGGCCTTAAGAAGCATCACTATGAACAAAGCTAGTAGAGGTGATGGAGTTCCAATTGAGCTATTTCAAATCTTAAGAGATGATGTTGCGACAGTGCTGCACTCAATATGTGAGCAAATTTGGAAAACTCAGCAGTGGCCACAGGACTCAAAAAGGTCAGTTTTCATTCCAATCCCAAAGAAAGACAATGCCAAAGAATGTTCAAACTTCTGCAAGTTGCGCTCATCTCACATGCTAGTAAAGTAGTGCTCAAAATTCTCCTAGCCAGGCTTCAACAGTACACAAACCATGAACTTCCAGATGTTTAAACTGGATTTAGAAAATGCAGAGGAATCAGAGATCAAATTGCCAACATCCGCTGGATCACTGAAAAAGCAAGAGAATTCCAGAAAAACATCTACTTCTGCATTAGTGACTATGCTGAAGCCTTTGACTGTGTGGATCACAACAGACTGTAGAAAATTCTGAAAGAGATGGGAATACCAGACCACCTGACCTGCCCACTGAGAAACCTGTATGCAGGTCAGGAAGCAACAGTTAGAACTAGACATGGAACAACAGACTGGTTCCCAGTCAGGAAAGGAGTACATAAAGGCTGTATATTGTCACTCTGCTTATTTAACTTATATGCAGAGTACATCATGAGAAATGCCAGGCTGGATGAAGCTCAGGCTGGAATCAAGATTGCCAGGAGAAATATCAATAACCTCACATATGCAGATGACACCACCCTAATAGCAGAAAGTGAAGAACTAAAGAGCCTCTTGATGAAAGTGAAAGAGGAGAGGGAAAAAGTTGGCTTAAAGCTCAACATTCAGAAAACTAAGATCATGGCCACTGGTCCCATCACTTCATGGAAAATAAATGAGGAAACAGTGGAAACAGTGACAGTCTATTTTTGTGGGGGAGGGTTCCAAAATCACTATAGATGGTGACTGCAGCCTTGAAATTAAAAGACACTTGCTCCTTGGAAGAAAAGCTGTGACCAACCTAGACAGTATATTAAAAAGCAGAGACATTACTTTGGCAACATCTGGTCAAAGCTACGATTTTTCCAGTAGTCATGTATGCATGTGAGAGTTGGACTGTGAAGAAAGCTGAGCACTGAAAAATTGATGCTTCTGAACTGTGGTGTTGGAGAAGACTTTTGAGGGTCCCTTGGACTGCAAGGAGATCCAACCAGTCCTTCCTAAAGGAGATCAGTCCTTGGTGTTCATTGGAAGGACTGATGCTGAAGCTGAAACTCCAATACTTTGGCCACCTCATGAGAAGAGTTGGCTCATTGGAAAAGACCCTGATGCTGGGAGGGAAAGACCCTGATGCTGGGAGAGAAAGACCCTGATGCTGGGAGGGATTGGGGGCAGGAGGAGAAGGGTACGGCAGAGGATGAGATGGCTGGATGGCATCACCGAGTCAATGGACATGAGTTTGAGTAGGCTCCAGGAGTTGGTGATGGACAGGGAGGCCTGGTGTGCTTCAGTCCACGGGGTAGCAAAGAGTTGGACACAACTGAGAGACTGAACTGAACTGTCCACAAAATACTCAGAACTTGGACTCAGTCTTCTCTATAACCTCATCCCTAACTCTCTACTCCCCCCCCCTCATTATACTACCATCAAATATTTTTCTTTTCCTTTAAGTTTTCCATAGTTTTATTTCTTAGACTATGCTAGGCGTGTGTGCTCAGTTGCGTCTCACTCTTTGCAACTGTATATACTGTAGCCCACCAGGCTCTTCTGTCCATGGGATCTCCAGGCAAGAATATTGGAATGGGTTGCCATTTCCTTCTGCAGGGGATCTTCCCAACCCAGGAATCGAACCAGTATCTTCCATGTCTCCTGTGTTGGCAGGAGGATTCCTTTACCACTGAGCTACCTGGGAAGTACACTTTATTTCTTAGGAACTTTGCAAATTTCATTTCCTTTTCTATAGAACACAGTCCATTCTGGTTTCTGTTCAGCTAACATGTACTTTGTCTTTAATTTCAGTTCTATTACAATTTCTTTATCATTTCTTTCTCACTTAACTAAATTGGATCTTGCTATGATATACCTTCATAGTCCCTTCATATTTCCTTCACAGAACTTAATCTTAGATTGGAATTATATAATTTCTTAATGAGTAAAGACAAACATTTATCTTCTCTTCTGAATAGCTTGGGATCATATCTCTAGTGTCTACAACAATACTATTCCACAGAATAATTTACATATTTGGTATATGAATGGAGCAACAAGAATCATTGGCACAGAAACAGGAAAGTTACACCCAAGAAGTGGATGAGCCCCTCTAGAATATGACAATTGCAAAGAGAAAACAGGATAGTAAAATGTTTGCTATTCCTAGGATAAAGCAAACATGAACAGATCATAGTAAAAAACATGCTCATTAGCCAGAAGAATTTTAGCAATTTTAGTTAAGATTTGTGTTTAATAAAATTTTTAAAACAACAAGACTTTGTGACTCAAATGAAATACATAACCATCGATGATATTAACTTACAGCTTATTGTACTCAGTACTTAACACTCATGATTGCAGGAAATCGTTTCAATGACCCTGTGAGATAGGTATTGTCTGGCAGGTAAACATAATAAAGAACAGTTTAAATGGTAGAGCTAGAGTCTGAAAACCTACACACTCTAATTACAGAGTAGGTGGAGCTATCAAGCTATTGTGCTCATTTGAATACACAGAAAACTGCAATTTAAATCCCTCATATTAATTGCACAAGTGTGTTTTGAGAATATACTATGAACCAGCTAGTCCAACAGACCCTGAGGTTTAGGAAGTAATCAAAAGAAACACCTTTACTGCTCTCAAATTGTTTATATTTTATTAGGGCAGGCAGATGATAAACTTACAAACAAGTAAATAAGATAATTTCAAATATTAATCTTTGTAACTAAGAGTTTTCTCTGTGTTTGACTGGAGCAGGGTACTGAGTCTATTAGATTGAATGATCAAGGAAGGGATCTCTGAGACAAAGGTCTTTGAGCTGAGACTGGAAAGGTAAAAAGGGTCATACAAGTAAAAGTCTTGTATGACTTGAGATGATCTATGATTTATGATCGGCTCTGAGGAGACACCCCATGTCCAAGGTAAGGAGCAGCAGCTGCACTTTGCTGGAGCAGCCGTGAAGAGATACCCCGCATCCAAGGTAAGAGAAACCCCAATAAGACAGTAGGGACTGAGAGAGGGCAACAGAGGGCAGACAGACTGAAACCACAATCACAGAAAACTAGCCAATCTGATCACATGGACCACAGCCTTGTCTAACTCAATGAAACTAAGCCATGCTGTGTAGGGCCACCCAAGACAGACCAGTCACGGTGGAGAGTTCTGACAAAATGTGGTCCACTGGAGAAGGGAATGGCAAACCACTTCAGTATTCTTGCCTTGAGAATCCCCAAAACAGTATGAAAAGCCAAAAAAATAGGACACTGAAAGATGAACTCCCCAGGTCGGTAGGTGCCCAATATGCTATGGAGATCAGTGGAGAAATAACTCCAGAAAGAATGAAGAGATGGAGCCAAAGTGAAAACAACACCCAGTTGTGGATGTGCCTGGTGATAGAAGCAAGGTCCAATTCTGTAAAGAGCAATATTGCATAGGAACCTGGAATGAAAGGCCCATGAATCAAGGCAAATTGGAAGTGGTCAAACAGGAGATGGCAAGGATGAATGTCGACATTCTAGGAATCAGCAAACTAAAATGGACGGGAATGGGTGAATTTAACACAGATGACCATTATATCTACTACTGTGGGCAGGAATCCCTTAGAAGAAATGGAGTAGTCATCATAGTCATAAAAAGAGTCCAAAATGCAGTACTTGGATGCAATCTCAAAAAGGACAGAATGATCTCTGTTCATTTCCAAGGCAAACCATTCAATATCATGGTAATCCAAGTCTATGCCCCGACCAGTAACACCGAAGAAGCTGAAGTTGAACAGTTCTATGAAGACCTACAGTTTCAGAACTAACACCCAAAAAAGGTCCTTTTCATTACCGGGGACTGGAATGCAAAAGTAGGAAGTCAAGAAACACCTGGAGTAACAGGTAAATTTGGCGTTGGAGTACAGAATGAAGCACTGCAAAGGCTAACAGAATTTTTCCAAGAGAATGAAAACACCCTCTTTGATCATAGCAAACACCCTCTTCCAACCATACAAGAGAAGACTCTACACATGGACATCACCAGATGGCCATCAGAGAAATCAGATTGATTATATTCTTTGCAGCCAAAGATGGAGAAGCTCTATACAGTCAGCAAAAGCAAGACCAGGAGCTGACTGTGGCTCAGATCATGAACTCCTTATTGCCAATTCAGACTTAAATTGAAGAAAAGTAGGGAAAACCACTAGACCTTTCAGGTATGACATAAATCAAATCCCTTATGATTATACAGTGGAAATAGGTTTAAGGGACTAGATCTGATAGACAAAATGCCTGAAGAACTATGGACAGAGGTTCGTGACATTGTACAGGAGACTGGGATCAAGACCATTCTCAAGAAAAAGAAATGCAAAAAGGCAAAATGGCTGTCTGAGGAGGCCTTACAAATAGCTGTGAATAGAAGAGAAGCAAAAAGCAAAGGAGAAAAGGAAAGATCTACCCATTTGAATGCAGAGTTCCAAAGAATAGCCAGGAGAGATAAGTAAGCCTTCCTCAGTGATCAATGCAAAGAAATAGAGGAAAACAATAGAATGAGAAAGACTAGAGATCTCTTCATGAAAATTAGATATACCAAGGGGACATTCCAGGCAAAGATGGGCACAATAAAGGACAGAAATGGTACGGATCTAACAGAAGTAGAAGATATTAAGAAGAGGTGGCAAGAATACAGAGAAGAACTATACAAAAAAGATCTTCATGACCCAGATAATCATGATGGTGTGATCACTCACCTAAAGCCTGGAATGTGAAGTCAAGTGTGCTTTAGGAAGCATCACTACAAACAAAGCTAGTGGAGGTGATGGAATTCCAGTTGAGCTATTTCAAATGCTAAAAGATGATGCTGTGAAAGTGCTGCACTCAACATGTCAGCAAATTTGGAAAACTCAGCAGTGGCCACAGGACTCAAAAAGGTCAGTTTTCATTACAATTCCAAAGAAAGGCAATGCCAAAGAATGCTCAAGCTACTGCACAATTGTACTGATCTCATATGCTAAAAAAGTAATGCTCAAAATTCTCCAAGTCTGGCTTCAGCAAAACGTGAACCGTGAACTTCCAGATGTTGAATTGGTTTTAGAAAAGGAAGTGGAACCAGAGATCAAATTGCCAACATCTGCCGAATCACTGAAAAAGCAAGAGAGTTCCAGAAAAACATCTACTTCTGCATTAGTGACTATGCCAAAGCCTTTGACTATGTGGATCACAATGAACTGTGGAAAATTTTGAAAGAGATGGGAATACCAGACCACCTGACCTGCCTCTTGAGAAACCTGTGTGCAGGTCAGGAAGCAACAGTTAGAACTGGACATGAAACAACAGACTGGTTCCAAATAGGAAAACAAGTATTTCAAGGCTGCATATTGTCACCCTGCTTATTTAACTTTTATGCAGAGTACATCATGAGAAACACTGGGCTGGATGAAGCACAAGCTGGAATCAAGATTGCCAGGAGAATTATCAATTACCTCAGATATGCAGATGACACCACCCTTATGGCAGAAAGTGAAGAACTAAAGAGCCTCTTGATGAAAGTGAAAGAGGATAGTGAAAAAGTTAGCTTAAAGTTCAACATTCAGAAAGCCAAGATCATGGCATCCAGTCCCATCACTTCATGTTAAATAGATGGGGAAACAGAGGAAACAGTGACAGACTTTATTTTTGGAGTCTCCAAAATCACTGCAGATGGTGACTGTGCCCATGAAATTAAAAGACGCTTGCTCTTTGGAAGGAAACCTATGACCAACCAAGACAGCATATTAAAAAGCAGAGACATTACTTTGCCAATGCAGGTCCATCTAATCAAACCATGGTTTTTCCAGTAGCCATGTATGGATGTGAGAGTTGGACCATAAGGAAAGCTGAGCACCGAAGAATTGACACTTCTGAACTGTGGTGTTGGAGAAGACTCTTGAGAGTCCCTTGGACTTCAAGGAGATCAAACCTGTCAAGCCTAAAGGAAATCAGTCCTGAATATTCACTGGAAGCACTGATGTGGAAGCTGAAACTCCAATACTTTGGCCACTTGATGCAAAGAACTGACTCACTGGAAAAGTCCCTGATGCTGGGAAAGATTGAAGGTAGGAGGAGAAGGGGATGACAGAAGATGAGATGGTTGGATGGCATCACTGACTCGATGGACATAAGTTTGAGTAAGCTCTGAGAGTTGGTGATGGACAGGGCAGCCTGGTGTTCTGCAGTCCATGGGGTTGCAAAGAGTTAGACATGATTGGACATGACTGAGCGACTGAACTGAACTAAGCGGAATCTGGTTTAATGCAGAAAAGTCACAGGATATGGTTTAATTTTGACCACACTATCCAATGATATAGTTTCCATGAGTAAAACTGTGTTGTGTTATAACTTAAAAAATATTAAATATGATTGTATAAATTTTCTACTTGAAGTGAAACTTGTCTATGAATTGATCATTTCTAGGGTCCTTTTTCATTTGTGCCTGAAAAAGTTTTTCTGGGAGAGATAGATCCCTGGAACCTGAAAATGTTCTGAGGATTGTGCCTAACTATGCTAACAGTGCTGCAAATAGTGTGAAAAATAAATAAGTACTAAAATTTAAGTAAATAATAACTTCATTTTGAACAAAATTATTTCCTTTCCATGTACTAATGATTCTGCATTGATAAAAAGTACTGTGACTCTCCCAGGCTCTTAGTTACGTACTCTGCTAAATTTGACCCTAAACTATATTTGTTCACTGATCATAGAAACTGACATTGTTGGAGACAATTTTATGGACTTTATAATAAAAGATAAATGTTCTACCATGGAAAGAAAAGTACCCTTTAATTTAGAAATAGTAGGGAAAAAAGTATTCTCTAGATTTCTTATTTTACAATTTCATTCAGTTAATGAAAAAAATGACAAATTCCCCATGAAGTTTTGAAACAGCTAAAAGTGGAAAGCAACATTAGCTAATGCAATAAAATATAATATATGATTAATTATTGAGCATACATTCCCGAATTAGACACTACTGAAGGTTAGGGACACGAGTAACTTCACTGAGGGAGAAAATTGAATTTACTAGGCATAAGCTTCCTCCGGTGTCATGACTCAAACTTGACTATAATAATAATATAATAGCTATCATTCATTAAGTGCATACTATGTGTCCAGCACTGGGAAGTGATTTGCATACATTATTGCATTTGTTCTTGGTAAGAGTCCCTTGAAGGAGATATTATTACCTTCATTTCATAGATGAGGACGCTGAGCTCCCCCAGGTTCAGTCACCTGCCCACATCCTCACTTCTGGTGAGTAGCAGAGTTGAATTCAAACCTAGACTGTAGGATTTGAAAGCCTACCACTGCACTCACTGTTTCCATTCTATGACTGAATTTCTATTTCTAATGCAACTTTTCTCTTGTCTATAGCTATTACTGATTCTGCATATTCCTGAAATTTTATATTTTTACCTATTTTGAGAATAAACTCAAGCAAACTTGGCCCTGTACAGACTGATTATATAATTATTCATATGTCATTTATTTCAAAACTGAACTTGTTGGTTTTTAATATCAGTTTCATTGATCATTTGTTCTGTGATCTTGAGCAACTTAGAAGGGTAACCCCAGGCCTCTGTTTTCTTATCTTCAAAAATGGAGGTATTAATAATAGTATCTATATTACATGCTTTTTGTGAAACAAAAGACTGTAATTCACTGAAAGCCCTAATAGTTACTGGTATACAATGAGCTTCTATACATGTTAGCTATTTACATAATTTACTGATGTAATTTTTTAGTGGTCTGAAATCCAGGCACTAATCAACTATTTCAAATATTTAGTATGAAAATCCTGAAGCTTCACTGGATATTTCATTAATGAAAACAATTAACTTAATTCACACTGGCATGTATTTTTAGCTTTTTCTGATATTTCTTTTTTCATTTTTAACTTTCCCCTACTTTTTCCACTACGTTTTTCTGAATTTAGACTTTTTTTTTTTAAACAAACTGACTCTAAAAGAAACTAATTGGAATTGGGACTAATTAGTCCCAATGAAGAATTAATCTAATTGGAATAAGTATAATATTAACATAGTGTCCATAAGGCAAAGAATCTTCATTCTCTTCTCTCTTTCTCCATCTCTTTCTCAGAGATGGGAAATCTATGAGTTGCAAATGTGAAAAGTAATTAAAGGTTGTATATACTTGTCTGCTGTATACAAGTTAGCAGCTTGATCCTCTTGTCATAAAGACAATCTATTTTATTCTATGTTAACAAGATGATGCTCAGCAATAGGAGGTAATAATTCTTGTCTACTTTCTGCTAGTCAATATGCCCTGGCAAAATATTCTATCAAAAACATTGACAAAAAAAAAAAAAAAAAAACATTGACAAACTGGAGTGGAACACCCTGAGAATTATCTGTTATACAGGTAGAGAAAACAACAACAACAACTGAAATCTCGTATGGGAGAGAGAGAATCTTGAAGAGTTTGACATTGAAAGAGAATGAAAAGCTGTCATAAGCAAGAGGGATCAATTAGAACTTTCACGGTGGCTCCATGGGGCTAACTCTGGACGAAGGCATGGAGAGTGTAAGGAAAGCGTATTTGAGACAAACTTTCTAGCATGAAACCTGTCTTAATCCATGAGTGGACTGCTTTGTGAGAAAACCACTTCATGGAAGATTGACTGTCACTGAAGTTTTTGAAGGAGTCTCTGTGGGAGGTGTGACACAAGAGACTTCAGCATGTGACTGCAGGTTGGGCTCTGTAAAAGAGGAGAAGAGTACTAACCATATATGCTGCTCTTAAGATGGAAAGACATGATGACCCCAAAATCTTCTGCAGACTGCTTAGTACATAGTAAGTGCTCATCAAACAGCTTCTCCAGTAAAAAATATTTTCTTTAAGAAATGATAGTAGAAAGAACTTTACAAAGTTTGTTCATTTAATTATTGAAGATATTGTGCACTCATATGATCCAAGATTCAAAAAAGTTCCAAAAGGTCCCACCGTTGCCACCAGTTGCCACCAATTTCTCTTCCATGAAGGCATCCAAATAGGTACGTATAATTCTACTTCTCCTCTTGGTTTCATACAATATCCGCTGTTCTAGAATGTCTCTTTAAAATAATATATACTGCTTGTTATTACATAATACTATATGAAGAGATTCATCATGGTTTGTATGCATTTTATTGAATTCTAGGTACTGCATTCTATTGATATCAAGTCACATTAACTTATTAAATCCCCTGGAGCTTTAGGTTTCCTTGTGTTTTTTGCTACAAAAATCAATGTGCACAATGTATGACAAACCCACTGAAAAATAAAAAATTAAAAAATTAAAAAAAATTAATGTGCAGTAACCAACTTTGTACATAGGTCATATTATAAATATGTGATATTTATAGAAACCTTTTCTAGAAGTTGAATTTCGGAGTGAATAGGTATCAGTGTGTTTAACTTTGATAGATTTTGCCATGTTACCTCTGTAGATGTCTTATCGATTATAACTCCTTCTCACAATATATCCAAGTTCCTGGTACCCCTCTTCTTCATCACTACTATTTGATTTTTGCTTACATAGTAGTGAAAAATGGTATCTCAGTATATGTTTAATTTATATTTCCCTTATGAGTGAAATCCAGTGAATTTTTTTAATGTAAGTATGTTGGGTAGAACTCTAAAGATGTCTCCCTAAAATTCTCATTCGTGTCATAAAGATATCCTATTTAAGCACTATTTTTAGGTATTGTTGTGGATAGACTTTAGAGAAATAGTTAAAGTTACTAATCAACTGACTTTAAAAAGAGAGACTGTCCTGGATTATCTGGGTGGGCCCAGTTTAATCAAATAAGTTCTTGGAAAAAAAGATGAGGAAGGCAGGCAGAAGAGTCATCCAGAGAAATGAAGCCAAAGAGGCAGGATAAATGAGGCAAAAGAGGAGGTCAGAGAGAATCAAAGCACAAGAAGGACTCAACCATCACTTCTGGCCTTGAGAGGGAGATGGCGTGCGTCAAGGGATACAGACAGACTTCAGAAGCTAAGAACAGCCCCTAGTTCACAGACAGCAAGGAAATGAGGACCTCAGTAGTACAGCCACATCAGGTGAACTCTGACAACTACCTGAAGGCATCTGGAAGCTTCAGAACCATACACTGAAAACAGTGAATTTTACCTCAACAAAAACAAAGCGAGGAAAAATAAATGTTGAGGTTAAGAAAGCAACAGAATATTTTTTTTATAACAATCAAGGAAAGAAATATGAGACAGACTTTTATATCCTTCAAAGATAAGGCCATTGATAACCAATCAAATCAAATTATGAACAAGCTAGACATCTGGAAATATCATTCCTATGAGCTCTTCCTTAGGAACCTACCAGTGAATGAACTTCTACTGCAACAAAATGACTAGAGATACTCTATTATAAGATTCATGGAGATGCAAATGGAATATATTTAACTGTACAATCAAAACAAAACAAAAATATCTTGACAGAACAGTATATAAAGGTAATACACTCTAAGAAAAGGGATATTCCACAACTAAGAAAATATGAGAAGGGAGAAAATTAATAGAAAGTAGAAATAGTTCCTTGGCATTTTCACAACTATTAATAGGGAGTTTAATAGTATGCAAAATGAAGGAGGGCAAAATGAAGCAGGGAAAAGGCTAACAGAGTTTTTCCAAGACAACGCACTGGTCATAGCAAACACCCTCTTCCAACAACACAAGAGACAACTCCACACGTGGACATCACCAAATGGTCAACACCAAAATCAGATTGAGTATATTCTTTGCAGCCAAACATGGAGAAGCTCTATATAGTCAGCAAAAATAAGACCAGGAGCTGACTGTGGCTCAGATCATAGACTCCCTATTGCCAAAATTCAGACTTAAATTGAAACAAGTGGGGAAAACCACCTAAATCAAATCCCTTATGATTATAGAGTAGAAGTCACAAATAGATTCAAGGGATTAAATCTGATACACAGAGTGTCTGAAACGATGTAGAGGTTCATGACATTGTACAGGTGGCAATGATCAAAACCATCCTCAAAAAAAAGAAATGCAAAAAGGCAAAATGATTGTCTGAGGACATCTTACAAATATCTGTGAATAAAAGAGAAGCTAAAGGTAAAGGAGAAAAGGAAAGATATACCCATTTGAATGCAGAGTTCCAAAGAATAGCAAGGAGAGATAAGAAAGCCTTCCTCAGTGATCAATGCAAAAAAAAAAAAAAAAAAAGAGGAAAACAAAGACTAGAGATCTCTTTAAGAAAATTAGAGATACCAAAGGAATATTTCATGCAACGATGGGTACAATAAAGGAAAGAAATGGTATGGACCTAACAGAAGCAGAAGATATTAAGAAGAGTTGGCAAGAATACATAGAAGAACTATACAAAAAATATCTTCATGACCCAGATAACCACAATGGTGTGATCACTCACCTAGAGCCAGATATCCTGGAATGCAAAGTCAAGTAAGCCTTAGGAAGAAAAGCTAGTGGAGCAAAGCTAGTGGAGGTGATGGAATTCCAGTTGAGCTATTTCAAATGCTAAAAGATGATGCTGTGAAAGTGCTGCACTCAACATGTCAGCAAATTTGGAAAACTCAGCAGTGGCCACAGGACTCAAAAAGGTCAGTTTTCATTACAATTCCAAAGAAAGGCAATGCCAAAGAATGTTCAAACTACTGCACAATTGCACTCATCTCACACAGTAGCAAAGTAATGCTCAAAATTCTCCCAGCCAGGCTTCAACAGTACATGAGCCATGAACTTCCAGATGTTCAAGTTGGATTTAGAAAAGGCAGAAAAACCAGAGTTCAAATTGCCAACATCGACTGGATCATAGGAAATGCAAGAGAGTCCCAGAAAAACATCTCTTCAGCCTAATTGACTAAGCCAAAGCCTTTGGCTGTGTATAACAACAAACTGTGGAAAATTCTTCAAGATATGGGAATACCAGACCACCTGACCTGAGAACTCTGTATGCAGGTCAAGAAGCAACAGTTAGAACTGGACATGGAAAAACAGACTGGTTACAAATAGGGAAAGGAGTACGTCAAGGCTTATATCGTCACTCTGCTTATTTGTAATATGCTCAGTACCTCATGTGAAATGCCAGGTTGGATGAAGCCAAGCTGAAATCAAGATTGCCAGGAGAAATATCTTTAACCTCAGATGACACCACCCTTATGGCAGAAAGCAAAGAAGAACTAAAAAGCCTCTTGATGAAAGTGAAAGAGGAGAGTGAAAAAGTTGGCTTAAAACTCAACTCTCAACAAACCAAGATGGAAAATAGATGGGGAAACAATGGAAACAGTGACAGACTTTATTTTCTTGGGCTCCAAAATCACTGCAGATGGTGACTGCAGCCAAGAATTTAAAAGATGCTTGCTCTTTGGAAGAAAAGCTATGACCAATCTAGCTGCTGCTGTTGCTGCTAAGTTGCTTCAGTCATGTCCAACTCTTCACAACCCCATGGACTGCAGCCCACCAGGCTCCTCAGTCCATGGGATTTTCCAGGCAAGAGTACTGGAGTGGGTGGCCATTGCCTTCTCCATGACCAACCTAGACAGCATATTAAAAAGCAGAGACATTACTTTACCAACAAAAGTCCATCTAGTCAAAGCTACGGTTTTTCTAGTAGTCATGTATGGATGTGAGAGTTGGACCATAAAGAAAGCTGAGCAGCAAAGAATTGATGCTTTTGAACTGTGGTGCTGGAGAAGACTCCAACTGTGGTGTTGGAGTCCCTTGGACTGCAAGGAGATCAAACCTGTCAAGCCTAAAGGAAATCAATCCTGAATATTCATTGGAAGGACTGATGCTAAAGCTGAAACTCCAATACTTTGGCCACCTGATGCGAAGAACTGACTCATTGGAAAAGGCCCTGATGCTGGGAAAGATTGAAGGCAGGAGGAGAAGGGGATGCCAGAGGACAGATGGTTAGATGGCATCACCGACTCAATGGACATCAGTTTGAGAAAGCTCCAGGAGTTGGTGATGGACAGGGAAGCCTCACATGCTGCAGTCCACAGGGTCGCAAAGAGTTGCACATGACTGAACAATTGAACTGAACTGATAATAGTATAACTTGAAATTCACAAATCAAGTAGAAGTTAAATACATTTAGGGATAAAACATCAAAACTAAAACTTTACCAGTGCTTAAAACTGAAGAAAGAAAACAAAGATAGAGAAATGGGGAAAGAAGCTGGTATAATCTAATTTTAGTATTTCTCATAGTAAAAACTAAGTTTCCAAAGAAATAGGTGAATAAATGCATTATATATATTATTATATAAAGGTAACTACTAGAGCAAAAATATATACCTCCTAGATATCAATAGAAATAAAAAACATGAATAAACTGGCAAAGGAAAAGACATTAAAAGTAGCAACTATACTCCAATATAAAATAAAGAATAAAGAAATAAATCAATATTGTAGAACTAAGACTAAATCTATCAGTCACATCAATAATGTGAGCTTATAACATGTTATAAGAAAAAATTTTTTAATTTGGCTAACAAAGCAAAATCCAACTCAAGACCACGTAAAGAAATATACTTAAAGAAATGTAGATGGTTAAAAAGAAAATAATTGGCAAAGAAATAACATGCAAATATAAGTACAAAGGAAATATGACTCGATTTTAATAACAAGTAAAATAGAATTCAGGCCAAAAAAAGCATTTTTCTTTCTTTGAGGCATTATGCCAATTCTATATTTTGAATGAAGTTCCTCCTTATTTTAGAATTTCAATTATTTGGGAAGAATTCAAGTCGATATGAAGAAAGAAAATGATTGAATGAATTTCTTTGCAGCTATCTCTCAGCTTCAACAATTAACAACGTTCCATCATTTTTTATTTTTTTCTGTTCTTACACCCACTCACCAAATTCCACTTCATTATTCATTACTATTGATTGCATTTTTTTAGTTAATACATATATGTAATACATTTAAATCCACAAACTATGACTATTTAATTTTGACAAATGGATACACTTCTTTAACTCACATCACATCAAGATACAAAATATTTCTATCATTTTGGAAAATTCTCCTATGTCTTTTTAAATCTATATTCCCCTACCCCCATAGACAACCACTATTTCAATTAAAATACATATATAGTTAGGTTTGCCCATTCTAGAATTCAAATACATCAAATCACAGAGTATATGCTATCTTAAACCAGATTCTTTGACTCAGCACACTATCTGTCATATTTCATTTATGACACTGGAAATGCTAGTAATTTGTTCCTTTTGATGACTTAGTATTTTTCACAGAATAAATATTCTTTGTAATCCTTTTTTTTTCTTTTGTAAAGGTATATTTGGATTGTTTCCAGCCTCTGGTTACTATAAATAAAGCTGGCATATTCTTCAACAAATATCATTTTAATCAATGTTTGTTTTTCATTTCTATTGGATCAGTATCCCGTAGTAGAATTTCTGTGTTAGGAACACACATATTTATCTTTCTAGGAAACTACTGAACCTTGTTCCAAAGTGGTTGGGTCATTTACATTCATACCAGCAATATATGAGAGTCAGGATGCCCTACCTGCCCAGTATTTGGGGTTGTCTGTCTTTTAATTATAGCCATCCTAATGTGTATGCACACATTTTTTCTGTTCTTATACCCACTCGCCAAATTCCACTTCATTATTCATTACTATTGATTGCATTTTTTAAATTAATACATATATGTAATAAATTTAAATCCACAAACTTTGACTATTTAATTTTGACAAATGGATACACTTCTTTAACTCACATGACATCAAGATTTATATATATCTGATTGAGATCTAAACTTATTTTTCCTATTGATAACTAATAATTCTGGGTACTTTTTCATGTGCCAGATTAAAAATTATTTTTCATATTTGCTCTGTTGACAACTATATTTTTTTGGTGTTTAATCATGTATATATCAGATCTTCCAAATTCATCTTTATTCTTGCTTCTATTTTTTTAAATTTAAGTTCTTTCTGAAGTTATACTAACTCATATTTTACATCCTCATCTTTTATTGGCATACTCCCCTTAGGCTATTACATCCCTTTTTTGTATCGTTACTTTGCAAGAAGAAGTATTAATACTTGAGTATCTTTTTAAGTGATGGTCAAATATCTAGTCTCAATTTTTAAAATTTTTTATTGGAGTATAGTTAATTTATAATTCAAGTGTACACTTGAAACTTACATGATATATATGAGTGTATGTGTGTGTGTATACTCTTTTTCTGATTATTTTTCTTCTTAGGTTATTACATAATATTGAGTTGAGAGTTCCCTGTGCTATAGGGACAAAGACCTACAATAGGTCTTTGAAAAATGAAAGTGGTAGTCACTTCATAACTTGTCCAACTCTTTGAATCCCATTGACTGTAGCCTGCAAGGCATCTCTGTCCATGGAATTCTCCAGGAAAGAATACTGGAGTGGGTAGCCAATCCCTTCTCCAGGGGATCTTCCCAACCCAGGTCTCTTGCATTTCAGGCAAATTCTTTACCGTCTGAACCACCAGGAAAGCCCAATAAGGACAGTAGGTCCTATTTTATATTAGGTCCTCTATTTTATATATAGTAATGTGTATATGTTAATTCCAACCTCCCAATTTATCCCTCTTAGTCTCAACTTTAATATACTCCATGAAAATAATTTTCTTGTGAGAGTTTAACCTGTTTTTCTGTTACTTTCTTTTGATTTTTGAAGCATACTTTTATCAATCATTTCTGGGTTATATTTTGAGTACTTACTTTTGAAATTATTGTGTATTTTCTGTACCATTTACTTGTAGGGGTTCATAATGAGAAGCTGGAATTTGCCTAAATTTTCCTAAGACTCAGGATTTGGGGAGAAAGTTTGTTTATCCTTGAGCCAATGGGGATAACTGTAATATTTCCCTCCCTTCCCCCCATCTTCTATTTTGTTTCATGAGACAGACTATTTTCAACTAGACCATATCATTCAGCCTGCCTTTACTTCTTAAAACAAAACTGAGATATGCAAGTTAGTACTGTTGATACATACACCCACCTCTGATGAAGCAAAGATCAGAAAATGGCTTCAGAAAAAATATTCTGATATTGTGAGATCTGTAGTTTCTGCGACCTCTGTCACACTCCTGTTCCATTACCACTGTTAATGGAAACTCCTCACCTACTCCAAAATTTGGGGTTCTCGCTGTCTCCTGGTTTTGCTAAAGACATATTTTATGCTATTGTTTCTTAGTTTCCTTTCTGCTTTCAAGGAGTTCTAAGAAAAAAACAGGGAGATGCTAATCTAAGCTGTCATCTTCAAATTGGAAGTGGTATTTTTAAAAACTTTTTTTCAAAAAAAAAAGTCCTATGTCAGTATCTGCCCTCTTTCTCTCTATTATGTCTTCTAAAAAAATTATTTATATTTTTAAACCTTTCTAGTTCATGATATTCAAAAATTTGAAAAACACTGTGTGAGACATTCTATAGGATTCTAACCAGTTTTAATTTTTAATTTTTCCAGTGGTGAGGAAGATCTGTTTCCCTTCCCACCAGTAGTGGGGATAAACGAATACAAGCTGTCATTTGTCATAACAAAGATGCTTTCTGGGGGCTGAGCCGTGGCTTGGTGAAGACTTTCTTCTGCTTGGCTCCTAAAAGCTTAAGTCCTGGCAGAGTCTATAGTCGAGAGACAGTGTTGCTATTGTTTGTCCGCTACAATCCCTGGCAGGTGTTTAGTTGTGTTTATTTGAAGTATCAGACCAAGTTTCTTCACCAGTGACCACATGAACTGCCTGAGCTTTAAAGTCATTCATTAAGTCAATTACTTGTGGATATTTGGGGAGACTGAATGAGTGTGTGTGTGTCTGTGTGCACGCATACTGCTGGTCACTAGAGAGCCCCTCTCCCTCTGAGATTAGATTTTAAAGGTTCACATGAAGCATGAGTTATGTATTTTAGAAAAACCAATATTTAAAAAAAACCAATATCTACAATCATCATTTGACAAAGGGATATTTTTGTGGGTGGCTTCAAATGATGAACTACCCTAGTGCATTTCAGTAGTTGTTGTGTCACCCATACACCCCACTCAATTTTACTAACAAAAATCTAAGTACACATCAGCTGTGTACTGTACCCATACACGTATGTATATCTGTATGCCCCTAGTACTTAAGAGACCCTGCAATATCACTTACAACTAGGAAACTTCTATTTGGTAGAAGCCAAGTACTCTGACTTGAGCTAAAAACAGTCAGAATATATACAACAGCACTGCCTTTCCTAGCTTTCAAGTGATTTCATCAATGGTTGAAATTAACAAATGATCCAGGAGTACACGGATAGTGTCATATTAAAATGTGTTTAAAGAAGGGTAGTACCTTGCTGCTTGCTTTATGTGCAACACCTTTTTTGCAACCACAAAAGACGAGGGATGATCTTAGTTGTACTTAGCATCTAGAAATTAATTGTTCAGACTATATTACAAAGCTTCAGTAATTAAAACAGTTTGGTACTGAAATAAAAATAGAAATGTAGATTAATGGAATGGGATAGAATGTCCAGAGATGACCATGCATCTATGGTCAACTAATCTATGACACAGGAGATAAGAATACACAATGGAGAAAACACAATCTCTTCAATAAGTGGTGCTGGGAAAACTGGACAGTTGAATGTAAAAGAATGAAATTAGAACCCTCTCTAACACTGTGCATAAAAATAAACTCAAACTGGAATTAAAGACCTAAATGTAAGACTGGATACTATAAAACTCTTAGAGGAAAACATAGGAAGAACACTTTCTGAGATAAACTGCAGCAGTGTCTTTTTTGATCCACCTTCTAGAGTAACAAAAATAAAAACCAAATAAACAAATGTGACTAATTAAATTTAAAAGCAAAGGAAACCATAAACAAAATAAAAAGATGATCCACAGAATGTGAGAAAATATTTGCAATCAAAGCAACCAACAAGATATTAATCTCCAAAATACATGAACAGTTCATGCAATTTAATGTAAAAGCAAAAACAAACAACCCAATCAAAATATAGCCAAAAGATCTAAACAGACATTTCTCCAAAGAAAACATACAGATAGCTAAAAAGAACATGAAAAGATGCTCAATATCACCATTTACTAGAGAAATACAAATCAAAACTATAATTAGGTATCAACTCATACCAGTCAGAATGGCCAAGATCGAAAATCCACAAATAAGAAATGCTGGAGAAACTGAAAGTCGCTCAGCTGTGTCCAACTCCATGGGCCGCAGCCTGCCAGGCTCCTCTGCCCATGGAATTTTCCAGGCAAGAATACTGAAGTGGGTTGCCATGCCCTTCTCCAGGGGATCTTCCCAACCCAAGGATCGAACCCAGGTCTCCTGCACTGTAGGCAGATTCTTCACTGTTTGAGCTACCCAGCAAGACAAATGCTGGAGAGGGTATAGATAAAACAGGGAACCTTCCTACATTGTTGGTAGAAATGTGAAAATTGATAAAGCCAGTATAGAGAACAGTATGGAGGTTTCTTAAAAAAAAAAAAACAACTAAAAAAAGAACTATCATATGATCCAGAATCCCACTCTAGGGCACATATTTGGAGAAAACCATAGTTCAAAAAGATACATGCACCCTATGTTCATTGCAGCACTGTTTACAATAGCCGAGACATGGAAGCAACCTAAATGTCCGTCAACAGAAGAATGAATAAAGGATATATGGTACATATATACAATATTACTCAGCCATAAAATTAACAAAATAACACTATTTGCAGCAATATAGATGGATCTGGAGATAGTCATACTGAGTGAAGTAAATTAGACAGAGGAAGACAAATACCACATAAAAGTGATGTATGATATAAATACCATATGTAAGTGACAGTACGGAATCTAAAAAAACTACTACAATGGAACTTATTCACAAAATAAGTTCACTTATACATGGAATCTAAAAAAATGGATACAATTGAACTTATTCACAAAACAGAAGTAGAGTTACACATGTAAAAATTAAATTTATAATTACCAGAGGGGAAAGTAAGTTGGGGAAGGATAAATTGGGAGATTGGGATTGACATATGCAGGCTATTATATATAAAATAGATAAGTAATAAGGACCTACTGTATAGCACAGGGAACTCTACAGAGTACTTTGTTATGACCTATACAGACAAAGAATCTTAAAAAGTGTGGATATATATGTATATATAACTAATTCACTTTATACCTGAAACTAACACAATATTATAAATCCGCTATACTCCAATAAATTTTTTAAAAAAGAAATTAATTGCTCAGATATTCTGCAAGACTGACTCATAGTAAGAAAATTCTGGAAAGATTTCCCTATAAACTTACTCCCAAATTTGCTAGTATGCAATAATAGATAATGTACCTCTCCAGGCACAGAATATTAACATCTGTTCTCTTGGGCATCTCTTGCACAGTACCAGGGGAAAGTCAAGGAAAAGAAAATGTTATTAATACATGCTGAGAGCCAGTTCTATCTCCAGAATTTTTCATTTGCTATCTCACTGAGTCCTCAAGCAATCAATACAATGCAGAGTAGAATTCCCTTAGTATATGTTAAAAGGCCTTTTTTGTTTCTATGCTATTATTGTCTCAAGAGAGACAGAATTAGTCACTTGAAGTTTTGAGGTGTACATATGAATACTGCAAAGAGATCCTGAAGATCTTGAGGGGGTGATGCTACCAAGAAGTCTGTAAAAATCCCTGTGGCTTGCACTATGTCTTCAGTTGCTGTCCACCTAAGCATAATTGAATCGGAAACTTTTTATGGACTAAATCCCAAATTGATTCAAAAACCTCTGATACATCTTGTGCCTTTCTTTTACCTCTACCTTACCTCAAGGACTAAAGTTTTATTTGCATCATTAACACTTTTCTATCCTTTGCATATGTGCCCCACTCAAGAATGCCTATGGAGTAAGTTGTGATCAATTCAGAATCTCTCTACTCATTTGTGACTTGAAGACTGATACATGAGCATTTTCACTTTCACTTTCAGTGGGAAAGTGGGGCTGAGGGGCGGCAGTCAGGTTCTGTTCCTCTCTAACTGGTTTTGCAACCCATCCAGTTATCTGCCACTTCTCTCAGGCTTCCCAGATATAATACAGGATTGTTCTAGGCAAATGTACAGTCTTTTTTGTTCTTTAAAATCAAATCTTACCCCTTAGAATCTAAGCCATTTTGACCCTGTTTACAATTTCTCACCTATGCAAACATCCCCAATAACCAAAGTTAGGTCCATGACTGTGACCTCCTTCCATAACTGTGTAGAGCGAAGCGAGTTCTTTCTCCCAAGAACTTAAAATCTTGAATGGAAAAGTAATAACTAATTCATCTTTATGCCAGTTTTCTAGACAGAAGTTTTACAACCTTCCATTATTAGACTCCTTCAACTATATTAGTTCCTACTATTCCAGTGATTTAGTTCAATATTTGTTTAAATTCCATGAGCTACCCAAACTTGCTTCCAATATATTCCTTTTTGTGGTTTAAGTTAGTCATCATCTATCTTAATTATTTGTAAACAAATATGTCTAAAATAGTGCATCCACTGATTCTTGATATGGTTTCCTATCCTGCTAAGTGGAACCAAGCAACAGAAAGGCAACCTCCTTTCCTTCTTACTGTCTCCTTTAAAGCCCCAGGTCTACAGTAAATCCTAAACCTCAGTTACATGACAGGTTCACCCTGGCTTCTGTTGAGTCTCAAAGACCATGTCCCTCCTAAGAAGGCTCCAACCCCCCATGGCAGCCTTGATAATGCTGCCTCTTTAACAATGCCCACACCTGGAGAGGTCTGAAGGCAAGAAGGCACTTTGATGATCCCTCCCTCCTCCTGGGAGATTCAGTTTCCTCAGGCTCTGTTACAGTTTAGACGGGAAGCAAGGGGAAGCAAGATAGTGAAACTGTATCATTGTTCTGAGCTTCTTTTTGACAGCTTCATTATATGACATTAAAGGGGCCTTACCTGGGGAGGAAGATTTAGGATAGACACAATACTACTCAATTATTTCCAAATGCCTTAAAAAAATCAGTTACCTCATCATTATGTCATACTCACTATGCATTAAGATATATATTGACAAACCCAGTCAAGTGATACAGTTCTAAACCATCTTTTACCAACAGCATATAAATGGTCCATACTATTCACATTGTATTGGTTGGACAACGTTATATTCCAGATTTGGACTTCTCCCCTCATTTATCTGTGGGCACCCACTCTAAAGTCTATACTGGCCCCTGGGATATCTCCAGCCCTTGGCTAGGCTTTTCCCTAAACTGATGCCATTTCCAGTTTCTTTCTTTGTGAAGGCAAAGTGGCTTATAATATCAACACTTAGACCTAAGTCTTGGGCTTGAAATTCACTGTCCCAAGTGGAATTCCAGGCCTGTATTTGAGCCAATCACCACTGCTAACAACACAGACTATGTCTTAGGTCATATTCCCAGAAGTTGGGATTTGGGTCAGTTCAGTCCAATCACATGTGTTAAATGGGGGATATTTCCATCCGAAGAGGGAAAATAGATACTAACACGCCAATAAGTAAATAAATAAAAATCAAGCAAGTGGTGATAGTACAGGGTGGTTAATTAGAGAAAATTCTTGGGAAAAAATATTCTGGATGCACTAAATTGAAATTCCAAGGATAGAAGCTTTGTTTGCCATAATTGCTACAATTGCTTTTATTAATAATATACCTCTGTGTGTATACACACGCAGATGCATGCATGCTATGCATGCTAAGTCGCTTCAGTCGTGTCCGACTCTGTACAACTCCATAGATGGCAACCCACCAAGCTCCTCTGTCCCTGGGATTTTCCAGGCAAGAGTACTGGAGTGGGTTGCCATTTCCTTCTCCAATGCATGCACGCATGAATGCTAAGTCGCTTTAGTCGTGTCCGACTCTGTGTGACCCTATGGACAGCAGCCCACCAGGCTTCCCTGTCCACGGGATTCTCCAGGCAAGAATACTGGAGTGGGTAGCCATTTCCTTCACCACAGATATACATGTATAACCAGTTTTATGTATGTGTGTTATATGTACACATACATACATACATACATGTACACATGTAGATTATATGTAGACATAGAAACATGAATAATATCTATGACTTATTAAATGATTAATTTATATTCTACCTATTTCTCCAGTATAAGACTTGTATACTTCTCAGGCAAAGGAGTAAATTTTTAGTCTGCTGTTATAACTCACATAACTCAGCGTGGCCACAGTGTTGTACAGAAGAAGCCAATTCTGACTCCATGTTGGAACTGTTTCTTTGACTTGCTTTTGGTTGCTTTTGTTATTATAATCATACAGAATGGCCTGCCTCAGAGAATTCTGCCCCTCTGCCTGACTGTTAAAGTGCCTTTGTTCAGAACCCTGTCGACCTGTAGATAGCAGGAAGGAAGAAATTAATACATCCCCTCCTGAGACTTGCCATTCTGGGAGATGTTTGCAAGATTAATGGCCTTTTTACTTTGCTTCCCCACCTCCCTCTATCTCTGATCTATAAAAGAAGTTGGCATCCAAACTCCAATAAGATGATTATTTTGAAGCACTAGCCTGACATCTTCTTGGTCAGCCAACTCCTCAAATAAAATCTCTTTCTTGCCTCAGCCCCTCAACTTTCAGATTCATTAACTTGTTGCCTGGCAAACAGAGTGAGCTTGGACTTGGTAACAGCAGGACTGGAAAAGGTCAGTTTCATACCAATCCCAAAGAAAAGCAATGCTAAAGAGTGTTTAAACTACTGCACATTTGTACTCATTCCACATGGTTACCAGGTTGTGCTCAAAATCCTTCAAGTTAGGCTTCAGCAGTACGTGAACCAAGAAATTCCAGATGTACAAGTTGGGTTTAGAAAAGACAGAACAACCAGAGATCAAATTGACAACATTCGTTGGATTATGAAGAAAGCAAAGGAATTCCAGAAAAAACACCTGCTTCTGTTTTATCGACTATGCTAAGGCCTCTGATTATGTGAATCACAACAAACTGGAAAATTCTTAAAGGGGTGGGCACACCAGACCACCTTACCTGTCTCCTGAGAAACATGTATGTGCGTCAACAAGTAACAGAATCGGACATGGAACAATAGACTGATTCCAAATTGGGAAAGGAGTATGACAAGGCTATATTTTGTCACCTTACTTATTTAATTTATATGCAGAGCACACCATGCGAAATGCTGGGCAGGATGAATCACAATCTGGAATCAAGATTGCTGGGAAAAACACAAACCACCTCAGATAAGCAGATGATACCACTCTAATGGTAGAAAGTGAGGAAGAACTCAAGAGTCTCTTCGATGGGTGAAAGAAAAGAGTGAAAAACTGGCTTGAAATTCAACACTCAAAAAACTAAGATCATGGAATTCAGTCCCATCACTTCATGGCAAATAGATAGGGAAAAAATGGAAACAGTGACACATTTTATTCTCCAGGCCTCCTACATCACTGCGGATGGTGACATGAAATTAAAAGACACTTGCTCCTTGGAAGAAAAGCTATGACAAAGCTAGGCAGTGTATTAAAAAGCAGAGACATCACTTCATAGATAAAGGTCTCTGTAGTCAAAGCTATGATTTTTCCAGCAGTCAGGTACAGTTGTGAGAGTTGTACCATAAAGAAGGCTGAGCACTGAAAAATTGATGCTTTTGAACTGTGGCGGTGGAGAAGACTCTTGATTGTCCTTTGAACTCTAAGGAGATCAAACCCATCAATCCTAAAGGAAATCAACTCTAAATATTCATTGGAAGGACTGATGTGGAAGCTAAAGCTCCAGTACTTTGGCCACCTGATATGAAGAGCCAACTCATTGGAAAAGACCCCAATGATGGGAAAGATTAAAGGCAAATGAAGGGGGCGGCAGAGGATGAGATGGTTAGATAGTATTAATGACTCTATGGACATGAATTTGAGCAGATTCTGGAAGATAGTGGAAGACAGAGAAGCCTGGTGCACTGGAGTCCATGGGGCCACAAAGAGTCAGAAATGACTTAGCAACTGAACAATAAATAACTCAGATACATGATGAGGTAAATGCTATTTTACTGACTCTAAGAAATCATAATCATATATAGCAGTATTGCATTGTTTACATGATCTATATTTAAAATATCTAAAAAGACATACAGTCAAGTATGTAATAAACACAAATGTACATATGTATATACATGCACACTACATAACATGCATGTGCATAGATGCGCATACATATGTGTATATATGTCCCTTTTTTGTGTGTGTAGCCAAAAATATCAAATTATAAGACAGTTACCAGTGGAAAATATTTGGTATTTCCTTTCCATATGGGAAGCATTTGCAAGCCATCACCTTCTTAACGTGATCTCTGAACATTTTGTTTACTTGAAGCTAACTAGACTGTTAAGAATCTATCAGACATAGATGCTACATGCTCTAGCTAATTTGGTTCTCAATTGTTCATCTACCAACATGTCAAGCAATCCTGAGATTATTTCTGGAATCACCACTTATGACAAACCAAACTCTATTTCAGCTTCTGTGTCATTTATTCCTATGAATTAAAGAGAACATTTTCCCCAGAGACAAGGAAAGATGGTTTCATTTCTTCCCTCCACTCCGGGGAAGATTTATACTTACTCCTCTTTTCATAAAGCTATATAGCTATTGAACTGTAACCCCCTCCCCCCACCTTCAAAGCTGATTCCCCAACCTTCATTTTCAGAAGAACTTTCCTTTGAGAAGGAACTGTAACCCCAGACACAATCAGACTTTGTCCACTTCACAAAGGCAGCAATTTCTAGCTCTCTGAGTTTAATCGGTGGCCTTGGAGAAAATAGATTAGGAATTTCTTGAGGGCCTAATTGTTCTTCTTCTGGTTAGTACTTACTCCTCAAATATGAAATCATGTTGCCTAATGGATATTCATGAAAAAGGGGTTTAAGTTAAAAGGCAAAAAGGTGAGGTTTTGTAATCTTACTGCCCTTGGAGTCTTTTTCAGCCTATTCAATTACCCTTGGAATTGCTACCTTCTTTGATTCTCAAAATTTCGTTTTCTGATACGGAATAGTGTAGCAGCCTAATTCTTGATGCTGAGCCAATGTACAGTACTTTGAAAGTGAAGGATGCCACCTAGGTCATTCTCCCCTCTCTGGAGCATAAACATATATCTTTCTCATTTTGCCTTCCCCAGCCCTTTGAGTCAAAGGGAAAGTGTGAGGCAAGTTTTGCCAAGTCCCATGAGGGCTCTCTCAGAGTTGATTTCAATCCTAATCTTTCACAGGAGATGATTTTTACTCAGTCCAAATATTACTCTCAACTGCAAGCCTTCATCCCTGGCTTGTCATGTGTGCACGGGTTCTCCTTCTTGCCAGAAGAGTCCCATAAAGTTGAGTCATGTTGCTGAAGCAGACCACATATCTCCTTGAGCAACTGCATGCATACAGTATACCCTTCTGCTTTGACCCTACAGAAAGTGGTTTTAACACTTTTTTAGCCCCTGCAACCAAAAAAGAACAGCTGGTAAGGAATCTGTAGGGTATTTAACCATCAGCTTTAAATCTGTTGTTGCTGCTGCTAAGTCGCTTCAGTCATGTCCAACTCTGTGTGACCCCAGAGATGGCAGCCCACCAGTCTCCCCCGTCCCTGGGATTCTCCAGGCAAGAACACTGGAGTGGGTTGCCATTTCCTTCTCCAATGCATGAAAGTGAAAAGTGAAAGTGAAGTTGCTCAGTTGTGTCCGACTCTTCGCGACCCCATGGACTGCAGCCTACCAGGCTCCTCCATCCATGGGGTTTTCCAGGCAAGAGTACTGGAGTGAGTTGCCATTGCCTTTTCCAAGCTTTAAGTCTAGTCTTTCAAAATTCAGAAAAGGAAGGAAAATTTGCAATAATCATGAGCATTTCAGATTAATGAATAGAATGAATCTAAATGAAAAGTTTGATACCTGGAATTGAATATTTGGTTAACTCCTCCCAAAACTATTTTGAGTTCAGTTTTCCCTCACATCTGGTTAGTTTAGAAATTTTGGAATAAGGACAGAGTGGGGGAGAATTGATAGAATTATCCAGATAAGTTATCTTGTACATTTTCTTATCATCATAGAGATTAAAAAAACTAATATTTTACTAACCATTACTCCAAGCTATGACTTGCTTCTCAATAATTTACACTTAAAATATTTATATTCTTTATTTTAGCTGAATAAAAAAAAAGGCAGATATATTTGTATTATGTACTAATGTGTTTGTACCCCTAAAAGGGGAAAAAGAGGATGAGATGGTTGGATAGTATCATTGACTCAATGGACATGAGTTTGAGCAAGCTCTGGGAGATAGTGAAGGGCAGGGAAGCCTGTGTGCTGCAGTCTGTGAAGCTGCAAAGAGTTGGACACGACTATCGACTGAACAACAACAAAACATAGATATACACATTTAATATATTCTCTATAGATATATTTTAATATTCAAATTCAACAAATATTAATGATATTAAAATGTGCTTTATGCATGGGGCTGCTGGTGGTAGAATGCACAATTCAAGATGATCTTATTATTGAAAATGATAAGCAAATGATATCATACTGGGAATAATAGAAACATGACTTCTATTACTACCATTATTTGTACTGGGTGTTACAACATTCACAGTCATACACATTAAACTTTAGAAAAATTCAGTGGAATAAATAGTCTTGGTACCAATTTTAACTCCATTTTACAGATGTAGATACTTTGGCCACCTGATGTGAAGAACCGACTCATTGGAAAAGACCCTGATGCTGGGAAAGATTGAAGGCAGAGGAGAAGGGGACAACAGAAGATGAGATGGTTGGATGGCATCACTGACGCGATGGACATGAGTTTGAGCAGGCTCCAGGAGTTGGTGATGGACAGGGAAGCCTGGTGTGCTGCAGTCCATGGGGTCACAAAGAGTCAGACACGACTGAGCGACTGAAATGAACTGAACAGATGTAGAAACTAGAGTGATTTTCCCAAGGTCATGTGGTTAGGAAGTGGTGGAGTCGACATGCAAAAGCACATTTTCTGAATGAAAAAAAAAATTTTTTTTTTCACGACACCATACCACTGAACAAATAACAGTACAAGGTTAAGGTCATCAAGTGTCTGAAAAGACACTCATATGTGCAGCAGTTGTTAAGAGAAAATAATCACTGTCCAACAGAACTTTCTACCATGACAGAAATATTCTATATCTGCACTGTGTAATATGGTAGCCCTTAGCCACACTTGACTACTGTACACTTGAAATTGTGGTTACCAATGCAGCTGAGGAACTGAATTAATTGTACTTAAGTTTAATTGATTTAAATAGTCACCTGTGACCAGTGACTTCCATATTAGAGGGCACAGGTTGTAGATTATTCTCAGAGGGCAGTCACTAAATTCTTTTCCATTTGGACTGGTCAAACAAAGACTGTGTTTTAGGATATTAGAGAGATTATACTATAATTTTCTTCCCCAGATACATAGATAGTAGTTTGGTTGAGATTATTCATATCAATTCAGATTTGAATGGGCAAAGACCTCAAAGAGGAAGGATAGCAGTAAAAGTGGAAAGAGAAGAAATTATGAAACAGCAGTTTCTAGGACTTGAGTACTCATTAGCTGTGAGACACCAGTTTTCCTTCTTCAGTGCCTGAGAGACAATGAAATAATTGAAAAAGAAAATAGGTTAATAAGTACAGGCAGCTGGTTCTGAGGTAAAGACAATTTGATCTTTTTAAAGCATCCTCATAGGATGTAGGGAAGAATTCATTAAATGTCAATGAAAAGAGTGTATCAACTCTTTTATCCTGCTTTAGAAACACAAGATATTGAATTTAAAGTATCTAGTTGGAACTGTCAGCTCCTGGTAAGGAACAAAGCTAACATCCAATACAGACTTTCCTTACTTTAAGTTAAGTGCTTATTTAATTGCACCATCATTGCCTATACTCTAAAGAACATGAGGAGAAAAAATAAGGAAAAAGAAAGGAGAGACTTCACAAAAGAAGTAAGGGTTCAGTTCACAGTCAATGGACTGATATAAATCCAGTCTTGAGGCTAATGGCTTTATATCTTGGACTTCATTAAATTACTTTTGAAGTCTGGGACTGAGTGATATTTAGCTTTATTTCCTGTGATGTGAAATTCAGGTAGCACTGGTTGAACAATGGCTCTGTACTAGGCACTGTGGCAGAATCTTCTGCCCTGAAGAAATCTACAGTCTTACTGAGGTTTAAGGCAGGAACACAAATCACCACTCTACAAAGAATGTGTTGAACTATGTTGTTTTGTTTGAGTTTAAAGAAAGAAGGGACACGTGGCTACTCGTGAAGGACATCAGAAATGGATTTTTGGAGAAAACTATAATTTCATAACTTGACGTATAAAGATAGTTAGAGGACTTTCAGACCCAGACAAAACATCAAGGATATTCTAAGGGCCAGATTAATTATGAGTCACATTATACTAGTAGAACTCCAAAGCAGGTTTGAGAAAACTTACCTAGTTTTAATCTTTTGAAAGACTAAACTGTTAATGGAGGTTTAGGGTCATACTGTGGGAAATCCTGAAGTTTAGGCACGTTCATTCAACAAGCATTTAGTGAACATCTACTGAATACTGGCTATTCTCTTGAATTGCAAGGGAAACAGTGAATGGATAAAGTAGACCAATTCTCTACCACTTCTTTTTAGTGAAAAGAAACAGTAAATCCAAAAATTATACAAGTAATTAGTTTTAGTTGTGAGAGATTCTCTTAGGAAAATAAAAAAAATGATGCTAAAGTGGATAATAGAGAAGCCACAGTCCATGGGGTCACAAAGAGTTGGACACCACTGAGGGACTAATATAATATGTCCTCTAAGGAGTCAAGGAAGACACTTCTGAGGAAGTTACATTTAAGATGAGGCCAAAAAAGATCTTCAGGGCTTCCCAGGTGGCACTAGTGGTAAAGATCCCACCTTCCAATGCAGAAAACAGAAGAGATTAGTAGTATGTTCAAAGGTCCTTGGGGTAGGTATAATCTTAATTAATTCAAGGAAAGAAAGTCTATTTGGCAGGTGACTGGTAGTGATAAGGGTGAACAGAAAGAAAGAAAGCCAAGGAAGTAGGTGAGTGGTAACGACAAGGGTGAATAGAAAGAAAGAAAATCAGGGGCCAGGTTAGGATCAGATCATGCATGGTCCTGTGGTCTACTTAAAGCATTTTGACCTTTACTCTAAAAGCAATAAAAAGCCATTGAATGCTTCTAAAAGGGGATGTCAGCAGGGTAGAGATACTATATCAAGAAGGGTTTTCAACTGCAAACACTGAAATCTACTTTAGCCAGTTTAAAGAGAAAAATTTCTGAAGATATAACTAAATTTTAACAGAAAAACAGAATAAAAATATGAAGTACTTCAAACAGAAAGTAAAATTACTCAAGGATGTTAGGATAAGAGAATACCCAGCCAGATGCTAGAAGGCTGCTGTATCACAGACCCTACTGCCACTCTTGCTGCTACAAAAAGGGAACTCAGACTTCGTCACTGATGTTGGCTACGGGTTGCTGCTAGTAGACCTCAACAGGAGCTGTCTCTGAAATGAGAGTGCTGCCTACCTTGCTCCTCTTTCTCTTCAGAATGAATGTTCCCTCTTTATGTCACTACCTTCTAAACTGAAATCTCCAGAGGTGTTTCAGACTGGTCACATATCTTAGAGAAACATGAATTTTTAAGATGGGAAATTCCTCAAATATAAACTAAGCATTTGAAGTTCTTGGATAACTAAAAAGAAGTAAAAGTCCATAAAAATGTCTATATTCAATTTTGCAGAAGTCATTAAAATTTGCGAGTGAAAGAGACCCATGAGCTATATTTTAGGAAGATAAAATTTGGTAATCATATGCAGGCTAATGGGTATGCAGGAGGAATCTGATAGGAAGCTTTTGCAAAGTTTTAATGAGGCACTAAATATCAAAACTAGAGAATTGGAAGTAGAAAAAACATGACCTATATGAGAAATAGTTTGGGCAAGAGTATCTACATCACATTTTTTAAAATGGGAAAGATCATAGTTGGCTCTAAGTGTTCAAGCTTGGATGACTATGAGAATGGGGGAACCAGCAGGAGAAATTCTGAACATCTTTTGAGATGCTCTTGGGATGTGCAAATGAAGATATCCATTGAGTAGTTGAGGTTAGGAGGACATAAGGCCTAGGGAAACAGACATGGTTACTGTTTTACAGGGTGGAGAACCACTTCTTAAATGATGTTTTTTCCATATGACTGGAGTTCAGATACTATAATACAAGCTCTGCAACCCTTTCACTCACTCAATACCAAGGGATATGAGTAGTCTGTCTAACTGTTAAGCATGTAAGGAATAATCATGGCTGTGTTTTGTCCTTTTTCATGCCTGTTAGTCAGTATATGCTTTCCATTATTTCCCATATCCTGGAACTTGTGATGGGGAAGGCTCTGTGCTGCAGAGTGAGGTACTGAGGACCGTAGCTTTTGAAGGAACAACATTAAGATCCTGCATCTTTTTTCATGCTGATTGTATGAAACACTGGAAAATAAAACAAGAGAAATTCAGGGGAGTAAAACAAACATGAGAAGTGATGGAGCGTCTAATGTGGCCAGGCATATGGTTCTAGGCTTTGAATTTGATGTGTGAATTAAACGTTTTAACCTTGGTCACTTTTGGAAGCGTATATTAAGCCAGATTTGAACAAAAACTTAAAACTCTGAGTCAAAGGTATTTTGACTTTGTTGTGTGACCTCAGACTATGTCAGCTTTGGCCACAGGCATGTTTCTTTTCTTTTCTTTTCTTTTTTTCATTTATTTTTATTAGTTGGAGGCTAATTACTTTACAATATTGTAGTGATTTTTGCCATACATTGACATGACTTAGCCATGGATTTACATGTGTTCCCCATCCCGATCCCCCCTCCCACCTCCCTCCCGATCCCATCCCTCTGGGTCTTCCCAGTGCACCAGCCCTGAGCACTTGTCTCATGCATCCAACCTGGGCTGGTGATCTGTATCACCTTTGATAGTATACTTGTTTCAAGGCATGTTTCTATAGAGTGTTTCCAAAGAGGCAGCGATCTGAGAAAATGTGGGCCTTAAAAAACAGAAAAGGCACTTGGGTTCTGGTAAAAGTGCTCAGGTGGTAAAGGTGCAGCAAGGAGGACCAGTAAAGGTCTGAGGGCGTTTTAGATTGTGTCAGAGGACTCCAGCCCAGCAGACTCCAGCAAACTGCTGACTGTTCTAAGAATCACAAGCAGTTTCAGGGTGTGAGACACTGCAGATGGCTATCTAGAACAGTATAACCTGCCACTGCAGGCTAGGTCTAGGATGCAGAGATGCTACTCAATCTCAGCCCATTTTCTCTTCTTCCAGAGAACAACCAGATCTCATTTTCCAGTCTTCCTTGCAGTTCTATGCCCCTGTTTTAGTTAATAGACTATGAGGGGAAGTGATGGTGTACATTTTTACACTTGCCTCTTGCAAACCTTTCTCATATCATCGTCTCTGTTTTATTTCCCTTCCTCAGCTTGGCCAGATCAACAAGGAACCTTGGAATCCACCTGGTGAAGATGATGGGACTAAAGAGTAAAATTAAAATTAAGATGTAACATATGTGTACCTCTAGCCTCTCCAGAAACAGTAAATGCTTAGGATTTAATTTAGCTTCTTGAAGGTGGATTTCTTCCAGTTGAGATTAAATCAATAGGTTATGGGTTATGAGTAGATTAGGTTGACTAGCACCCTGACGAGTTTAAAAATAAGCAGAATTTCTCCATCTACTGTTTGTTTCACTCAAATACCAAAGAGCTTTTGCTAGTTTTTTTTAATATTGCTGAATACTGTGTTTATAATTTTTCCTAGGAGCAAACCTATGGCTGTGGGCTGAATTATCTGAAGAAAAAAATTGGTGTGAGGCCAGTACTGTAATAATCTTGGATGTCTGGATTCCATTACTGTGATGCAAAAAATTAAAACCATAATACAACACCTAAAAATGGATAAAATGAAAAAAAAAAGGCTGTCTAATGTTGTCAGGGCTATGTAGCAATCAAGACTCTCAAATACTGTCGTGGAGTTATAAAATGATATCTCTTACTTTGGAAAAAACTTGGTAGTTTCTTATAAAATTAAATATTCTTCTATCCTATGGCCTAGGAATTCTCCTAGGTATTTATCCAAGAAAAATGAAGATATATACACAAAACTCTATGTGCAATAATGTCTACGCTGACTTTACTCACAACATCTCCAAAGCTGGAAATAGCTCAGGGATCCATCAACAGGAGAACACACTTAAAAAAATATCTGTGGCATCTTCCTACGTTTAACACTCCCTCCACATTCCTTCCTACTCAGTAACAAAAACTAATCCACTACTGATACATGACAACATAGATGGATTTCAAAAATATCCTTAAGTGAAAGAAGCAAGAGACTAGAGTATACCTACTTTATGATGCTATGTACATGCATTTGTAGATTAGAGGAAACTGATGCATGGTGAGAAAGCAGAACAACTGCTTCTTGAGGGACAGGAAGCAGCATTAGGGCACATCCTGGAATGACAAGAAATAACCATTTCTTGATGGATGTATGATGTATACACTTGCCAAAACTAACCAAACTATCCACTTTAAATTTGTACATTTCATTATTTGTCAATTATGCTTCAATAATAACATAAAAAAACTTCCGCTTTAAAAAATGAGGCAAAGAACCCTGAGCTTTGTTTTTTTTTTTTTTTTTAATTTAACCCTGAGCTTTGAAAGAACTATCACCATTCTAGCAAACAATAGCCTAGCTTTGAGCTGCTGAAAGAGGCTCAACTCTGCCTGGGCACAGAGAACCTCTCTAGACAATTATTGACAAGGTTAGGAGATGCTGTAAATGAATTTTTGACTCTTCTTTCTGTAAACTTGTAATTAATGTGGGATTTTACTTTGAATTCAAGGCCATTGATGGTTAGAATTCAACTTGAAAGCCCATTTAATTTTTAACTCCTATCTGAAAATTTGATACTGTTGGGGAGCTTATATCCACATTTGGGACCTCTATCTATTGTGATTTTTTTTAAACTGGAGAATCTTTATGTTTTTTATTATATGAGAATTCTAATGTTGTATTAGAAGTCGTATCTCTGATATGCTATGTTAGACTATATGACTGGACAAAATCTGGGATGGAAAAAGAATAGAGAGCATACGTTCAGCCTTATGGACAGAAGCTTCTGATCAAACTTCACACTGTCTATGAAAGTCTCAGAAGGATAATCAAAGTGCAGAGGACTTCCATGGTCTACAGCTGTGGAGAGTGGCATTAGGATTATTTGAGGCTAAAGACACTTGAGAAACAGCAGGTGCAAGAAGGATTATCTGACCTCCCCTTTTTTTCCCTAAAAGCAGGAGAGAGAGAGAGAGAGAGAGAGAGAGATAAAACTCCCAAGGGAAAGATGCTCTCCCTACACCAGGCAGGAAGAAACAGTTTCATCATCAGAGGCGGGATGTCAGGCCAAGAGAATGCTGTACACACAGAACTTATTAGAATAACTCTGACTCTCCTTTGTTGTTGTTCAGTCACTAAGTTGTCTTAATTGCCCCATTTATTTTAGCTATTTTCCACTATTGTCTCTGTTCAACTTACTGTATGAGCATTTAGGTTTTTGCCACTTCTTTCAGTCTTCATTTTCCTATGGGGATCCCCATGCATCTGTAAAAATCGGCATGCTTTTTTCCCTATTAACACACCTATGTCGATTCTAATTTTCAGGACCAGTAGAGATCCTAAGAGGGTAGAAGTAAAGTTTTGCCTCTTCTACGGGCAAGGAATTTTGAGGTTCAGTTAGCTAGCCCACTGGCTTCACATGTAAAGCTTCATCTTTTTTTTTTTTTTTTTTAAGCCTTAACCAAAAAAAATTATTCTCCATCTGTAGACTACTGTCTTTTATCTCAGTCCATAACTTGGGCTTCCCAGATGGCTCAGTGAATAAAGAACTTGCCTGCAATGCAGAAGACACAGAAGACACAGGTTCAATCCCTGGGTTGGGAAGATACCCTGGAGGAAGAAATGGCAACCCACTCCAGTAATCTTGCCTGGAGAATCCCATGGACAGAGGAGCCTGGTGGGCTACAGTCCAAAGAGTCACAAAGAGTCGAACACCACTGAGCGTCTAAACACAGAACAGATAGTTTGGATAAGTCTGAGAGGTAGGTATTTCTTTAGAGGTGATATTTAAAATCAGTAATACTTGTCCATGAAAAGAATGACTAGACAAAATCAGAGAGGACTAAGAAAGAATTCTTAAAAACATATTGTTTATAAAGGATCTGAAAAAAGAAAATAAATCAGTGCATTAAACGGAGAATGGGTGATTGAGAGGTAGGAAAAGCTATGGAGGGTAGAGAGACAGCAAAGGAGAAGCTTCAGCAAGATGGATGATGCTGAAGTCTAAAAGGGTAACACATGGAAAAGGCAATTGTGTTTTTCAATATCTATTCAATTACAAAATACATGGCAATCTCCAAAAAGCCTTGAAGTACACTGTCATTGTTCACTGCTATAACGTAATCATTATTAGAATGCAGGTTCCTCAAGATTACGTGGTGTTCATTTCGAATGCCTAGCTCCCAGTTGGCACTGAACAACATATCTGGAAATAAATGGTCTTATTTTTCCTGTATAGATATAGTCCCTATGTTTACTTTACAGATAAAGAAGCAAAATACTTGGCCATGATCACGACGGTAAATAACTGACAGAGTCCGATCCCCGATAATTGGTACTATCTTCTGTTCTATGATAGGAAGGCGCTCAAATCTCATTTCCTTGTCTCTTTCATGTCTTTGTTCAAATGACAGCTTCTCAATAAGGCCAACACTGACCACTCCACTCAAAACTACACTTCCTTCTCTGAACATCTCTGTTCTATTGCTTTGCACAGCACTTATTACCATCTAATATGTTCTATAATTCATTTATTTGTTTTCTTTTAATTTACTGTTGATTCAGAATATTAGCCACTGTAGAGATGCTTTTTTCTGCTTTGTTCACAGATACATTCCAGATGCTTTTCAGAGTGACTGACATTAGGTAGACGTTTAAAAAATTATATATTGAATGTATTAAAAGTTACAGTTCTTTGGAAACATAAGAAAATAAAACACAGTACACATTTTTAGTCACCAAGTTTGAGTTATGTAAAATAAGTAACTCTAGCTTCTTTCACTTTTCAACATTATAAGCATAATCCTTGCATCCAGTCAATGAGTAAAAAGAAAATAATGATACCACTATTCCATTGTAAGTTATGTAGCACACGGAGCTGTTTGGCAGAAAATGACTTTAAAACATAATATATGTTAACATATGTAAAGTGGGTAGTAACTGATTTTCAAAGCATTATTCATACATGTGTGACTTTAATTAGGAAGCTATAATAGACACATTATGAATTTTCATGAAGAAAAAAGCCAGCATCTGGACTTGAGATTCTACACAAAGGAAAGCTAGGTTTCCTTGTCCTTTTCTAAGGCCCATGAAACCTAAATTTTCTTCAGCTAAAATGTCCTCAGAAACAGCAAAATAAAACCTTAAACTGTAAGCTTATAGAGAAGGCCACAATGCCATAGTTTTTAAAAAATTCTCTAACATAGCTAGAACATGACAATATTTCTATAAATCTCAAATTCTTGTTTTGTGTGTGTATTTTTAAAAGATATATACTTGTTATGAGTCTATTTAACTGAGACATTTTGAAAATTTTAAAGTATCATCAGCAGTAAATCATCCTAGATTTGAATTCTTTGACACTGGCCAAAAATACTACTTGGAGAAATACTTTTTCTCCAAAAATTCATGAAGCTTTGTCAAGAGATCATAATTCTGTATCAAAACCTTGTGAAGAATTCTTTTCCACATGTAAAGAAAGAGATTTTGCCATCTTGGAAACGCATATGGATGCAGTAACTGTTTCTAATTCACTAAAATATCCATTTAGCTTCTAGAGCACTTATATCTTAAGTAATATTAAGATAATAATTACTTAATATCTTATAATTGTTTCTTTATCATCTCCTCAAGAGCTCTGAAATCTCCTGGACGACAATAAAATACTGAAAAAAATATTGCTACTCTCTTCTTTTATTAAACATTAAAACAGGCATTCAAGCTACATTTGATTGGTTCAGCAATAATAAATTAATTTAAATGCTACTCATTTAATGTAAATCACTCTACATACTTACACAAAAAGTATGAGCCATTATCATTCTTTAAGTAAATAATTACTCTAGCCAAAAAACTTTTTTTTTCATTTCTTGGTAAATATGAAATAATTTGATCATGTTTCTTTGTGAAAATACTGAATACCTCAATTTTGGTCATTCAAAGATACATACATATGTATATTCAATTATTTGCTATGAACCATTTAGGATATTTTAGTATATTTTCTTCTTTATTCCTTATAACATCCCTTAGAACTGGACATGGAACAACAGACTGGTTCTAAATCGGGAAAGGAGCACATCAAGGCTGTATATTGTCACCCTGCTTATGTAACTTATATGCAGAGTACATCATGAGAAACACTGGGCTGGATGAAACATAAGTTAGAATCAAGATTGCCGAGAGAAATATCGAAAACCTCAGAGATGCAGATAACACCACCCTTATGGCAGAAAGTGAAAAGGAACTAAAAAGCCTCTTGATGAAAATGAAAGAGGAGAGTGAAAAAGTTGGCTTAAAACTCAACACTCAGAAAACTAAGATCATGGCATCTGGTCCCATCACTTCATGGAAAATAGATGGGGAAACCGTGGAAACAGTGACAGACTTTATTTTTCTGGGCTCCAAAATCACTGCAGATGGTGACTGCAGCCATGAAATTAAAAGACACTTGCTGCTTGAAAGAAAAGCTATGACCAACCTAGACAGCATATTAGGAAGCAGAGACATTACTTTGCCAACAAAGGTCCATCTAGTCAAGGCTATGGTTTTTCCAGCAGTCATGTATGAATGTGAGAGTTGGACTATAAAGAAGGCTGAGCACCAAAGAATTAATGCTTTTGAACTGTGGTGTTGGAGACGACTCTTCAGAATCCCTTGGACAGCAAGGAGATCCAACCAGTCCATCCTAAAGGAAATCAGTCCTGAATATTCATTGGAAGGATTGATGCTGAAGCTGAAATTCCAATACTTTGACTACCCGATGGGAAGAACTGACTTATTTGAAAAGATCCTGATGCTGGGAAAGATTGAAGGCAGGAGGAGAAGGGGACGACAGAGGATGAAATGGTTGGATGGCATCACTGGCTCAACGGACATAAGTTTGAGTAAACTCCAGGAGTTGGTGATGGACAGGGAGGCCTGGCGTACTGCAGTCCATGGGGTCTCAAAGTCAGACACAACTGAGCTACTGAACTGAACTGAACTGAAAAGCATCAATGTCTTCACATTTTAGTGAGAAAGCTGAGGATTAGAAAAGTAGAATCAATTGTCTAAGATCTTATTGACAGTAAAAATCAAAGTTGATATTTAATTGTAAATCTTTAAAATACAAATTCAGTTATCTTTTCCAAGTAACACAGTTGACTTATTATTAATACCTACATATTCTCCATTCAAACAAACAAGTATTACTAGTGTATATTGTGTATACACACATTGAAAAGTAAGTGAAGGTGTCAGTCACTCAGCTGTGTCCAACTCTCTGCAACCCCATGGACTGTAGCTTGCCAGGTTTCTCTCTCCATGGAACTCTAGGCAAGAATACTGGAGTGGGTAGCCATTTCACTACTCCAGGGCATCTTCCCAACCAAGGGACTGAACCTGCGCCTGCTGAATTTCAGGTAGATTCTTTATAGCCTGAGCCACCAGATAAGCCTGTATAAGACAGAATAGCCTTAGAGGCTTAGAGCATAGATTGTTGTTCATTTCCTGAATTGTTTTCAACTCTTTGCAAACCCATGGTCTGTAGCACTCTAGGCTCCAAATCATAGGTGAACACATCTAAATGGATACACAGTAATTCCCACACAGGTATGGGGCTTGCTTTCTTGATTTGACATCTGATACCTACACTGAGTAAGAGAGTTTCATTTTTGGCTCTTTCAAACTGGTTTATACTTAGGATGGAAAAATAGCAACAGGAAGGATCATATAATCTAAGTTCATTATCTACTCTTTTACTTTCTCCTTAAATGTTGTTCCTCTCTTGAACTACATTAAAAAAAAAGAAAGAAACTTATTGTCTAAATTCAACTCCATGCTGTTCCTGTTATTCAACATTTGTCCTGTGTTAACTGTATGATAGATACTCAAATATTACTGAGCAAAGACAACGTGCCGATTTTTTTTAAAACTAAGGCCACTATATCAGTTGACAGGGTCCCTATAAACCATTGTGAATTATATTACCAGTTTCAAATAAGTTCCCACCAAGGCTGTTCAAGTATATCTTTCCTTTAGCTCTTTGGCATCTCTGATTTTTTTGTACTTTCAGGAATTAGGAAAATCAAGTTGAATGCTCAGTTTAAGACAGTCACTCCAAAAGTAGCCTCCACATTAAATGCCAAAGATTACAAATTCATAAACCACTCCTTACCAAACAGGATTTGTGACAGAAAATTCCAAGATTTTTGTAAATTGTTACAAATTACAATGGAAAATTATTTCTGCTGGGTTTGCTCTTTTTATGAGTATAAAGGTAAGGATTCATCTTGTTGTTTAGGCTCATAATCTTTGATTCATCTTCAGTTTTGAGAAAACACACCCAGAGGAGGATCTGATTTGCATCACTGGAATAAGACAAGGACTCTAATCTGCAACCTTCAATTTTGTTACAACTGTTTGAAGACTAACTTTAATTTTAACTTGCCTGTTTTCCCTTCTCTCAGTACAAAGATGTTTTGATTACAGGAGGGGTGGAGGTGAGGGAGACGATGATAATGTGGTGTGTGGTGGTGGTGATGGTGATATAGGTGGTAATGGTGTGTGTGTGTGTGTGTGTGTGTGTGTGTGTGTAAAAGAGGTAGGTGTAGCAGAAAGCAGCATACAGGACTGTATTTGTTAATCTGCTTATAAACCTAACAGATTTTTTAGCTGAAATTTCACCAGTGTTAATTGTACAGAATTCACATGCACAATTCATGCTGCGAAAATCTTCTTGGGAAAAAAAAAAACAAACCAAAATCAAGTGCACAGCCGGCCTGTTATGTAAGATGTTTATTTTCATCCAATCCAACCCACCATAGGCAGAACAGAAAATAGGCCAGCACTTCTGACCAGTGACATCACCTCATCATCAGGAGAAAGCAGGAAAGGCTGATCACCATATTGTTAGCAAAGAGGATAATTTTCTTCCACAATTGTTTCTCTTGTGGAAACTTTTTTTTTTTAAGATAGTGATCTCATTTCCCTTTGATGTTTATTTCTTCAGATTCTGTAATAACAGTGAAGCTACCTGGATTTCAGGCCTTGTACAATGCACATAAACACTTATTTCAGTACTTTTTCTATGGGTCTCCAAACTCCAAAAGATTGAATCATTTTAGCAGAACACTGACATCCTAGGGAAACTGTCTAAAGAGGAGGGAGAAACATTTTGATATTTAATTTTATGCAGCATTTTATACAGCCCTGGGTAATTTGCTTTGCAGAAAGCCTTCTTTCACAGACTGCTCTGCTTTTTAATATTTAAGTAGATGAATTTGTATTTATTTCATGAATACTAGACTTAAATGCAGTTTTAAAAAATGTATTTTAAGTAACTTAACATCTTTTTTATAATATAGACGTTGTAACTTATAAAGAGTGAAGTGGGTGAGATTATGTGTGTACATGGGTGTAATTATGTGTGTATGTGTGTATGCAAATAGATTTTTCTATTAATTCAAAATTAAAAGAAAACTAAAAGTATGATCCTTTTTATTTTAGAAGTTGACTCAGCTAAACTTAGAAAATACATCACAATAAAACCAACCACTCTGGTTTTGCCTATGACAGCCCTAGCAAAATGTCTTCTCTCTTTTCAAGGGGCAGTCTTCAGGATCATTCTATATTATCCACTTTTTAATACTCTTGTCTAGTCTTGTTTAATTCTCCCTCTAGAGGAAATCAGTGGTATTACAATTCAAACTTTAACATCTATTAAGATACCAGCAGGCTTAACTGAAACACAATCATGAGAATAATTCCTTGATTTCAGTTATATTCAACTTAGCCCTAGAAGCCATTATCTTAAGTAGCTTTAAACTTTCAGCGTCTTTCTCTTTAAGGCAGAAAGTCACTATTTTAAGGTTTTGGGGGGGTTGGCTTATTTGCTTGCTTTCTAATAGCAAAACCAAAATCTTAACTCTAGTGAGGAGCAGTTTCGTAAAGAAAGGTGGATGTACTGAAAAGGTTAGAATTTAAGTGTCTAATACAAGTGCATGTTGTGCATTTGTGATTCCATCAGTCTGATTATTGTATTCAAGGATCATATTACATCTGCTATGTATTTGAGGGCACTGGCTGTCATTTAATGTTGTATAAATTGAAAGCAACAATAAAATATATATAAATTGAATATAGCAATAAAAAGCATCCTAATACAGGAAAGTCAAATATTAGGATTTAGACAAAAATATCCATCTTCTTTCAAGTGAAGATGCATATATAGAAAAATGGCTCCTTTCTCTTCCTTCTAGAGACCTGGATAGTTTGATTTGGGGAAACCTATTTTTTCTACCAGTAAACTGGGAGTAATTTTATCTACCTATAGTAGTGTCAGGATCAAAAAAATATATGTTGATTGTCTAGTATGTGACTGACTCAGAGAAAATGCCTTTAATCTTCCTTTTTATTATATAAATAAAAATTCTCTGACTCAGCCTGCAAAGTAAAAACATAAAAATTTGTAAAACTTTTCAGGAGAGTGTCCTCATTTTTTTATATATCCTATTCTCTGCTCTTATTTTAAATTTCAGACTCACAGCATGATTTTGTGTTCAAAATGTTGCTGCTGTATCCTTACAGAAATTTCATTTGTGGGAGAGCAGACTGGAAATACAGAAACCTGTAATGTATGTATTTCATATGGGACCATGTTTGTGGTAGGACATAGAAGGAAAAGGAAAAACAGGTAATTCTGTATGTTTTGACCTAGAAAGAAGTTCAACACACAAAGCTTAAAAAAGCAAGATATAGTAGAATATGATCATGTGTATTATATTTGCATTTTAAAATCCTAGAAATTTATTTATGAAAATATTTGCAGGAAGATGAGATTATCCAGAAGTTTGGGGACCTTTTTATTCCTTTTGTAAAGTATGCATAAAAATAATTCAATAAGTAATATAGATTATAAAATTCCATAAGGCGGTAAGTCTTTTTCCCACTTCTAAAGTCCAGTATCAAACAACCTCTATATACAGTTTATCATCTTAAGACTTTTCTATGCATGATACATAAATAAGCATCAGTTCAGTTCAGTCGCTCAGTCATGTCCGACTCTTTGTGACCCCATGAATCACAGCACGCCAGGCCTCCCTGTCCATCACCAACTCCCGGAGTTCACCCAAACTCATGTCCATCGAGTCAGTGATGCCATCCAGCCATCTCATTCTCTGTCATCCCCTTCTCCTCCGGCCCCCAATCCCTCCCAGCATCAGGGTCTTTTCCAATGAGTCAACTCTTCACATGAGGTGGCCAAAGTACTGGAGTTTCAGCCTCAGCATCAGTCCTTCCAAAGAACACCCAGGACTGATCTCATTTAGAATAGACTGGTTGGATCTCCTTGCAGTCCAAGGGACTCTCAAGAGTCTTCCCCAACACCACACTTCAAAAGCATCAATTTTTCAGCACTCAGCTTTCTTCACAGTCCAACTCTCACATCCATACATGACCACTGGAAAAACCATAGCATATATATGCACAATAAATATGTATATAATTGACTCCTTATTCACAGTAGTCCTGTTTCATAGTGTCTGTGTGAATATTGATTTAGCAACTATTGTATCATTACTCCTAGAGAAAATACAGAGTTAGGTTCCTGTGAGCCTCTGGCTACAAGGCTGTCATCAACTGATCAATATGCAACTTTGCCTTATGTGTGTTTCTGTTTGAAGACATCGTACTTACTATTCATTAACACTGAACTTACAGCCAACAGCACTATAACTCATGCCTGAACAAAAGTTATCTAACACATATTTTCTCTGTAAAGCACATCACGGCATACTTCTATTTAGGAATATTAGACAGAACTTCAGTTTACGGTCATTTTAAAGAGCAATGCGTTAGTTGCTCAGTCGTGGCTGACTCCTTGCAACTGCATGGACTGTAGCCCGCCAGGCTTCTCCATCTATGTGATTCCCCAGACAAGAATACTGAAGTGGATTTCCATTCCCTTCTCCAGCAAAATCACCAACAAAAGTCACAGAAATGAGAAAAACCATGCATTTATACAGAGTGCAAAAGGGACATTTGTTTACAGCATGGGAACAGAAGCAAGAAAGCAGAGCATTGTCTTGTTTAACCTAAGAAGTTCTGGGAGTATTGATTTTGGGGTTATAAATAAATTTAGCAAGTAGACAAGACCTTGATGTTGGGAAAGATTGAGGGCAAGAGTAGAAGGGTGCGGCAGAGGATGAGAAGCTTAGATAGCATCCCTGACTCAACAGACATGAGTCTGTGTAAATTCCGAGAGAGTGAAGCCCTTGGAAGCCTGGCGTGCTACAATTCATGGGGTCACAAAGAATTAGGCATGACTTAGCGACTGAATAGCAGCAAAGACAAATCTACAAATAACAAGTATTGGCTGTTACACGTGTATGTGTGCTGTGTATGCATATATAAGAATATATGCATTCATCTCCGCTATCACACACTAGCAATATATTATAATGTATTTCTGAACATTACTCTATAGTATCGGTCAGTATTTAATAGCACAGACTCTGAAGTTAGACTGTCTGGGATCATATCCTGACATTAACTAGCTTTAACTAGTGTGTGACCTTGAGCAGGCTACCCAAACATCTTGTGTCTCTGTTAAACTAATCTATAATATGGGAATTATCAGGAGTCCTATTTGAGGGGGTAGCAGTGAGGATCAGATAAGTTAATATGCAAAAACACTTATAACAGGTGAAGTCGCTTTTTGCAACCGCTCTTTGTCCGACTCTTTGCAACCACATGGACTGTAGCCTACCAGGCTCCTTAGTCCATGGGATTTTTCCAAGCAAGAGTACTGGAGTGGGTTGCCATTTCTTTCTCCCAGGGATCTTCCTGAGCCAGGGATAGGACTCAGGTTCCTGCATTGCAGGCAGACACTGTCTGAGCCACCAGGGAACTAAATCCCCCCGCCCCTTGCCCCCAAAAAAGCACTTAGGACGTTCCTGTTTGCTCTGTCATCATGTAGGTGTATTTGTGGGATTATTCCTTATTGGTCTGTATAGTGAGCCCTCACTCTTTTAAAAAACAAAATAGTTACACATTGCATGGCTAATACTATCATTTTAACCTCCTGCCCAAAGAATACTTTTAGGTAACTTCCTATCTTGTGATTCAGTAAGAATCTTGGAACACACACTTCCATGTGTACATGTAGAAATCTATCTCTAGGCAAAGGAATCATGCTTTTTAAATTTTGATATATATTACCACATTTCTCTCCAGGATTCATTATAATAATCATATATAGCCAGGAGGGGGTAAGCTACTTTCTTTCCATAAAGAGAGAGAAAATAATGACTCTGAGTTCTTACCTTTTGTTCAAATGCCAAGAAAAAAATTTTTTTTTCCTACAGTAGTATGAATAAATGATCCCTTCACTGTTTACTATGTCAGTGTAAGTGACATTAGAATGACTTTTCATACCAGTGTTTAGATTTACAAAGCACTAAAAGATTGGCAAATATTTTGCAGATTATATGAATTCTCTCAAGACCACCAATATAGAACGTTTTATCAGTCCAATAAGATTTTCCCTCTCAGTTAAGTAGGAATAAAACTACCATTTCCTCTCCTCGATGCTCCGCTTTACATTAGTCAGCCTCCAATAAAGTCACCTGATTATTACATTATTTAGGAAATGAAATAGGAAAAGCAGAATAATTGATACACATAGTACTGGCAGCAGAAACTTAGGGAAAAAATTCAATCTTGTCTAAAAGGATAGTTTTTTAAGGCAGAGAGCATTAAGAGGTTTCACAAAAATAATTCTAATATAAAGTAGTCCTCTGGCTTCTTCAGGGCTTCTGCCCCATTGCTGCCTGCCTGCCTCCCAAATCATTATCAGAACAAACACGATTGAATTTTTGCTTCCTTTTACAACTTCTTTAGAACAGATTGTGTTTCACTTTTTAATTTACTTTTAAAAGAACATTCATCAATCTCTTTATAAGCAAGCACAAAGATATCTGGAATTCTGATTATGGACTGTGAAGACAATAACCACAAAGAACTGAACTGAGGTACATTTTTGACAAGGGGAGGATATCACTGAACGCTCCCTACAGGGACTGAGAGAAGGGTTCTAGAAAATAGTCTGAGTCACTCCTATTAGGAGAGGCAGGGAGGAGAGCATCTGTGCAAAATTAGTACCAGTATCTTCCTACCCTCCATTTTAAACTTTTCAAAAGATTCTTTTTTTTTTTTTTTTCTGGTCAATTCTTCCTGAGAGGGGCAACCTAATCAGACATAACCTTTGCTTTTAGAGGTTACCATGGTGACTGGCCAGGACAGATGAGCTTCTCTCAGCATCATAAATGCACTTTGTATGGCACTAAATAAGCCTTGTATACCATCAGAGTTTTTCTCTGAACGATAAAACAAATAGGAAACATGGACATTGTTCACAGCAATCAGAAATGATATTTCCCTTACTGATTTTTTCCTTTCTTTTGCCCTTTCTTATCTGTGTCATATCTCTTTGAAGTATACATCAAGGCTTCATGCTTATTATAGGAAGCAAAAATACAGTGAATCTTAAACAGAAAAAAAAAAAATATATATATATATATATATGGAGCAGGACAGTGAAAGGGTCACCTACCACTTAAGTTCTGTTCAAGTGAAGGACAGTTTCACTCACTAACACTGACAGACAATGAGACTAGTACAGTCAGAAGACACCTCCATGGCTAAATGAACGTAAGCGCAGTCCCTAACTGATGGGATAGAGGAGATAATGCACACTGTTTTTTTAAGGACTTTAACTTTTTAGAGCAGTTTTAGGTTCATAGCAAAAACTGTTAGGAAGTACAGAGAATTCCTATATGCTCCCAGGCTCCACAAATGCAGACACTCCTTACCTATCAATATCCCCTACCAGAGATATATTTATAACAACTGATGAACTTACACTGACACATCCTTATCACCCAAAGTCCATGGTTTACAATAGTGTTTTCTCTCGGTGTTGTATTGAATACATTCAATGGGTTTGGACAAATGCATAATGATTTATATCCACCACTGTACTATCATACAGAGTATTTTCACTGCTCTAAAATTCCTTTGTGTTCTGCCTTTTCATCCCTTCCCACTCATCCTCCCAACCTCTAGCAACTCCAGATCTTTTTACTGTCTCTGTAATTTTGCTTTTTCCATAATGTCACATTGTTGGAATCATACAGTAAGCAGCATTTCCAGATTGACTTCTTTCACTTACTAATATGCTTTTTAAATTTTTAGCATTAAAAAAAATAAAACCCACTTTTCTCTTCTGCCATACTGATCACTTCATTTTCCTAAAGCTACTGACTCTTTGGGACTTAAGAACAAGGTTTAGCTAGTCAGAAAATGCCAAGCATAAAGTAGTTCAGAATTTGAAATCAATTTCTCAAGTGAAAAAGAGAGAAAGGAAATATTATACAGACACAATGGAGAACTCACAAACACCAACACCACTGCCTCCACTACCACCATAAGACGAAGAGACAAGCGAATCACTGACCGGCAATGCATGAGCTTTAGAAAAGCAGATAAAGGCAGAGAGGGGGCTCTGGCAGTGAGTGAGGACAGTCTGAAGACTCCCTTAGCAAGAAGTCCTGGACCCTCCAAGGCACAAATATGTGCTTGTTCAGGAGTTGAAGTAGTCGTGAGTAATCCTCTGCACCCCCACCCCAAATTGCCCAGAGAGTTGTTAATATTCTGTTTACTGGTAGACTATGAGTCAGTGCTAGGTCTGAAGTTCTCTCCAATACTCCGATTAAAATTAATCGCCTTCTCACTACTCCCAAAGCTCTTTGTTTATGACTCATGCAGGCAGATTAATCATTTCAGGTTTTGCATTACTGTTATTTATATTCTAGTCTTCCTTCTTCACTAGGGTACAAATTTCTCTAGGACAGGAATCTTGTTTTCAACTTTGTGTTATGCAAAGTACCTTACAAACAGCAAATGTGCAGTAAACACTGGTTAATAAAACTGACCTTGAATCCACAGGTGTTTGGTATGATTTTCTCCCTCCCCTACCAAAAGGATATTTATGGACGACAAAGCCCAACTTTGCCAATTTCACTGTTGTCTAACAGAAAAAAATAGCTACAATATATAAAAATATGATGGGAAAACATTTTTCTGTTTCTATGACATCCCAAAGTCTTTCTGGGTTTTGGTTTACAAAACATCTAACACAAGAGGAATTTGAAAGGATGGATGGATTATCTTGAAATAAAATTGCACACAAAAAATAATTCCCACCATCCTTTCTAAAAGACCTCTGGATTAGGGTAGAGGAGAATGGATAAGTTAAATAAAGAGGTCTATGTGTTACCAAAGCAGAGGGCAAGGTATGCACTGTACTGTTGCTGGGAAGGCCATGGACCCAAGAAAACAGCTGTGGGCCACACAGGGTGGATGGCCCCATATGCGATCTGGAAAAAAAAAAAAAATCATGCCAGAGTCATGGCTCAGAACAGCAGAGCATCCCTAGATCTGAAAGGAACCAGGCAGATGGGGATAATGCCTGTTCTAGTGAAAATAAGTGTGGACAAATGACTGAAAGTCGGTTGCTTCTTCCCTGCCTCTTCCTTTTTCCATCCGTACAAACTGCCCAACCTGTGATACTGGACCGAAAGAAGTAGTATGATTGCAAGGAAGAAATCCTAATAGTTTAGGAGGTTAAGGTTCCCATCAGTGGTGTAATAGGGGTTCTGTGTAAGGAATTAAATAAAACTGTAGAAGAGAAGCCACAGCTTGTTACTTAGTTGTATTTTTTGACTGAGATTCATACATGTTTCAGAAATTTCACCATTAAATCACAATATCTATAAATAAATATAAGGAATAAGGAAGTAGTTGAACCAAGAGTTTACTGTGAAATGAAAAGGAAAAAAATAATTCAACACCATTCACTAAATTTCTCATTTCTCAACCTAAAACTCTTTTAAAGTCAATAGAATTTAGCCCTAGATTATCAATCTCAAAATACATCCTCATTTGGAGTTAGGTGAAATTTTCTAAGATAAATAAAAAATGAATTCTAGATACCATTATCTGCACATTCATGTTCACTCATGAGAATCATTTATAGGAAACAGTTTCCAATTCAGTGAAAGGGTTGAAGCTAATTATCATAAAAGCCTGAAGTTCAGAGAGGGTGGTGGGATGTTGCTTTGTCAGGCAGTAGCTATGTCACTCCCTTCATGATGAGACACTATGATAAAGATATTTGGGGTTGACTTTTTTAGTACCACCTCTGGAGGACTCATGAAAATCATACAATAAATACAGTAATAACAAATCCTCTCTATTCTCTTCAAGCACCCTAACTCATGCTATTGCCACATTTATTTATTGGTGGAGGACCCTTCTCCTATCTCCTCTTTCACTATTTCATAGAAAAAGTGTAACCAACAATCTTGGTCCCCACATACACAATCATAGAAATACTATTTTACCTCTGAGAGCCCTACTCCTGTACTCTCTCTGATCTCCTTAAATCCAACCTAAACGCTTTATCATGGCAAATGATGCTATTTCCTGTTACCTTTCCTGATTTTTTTCCAAAACCAACCATCTCTTTTTACTATGTGCACCAATGGTTTTGATAACACCCATTCCTTAATCATGTCGTATGCTGCCCACATTCTCATATATATTTTGCTTTGTCTGAAACTTCCTACATCTATTCTGGTATGTATAAAGAAAGCATCTACATATATATCCCTTTCTTTCTCACTTCCCACTGTCTCTGTGTATCCTACTGAACCACAGGCATCATTCATTAATTTGTTCATTGAACATTATTAAATAATACTTATTATGTGTCAGACCTAATAATCATGATGTGCCAGACCCAATAATCAGACTTAATAATCAGATAATCACGATGGTATTATCACTCACCTAGAGCCAGACATCCTGGAATGCAAAGTCAAGTGGGTCTTAGGAAGCATCACTACGAACAAAGCTAGTGGAGGTGATGTGATGGAATTCCACTTGAGTTATTTCAAATCCTAGAAGATGATGCTGTGAAAGTGCTGCACTCAATATGCCAGCAAATTTGGAAAACTCAGCAGTGGCCACAGGACTGGAAAAGGTCAGTTTTCATTGCAATCCCAAAGAAAGGCAATGCCAAAGAATGTTCAAACTACTGCACAACTGTACTCATCTCATATGCTAGTAAAATAGTGCTCAAAATTCTCCGAGTCAGGCTTGCTTCAACAGTATGTGAACTGTGAACTTTCAGATGTTCAAGCTGGTTTTAGAAAAGGCAGAGGAACCAGAGATCAATATCCATTGCCAACATCTGTTGGATCATCAAAAAAGCAAGAGAGTTCCAGAAAAACATCTATTTCTGCTTTATTGACCATGACAAAGCCTTTGACAGTGTGAATCACAAGAAACTGTGGACAATTCTTAAAGAGATGGAAATACCAGACCACCTAACTTGCCTCTTGAGAAATCTATATGCAGGTCAAGAAGCAACATGAACATGTCCATGAACATGGACATGGAACAACAGACTTGTTCCAAATCGGGAAAGGACTATGTCAAGGCTGTATATTGTCACCCTGCTTATTTAACTTATATGCAGAGTACATCATGAGAAACGCTGGGCTGGATGAAGCACAAGCTGGAATCAAGATTTCCAGGAGAAATATCAATAACCTCAAGTATGCAGATGATACCATCCTTATGGCAGAAAGTGAAGAAGAACTAAAAAGCCTCTTGATGGAAGTGAAAGAGGAGAGTGAAAAAGTTGGCTTAAAACTCAACATTCAGAACACTAAGATCATGGCATCTGGTCCCATCACTTCATGGAACATAGATGGGGAAACAGTGAGAGACTTTATTTTGGGGGGCTCCAAAATCACTGCATATGACTGCAGCCCTGAAACTAAAAGACATTTGCTCCTTGCAAGAAAAGTTATGACGAACCTAGACAGTATATTAAAAACGAGAGACATTACTTTGCCAACAAAAGTCCATCTAGTCAAAGCTATGATTTTTCCAGGGCCATGTATGGATGTGAGAGTTGGACTACAAAGAAAGCTGAACATCGAAGAATTGATGCTTTTGAACTGTGGTGTTGGAGAAGACTCTTAAGAGTCCCTTGGACAGCAAGGAGATCCAACCAGTCCATCCTAAAGGAAATCAGTCCTGAATATTTATTGGAAGGACTGATGCTGAAGCTGAAATTCCAATACTTTGGCCACCTGATGCGAAGAGCTGACTCATTTGAAAAGACCCTGATGCTGGGAAAGATTGAAGGCAGGAGGAAAAGGGGATGACAGACAATGAGGTGGTTGGATGGCATTACCAACTCAATGGACGTGAGTTAGAGTAAACTCTGGGAGTTGGTGATGGACAGAGAGGCCTGGTGTGCTGCAGTCCATGGGGTTGCAAAGAGCCAGACACAACTGAGCAACTGAACTGAACTGAAGACCTAAAAAAGGAGGAGATTCATGCTTTCAATGACTATGCATACTAATTATATCTGTAGTCTGGACATGAACTTAATTCCCTACCCTCCTTCTCACTCTGTTATATTAAGAATCATCTAGACTGTTACCGTATTTGTGTTTTACTTCTTCATTGTTGGGTCACCAGTACCACACATGGAGGCTGGGCCTAGTATGCATTAAACAGATCTGCCAATTTCAAGTTTTCCTCTTGCCATAAATAACAAAGTAGAGTACCTCCAGTGTTTCTTTTTTATTAAAGTTACATTTTTAAATTTAAAAATAAAAACTAGTGTACACTATAAAATTTAAGCAAAACAAAGATAAAAACTCAATGATTTCTTCACTAGGGTAATCTCCCCACCTTAAACAAGTTAACAATATTGTTCTGCTCTCTTCTTTATCCCTCATACAAAATATATATATGCTTCCCAGGTAGCTCAGTGGTGAACAATTGCCTGCCAATGCAGGAGACATAGGTTCAAACCCTGAGTAAGGAAGATCCCCTGAAGGGAGAAATATTGTAACCCACTTCAATAATCATGCCTGGAGAAACCAATGGACAGAGGAGCCTGGCAGGCTATAGTCCATACAGTCTCAAAGAGCCAGACATGACCTAGCACACACATGCATGCATGTGGGGACACACACACACACACACACGCGGCTTTTATTTATATATTTTGTAAAAATGCAGCACATATTTTTATGAGGGAAATCTATCTGCAGTATTTTTCCAATATCTTTTTGAAAGTTTTACGCTGCAGAATTAGTTTCTTTAATAAATATAAGGTTGTTTATGTTATCATTTTTAAATGAATTTTGGTAGCTTGTATCTTTTAAAAAATTTGACCATTTCACTTAGATATTGAATTTATCAGCATAAAATTGTTTTTCACACTTTCACATAGCCTCTAGCTTATGACAATTTTGATTATGTTCCTCAAAAAATTAACAACAGAATTACTGTATGATGAAGCAGTTCCACTTCTGGGTATATACCAAGAAGAATTGAAAGTAGGATCTAGAAGAGATATTGTACACCTATTTTTATAGCAGCATTATTCATAAGAGCTAAACCATGAAAACAACCTTTAAGTGTTCATCAACAGATGAATAGTTAAGGAAAATGTGGTATATACTTACAATGGAATATTACTCAGCCTTCAAAAGGAAGGAAATTCTGCAATCTGCTAAAATATGGACGCACCTTGAGGACATTATGTTAGGTAAAAACCAAGACAGTTACAAAAAGACAAATACTGTATTAGTCTACTTATATGAGGTACTGACAACAGCCAAGATCATAAAGACAGAATGTAGAATAGTAGTTATCAGGGGCTGGGGAAAGGGGAGCAGGGGGAGTTAATATTTAATGGATCCAGGGTTTCAGTATTACAAGCTGAAAAAGTTATAGGGATAGGTAATGATAATGGTTGCTCAATTATGTGAACAGCTTAAATACCTACACAGTTTAAAATGTGCATTTAAAATGGTTTAGGTGGTATATTTTATGATCCTTAAAAAGAACAGTATAATTAAAAATGGCCAAGAGAGTAAATTTTATGTTATGTGTATTTTACCACCATGAAATTTTTTTAAATTGTCAACTGCTAATAAATAAATAAACAAAAAAAGGCTTGTCAAATTCTGGGAGCCTAGGAACTGTCTTTATTGTTAAGCTTTGTATCCACAAACCTAGAAAAATGTCTAGACCAATATAGTATCTAGAAAAGCACCACTAGACACAAAGAGTCAACCATCTTCAAGATACCAATAGATATTTTCTTTATCAAATTAAAGTCCTAAATAAGAAAAGGTGGGAGTGAGGAGGAAGCAGTAGAAATGAACTGAGCAGAGACGTCTGTGGAAAAAGTGACCTATACTCTTTCACACGACAAGTTTAAATTTTTAATTTACTCTTATCTATGTGGAAGATCCTACATAATTACCAAGGGGAAATACTATTCTTTTTAGTAAGACAAGCAAATAGCAACATCAGAAGAACCCCCTTTAGGCCAACAAATATGCCTCACATCAAAGTCTAAAATATCAGAGAGTATCTGGTGCCTAGAGATCAAATAGCACCCAAGTTACGATAGAAAGAAGCATTATCACAGTGTCAGGTGGCCCATGAAGGCAACAAAGGAGAATCTACCCACTGTTTTATGGGCAAACATCAGAACTAAACAGATTTCTTTTAAGGCAAATACAGGGGAAAAAAATGAAAATCTACAACATAAAAAAGACTGTAAACATAACATTCAATAATGCAGAAAAGAGGACTTCCCTGGCAGTCCAGGGGTTAAGACTCTGCCTTCCAATATAGGGGACATGGATTCAACCCCTGATAGAGGAACTAGGGTCCCACATTTCATGGGATGCAGCCAATTTATTTTTAAATGTAGAGAGGAACTATGTATGGGTGTGTACATATATACACAGGAACATAAATATGTATGTACGGTAACTGTAGCCATGAAATTAAAAGACACTTGCTCCTTGGAAGGAACGCTATGACAAACCTAGACAGAGTATTACAAAGCAGAGACATCATTTTGCTGACAAAGGTCCATATAATCGAAGCTATGGTATCTCCAGTAGTCATGTAGGGATGTGAGAGTTGGACCATAAAGAAGGTAGAGTGCTGAAGAATTGATGCTTTTGAATTGAGGTGCTGGAGAAGATTCTTGAGAATCCCTTGGACTGCAACCAGATCAAAGCAGTCAAACCTAAAGGAAATCAACCCTGAATAATCATTGGAAGGGTTGATGCTGAAGCTGAAGCTCCAATACTTTGGCCACATGATGCAAAGAGCTGACACATCGGAAAAGACCCTCATGATGGGAAAGAATGAAGGCCAAAGGAGAAGGGATCAGCAGAGGATCAGATGGTTAGATAGCACCACCGATTCAATGAACGCGAATTGGAGCAAACTCTATGAGACTGGAGGAGAGAGGAGCCTGGCATGCTTCAGTCCATGGGGTCACAAAGAGTCAGACATGACTTAGCGACTGAACAATGACATAAATGTATTTGTCTATACAAACATAGACATTTACATTGAAGAGAAGAACCAATTTCAGAAATGATAGTTACTTATTGAGACTATTTTAAAATATAATTTAATGTATATTGCTTCCTAAAATTCACATAAAATTATGATATCATTCCCATTTTACAAAAGGTGAGTAGCATGCTTCCAGCCAAGTGGTTTTGTAAATGGCAAAGCTGGAGTTCAACTCAGGTAGCCTGATTCCAGAATCTGGGCTCTTAGCAAAGTTAAAAACAACTGCTGCATGTTTGCAATTAAATTCTAAGATAATGAATTATCATAAAAGAGCTAAAATGAGATAATAAAAAAGGAATCAGTTGAAAAAAATAGCTGAAAAATTGTCAGGCTCTAATAAATCCTAAAAGTTTTGTGAGGTAAGAAAAAGTTACCAGGACTTTTTAAAATAGCAGAATTAAAATTAGCATTAGAAACAATAAAATAAATACAAGAAACTCAGAAATATGCATTGTAAAGGAAAAAAAAAACTTAAAAGGAAAAAAGTTCTGAGTGTAAAATAAAAGATGAAAACTATATGAGAGAATTTGTTAGCTGTGAAGTCTGGAAAATGCAGACACACACAACACACAAATACGTAACATTCACCTCTGAACCGGTTGAACTGCATGTATGCAACCAGAGCTTGTACTGTCTCAGCATGATTTCAATTCTCAAGCATAACATTTGTGACATGCACTGAGAATTTTGCAAAAGAAGTTGTTAGTAAATATCTACTTTTTAGCAAAAGAATTTAAACCCAGGAACAGCTGTGAACAGTTAAAATGAGATTCTAAACATGCATATAGTTTGTGTCTTCATGTTTGCAGAAACCATTTTTATAGAGATATCCATATGTGAACTTTTTATATATTAACTATGTGCTAGACACTGTTCTAAAAACTTTTAATGTATTGTCTCATTAATTTCACACAAACCCCTCACTGATGGATGAAGAAATTAAGAGTAGGAAGGTTAAATAATGTGTCAAAGACTATGTTAGTAAGTAGTAAAGTCAGAACTCCAAAAGACTAGGTAGTGAGAATCTAAAGTGTGCCTTATGAACAGTAGACTCAATACTTTTATTGTAGCTCTGCTTGACAAATAGTAAACATGTAATATAAGCAAAGAGCACATTCACAGAACTTTCACATATTTTATCTCAATTAATACTCGGACTTTTTTTTTTTTTTTATGAACTATTGCTACCATTATAGAAACCTGTATGCAGGTCAGGAAGCAACAGTTAGAACTGGACATGGAACAACAGGCAGGTTCCAAATAGGAAAAGGAATATGTCAAGGCTGTATATTGTCACCCTGCTTATTTAACTTATATGCAGAGTACATCATGAGAAACGCTGGGCTGGATGAAGCACAAGCTGGAATCAAGATTGCTGGGAGAAATATCAATAACCTCAGATATGCAGATGATACCACCCTTATGGCAGAAAGTGAAGAGGAACTAAAAAGTCTCTTGACAAAAGTGAAGGAGGAGACTGAAAAAGTTGGCTTAAAGCTCAACATTCAGAAAACTAAGATCATGGCATCTGGTCCTATCACTTCATGGCAAATAGAGGGGAAACAGTGGGAAAAGTGTCAGACTTTATTTTGGGGGGCTCCAAAATCACTGCAGATGGTGACTGCAGCCATGAAATTAAAAGATGCTTACTTCTTGGAAGGAAAGTTATGACCAACCTAGATAGCATATTTAAAAGCAGAGACATTACTTTGCCAACAAAGGTCCCTCTAGTCAAGGCTATGGTTTTTCCAGTGGTCATGTATGGATATGAGAGTTGGACTGTGAAGAAAGCTGAGCACTGAAGAATTGATGCTTTTGAACTGGGATGTTGGAGAAGACTCTTGAGAGTCCCTTGGACTGCAAGGAGATTCAACCAGTCCATCCTAAAGGAAATCAGTCCTGAATATTCATTTAAAGGACTGATGTTGAAGCTGAAACTCTAATACTTTGGCCACCTCATGTGAAGAGTTGACTCATTGGAAAAGACCCTGATGCTGGGAAGGATGGGGGGCAGGAGAAGAAGGGGATGACAGAGGATAAGATGGTTGGATGGCATCACTGACTCGTTGGACATGGGTTTGGGTAGACTCCGGGAGTTAGTGATGGACAGGTAGGCCTGGCGTGCTGCGATTCATGGGGTTGCAAAGAGTCGGACATGACTGATCAGCTGAACTGAACTGAACTAATTCTATAAATAAATAAATTGAGACTCAGAGAAGTTTATATGACTTTTCTACATTTCAGTATCTAGTGGAAGGAGAGGATTCAAGCCTAGGTCTTCTTATATCCCAAACAGCATCATACTCCTTATGACACCAGTATCTTTTGTCATAACCTGCCCAAAGCTTTTCTAGAAGTCTAAATCAGATCAGCAAACCATGTGAGAAAAAAGTACTCGAATTGATTCCAGTAGAGTATTGGGTTGACAATGATCTGATTGGTATGACTGCCCCGCCACATTTTCAGCTCATTATATAGCCACACAACAGTTTTAGAAATTGAATCTTGGGACTGTGATCAGGAAATTAAATTTGGAGAACTTTAAGAGTAGTCTTTTCTGTAAACTCTGTTGATTTGAACCAGCTGTTTCCACCATGAACCAGACTGACATCAATGTATGAGTCATCCAGAACTTTTGTCCATTAGGTCCAATGATACAGGGAGAAATAAACTTTTTTTAATGTGATGCCTTTAGTCAGTGGAGTTGTTTCAAAGCTTTAAAGCTGTGGAGAAAGGAAAGAAAGGAATAAGGAAGGGAGGGAGGGAAGAAGAAGGAAGAAAGGAAGAGAGACAGGGAGATAAGGAAAGGAGGGAGGGAGGGAAGTAAGAAGGATGGAAGGAAGGCAGGGTTGAAGGAAGGAAAATAAGGGAAAGAAGAAAAAAGGAAGGAAAGATAAGGAAAGCTAAAATAAAGAAAACCAACATCCTACCCTGATGTGACCACTAAGGAACTGAGATTTAAAACCATGCTCTTTCTCTGGAAGCAAAAGCATACACAGGACAGTGAAAAATCTGCCTGCAATGCAGGAGACCCGGGTTTGATCCCTGGGTTGGGAAGATCCTCTGGAAAAGGGAAAAGCAACCCACTCTAGCATTCTTGCCTGGAGAATTCCATGGACAGAGAAGCCTGGCAGGTCCATGGGGGTTGCAAAGAGTCAGAGATGACTGAGTGAGCAACGTTTTCACTTTCAAGGGAGATTTTAAGTAGAAGCCACTGACTATTCACTTTAGTCCATCACTATAGGAACTCTTCTCTTATTCCAAAAGAACTCTCTCATTTTTCAGTTCAATATTGTGTTTTTAATTCTATTGGAGAATTTGAAATGATAGGTTTGTTATTCAATAAACTATTTTGTATGCTTATATCCACTCTGAGGTCTGTGTTGGTCAGCCAACAATTGCACACTTTTGGTCTCCTGAAGCTCTCTTATGTACTTCATTCCTCGGTTCAAGTCTGCTTTGTGTTCACTGCTGAACATACAGAGTTGTATGTTATTAATTCCACAGTTTATTTTGAAACTTGCCCCTGAGGCCATCTCTTCAACTGCCCTTTAGTTTGAAACACGAAGATTTTAGTCTCCAATATTTCTCTATCAAAATGGTTTATATTATCACTATATTTCCACTTTCCTTCCAGAACAATATTATCTATTTGAGTTTTTATTAGACTTGTGTGGCCAAAGGAATCTGGGCCAGAGTAATTAAATGAAGCAAATGAAACATTTATTGACAGCAATATGTTATTGAGTGAAGGGGAGCGTTTTAGAAGTAAAAAAAAAAAACATTTCCCCACAAGTGACGCACTGCCATCTGTTCTTATTTCACACAAATCAGTACTGAGGGAGCAACATGAAAGAGGAAACTGGGTCAGCATTTACATTTCAAGTCAGGTTAGATCTTCCTTTGTCAATTTCTTTGGACTGGAACTCTTAAGGTTAAAAGATTGCTGCAGGCATAGGGGAAACCAGCCAAGAAATGGATCCTTCTGGATGGCCCCATGAAACTGTGAGTCTTAAATACAGGGGGGGGGGGGGGGGGGAATATATATATATATATATATATATATATATATATATATATATACAGGGAAGGGGTAATGTTTTGTGTGATCTAAGTTTGCCTCTAAATTTATGAGACCAAAATATGAGAAAATTCACTTGAAATTGTCATTGTCAAATCTCTGTGTTCAGCCCTTATTTTCTAACTGTACTTGGTCCAAACATGAGCCTCTAGGTTAGGTAGTGGTCTGTGAGGTTATCCATCTAACTGTTGGCCTAGAAATATAGAATTCTTAAAAAGAGAAATCTCGAAGCAAATACAAGCAATGTCTGATAAACTGTCTCTACATTCTTTTACTCTAACGATGACTAAAATTTCACAAAATTATAATGAGACTGAATTGAGGAGTTTGTGGCCAAAGGAGACTCCCCAAATCAGAAAACTTCATCTGTCCTATGAGAATATCTTAGAAGATCTGAGGCAGGACAAATTCTTCCTGCTGACTCAGCTGTGTGTGTGCATAAGCACGCCTAAACATGTGTGCTTTGGGAATGGCACTAAGCTAGAATCTCCTTCCTTATTACACATTCATTGTTAGGCCTCAATTCAGTTCAGTTCAGTTCAGTTGCTCAGTCGTGTCCAACTCTTTGCGACCCCATGAATCGCAGCACGCCAGGCCTCCCTGTCCATCACCAACTCCTGGAGCTTACTCAAACCCATGTCCATTGAGTCAGTGATGCCATCCAAACATCTCATCCTCTGTTGTCCCCTTCTCCTCCTGCTCCCAATCCCTCCCAGCATCAGGGCCTTTTCCAATGAGTCAACTCTTCTCATGAGGCCTAATGAATACCTAAACATTATCAAAAAATCTCATTATGTGAATTTCATTTAACATGCTAAAAATCATTTGGTATTGACAACCTACTTTTTTGTTTCATTTTGTTTTTCGAACCTTCTTCTTTATGGCTCAAACCTATTTAAATGTTTTGCTTATTCCTCACATGACGATATTTGGGGAGGATGTGAGCAAATTATACAATATATAATTTGTTTACATCATTTATGTCCCTGTTAAAATTCTTTAATGCCTTCTCATTGCTCTTTGGCTTAAATACAAGTACTTCATCTTGATGTAAACTACATGTTCAGTCTCTTAAGACTTTCCCCATCTGAAGGTTTTCTTCCACACTTATTACTTGCAATCATGTATTCTTCAGTTAAGTGATGTTTTCTCAAAATGTCTACTAGGCAAGCTTTTAATTGTTTTATATTTTTGCTGATCTTTTTTCCTAAAATTATTTATAAAGGGTTATTATAACTGTGGATTTTTCTACTGTTCTGATACTTCTGTCAATTTTCACACCATATATTTTGAAGCTCTTTAATCAGATGCATATATATTTAGAGTTTTTGTAACTTCTTGACTAATTTACCCTTTTATTAGTATGAAATATTTTGTTATCTCTACAGTACTTTTGTCTAATATTAATTTATCTACATTAGCTTTCTTGTGCTTATTATTGCATCATTTTCATTTCAACTTATAAGTACGTTATGTTTAAAATGTGTTTCTGGCAAGCAGCACATAATTGGGGTTGGTTCTTTTATACAGCTTTATCTAATCATTATATAATTGCACCTAGGACCATTTCTCCTTCTAAGCAAAGTGAGAAACCAGATACTCTGCCCACTGGGAAGATACTGCTTCCTCACTGTCCACCAGGGACAGCCCCAAGAAGGGGCTGCAGTGCCCTTGAACTTGTCATTGCCCACTTCTGGGTAGTGCCTACGTATTGGACCAGATCAATTATAAACAAGATTTGAGACTTCTCTTCCTCTGCCAGGTGATTATGGGGAACTGCCCATAAGGCCACAGTTGCAGGCTAAGAGACAGAAGGAAATGAAGCAGGAGTAGGGACCATGGGCACTTGGGCCACCTCTTTATATAACTGACACGTGCCTTCAGGCTCAGAGTATCTTATCCTTTGGCATAGATAAGTAACCACTTTACAAAGAAGTGTGAGAATGGGCATACAAACACAGGATTCATTCATCTTACCACATGCTGCACTATCCAGAAGCAGAAGCTACTGGCCTGACAGGTGATATGACCCTCTGAAGGAGCAGCTGAAAGTTTCATTTTGGAGATTATGTCGTGCAGAGATGGGGCTCTCTGCTTCGTAGAGTTGTACGCATCTTTCTTGCTGTTTAGTCACTTAGTAGTGTCGGACTCTTTGAACCCTATGAACTGCAGCATGCCAGGCTTCCCTGTCCTTCACTGTCTCCCAGACTTTGCTCTAACTCAGTCAACACTACACTGCTGTATCTCCAGTAGATAGAATATAGAGGTCTGAAGGTAAGGGAGTAATACCAACACTCACTTTTTCTTCACTCTGTTATTTTTAGCTCTGTGAGTCTAGAATTTTTGACTCCCAATGAAAATAGAGATCCACCAGGTGGCACGGAAAGAGTCACAGCAAACAAAAGAATTTTGACTATTAACTGATTACTTTGGGATCTTTGTACCAGCAGACTGGGAAGAAAGAAAATAGCTGCTATATCAGCATGGGTAATTGATTATGATCATGACAGAGAAATGGAAGTGTTCTTCATAAAGAGGGCAAAGGTAAGTATCCACAACACTTTGGTGATCCACTGGTGAGTTCATGGTATTCTCTGGCTCACAATAATTAAAAACATACAAACACATCAACAATGTGTGTTGGGGTGCAGTATGTAGGAACTCAGGACTCTCGGGGATGAGGATCTAAGTAAATCCTACAGGCAAAGTGTCCAAAGCAACAGAAGTGCTAGATGATGAGAAGGACAATCTAGAGTGGGTGATAAAAGACATATAATGAGTAGTACTCATTACGGCCTAAGGGTCAACTGTAGCAGAACAGTTTGGAATCTATCCCAGTAAATCTCTTGAAAAATATCCCAGACCTGTGACCAACAAATAGCTCAAAGAAGCTGTGCCTGAATGGCGTGAACTTCCTATGAAAAGTAGTGAAGCTGTGTGGTGGAAGTGGTGGACTAGAACTGATGCTCTTGGTGCCCCATTCTGATCCCCCATTAACAGCCAGTACACCATTCCCTATTGTTGAATAGAAATTTGCCTTTGCTAGAAATTTGCCTTCAGCCAAATGAAGATACTTTGCCAAGGAGGTCCTGTTGCCCACATCTATCAATAAATTCCTGGAGTCAAAGTGTGGTCTATGATCGACTGGCATGAAATATAAAACTTTGATCCCCTTCTCTCAAAGTGGAAAAAATGCTGTAGTGCAATCTTTTTCCAAAACTTGCCCGAGTAATCAGACTGAAACTAGTCTCCATCTGAGATTATCTCCTTGCTTTATCCCCCCCTTGTTCTATGCTGCTTCTGTCACCTTTCTCCTGACAGAGGTTCTCAGTAAATTACTTGAATAAAAATCCACATATTAGCTTCTGCTTCTAGGGAACCTGAGCTAATATATTCACCATCAGATTATCTATTAAATAACATAGGTATGTTTATATCTAACTACATGTATGTTAAGTAAGATATATTTATATATCTTGTATTTCCCACTTGGCAATCTTGGCAGCCAAGTTATGGCCTTCCTTATCTTGGTAGTCTTTTTATAATCGTCTGCATTAGACAGTGAACACAGTAGGCCTTCAATAAACACTTCTGAATATAAAGACAGAAACAAGCCAACCGTGTGATGATCTTTCCTCAGAAAGGCACCTAATTTATAACTGTTTTGAGCTATATTCTTCATAGATAAAATTTTAATGTATTTTATAGTGGAAAGTTGGCTAATAAAAGACAAGCTCAAAGATATAACGCTAAACTCTCATAGTCTCAATTTATCACCAAACAGCATCATTTTTATTGTTGTTTCCAAAATGAGATCATCTTTCTCTTCTACTTTCACATTAACTAGATTTGCTCAAAGATTTGACGTTAATGTCATCAGTCTGGCCTATTGCACGAGTTCTGCTGAGTTTTAAAATATAGCCATTAGCATGTCATGGAGGAAGATTTGATCTCATCATGCTATAAATCACTTGTTTTTCTGAGAAGATTGGAAATATGACAGGCAGCTGGGCTTTGTCAATGTTTTCATTTATACATTATATCTTTCCCACTTCAAAGTTTGCAGAAGAGAAGTGAGATAATGTGATTAGGTAGCCAAGCATATTCAGTGTTCTGAAAACTGGGTCATTTTTGAGATTAACTGATGGATTAAAAGGATTTAGAAAGGTGGTAAATTTTTGATTTGCATATTTCTCTAAAGAGTCTTGACTCTTGTCAACTACCCCTCCCATCTCTTACAGAGCAGCAAGCCAAAGCACTACATCTAGCAGTTTAGTAGTTGCAAATTACTCTTGCCTGTTTTTTTTTTTTTTTTTTTTTTTGACCTTGAGCAAATTATCAGTATTTCCACACTAGATTTATTTTCCATAATCCATCAACTGCATTGCTTTGGGGGCACTGGAAATGAGACAGAGGAGTGCTAATGTGACAGATGAGGACTGAAATAATTAAATAGTGCTCATTGTAAGGCTCCTATACATCTCTTTGACCAAGCATCTTTTGAAAATGCCTGAAATGCCAATTAAATAAAGACTGCTTAGTGGGGAGCATTGTTCAGTGCCACTCTTCCTTTTGGCATTTTCAGCCGTATCAGTGGCCAAAAAGATAAATTAATAGCCTTCTACCAGATGGTGAACATAATTTATTCTATTTGGTTCTGTAGTTTACCAGCTAGCATTTTATTGTTTGAACAGTATACATTATATACATGAAAAGATTTGAAAACCAGACCTTTTTAAGAATTTAAAATGTGCCAAAAGTGGAAATATTCTTTTACTCACTTATTCACTCATTCATTTATTCAACAAATCAGAGGTACATAAATGACTCCAATAGAATGAGTACATGTAATAATAGATATAAGTTTATGATGCATATAAGAGAACATAAACAATGGACACCTAACTCAAGGGGCTGGTATCAGAAAAATCTTCCCAGCATAGATGATGCTACCAGCTATAACTTAGTGAATAAATTAGAACCAGCCAGGCAAAGGATAAAATGAAGAAAAGTCTGGGTAAGCTGAGACACATTGAGAGAGATCAAGAAAATGCACTTTAAGACTAGAAGTAAAACTGGTGGGACAGGACTAGATAAAGATTTTTAGCAAGAAATTAAAATTAAATTCTGTTTTAAAAAATGATACAAGATTTGCATGCATGCTGAGATTAAAACAGTTTTCTAGATTTTCTGATGGCAGAATTCTGTATTTATTTATTCAAATTCATCCTTTCTCATTTGAGTGATGTTTGATTTTTCCCTCTGAGGCCTTATAGGAAATAGGGATAAAACAGCAATGCAGTAGGGTAGAAGGCAGCTTGCAAGACATGGACGTGAAGTGAGCCCACATCACATAGTTGGAGGTCCACACTATGAATCCACTCTAGTTGATATGCCAAGGATTTTGAAACTTATGGATGATAGGGGAAGTCAATGAAAATTGAGAAGCTATAAACAGAAAAGAGATGTAAGACATTGATGATATAAAACCCTCATGTACTACTTCTTTAATGTTTGAGTTCTAACTAGTATGTATGAGAGATTAGTTGAGGGCAGAATATATCATTTTTTTCATAATCTTGTGTCTTAACACAGGCAGAGGTCTATCTTTTCATTATGTTGAACATAATTCTTTCTCTAGTAAAGTAGGTTTTCATTAATACAAAGGATGCCAAAAGGCAATTTTCTATTGATGGTCAATAAAAACGAATCAATCAAGAAATATTCATTCAGACCTACAATGTGTCTGGCATTTGCTCTGTTTTGAGTAAATGCCAGTGAATATATCATGAAACGTCTGTTACAAAGAACGAGGCTTCCTTGATGGCTCAGATGGGACTGTATGTAAGAGACCTACATTCAATCCCTGTGTCAGAAAGATATCCTGGAGAAGGTATAGGTTACCCACTTCATTTTTCTTGTCTGGAGAATTCAATGAAGAGAGGAGAAGAGCCTGGAGGGCTAGAGTCCATGGGTCACAAAGAGTTGGACACAGCTGAGCAGCTAAACTTTCATGTCATGAAATATCTGTTATAAAGAACTTAATGCAAATAGCAAATATTTTATAAGATAAAACTGAACCCATGTGGTTTGATTATCTCACTAAATAATTGCCTGTCAGTTCAGCTCTGTCACTCAGTCGTGTCCGACACTTTGTGACCGCATGGACTGCACCATGTCAAGCCTCCCTATCCATCACCAACTCCCAGAGTTTACTCAAGCTCATGTCCATTGAGTCAGTGATGCCATCCAACCATCCCATCCTCTGTCATCCCCTTCTCCTCCTGCCTTCAATCTTTCCCAGCATCAGGGCCTTTTCCAATGAGTCAGTTCTTCGCATCAGGTGGCCAAAGTATTGGAGTTTCAGCTTCAGCATCAGTCCTTCCAATGAATATTAAGGACTGATTTCCTTTAGGCTTGACAGGTTTGATCTCCTTGTAGTCCAAGGGACTTTCAATAGTCTTCTCCAACACCACAGTTCATAAGCATCAATTCTTCGGTGCTCAGCTTTCTTCACAGGCTAACTCTCACATCCAGACATGACTACTGGAAAAACCATAGCCTTGACTAGATGGACCTTTGTAGACAAAGTAATGTCTCTGGTTTTTAATATACTGTCTAGGTTGGTCATAACTTTCCTTCCCAAGAGCAAGCATCTTTTAATTTCATGGCTGCAATCACCATCTGTAGTGATTTTGGAGCCCCCCAAAATAAAACCTGTCACTGTTTCCACTGTTTCCCCATCTATTTGCCATGAAGTGATGGGACCAGATGCCATGATCTTAGTTTTCTGAATGTTGAGTTTTAAGCCAACTTTTTCACTCTCCTCTTTCACTTTCATCAAGAGGCTCTTTAGTTCTTCTTCACTTTCTGCCATAAGGGTGGTGTCATCTGCATATCTGAGGTTATTGATATTTCTCTTGGCAATCTTGATTCCAACCTGTGCTTCTTCCAGCCCAGTGTTTCTCATGATGTACTCTGCATATAAGTTAAATAAGCAGGGTGACAATATACAGCCTTGACATCCTCCTTTCTGGATTTGGAAACAGTCTGTTTTTCCATGTCCAGTCCTACTGTTGCTTCCTAACCTGCATACAGATTTCTCAGAAGGCAGATCAGGTGGTCTGGTATTCCCATCTCTTTAAGAATTTTCCACAGTTTCTTGTGATCCACACAGTCAAAGGCTTTGGCATAGTCAATAAAACAGAAGTAGATGTTTTTCTGGAACTCTCTTGCTTTTTTGATGATCCAACAGATGTTGGCAATTTGATCTCTGGTTCCTCTGCCTTTTCTAAATCCGGCTTGAATATCTGAAGTTCATGGTTCATGTACTGTTGAAGCCTGACTTGGAGAAATTTGAGCATTACTTTACTAGTGTGTGAGATAAGTGCAATTGTGCAATAGTTTGAGCATTCTTTCTCATTGCCTTTCTTAGGGATTGGAATGAAAACTGACCTTTTCAAGTCCTATGGCCACTGCTGAGTTTTCCAAACTTGCTGACAGATTGAGTGCAGCACTTTTCACAGCATCATCTTTTAGCATTTGAAATAGCTCAACTGGATGGAATTCCATCACCTCCACTAGCTTTGTTCCTAGTAATACTTCCTAAGGCCCACTTTACTTTGCATTCCAGGATGTCTGGCTCTAGGTTAGTGATCACACCATCATGATTATCTGGGTCATGAAGATCTTTTTCTGTATAGTTCTTCTGTGTGTTCTTGCCACCTCTTCTTAATATCTTCTGCTTCTGTTAGGTCTGTACCTTTTCTGTTCTTTATTGTGCCCATTTTGCATGGAATGTCCCCTTGGTATCTCTAATTTTCTTGAAGAGATCTCTAGTCTTTCCCATTCTATTGTTTCCCTCTGTTTCTTTGCATTGATCATTTAGAAAGGCTTTCTTATCTCTCCTTGCTATTCTTTGGAACTGTGCATTCAAATGGGAATATCTTTCCTTTTCTTTTTTGCCTTTTGCTTCTCTTCTTTTCATAGCTATTTGCAAGGCCTCCTCAGACAATCATTTTGCCTTTTTGCATTTCTTTTTCTTGGAGATGGTCTTGATCCCTGCCTCCTGTACAATGTCATGAACCTCCATCCATAGTTCTTCAGGCACACTGGCCAACAAATCTAACCCCTGCTTAACCTTACATTAAAGGACAATTTCATAATTTTTTAAAATTCCTCTTCAAATAATTATAAATTTGATAATATTCAAAAGCATTATTTGTACTTATAATTTTATATTTTGAAGCACCTATAGCTACCTGAAAGCAAAGTCTACATGTGGTTTGTTTGAATCTGACTTTTGAGGAAGGATTATCAATCAAAATCAACCACTTCACCCGAAAGAAAAATTGCATAACTGACTAGATAAATTAGTTTTTCATATAAATTGTGGCTGAGGAAGGAGAGTAAAACAGCTCAGGGACATTACTTATGTTGAAACATCAGTACTTAATTACAAAGCCAGATGAAATCAATCACATGATCCTATTACACATATAAACTTTAACATTTACAATTAGAAACTACATACAAAATTATTAAGGATATTTTAAATTACAAACAGCATACATTCTAGTTCTAAAAAGTCAAACAGTATTGGAGTATATAATTTGAAAAGTAAAATCCTTCACTTTCCTTTCTCTCTTTCCTATGTCCCACATCAGATATGACCACTATTTCCTGCTCTATATTCCATTCTCTATATTTGCAAATCAATGCAGCTGCAATATTTTAAGTACATGAGATCAACACTGTTATGCATTCTATTCTGTCTTGCTTTTGTGTTAACCTGTACTTGAAAAGTTTTTCTTGTCAGGAACAATATGTATGTGTAGTCAATCTCTCAGCCACGTTTGACTATTTGCAGCCCCATAGACTGTAGCCCTCCAGGCTCCTCTGTTCATGGAATTTTCCAGGCAAGAACACTTGTGCAGGTTGCCATTTCCTCCTCCAGGTAATCTTCCTGATCCAGGGATTGCATCCACATCTCTTGTACCTCTTGCGTTGGCACGTTGGCAGGTGGATTCTTCCCACTGAGTCACCTGAGAGGCCCAATAGGTGTTCCTTTTCCCTTATGATGACTGCGAAGTATTTCAGTCTTTATGATTGTAAGGCATTTACTCATATAAATGTAGGATAACTTTAAAATACTTGCTGTTTTGATAAATTTTTACCTCAAAGAGTTTTACAGGTTATAAACAGTGCTGTAATGATCTCCCTTATATGTATTATCTCACAACTTCAAACCGTTCCCTAGGTAAAACTGTCGGTAAAACTTACATCCTTTTAATATTTTTAATGTTAACTTGAAAAAAATATTATTACTAACATTATGTGATGCATCACTATTCATTTCCCCCACAACATTGCCAAGGCTAAGTTTTATAAATCTTAAAATTTTTACCTAGTCTTATGAAGAAAATATAGTATATTTTGTAAGAATTGCCTGTTGGCTAATTCCTTATGTTTCTAGCTAACATTTCTGTTATTAATTGAGATTAAGTGAGCAAAGGCAGGGCAAGTGGCAGTTTATAGTATTTTGCTAACACTTCTGCCTCTAATATTAGATACAGTGCATATAAAAGACTTCACTATTACATAGAGACCTATGCCTTTCCAAATTATAACACATGTGTATTAGTTACTCAGTCATGTCTGACTCTTTGCAACCCCATGAACTGTAGCCCACCAGGCTCCTCTGTCCATGGAATTCTCCAGGCAAGAATACTGGAGTGGGTTACCATGCCCTCCTCCAGGGGATCTTCCCAACCCAGGAACTGAACCTGGGTCTCTTGCATTGCAGGCAGATTCTTTACCATCTGAGTCACCAGGGAAGCCCTTCTTCCAAATTATGGCACACAGAATATGCTAAAAAGTAACTATTAAATTTTTGTTTTATACCATATTTGTTTTATACTAAAATTTAACTTGAAAAGAATATTTTGTTATTGTAGAAAGTACTTATTTTGTAAAGAAAATCATCATGCTGTAAATTTACATACATCTTCTTGATTAACAGAGTTTTACAAGAAATCTTGCTGATTCGGACAAAAATAAGAGTAGAGATACAGGTCTGCCTCCTAAAGAGTTGCTACTGTGAATGTTAGTTCTACATATACTACTGAGTAACACAGAAGTTATACTTTACTCTACAAGTGGGTTTTCGCTTAAAACAATAAACTGACCTTAGAATATTTTATTGTAGTTGGAAACAAAAAACAATGTAAAAAGGAAGATCACTTAAGTTCCATGATTTTACCTCCTTGTTAAATCTATCATATCTGTAGGACTGCATGCTAATGTCCACAGGAAGCTAGACAAACAAAGCAATGTAGAAGACAAAGTCTTGTCTCACCATTAAAAACAATAATTTGTTGATCTGAATTTAGTTCAGTTCAGTTCAGTCGCTCAGTCGTATCCGACTCTTTGTGACCCCATGAATTGCAGCACGCCAGGCCTCCCTGTCCATCACCAACTCCCGGAGTTTACCCAAACTCATGTCCATGAGTCAGTGATGCCATCCAACCATCTCATCCTCTGTCGTCCCCTTATCCTCCTGCCTTCAATCTTTCCCAGCATCAGGGTCTTTTCAAATGAGTCAGCTCTTCACAACAGGTGGCCAAAGTATTGGAGTTTCAGCTTCAACATCAGTCCTTCCAATGAACACCCAAGACTGATCTCCTTTAGGATGGACTGGTTGGATCTCCTTGCAGCCCAAAGGACTATCAAGAGTCTTTTCCAACACCACCGTTCAAAAACATCTGAGGGAGTTGTCTAAATCTTTCCTGGACTAAAATGGTAAAATAATAATATCATGATCCTGATCACCAGTAGCCCATGACTGAAGCAGGAGGCCAAACTCTAACTGATATACTTTAGGCCAGAATAACTGAATTTTGAACTTCTAAATGACATGCTACAAGATAATTACAGACTTATACAATAAATGAATTTTACCATTTATGAATATTTTTTCCTATTCCTTGAGTGAGTGCTCAGCTGCTCAGTCATATCTGACTCTGCAACTCCCTGGACTTGAGGACCCCCTCAAGGCTCCTCTGTCCATGGGATTCTCCAGGCAAGAATACTGGAGTGAGTTGCCATACCCTTCTCCAGGGGATCTTTCAGATCCAGGGATCGAATCCACATGTCTGGTGTCTCCTGTACTGCAGTAGGTTCTTTACTGCTGAGCCACTGAGGAAGCCCAGTGGCTCAGGAATATTCCCATTCCTTAAATTTCCCATTCGTTTTCATTACTGGGTTACACATGAGCAAGCTAATGTAGAGAAAAACTACATTTAAAAGAGAATCTGAAAGACAGATGTACATATGAAAATTCATACACAAGAGTTTCATGAAAGATATAAGTATTCTCAGTAGAAGGAGACTAGGTATTTCCTTTAAAATAGAAAAGATAGTTTATACTAATCATGACTCATTAAGTCAGATACTGGTTCTTAATGGTTGTAGTATTTAGTTTTCAGGTGCAATCCAAATAGCCACAGTCAAAACACTAACTCACTATAGAAATGTGGATGCATACCATTCATCCAAAAATTTTTACTCAACATCAGTTTGTCAATGTGTTGACTTTCTTTATCACATCCAAAGTTATTTTAAACAATTTGCTCTTGGATTAAACTATTCAAAACCTCCAAATCTAAATTTTCCCTTCAATGACTTTTCTGGGTTAAACAACCCTCATGATATTACTTTTATAAACATTTTACTGTTAAAAAGAACAAATAATTTCACAATTTGTATGGAAATACAAAAAACCTTGAATAGACAAAGCAATCTTGGGCAAGAAGAATGGAACTGGAGGAAGCAACCTGCCTGACTTCAGACTATACTACAAAGCTACAGTCATCAAGACAGTATGGTACTGGCACAAAGACAGAAATACAGACCAATGGAACAAAATAGAAAGTTCAGTTCAGTTCAGTTGCTCAGTCGTGTCCAACTCTTTGTGACCACATGAATCGCAGCACACCAGGCCTCCCGGTCCATCACCAACTCCCAGAGTTTACTTAAACTCATGCCCATCGAGTCAGTGATGCCATATAGCCATCTCATCCTCTGCCGTCCCCTTCTCCACCTGCCGTCAATCCCTCCAAGCATCAGGGCCTTTTCTAATGAGTCAGCTTTTCACATCAGGTGGCCAAAGTATTGGAGTTTCAGCTTCAGCATCAGTCCTTCCAATGAACACCCAGGACTGATCTCCTTCAGAATGGACTATTTGGATCTCCTTGCAGACCAAGGGACTCTCAAGAGTCTTCTCCAACACCACAGTTCAAAAGCATCAATTTTTCAGCACTCAGCTTTCTTCACAGTCCAACTCTCACATCCATACATGACCACTGGAAAAACCATAGCCTTGACTAGATGGACCTTTGTTGGCAAAGTAATGTCTATGCGTTTAAATATGCTATCCAGGTTGGTCATAACTTTCCTTCCAAGGAATAAGTGTCTTTTAATTTCATGGCTGCAGTCACCATCTGCAGTGATTTTGGAGCCCAAAAAAATAAAGTCTGACACTGTTTCCACTGTCTCCCCATCTATTTCCCATGAGGTGATAGGACCAGATGCCATGATCTTAGTTTTCTGAATGTTGAGCTTTAAGCCAACTTTTTCAGTCTCCTCCTTCACTTTTATCAAGAGGCTTTTTAGTTCCTCTTCACTTTTTGCCATAAGGTTGGTGTCATCTGCATATCTGAGGTTATTGATAATTCTCCTGGCAATCTTGATTCCAGCTTGTGCTTCTTCCAGCCCAGTGTTTCTCATGATGTACTCTGCATATAAGTTAAATAAGCAGGGTGACAATATACAGCCTTGACGTACTCCTTTTCCTATTTGGAACCAGTCTGTTGTTCCATGTCCAGTTTTAACTGTTGCTTCCTGACCTTCATACAGGTTTCTCAAGAGGCAGGTCATGTGGTCTGGTATTCTCATCTCTTGAAGAATTTTCCACAGTTTATTGTGATCCACACAGTCTAAGGCTTTGGCGTAGTCAATAAAGCAGAAATAGATGTTTTTCTGGAACTCTCTTGCTTTTTTGATGATCTAGCATATGTTGGCAATTTGATCTCTGGTTCCTCTGCCTTTTCTAAAACCAGCTTGAACATCTGGAAGTTCTCAGTTCACGTATTGCTGAAGCCAAGCTTGGAGAATTTTGAGCATTACTTTACTAGCGTGTGAGATGAGTGCAATTGTGCGGTAGTTTGAGCATTCTTTCTCATTGCCTTTCTTAGGGATTGGAATGAAAACTGACCTTTTCCAGTCCTTGTGGCCACTGCTGACTTTTCCAAATTTGCTGGCATATTGAGTACAGCAGTTTCACAGCATCATCTTTCAGGATTTGAAATAGATCAACTGGAATTCCATCACCTCCACCAGCTTTGTTCATAGTGATGCTTTCTAAGGCCCACTTGACTTCACATTCCAGGATGTCTGGCTGTAAGTGAGCAGTCACACCATTGTGATTATCTGGGTCATGAAGATCTTTTTTGTACAGTTCTTCTGTGTATTCTTGCCATCTCTTCTTAATATCTTCTGCTTCTGTTAGGTTCATACGATTTCTGTCCTTTATTGAGCCCATTTTTGCATCAAATGTTCCCTTGGTATCTCTAATTTTCTTGAAGAGATCTCTAGTCTTTCCCATTCTGTTGTTTTCCTCTATTTCTTTGCATTGATCGCTGAGGAAGACTTTCTTATCTCTCCTGGCTATTCTTTGGAACTCTGCATTCAAATGGGAATATTTTCCCTTTTCTCCTTTGCTTTTTGCTTCTCTTCTTTTCACAGCTATTTGTAAGGCCTCCTCAGACAACCATTTTGCCTTTTTGCATTTCTTTTCCACGGGGATGTTCTTGATCTGTGTCTCCTGTACAATGTCACGAACCTCCGTCCATAGTTCATTAAGCTCTCTGTCTATCAGTTCTAGTCCCTTAAATCTATTTCTCACTTCCACTGTATATTCATAAGGGATTTGATTTAGGTCATACCTGAATGGTCTAGTGGTTATCCCTACTCTCTTCAGTTTAAGTGTAATAGAAAGCCCAGAGGTAAATCCACACACCTTCGGACACCTTATCTTTGACAAATGAGGCAAGAATATACAGGAGCAAAGACAATCTCTTTAACAAGTGGTGCTGGGAAAACTTGTCAACCACTTGTAAAAGAATGAAACTAGAACACTTTCTAACACGATACACAAAAATAAACTCAAAATGGATTAAAAATCTAAATGTAGGACCAGAAACTATAAAACTCCTAGAGGAAAACATAAGCAAAACACTCTCTGACATAAATCACAGCAGGATCCTCTATGACACACCTCCCAGAGTAATGGAAATAAAAGCAAAAATAAATAAATGGGACCTAATTAAACTTAAAAGCTTTTGCAATATGAAGGAAACTATTAACAAGGTGAAAAGACAGCCTTCAGAATGGGAGAAAATAACAGCAAACAAAGCAACTGACAAAGAATTAATCTCAAAAATACATAAGCAGTTCATGTAGCTCAATACCAGAAACATAAACACCCAACCAAAAAATGGGACAAAGAACTAAACAGACATTTTTCCAAAGAAGACATACAGATGGCTAACAAACACATGAAAAGGTAGATGCTCAACGTCACTAATTATCAGAGAAATGCAAATCTAAACCACAGTGAGGTACCATCTCACGCCAGTCTGAATGGCTGTTATCAACAAGTCTATAAACAATAAATAATACTTTATTGTTATTATTTATTATTTATCCACAAACAATATATGCTGGAGAGGGTGCAGAGAAAAGGGAACCCTCTTACACTGTTGGTGGGAATGCAAACTAGTACAGCCGCTATGGAGAACAGTGTGGAGATTCCTTAAGAAACTGGAAATAGAACAGCCATACGACCCAGCAATCCCACTGCTGGGCATACACACCGAGGGAACCAGAATTGAAAGAGACACGTGTATCCCAATGTTCATTCCAGCACTGTTTACATTAGCTAGGACATGGAAGGAACCTAGATGTCCATTGGCAGATGAATGGATAAGAAAGCTGTGGTACATATACACAATGGAATAATACTCAGCTATTAAAAGGAATGCATTTGAATCAGTTCTAATGAGGTGGATGAAACTGGAGCCTATTATACAGAGTGAAGTAAGTCAAAAAGAAAAACACCAATACAGTATATTAACACACATATATGGAATTTAGAAAGATGGTAACGATGACAGCAAAAGAGACACAGAGTTAAAGAAGAGAATTTTGGACTCTGTGAGAGAAGGCAAGGGTGGGATGATTTGAGAGAATAGCATTGCACATGTATATTACCATAGTGAAATAGATGGCTAGTCCAGGTTCGGTGCATGAGACAGGGCGCTCAGGGCCAGTGCACTGGGACGACCCTAAGGGATGGGGTGGGGAGGGTGGCGGGAGGGGCGTTCAGGATGGGGGAAACTTATACACCCATGGCTGATTCATGTGAATGTATGGCAAAACCACTACAATATTGTAAAGTAATTAGCCTTCAATTAAAATAAATAAATAATTTTTTTTTAAAAAAGAATCCTCATTATCTGCATCTTCATTAATCTTTCCTTGCCCTCCAAAAGACCCCAAGTGCAATCTGGATCTTTTCTAGGACTCTTCACAATTTACACAGATTGTTTCCAACTCTTTTCAAATCCTCCTTCATATTCACCATTCTCTTTGCATGATATTCAGTTGTCATAGAGACTAATTGCTGTGCCCCTTGCTTGTAGGGTGCTCTAGTCTTATTTGAAGGAACAATTCTCAAATGTTGATAACTCTATAGGGATGGATGAGTGGGCAGTAAAAATTACTGGTGTAAGATAAGTATAAGAATGTATTATACAGCCGGAGGAATACAGTCGATAATAACTATAATTGGAGTGTAACCTTTAAAACTGTATAAAAAATTTTTTTTTAATTTTTTAAATTTTTAAAAAATAGGTGAAAGGGACTAAAATTACAAACTTGCAGTTATAAAGTTAATAAGTCATGAAGATGTAATATACAGTATAAAAAATATAGTCAATACTATTGTGCTAACTTTGGTGACCGAAGGATACTAGACATATCACAGTGATCATTTTGTCATGTATTTAAATGTAAAATCACTACTCTATATACCTGAAAGTAATATGATATTGTACATCAGCTGAGCACCAAAGAAATGATGCTTTTGAACTGTGGTGTTGGAGATGACTCTTGAGAGTCCCTTGGACAGCAAGGAGATCCAACCAGTCCATCCTAAAGGAAATCAGTCCTGAATATTCATTGGAAGGACTGATGCCGAAGCTGAAGTTCCAATACTTTGGCCACCTGATGCGAAGAACTGACTCATTTGAAAAGACCGTGATGCTGGAAAAGATTGAGGGCAGGAGGAGAAGGGGACGACAGAGGATGAGATGTTTGGATGGCATCACTGACTCAATGGACGTGAGTTTGGGTAAACTCCAGGAGCTGGTGATGGACAGGGAGGCCTGGCGTGCTGTGGTTCATAGGGTCACAAAGAGTTGGACACACCTGAGTGACTGAACTGAACTCTACATCAACTATATTTCAATTTTCAAAAGGCAATGAGTTTAAAACTTTAAAATAAAGTAATTCATTTTTGGAAATGTTGACTACTCTAGAAAGAGAGTTTTTTGTTCTAAGATCTGAAATATACTGTACTTAGTAAGACAGTAGCCATAAAGCAAATCCAAAGCATTTTGAAAAAGAAAAAATTGTGGTACATCGAGTGTTGACTGAGAAGCCTAAGATGTTTTCACTAAAAAAGAATGATGACTGACATATCTAGTTAGATGATTTTATTTTCCCCTCTGTTTTAGAACTTTATGTTTTTTAATTGGGTATTCTTAAATATTTGAAAAGTTTTGACTTCAGATATAAATAATTTCCATGCTGCCACTTACTACTTTGGGCAAACTGCCAAATGTTTCTAATCTCAGTTTTTCATTTTTTACACCAGAATGATAATATTTTTGTGGTTTTGGAGAGTAAAGCTTTGAGCACAGTCTGTGGTACATAATAGTGGTCATTCAATAACAGCTATTATATATAGTACCTAGACCAAAAACTGGGAAGTACCAACAACCCCTAAGTCCTGAACAGTCTCCTCAGAGTCCAAGGAGTAATGAATCCAAGTTCTGATGTAAAGGAGAAAATGTTTTTAAATTCAGGAGAATATTTATAAGTATGCTTTGTTATTTTATAAATGTTTAACTGTTTGTTAGGTAAAAAAAATCCTTACATTAGCAACTCTTTACAGATACACCCTAAGAAATGTTAAAAATATATAGTGAACACAGAAATTTATATGAGCATGTTTCTAATTTGTCTGGATTTTTTTGTCGTTCTTTCATGTAAAACTTACAGTTCTGGAATAATACATTTTTGTATCTTTATTAAGATAATTGCAGTTATCACATATTGCTTTCTTTTCAAATTTATTACTTTTGTGCTGCCAACTATTTCTGGCTATTTACTCTTTTCCAGAACATTTAACATTGAGTCAAGATGGTGTCATTTCACATGCAAGCTCCAACACCATTTCAGGCCCTTTGACCTTTCTTCAAATAGCTAATTCCCTGGTGTGCAGAGGTGGTGGCAGAGAAGGCAGCAAATGACAAGGTGATGAAAATTCTGTTGCATGAATTAGCTCCTAGCTGTCATATTTCTATATGAGAATGCTAAAGCTAGCATGATTTAAATACGTTGAAAGTATTTTATTAAAAAAAAAAATTAAAAGAAGTTGATTCTTCCAGGAGGCCAGCACCAGCCCGGGTTACCCCCCGATATTGAAAGCAGCTGCCCCACAATTAGTCCCACCCACCAGTGGGCTAGAATCAACCTTGCCCTCAACCCCTGCTGCACAGTCAGTATACTGCACCCTGGCTCCATCCACCAGTGGACTGGCAGTCACTGCACATGACATTCTAGGGCACAAAACAAGTCTCCATAAATTTAAGAAGATTATAACCACATAAGAATCATTTATGACCACAAAAGTATAAGACTAGAAATCAACTATAAGAAAAAAAAGTGCAAAAATAATAAAAAGCTGGGTGCTAAATAATATGCCACTAACTAAACCAATCAATGTGTCACTGAAGAAATCAAAGAGGAAACAAAAAACTATCCAGAGATAAATAAAAATGGAAACAGAATATTACAAAATCTATGTGATGCAAAAAAAGTCAGTTTAAGAGCAATGTTCATAGAGCTACAGGCCTACCTCAGGAAATAAGAAAAATCTTAAAAAAAATATAAACAAAAAAGCAATCTAATTTTACACCTCAAGGAACCAAAAAAAGAACAATCAAACTGCAAAATAGTAGAAGAAAACACATAACAAATATCAGAGCAGAAATAAATTGAGACTAAAATTATAAGAAAGACTGATGAAACTAAGGGCTGGTTCTTTGAAAAGATAATAAAAATTAAAAAACTTTAGCCAATAAAGAAAAGAGAGGAGCCCACATAAAATCAGAAACAAAACAGAAATTACAACTGATACCAGAGATATACAAAGAATCATAAGTGATTACTATGAACAATTATACACCAATAAAATGGACAACCTACTAATAGAAGAAATGGATAAATTCCTAGAAAAGTACAATCTCCCAAGACTGAATTAGGAAGAACTAGGAAAAAAAAATAAAAATAAGAAGAACAGACCAATTACCAGCAATGAAACTGAATCAGTAATCAAAAAACTCCCCACAAACAAAAATTCATAACCAAACAGCTTCACTAGTGAATTCTACCAAACATTTAAAAAAGAATTAACACCTATCCTTCTCAAACTATTCCAAAAATTGCAGAGCAAGAGATGCTTCTGAACTCTTTCTGCAAGGCCAGCCTCATCTTTCTACCAAAACTAAACCAAGACACCACAAAAAAAATTACAGGCCAACATCACTGATGAACATAGATGCAAATGTTCAGCAAAATATTAGTAAAGTGAATTCTACTGCTGCTACTGCTACTAAGTCACTTCAGTCGTGTCTGACTCTGTGCAGCCCCATAGACAGCAGCCCACCAGGCTTCCCTGTCCCTGGGATCCCCTAGGCAAGAACACTGGAGTGGGTTGCCATTTCCTTCTCCAATGCATGAAAGTGAAGTTGCTCAGTAGTGCCCAACTCTTAGCGACCCCACAGACTGCAGCCTACCAGGCTCCTCCATCCATGGAATTTTCCAGGCAAGAGTACTGGAATGGGGTGTCATTGCCTTCTCCAAAAGTGAATTCTACAATATATTGAAAGGATCATATATTATGATTGAGTGAGACATATCCCAGTGATGCAAGCATGGTTCGATACTTACAAATCAATCAATGTGATGCACTGTATTTACAAATTAAAGAAAAACATATGATCATCTCAAAAGATGTGGGAAAGCTTTTGAAAAAATTCAACATCTGTTTATTATAAAAAAAAAATTAACAAAGTGGATATAGAAGCAACACTCCTCAACATAATAAAGGCCATGTATGACAAACATACAACCAATAAACTCAACTCTACTCAACTGTGAAAACTTGAAAGTATGTTTTCTAAGATCAGGAATAAGACAAGATGCCCACTCTGATCAATTTTATTCAATATGGCATTGGAAGTCCTGGCTACAGTAATCAGACAAGAAAAAGAAAATTCAACTAGAAAAGAAGAACTGTCACTATTTGTAGGTTACATGGTACTATAATTTAAAGATGACACAAAATCTCTTAAAACTTATCAATGAATTCAGTAAAATGGGCAGAATGCAAAATTAATATATATAAATCTGCTGCATTTTCATACATAATAGCGAACCATCAGAAGGAGGAATTAAGAAAATAATTCTACTTGCAACTCTATCAAAAAGAGTAAAATAACCTAGGAATAAATCTAACCAAGAAGGTAAAAGATGTGTGCTTGGTAAACTATAAGACACTGATGAAAGAAATTGAAGATGACACAAACAAATGAAAGCTATACTGTGGGAGAATTAATGTTGCTAAAATGAGCATACTACTCAAGTAATCTACAAAATGCAATCCATATTAAAATACTAAAGGCATTTTTCACAGAACTGGAACAAATCATTCTAAAATTTGTATGGAAACACAACAGACCCCAAATAACCAAAACAACTTTGAGAAAGAATAAAGCTGGAGTTATCATGCTCCCTGATTTCAAACTATACTACAAAGTTACAGTAATCAAAATAGTACAACAGTGGCACAAAAACAGACATAAAAATCAATGGAACAGATGAGAGAACCAGGAAATGAATCCACATTTCTATGCCCAATTAATCTACAAAAAAGAAGGCAAGAATACATAATAGGGAGAAGACAGTTTCTTCAATAAATAGTGTTGGAAAAAACTGGACAGACATTGGCAAGAAATCAAACTGGACTACTTTCCATACCACTTAACAAAATGAGCCCAAATGATTAAAATTTTACATGTAAGACCTGAAACCATAAAACTCAAAGAAGAAAACATAGGCAGTACACTCTTTGCTATCAATCTTAGAAATATTTTTTAGAATACACCTCCTTAGAGAAGGGAAACAAGAGCAAAAATAAACAAATGGGACTTAGTCAAACTAAAAGGCTTTTACACAAAGGAAGGAAGCTATCAACAGAATGAAAAAGCAGCCTACTGAACGGGGAAAGATATTTGCAAATGATATGTCTGATTAGGGGCTAATATGTAAAATACACAAAGAACACATATAACTCAACCCCACCAAAAAATGGGTGGAGGACTTGAACAGTCATTTTACCAAAGACATACAGATAGCTAACAGACACATGAAAAGATGCTCAACTTCACTAATTATCAGTGGAATACAAATCAAACCACAATGAGATACCACCTCACATCTCTCAAAATGTATATTATCAAAAAGACAACAAATAACAAATGCACTATCTGTTGGACAGAATTGGCGCAGCCATGATAAAAACAGCATGGTGGTTTCTGAAAGTATTAAAAAAAATTACCATTCCACCCAGTAATTTCTATTCTGGGTATTTAGCTGAAGAAAACAAAAACACTAATTCAAAAAGATGTACTCATGCCAATGTTCTTTGCAACTTTATTTATAGTAGCCAAAATATGGATGCAACTTAAATGTTTATCAATACATGAATTGATACACACTGAAATATCACTGAGACATTAAAACAAAAAGCCTCTTTGCAACAACATAGATGGATCTAGAGGGTATATTATGCTAAGTGAAATAAATCAGGCAAAGAAAGACAAATACTATATGATCTCATATGTGTAATCTAAAAAAAACAAAACAAATAAAATGAAAATAGACTTCTAGATACATACAGTAAATGGGTGATCACCAGAAGGGAGGGGTTTGGGAGGGTGGGTGACATAGGTGAAGGGGAATAAGAGGTCTAAACCTCCAGTTATATATTAACTAAGTCATATAAAGCATGAGAAATATGATCAATTATATTATAATAACTTTGTATGGGAACAAATAATTGCTAGATTTACTGTGGCAATCATTTTATATTATATGCAAATATCAAGTCATTATGTAATATACCTAAAACTAATGTAATATTTATCTATCAACTGCATTTCAATTAAAAAAGAAATTCTGTATACCTATTTTATCCATTAATTCCCATTTACTCCCATTTTACCCATTTACTCCCATATGTCTTCCTCCCAGCCCCTGACATCCCAATAATCTGCCTTTTGTCTTTTCTGGATAATTTATATAAATGGAATCACACAACAAAAAATTAAAATAAATAGATAATAAAACAAAATAAGTTGATTCTTGAGACCATTTTGGCGACACATCTATGAATATTTTTGTGAATTTGATTTTTACTCCAGTTATATTAAAAAATAAAACTAAAATTTCACCTTAGTATTCAATAGCCATGTAAATTTCTGTATTATCCAATAATGCTTTTTTATTAAATAATCATTTTGGCACTGTTTAAAAAAAAATTTAGTTAAAAAGGGAAAATTTCAGACTTCATCAAATTCATACATTGCCCCCTGGAGTAGGCAGAATTCTGAGATGGCTTCCAATGAAGCTAGATCCTGTACAATCTCTTCTTGAGCACTGGTAGAACTTGTGATTATGAACAGGTATCATTCCCATAGTTATATGAAAAATGAGATTCTGCAGATGTAATTAAGCTCCCAAATCAGTTGATCTCAAGATAGCAAGATTATCTAAGCAGACTTTATCTGATCACATTAGCCCTTTAAATCTGGGTCTCAAGGACAGAGATGATGGAAGTCAGAGTCTTAAAGCACAAGAAGAATTCAACATGCAATTGCTGATTTGAAGACAGAGGGGACCACATAGCAAAGAATGAATGTGGAAGGCCTTTAAGAGCTGAAAACAGTCCTTGGATGACAGCCAGCAGGGAAGCATGGACCTCAGTCATAGAAATGGAAGAAACTGAATTCTGCCAACAGTAAGAAGGAACCTAAAGACATATTTTCCTGCAGAGCATCTACACAAGAAATCATCCCTGTAAATCATGACTTTAACTTGTGATATCCTGAAATAGAACTAGCTATATCATGTCATACTTCTGACCTACAGAGATGTGGGGTATTGTTTTACACTGCTAAATTTGCAGTACTTCATTACACGGCAATAGAAATCTAATATACCCCATGTCCTCAAAAACAAACAAAAAAAATGATTGCGCTAATTAGCACTGAATATTCTAAATTAACAGCTTGTTTTGTATGTTAAAATTGTCTTCTAATTTTTGAGTATCATCAATTTTGAGAAGTATTTTTATTTTAATACCAGCTTTAACGTTTAGATAATATGGGAAACTTTTCTGAATGTTTTTACACTATCCTGTTTTACATACTTACATATTCAAACTAGGTTTGAAATGTTCATTGATGGGGATGAAGATAGGAGGAAGTATGAGCCATTTCTCTTGGTTAAAAATTTATTACAGCTTGCAAAAGTAATAAAGCTACATAGCTTGCTGGAACCTATAATATTAATACTAAATTTAATTCAGAAGATGAGACAAAAAGCAAACAGGAATGTAATTAAAAGCAATTTTAGGCAGCGAGAAATCACAGAGAAGATTTTTTCAGATTGGAAAAGGAATTTCATGGAAGATGATGCTTTTGAAGATACTATCATCTTCTAAACAGAGGAGTTTCCAGAAAGAGGCTTCAGGGGGAAACACTGTTTAATTGACAATAGACGTTTCCATATTTTTTGATATAAAAAAATGCTAGCATAGGAAACCAGAGTGCTTTGCTTCTTTGGTTTCAGATGAACTGAAATGAAAGATGAATCCCTCTTTATCACTAAATAGCTAGGATAAACCCAGGCAACCTGCCAAGCAATGGTATAAGAGACTGACTTAAGTTTGCTTGGTAGGTTAGTTCTCTCCCAGTTCAACAGCATATGCTTCTATTTTGTTAAAAAGGGAGTAGTCAAAGCATAATAGAAACTTTGCAACTTCTTTCATCCAAGAAGTTTCCAGTTAAAACACACAGCAAGTGACTAAATGAGGTCAAGGTTTACTTTCTGCAGATCTCAGCTTTGGGAAAAATTGCAGCATCTTACAGGGGAGCAGAAGGAGCTAAAAGGAGCATCTTAAAATATAATCCAAAGAAGTTGTTCAATGTATGCTACTTATATCTTGGAGCATGCATCAGAAAACTTGTTTTAGGAGATTCTCAACAGAAAGACTCTTGCCTGAGAATACGTCATTCTAACTCCTATATCTATTGCTCTGAATGCCAACACTACATTTATTCAAATACTTACAATGCTATATTTTTAAGAAAATTATTGCTTAATCTACTTCTCACAGAGAACAAAAGTTATGCGTAGTAACATTAACAAACATAATGACCAAGCAATCTCTAGTAATAAGAAAAACTAGATTATACATATTCTGGTTGTCAACTAGGATTCAACACAAAAAGAATACTGCATATAAATTTTACAAAAGTGCTAATACACTGCAATATATCTTCCCTGAGTGTGTTGTACCTATAGGAAGACTCAATACTCCTCTTATTCTACCATCTCATTTCTTTTAAATCTATAAAACAAAATATTTATCTATTATTTCATTCATTAAATATTCACTAAATAGCATCTCCACATAGCAATGAATAGGATGAAGGTTCTATTTTTATGTGGCTTATATTTTAGTCGGAGGAAAATATCAGCATGACCTGAAAGACAAATGACAAATTTAAACCTAGAAAAAGAAGGCATTTATACACAGGATTTTTAGATTTAAGTAAATTTTATTGATAAAAATTGTAGTAATGGATATGGGAATGGGTCTCTGGGATGCTCAACCAAAGATCTGGCTAAATTTATGAGTAACTGATGAATTTATCAGAGATTCTGAAGTTGATGCTAAGATTCCAAATGACAGAAACTCCGATTCAGAGGTGATCCAAACTAAATGAAGTTAAAATTAAAGAAATTCCTCTAGAATAATATACCACATGCAACACAAGGATTTATCATGCTTGGCCGTCATGCACTTGTATTCTCTTAGGGAGTCCAGCTCGCTCATCACCATAACCTGGAGATCTACATGGGTAAGGGAAGCACTGCCATGCAGATAGGAGGTGGGAGACTCTAAAAGTAAAATTCTACAGAAGCCAGGAGGATTCTGAGATGGCTATGACCATGTCATGGCATTTAACTGGTGAAAGCAAATTGGGCATGTTTCCTATAATAATCAACAAAGCCTATCTAGTAGTCTGAATATAGTCCTCAGACAGATTGCTTGATGATTAATGATTATGACATTCCTAAGAGCTGAATATGCAGGCAGCCTGCTAAGGTCTTGCTTGACACAGAAAAAGGACAACCACATTGACTTGAAGAGAGCCTTTTTGTGTCACAGTTTTAGAGAGTCATGGCCCTTACCCAAATCTAAGACTTGAGTCCCAAAATAAGGTATGAATGGGCATCCCCTCTGAAGGGTCTTTGAAATAACATCATAAGTATGTCTTTGGAAACGGCCTTATCCAAAGGAAATGTGCAAATACTTATTTAGAAAACTGCACTCTAGGAAAGGAGAGCCATACAGACCTTGGGGGGCTGTTAGATATCAACTCCAGACAATAATTATAAATAAATTATAACCACTGGGATCCACAGTCAGACGGGATTCCTGAGGGAGTTAATTGATGGTTTTTAAAAATGATTATTGTTTCCAGTTTAGATAAATTGATTTCAAGACTGAACTTTACTTTGGGGCTACAGATGTGAAATATCAACTTGCCTAACTCTCTCTTTTACAGGCAGAAGTTCAGGGAAGTTAAACCACTGCTTTTAAATGCAAAATAAGAACCTGAGTCTTTTCAGTTCCTACCAGGTTGCTATACAACCCCAGTCACTGGGGTCCCCTGATTAGGGGATGGGATGGAAGAAACTGGAGGTTATCCAGCCTCCAAGAAACAAGTGAGGAGGGAAGGGTCATATTTCCTTCACTCTTCACTTTGTTTTAAAATTGTTATTTTATTTAAATTGGAAGAAAAAAAACCACAAAAATTCTTGCTCCTTTTCACAGTGGCAGGGGTTGGGAGTGGGGAAGACTGAGAGGAAACATTTGTGAAAAGATAATAGATGAAAATTTTCCCCAAATGGTGAAAACTATGAAGCCATAGTTACTAGCAGCACAAGAAATATGAAGAAAACATCAAAGCATAAAATAAAATTGCTTACAATAGCAAGAAAGAGCAAAACTTTAAAAAGCCAGAGGAAAAAAGACATTATGTGGGTGAACAAAGGTAAGGAATAGATAACATTTCTTTTCGAAATATGCAAGCCAGAATACAGAAGAGCAACTGAATATACTTTAAAGTACTGAAAGATAGAAGTTATGGAACTAGAATTCTTAACCCAGAAAAAAATAACTTTCAAACATATAATTGAAATGAAGAGTTTTTCAGACGTGCAAAAGCTTGAAGAATTCAATACTAGAAGACGTGAACTACAAGAAAATATTAAAAGGAAGCCCTTCAAATGAAGTCACTATTTTAAAGGTATTACATCCTTGTATTTATTGTTGCATTATTCCTAACAGCTAAGATGGGGAAACAACAGACAGATGAGTGTGTGCTGAGTGTGCTAAGTCACTTCAGTCATGTCTGACTCTTTGTGACCCTACAGACTGTAACCAGTCAGGCTCCTCTATCCGTGGGCTTCTCCAGGCAACAATACTGGAGTGGTTTGCCATTTCCTTCTCCAGGGGATCTTCCAGTCTCAGGGATGGAACTTGTGTCTCTTATGTCTTCTGGCAGGCAGGTTCTTTACCACTAGTGCCACCGGGAAGCTTATAGATAGATGAATGGATAGAGAAAATGCAGAATATGTATATTCAATAGAATATTATTCAGCCATTAAAAATGGAAATCTTACCATTTGTGAGAATGTGGTTGAAACTTGAAGGCATTATGCTAAGTGAAATAAGTCAGACAAATTCTATACAATCTCACTTATATGTAGAATCTAAATAAAATCAAACTCACTGAAAAAGTAGATTGGTGGTTGCCAGGGGTTATGATGTGGCAGAAAGAGAGATAAGTGTTTAAAGGGTACCAACTTCCTGGTATCAGATGATAAGTTCTGGGGATCTAATATACAGTATGGTGACTCAAATGTCTCCAGCCTCAGGAGATAATGTAAAAGATTTGCTCAGTGCTACCCTTGGCAACTTGCAACTTAGGAGCCCGGCCTTGAGAGAAAAAGGCCAGGAATCTACTGAGTTCAACTGAAAGCATTCTACTTCCTCGAAGATCTTGGCTTGTTAATTCCCTACAGCTTTAGCTTTTCACTGATGCTTTCAAGCTGTTCTTTGAAGCTCTTAATCTGACATACACAGTCATTCTCCATGGGTATGTGAGTTTAAATCTGGCACTTTCCCATGGTCATTGGCAGTTGTAGCATCCACACTTACACATGTTGAGTAAACACCGTATTTTCCTACCTGACTCTCCAAAGACAGTGTGGAGGACATGTTGGTGTTAGTGAATATATTAATAATTTTATTGAGTCTGGAGTAGCGCTGTGAATCACATTTGTAATTTTAAAATTTCAAGTATGCACATTAAAAAAGTTAAAAAAACAGGCAAAATTACAATAAATAATATACTTTACTTAAAGTTAAATATATTTAAAACATTACCATTTCAACATACATAAATTCAAAATCCTTTGTGTAGTTTATGTTTATACCTTATCTCAACATGTACTAGTTTCATTTCAAATAATTAAGAGCCTCACATGACTAGTGGTTAGCATGTTAGAAAATGCAGGTCTAGAGGTTTCAGAATATTCAGAGGAGATGTGAAAGACTAAAGGACAAACATATATTGTGTGCGTTAATACTGACTTGAAGTCTTGGATTGTCTCCCTTGAGGAATAAATGGGCCTCTAGCTATACAAACAGTATTTTCTTCATGTAGAGAAACTAGTTAATGCCCAGCATCAGATGCTCCTTCCTATTTTAGAGAAATAATACAAATTATATGATTCAGTAGAAGGTAGGATTCAGCTTCCCAGTAATGAATCTCAAAGGATGAAAAACTTTATGCACCCTGAAAGCCAAGGATCAGAAGTATAACTCAGGATCAGATAATCATATATGTACTCTGAGGACTAAATACATTACATACAGAAATGTAGAGGAGTCTTTCAAATGTTTCCAGAAGTGGCTTGAGAGAGGCAGAAAGAAGTCTTAGCAGTGATCCTTGGTCTTGTAGGTCACTCTCCTAGGACATTTTTCTGTTTACGAAGGTCACTGTATTGTTGTTTCCTAGGCTTACTTTGTTTCTGCACATGTTCAGGCCATTAAATGATCAATCCTTGATTTCCAGGATTCTGTAGACCCATGATTTCACTTTTTAGTACAATTCAGTTGCTAAGTGGGACTTCCTGGGTGGTTCAGTGGTAAAGAATCCGTCTGCCAATGCAAAAACACAAGAGATGCAGGTTTGATCCCTGGTTCAGGAAGATTCCCTGGAGTAGGAAATGGCAACCCACTCCAGTATTCTAGCCTGGAAAAATTCCATGAACAGAGGATCCTGGTGGGCTATAGTCCACGGGGTCGCAAAGAGTCAGACGTGAGCACACACACACATACTGAGCGTGCACACACACACAGTGCACAGTTGCTAAGCGCATAAATTTAGAGGTCAAATGGCCTGCATTTGAATCCTGCTTTTCTCACTCATTAGCAATCTGGACTTTCACATATTATTATACCCTTTACCCCCCTCAATTTCTTTATCTCTTAGGTAGTGATGATAACTGTACCTATCTCATGGATTGTTACAAATATTCAATGAGACACTTCAAACACAGGAAGTATACTTACATGTCCTCATTATGTACTGAATATTTACCTCCTGATAACTAAACTTTCACTGTTATTTTGAAAGTTTACAGAAAGTCTACTGTGTACTATGTATGCATAAAACAATACCCCTCATTTTTTTCTCCTAAAATTACCCTAACAAGAAAGGATATTTATTCCATATTCCTAAAGTTCTGGGAAGAGGTTAGATGCAGCCTGGCAAGATCGCTGCAAGCCTAATATTGATATCTTTGTACTCTCAGGCTTTATCTTAAATATTACTCCAACCATATATGCTTCAAATATGTTTCAAATTATTCACCATTGAATAATGTGTCATGTTTATTAGGTGGCTTTAAGCAGTGCCAAGTACACAGCACACAACCCGACTTTAAGAATTGTAGACAAAATAAATTAATACTGGCAGTGACCCCATGATACAGATTTTACCACTTCTGTTTTTAGATTAGGAAATTGATTCACAGAAGTTAGGTATTTTGCCTACAATTACATAGCTGGTGTGTGCTCAGTTACACATTTTATTTTGATCATGAGTTCCATTTTTACCAGACAAGGACTTCAATAAAATATTCGAAGGTGTTTAATCACCTGGCCTACAAGTTCATGAGTTCTGCCATTATCTGGAGCGTCCATGATATTTTTAGAAAGGTAAGCCAAGCCTCAAGGAATGCATGCCTCATAAATTTATTTCACTTCACTGACATTACCACTTTCTTAATCTTTCATCTTCTCCATTTTTTTTCCATTTCTTTTCTCAAGTCTAGGATCATAAATATTTCTTTAGCTGTAAACAGTCCATTATTTAAATTGCTTTCATCTAAAAGAATTCTGGAAATTTACTTAAGGTGAAATTTTGAGGGGAGAATTATGATTAATCATTTGTGAGAATGACATTCTAAGTTCTCACACTTGCTGTGCCAGCTAAATCATACAAGATAGGCTTTGACATAAGGCCCTTATTCTAAGTGCCACTCTTAAACTTTTCCAGGGGGCTCACTGATAGAACCAGTTCAATGATATTGATAACTGCAGGAGGGTGGAACAGAATTCTCCCAGGAATTACAATCAAAGTCTATATGTCTAAATTTCTATTTCTGCTAATCCAATATATGACTTTTTTCCTAGTGTTTTTAGAACTGGCAGAGGAACTGAAATAATTATGCAACTTTACTATCCACTAACGTCTAATCATGAACATGTGTGAATTTTTTCTCCCTTCTCTAAATCATCCTAGAGGCGTCTCATTTCACCTCTACTTAGATGTTACTCTTTGCCATTTATTTTGGAAATAATTCATTTTAAACACAAGGAGTGAACTTCTTTATTTTCCTTGCTAATGAAAAGCGTCTCTATGCTGCAGATATGTCTTAGTCAGCCCATTTCCTTCACCTGCAGTTTACGTTTGCATAATGATCTCATCATGAAAAACAGCTTGATTGTAGCACAGCTTCTGTTATTGAAAAACACACCTCATATCTTTTAAGTAGGGCTGATAACCTTCCATCTGCATCGTCTGTAATATTACTCCAAATTGATTCATATACTGGTGGATTAATAATGATGAACAAGAAGTTTTGCCAGTTGAAAATCAACTTGCTCAAAGAGTTCATCATCCATTATTGAAAACGCATCTAGTTTAAGAATTTAAAAATAAGGAATCAAGTTTTTGTGGGGGAGAATTAGTCTGAAAAATGTCTACATATATTCTGGTTCTGAGAGAAATACACAGGTTAAATAAAAGATAAGATAAACTATCAACACTTAACAGCTGAAAATCTGATATGGAGGCTGTGGTTTTAAATGAGGTTCACAGGCTTTGAATTACCCAACTCATGAAAGAAGAGGAAAAGTTAATTTGAATATCCAGATACTTGGACTCTCTAATGCCAATATTAAAATAAATGATCATCAAAAAAAAAATCTGGATAACTGAGTAAATATTTTCCATTTCCAGTGGCCAAATCTTTCCCCCAAGCCAGGTCACTGCAATCAATTGCATGCAGGACACCTACACTTAGATTCAGAGTAGTCATCATATCCTGGACAATCATTTCTCTTCGATTGTTTCTATATTCACTGTCTCATGAAATGACATCACTATTTGTGTAGCTGCTTAAGCCTGAAATTTGATTTTTTTTTTATACTTTATGCCTCACATCTCCTTAATCAACAACTTCTATGGTGCCTGCACTATAAGTAACTCACTCACTAATCCATCCACCTTTGTTTCTCTACTCAGAGCCTTAGAGGGAGCCCTTGTGTAGGTCCCACACCTAGGTCCTCAGGGAAGATTCTGAGCAGGGCTCCGAATTCCCAAGCTTTTGTTTTACTTCTCCTCCAAACCATTTTCCACCCCCAACACAGAGTGTTTATTTAAAAAAATATATATCTGTTCAAAATCCATTAGTAGGTCCAGATAAAGAGAGGGCTTCATGATTAGGTTTATAGGTTTTTTATGATTTACCCTTCAGAGATCTCTGCAATTGTTTCTTTGGCCACAGAGATCTTCCTTCTCCATCTGCATGTCAGATATGCTATACTTCCTTGCCTCTGGTGGTTTTTTGTACATTTCCTTTTCAGCATATCCAATAGGTTCTCTTCTTTGCTTGGCTCTTAGTCACCCTTTACCTTTCACATGGGTTATCCCTTTCCCTGAGACCCATGTTGGAATTATATGCCTTTTCTTTGTGCTTCAAAAGCAACATATAGTTCCCCTATTGGAATACTTGTAACACTGCATAATAACTTCCTATTCATTCCTCTGTTTTCCTAACTAAAGTAAAAATTCCCAGTTGACAGGAATCACATCTTTCTTATTCACTGATGTATTTCCACATCTACACAGTGAATAGGAATATAAGAAGCATTTAACACATATTTGTTAGATGAGTCATCCAAGAATAAATAAATGTTAAGATTGCAGATAAGTATTTTCCCAAAGGGGAAAAATCTAAAAATATGAAAGCATAAGAAAAGCAAAATATAAAAATATTTATTAAAAATTAGAAATGGATGAAAGGCAATAAAATAAACTGTTTCTAATCCTCTTCCCCCAGTTTTTCACATTAGTGTATATAAGGCTAGGACAAATCATCAACAGATGTTTCATATCCCTTCCCAGGTGGCTAAGTGGTAAAGAATCTGCCTGCCAATAGAGGAGACCCAGGAGATGCCGGTTCAATCTCTGGATCGGGAAGATCCCCTGGAATAGGAAATGGCAACCCACTCCAATATTACTGTATGGAAAATTCCATGGACAGAGGAGTCTGATGGGCTGCAGTCCGTGGGGTTGCAAAGAGTCAGACACAACTAAGCATGCACACACATATGCACGCACACTATAAATCCATCTGATAATTTTCTAGCCTTTTCCAATGTTAACAGCAAATACATTTCTTTTGCTATATTCTTAGGGAGACGGAGAATACCCCATTAACGATCTAACCTCTGAATTGCTCTGATAGAATCATCAGTGGGTTTACCACCATGCATCCCCACTTTGGTCCACTTCTAATAGCCCAGAAGTGGACTCTTCTGATCCTGGCTTGATGTTTGATCCCATGTAACCCCATTCTTGGGGGCAAATCATTGTCTTAAAACCAATAATTGTTGGTGTGCATTGAGAATTACTGGGCTTCCTTAGTGGCTCAGACAGTAAGGAATCTGCCTGCAGTGCAAGAGACCTGGGTTTGATCCCTGGGTTGGGAAGACCCCCTGTAGAAGGGAAGGGCTACCCACTCCAGTATTCTAGCCTAGAGAACCCCGTGGACAGAGGAGCCTGGCAGGCTACAGTCCACAGGTCACAAAGAGTCAGACACAACTAAGAGATTAAGCACAGCACATATGGCACACATACATGCCAGGAATAATCTTATTTTTTCTTCACATCCTGAGGACAAATATTGTTGTTACAGAAATGAGAAAACTGAAACTCAGAGAAGTTAAATAATGTTTTCAATATCAAGCAATTGTTTGAATTCAAACTATTGTGTCCAATAGTTCTGTGTTTTCTTAAAATTGCCACAGTCCCTCTTCCTAGATGGTAAGTCTGAGGTTCTCAACAAGATTTCAACAACTGACATTCTCAGGTTTACTCCTGGTGTTGAATTCCTGTTCTCTCTGTACTGCTATTTTCATGTGTCTCACATCCCCTATATGTTCATGGCTCTGTCCTGTGTTAACCTAAAAGTGGATTATCCACCTCTAATTTCTCCAAAATGCCATCCACATGAGACATTGTAAGTTCAGCAGCTTTTACCAAGAATTTGGGCAAAAGAAGAGGGCTGCATACCAGCAAAAATCCCAAAACTCTTTAATACTGAATATTAGACAGACTTATTTCTTAGAGTCTTGGGTTACCAGCCTTTGGAAACTATTGAAATGGTTACCAGCCATTGGAAGGACTGATGCTGAAACTCCAATACTTTGGCCACCTGATGAGAAGAACAGACTCATTTGAAAAGACCCTGATGCTGGGAAAGATTGAAGGTGGGAGGAGAAGGGGACGACAGAGAATGAGATGGTTAGATGGCATCGCCGACTCAGTGGACATGAATTTGAGTAAACTCCGGGAGCTGGTGATGGACAGGGAGGCCTGGCGTGCTGCGATTCATGGGGTCACAAAGAGTCAGACACGACTGAGCGACTGAACTGAACTGGGTTCCCAGCTATCTACCAAGAATTCCTCAGTAAGGACAGAGAACATCTCTAGCTTCCCACCTTGTTCCTTTGTGTGCTGTCTCCCTCCTCTCTCTCTCTTTCTGCCTCAGAGGAATATGGTCTCCTTTTCTGCCCTCCCCTGTTTCTTCAAAATTTTATTACATTTTTAGACAGAGAAATTTATCTTTTCTTTTTTTCTTCTGAGATCTTTCCAGAACATGTCCTTAGGGCACACACATCCAAAGCAGAATATCAAGGTGTTTTCCTAAACAAAGATAGCTTTCTCCCCAAGGGCAACTCTGAGCCAGCTGTTGACATTACAATCCTACTTATCCTGCCACCTTTACTTAAAGAGTAAATCAATGAAGGTGGTTTGGGAATTAAGTTCTCCAGGGAAAGGCATATGTAACATGGCAGAAAGATGATCATAATATAATTTTTCTTAAAGGTTTTGATTATATTGATATATGTAATTCCGTGGTCCCAGTGCATAGCACCTCATTAGAGAAAAGTAGACTGAAGTGGTAACACATATTTATTTCTACTCATTATATATTCATGCTGTATTCACAAACACTCTGCTCCCTCCAAACCTGGATCACTTCTCAAAGCAAGCTTTCATATCTTTTCTTTCCCCCTTAGAGCAGGTTCTTTACTTATGTCCTAAATGTATTCATTTGCTTCCACAGACACATTGGGTGATCCTCTGAATATGGACTAATGAATAGGAAATGTGATGATGACGGGAAGACCCACCCAAGCCCTTGACTCCTTGTAGAAGTCTTGCTAATTGTTTAAGTGTGTTTGCTTCTCCAATCAAGAACACTCTGATTTATCAATTTGTTAAGCCTCTGCATGTCAACTGCATTGCTGGTCCCAAAGTTGAGATCTAAAATGTTTGAAAACACTTCGGTCACAGTGTGAGTAAACATATCTTGATGGAGGGCCCACTATGGGCAAAGCATTATGCAAGAAGCTTCAAAGAAATGCCAAAGTAAGTAAATCATGCAGCTCTTTTGATTGATGAGACATGGATACAAGGGAAAGCAAGAGAACAAAAATAAAGATTTATGGGAGTGATGTTTACCTGGATATGGACATTTCAGTCTCTTATATGTATAGACATGTATCCATACATTTTTGTAACTATACATATGATAGTTAACCAGACTTCTGACTCTTAATCTCTTGCCACATCCAAGTAGTAACGTCGAGCTGCCTGTTGCTCTATTTCCTGCCTATGTGATGCATGTACCATTGACTCTAACTCCAGAGTCCTTCACAATGACGCATTCTTAGAGTAATTCTCTCCTCTCCTCTAATACTCTTCCTTGGATTCAAATCCTCCAGGAAGCCTAACTGAGGAAATACACTGTCACACAGGCATGTTAGTCTTGAGTTTTATTTTGTTTCTCCCTTCAGAGTGAGCTAGTTGTACCCAGAGATGTCAGATTAGATTTTTTTAAATGATCTTTAGTTTACTGAAATGGGTAGTGAAGATCTACATGTTTTCCTAATAAAGCCACCTTTGCTAGCTTCCATAGTAAGCATCTGTGAAAATGTCTCTTCTTCAATTCTTTCCCAGAGTTTGTCTTGCTGATGACAGCTCCCTATAGAACTCACCCTCTGGGGATACTCCCCTGCAATTACTAAACTGGTTCCAAGAAGGAAATGGAGAGGCAGGGTTACACACTTCTGTGAAAGCAGACTGATCCATGGTGGAATACAAGACTGAAATAATGTGTTTCTCATTTTTTCCATGACATGTGACGCTGACACAGTCCCAGTGAACAGCACCTCATTAGAGAAAACTAGACTGACTGAAGTGGTAACACATATTTATTTCTACTCATTATATATTCAAGCTGTATTCACAAACACTCTGCTCCGTCCAAACCTGGATCACCTCTCAAAGCAAGCTTTCATATCTTTTCTTTCCACCTTAGAGTACGGGGAATGTCATACACATGAATGTCAGTTGCTGGGGGAGTTTCAAAGATTGTAGGATTTTATTTTTTCCCTCTTTGCCATGTAGCAAAAGGAGAACCACACTGTCTGAACTCATGGTATCGTTCCTCAACTGAGCTATTGCTGGAAGTTTTCAGTAAGAGATAAACATGTCCTGGTTTCTTCCCAATACATGGTACTCCTTATTTTTGCTTCATTTTAGGTTCTTAAAATCTAGTCTTGAAAAATCTTCTTTTGATATATCAGTTTCTTCCAATGAGAACCATATCATAAAGTAACATAAATAATCCATAATTTGAGGATGTAAATCCACACAAGCACACAGCTTACTCTCAGTCTGTTCTTGATGGCCATCGGGTTTGATATTTATGCAAAACGATGTGCATGCAGGTACTGTACAAACAAATGCTGAGAGGCTTCCTGAACTACTGAAGTTTCTGAAGCGATGTCAGAGCTCAAAAGCACACTTCCCACAATGTCTCCTGTACACACACACACAGCCACCCACGCCAAAACCAGAGTTCAAATAACAAAGCAGGCATTGTATGTGTCTGCCTTATTCAAATACTATCTGCAGCCTAGTTTCTCAAATTACTCTGCTTCCTACAGAACTAATTTTAAAATGAATCCCCCATTGACTTCAAGGGACTGGGCTTTCATCTCTTTAGGACGGTGATGAAGGCTAAAAACGTGTGCTTGGTACTCCAGAACACTGAAGAATGAATTCTGTGTCAGCCAAGCCCAGAAGTGCTGAAACAGACCCAATTCTTCCCCGGGTGTTGACTATTAATCCCTGTGAAATCTTTCAAAACGTCTTAAGCAATAAGCTAAGAGAAAATGAGCCCTCGGAAAAACACCCTTCTTTGGATTGACTTCATATCAGAATTCCATAGTCATATCAGAAATGAGACTGCTCAGTATACAGTTCCTTTGGTGCTATGAATAAAGAATAGTTTTTCCTTCTTTTTTTTTTTTTAATCTCAAATTCATTTTGCACAAGGAATGCAATTCAACTGCAGCATTACAGGAAACAACAAAGGAAGTTGCTCTCAACAGCATTTCAGCATCCTGGTATATAATAAACTCTAAACAACTTCCAGGAAATTAAGGTTCTTTTAAATGCTAAATAAAATGGAGAAAAAAATCCTGAGGAGAAAACATACACACACACACACTCACGCACGAAGGAAATTAATTATCTTACAACTACTGCACAGCTGCTCCAGAAACGAAGGTACGCTGCTTTCTTCTTTGTTGATCAGATATAATCTGATTATGCTCCTTGCTTGAAGTATCTCTGGTCCCTCCATCTCCAAAACTAAATTCTCACTGAAGTATGACATTTCCACATCTACTGGCTAATTACTTTAAGAATGGGATTTGTCTTGTACAGTTTTAGCCTAATCCTTTAACTCATGTAGATAAGATCACAGTTGGGGGTACTGGCAGAATAAATTTCTGCCAGAGAATAATGTATCAGGATTCTTTACTGTGCCAGTCTTTCCTCTCTCGTGTTAATATTCTGATGAGGCATCAGTGGTCATTTGCTCAAATATCTTTCCTTATTCATGCTACTCCATTCTTGCTTCACTGGCTTTTTCTCAAATTTGCATCTCCATTCATCTCTTCTATTGCGCTTCAGAAATCTGTCAGGTTTCTTCTTTTCTGCCATTGACTCAAGCTTTTTTTCATATCATTCCTCATAACTCTAAGAAACTTAACTCAAAGATAGTCGCTTAGATCAGATTCTAACCTAAAGTCTAACTGAAAGACTAATTCTAACTAAAAGACTAAAGGCTTTAGTTTACTTTGCCACCTTTTGTCCCAATATGACCGTATCATACTAATTAATATTAGCTTGGACTTTAAAATATTTGAATTATTTTCACATCTATAATTACAATATTTAAAATTCTTTAAAGACATGCTATTAATTTTTATTTTTTTCATTTTATAGAGATATACCCAAGCAGACACAAATAACAAAGAGTAAAGGAGAGATTTGAGCCCTTGTGCATTTTGGTTTCAAAGTTTGTTGGTACATTGCATCACAGTGCCCTATTCAATCAAAAGCTTCTTAAACTACTACCCCTACAGAAATATTAGTGAGTATAATAATCCTGGACAATAGAAAAATTCTATCCTATCAGTAGGAAGACATCAGTGGAGTAGACAGAGGATTCAGAAATTTGTGGTTCTGAATGTCATTGTCTATCAAATCATATAAGGAATCAGAATTTAACCAGGACAGATTGATCCTATTCATAATTTTAGTTTCATAAAAAATTCATTGTTTATTAAAATCAATTAGGTAGCCTGTCCTTCTTGCCAAAAGCAGATAATTCAGATGATACAACACTTCTTTTAGGGTGACTTGTCATATCAGCAGGAAGTCCTTTCACATTAGATCTTAAAACACAGACACTTCCTTGAGATAGCTGTGGAATGAATTGCTTTCCAAAGGGTTTTGCATAATTTTAATTTGCCTTTTTATTGCTATTAATGGACCATCTGCACCTGTGGTTTTCTATGAAATTTAAAAAGAACATACTGAGCAAATCTTGCAATTTAAAATGCTGAAATGTAATTAAATAAGCCGTGTCAAGTAGAATGAGAATTATATTAATAAATTCTAGAAATCAGTAAACACAAAGATTTAATATTTGAAGTATACTAGTATATTTTGAACTAGCAAAAACTAATTTGGGTCTGCTATCTAGTTGTTAACCTTTTTTTTTTTTCTAATTTATGCTCAATTTCTGAAGCATGAAGAAACAAAAAGAACAAAAATGTTTAATTCCAAATGAAATGTTTTTCCTTCCAATTGGATTAAAGTTAGAAATCAGGAATAATTCAAATTATACGAACTAATCTAAATTATTAACCGATTGTTAGTTCACTGAGAGATTTTAATGGCATTTCAGGGAGCATTTTATGGTATAATTTAAGGAACTGTGATTCTTTGCATTATATCATAATTCTAATTCATACATTTTTTTTTAAGTTTTAGCATATTTCCCCTGTATTTAGGGACAGTTTTCAACATTCATATATTCATTTACATCTAACATTCATTCATAATCTATGGCCCGAACTTAATCACATGGCTCCCTAGTTGCTAGCACTGCTAGGAAACTTAATCTCTTTCTAGGTATGCTTTCGTCTACCCTTGTGCCTTCAACATGCATGAACTGCTAAAGGAGATAAAAGCAGAATAGATATTGGGGGGTTTTTGACAAAATTCTTCCCCTTTGCATATCCTTTTACTTGACACACAGAACACATTCATCATCCTTAGTAAAGTCACCTACGGCTCATGGATTTTCTGCATCTAGTTTGAAGCCCATAATCTCTTAAGTGCCATCGTCTTCTTGTGATCCTTAATCTATAAATATACTAAGAGACAAGTTATTTTCCTCACTCAGCCTCATCATCTAATACACAATAATGGAGTAAAAAATAATTCATTCTTAGAAATAAAAATAGAAAACATAAAGCACTTAGTGGTCCATAACTGCTAGATCCTAGTGTGTAACAACTTTGAAATATATTGCTTAGCTCTCCCTGCTTCTTCTCCTTTGCATCACTCTCTTGGTCATTTTCTTTCATAACATCTGGATCCCTCTAGAAGTCTTCCCTTGAATATTATACACTGTGGTTTTGGCCAAAACCAAAGTGAGTTTTGGAGGGTATGCCTTCTTTGTAGGCTATATAATTTTCATCTTTGGCTGGTACACACTTGGAAACCTAAGGTCTTGCTTGTTGACCAAACTTGTGGCTTTTTTTTTAAAGTCATATTCATTCCCCTCAAATTTAGTGAAGCTTCCATTTGTTTTCCAAAGAGATTTCATATAAAAATTATAATATTTGATGATCTTTCCTGAATAGTCCTAGACTTGAAGATTCCTCAATCTGTTTTCTGGTTTCTGTGCTAAGGACTATCTTTCTGAGATAGTTTATAGGCTGTGGAGAGAAGCTACCGTGGTTTTATCTGACCTTTGTAAGTGGTCAGAGTGCCTATTATCTGGCTATGAAATACACATGGGAGGTTATTGAGAAGAGCTCTGAGCAAGTCTTAGTCTGCTCAGGTTAGCATAACAAAAATGCCACAGATAGGTGGTTTAAACTAAAAAACATCTATTTTTCACAGTTCTGGGGGGTGAGAAATTCAAAATCAAGGCACGAGCAGATTCAGTGTCTTGTAAGAGCATACTGGTTTATAGACAGTGATCTTCTCCTTAAGTCATCACATGACAGAGGGATAAAAGGGGCTCTCTGAGGGTCTGTCTTTTCATTGTCTAGGGATCCATTCTCTAGACAGTGATTTTGGCAATCATTTCTCAAAGACCTCCTCCCCCTCTCACAATCCTACCACACTGAGGATTAGGTTTCAACATATGGATTTTGGAGGGACCCACACATTCCTTCTATAGCAGTCTTATCTTCTGTTGTGTATCTTCTTTTACACACAAACAAGGGATTTCCCTTTTTAAAAAGGATACCTATATGTGGTCAAGTTAATGTTTAGGGTTCTGTCAGAGACTCTTAGCAAGGTCTATTCCTTTTCATCTCTACTCAAACACTGGCAATCCTTATTCAAGCTCTTCTTTCTGTATTTTTTGATACTTCTAAGTATCAAAAGGCAGCTAATATAGACAAATATTTAGCCTTTTCCTAATCTCCCTTACTGCAACTGAATTTGTAGGTATGACCTTCTATTCTTTACTAAAATTGATAGCTTTACTAAATAGGCTGTCATGCCATCACAAAGGTCATTAGCTTTTCAAGCTGCAAGATTTGCGTCCTTGTAGTCTGCAACTCAATGGTTAAACCAACGCTACATATTTTTTTGTATGGCAGCACACTTCTTATGACACCAATTTCTTTATTAGCTAGGGCATAGGGTGAAGATTTATTACAACGAAACCTCAAAATACAAGATCTTGAATTAGACAGAAGAGTATTCTCTCTTATGATAAAGAGTGTGATCTCCAAGAACTCTGATTGATCAGGTGGCTATACCATCATCAAAATGTGGCTTCCATATTTGGGTCTAAGATCTGCTCTAGAGGCTGCTCTTGGCCAAGAATAACAGAAATAAGGATGTATTGGGACAGTAACTTTATCTTCAAGGAAATAATCTAGAAATTGCATATATTTTTTTCTGTTCCCCCCATCGCCCTAAACACAGTTGCTGACTGCAAGGGAGAATAGAAAATACAGTCTTTACTTAAATGCCCATGTGTCCTGCTCACCAAATTAAATTTTTTAAAACTTAGAAAAACAGGGAATGGATACTAGGGAACATAGCTTCTCTTCCACCATTTTATTTTTTGGAGAAAAGTAACATAACAAAGATCTTTCTAAGACCTAAACATATGGCTAACAATATACCAATATCCTCATCAAATCTAGTAAATATATTAAGAATCTCCATTAACATATGAAGTGGCATGACCATGAGGTGTCAGGCAGTAGTCCTGCAGCTTCTGCTCAGTCATCCGACTCTGCAACCACGTGGACGGTAGCCCGCCAGGCCTTGCTGCCCACGAGATCCTCCAGGCAAGAACACTGGAGGGGGTTGCCATTCCCTCCTCCAGAGGGTCTTCCCGACCCTGGGACTGAGCCTGGGTCTCTTGTGCTCTTGCACTGGCAGGCAGATTCTTTGCCACTAGTGCTACCTGGGAAGCCCCGATTAATATAACTCATTCCTAATGTGGAAAAGACGTTCATTCCCTTTTTAATGAGGAAAGACTGCATATTACAATCAGATATTAAGATTGATTCTTCATTGACACATTATCTTTAGTTTTATAGCTTGGCCTTTTATTGGTCTACAGATACAACGTATTTGTAAAATATTTGCCAATATTAAGAACTTAGGCTTTTTTTTGGTCCTATCCAATTATTTCCAGACACAGAAAATTCCAAATAATTTTCAAAAAGATCTATATTATTTGGTTACCAGAGGAACATCTTATTGAACAACTATTAAAATAACTAGTGATTCCTATCCTTATTAATCATTCTTTCTAAATTTAATGAACCATGATATGTACTAATCCATTTAGAATGTTTCTTTTAAGTTCATTTTCATTTCTAGGTTTAGTCAAAAGCTCTAAGCCATTTGAGTTCAAATTTCTATCTCTATGCATCAGGTTTCCTAAGGGCTTGCTTCTCTAACATAAATTTTTATTAGCCTCTCAAAAAAGTGACACTTGTAGACTGTGTCCTTCACTTATTTGCTTAGTCTTTTGTATGATTTTCACCCACACTTATAACGATGCATTCTGTACAGCCCTGGGATTCTGCAAAGGTGCCAATTCTGGACAGAGGCAGAAGTTAGATTTTCCTGGGCTCTGATCTCTCCCAATCCATTTTAGAGATAAAAGTTCAACACTTACCTTTGTTGTATATCGGAGCTATGCTTAAGATTGTCTATGGGAAGAAGTTCTTCAGTTTAAAATGCATTTATAAATCAGAAAACTCTAAAGCTCTGTGCCATTTTATTTCAGTGTCCTACAATTATGGCCATCTCACGAAAAAAAATTAGAAGAAAATAAAAAAGCCAAATGGAAAATAAAAAAGCTAAATATGTTAAGGGCTCCAATCATTCCCTGCTAGACTTCTCCAAACAAAAACATAGCTGATTTTCCATTTTATTCTTTGAGAGTTAAATATAAAAACAAGTGAGTAACATCCCATATCTCTCTTTCTGAAAACTTTTTGTATATATAAGCCATTGTTACTTGATCAGATAGGTAATAAGACCAGAGGAGACAAGATAATATTGATATTGGCATCATGACCACTGACAAATGTCTAATTGCAATAGAAAAGACTTACTAATTACAATGGAATAGTTATAGCCACTAGGTAATTCCCTAGGTCCTCTACTAAGTTGGTTACCTTGATTTATTTCCTATCTAGAGTCTCCTAAAAGCATTGTTTAAATATTACAGTTTCCCATATAACAATTTTATATTTTTCTAGCCTTGAAGTATCAATTTAATGCATCCCATTGAGGAACTTTTTAATGGGAATGTCACCATCTTGACCTCTATTATTTTAGTATATCAGTGTAATGAATAAAGAGTTAAAAGCAGATCAGTGCCTTACTAAGTTTTGTCTTGAACTCAAATCCTGAAAAGAAACAATGCACATTTTATTCACATTTGATCTATAGCATGATTCTCTCATGAGCATGCATTATGACATTTGCTTCTTGGCTCATATCTACTGGGCAAGGAGAGAGGTGTTAAAGAAACAAAAAGCTTACCCTTTTGAAGTTTCAGAGCATTTAAGGAAGAGGGAGTCAAGTTAAAGAAATAATATTTTCTTTAGTATTTATGTGTAGGTGGAGGCAGTGTGTGAGAGCGGAAAGAGTACTAGACAGAGAGGCAGGACCGTGGTGTCATATTCTCAGATTTGTCAACGATGGAGCCTCAGTTCAACTGCATCTAAAGTGTCAGGTTAGACTAGGATAATCCATTTTGGATTTCCAAGTCCAAATCATTCCCACACAGAATTTTACTGGGAAAGATTATCAAATTTATTCAGACATTTATAGTCAGTTCTCAAATGAATATATTTTAAATCTAATTTTTAAAAATGTTATGACAGTACAAAATTGGAAAAGCGTCTGAGTACCTTAAGGTAACTCATCTTTGATATATACTGAGCATTTAAAATTTCAGTTATGTTTATCTTTAAATACTAAAATATCACCATTTGTACTTAGCCAAGTGTCCAAAATTCCACTAAAAGAAAGCAACATTTCTACAGCTTTTCTTTCTAAACTGCAGCTTTAGAAAGAGAAGTTAGTAAAGTCACAGTTGGTTGAGAGGGGTCATGTTTTGCTTTGTTTTGTTCTATTGAAAGAGTTTTAACGGAGAACTGGAGACTTAATTTTACGTACTAATAATGCTATTTGTGCCAAATTATATTTTTAAAGTAATGTGTAAATGCTTTTAAATCTATAAGGGTCATTTTCTGTTTTAGAATGGGTCTTGCTAATTAAATAGCTTTAAATTTGTGTTTCTTTAGTCTTCAGAGGAGGATTATTTAGGATTGTTCAATCATAGTTTTCTAGATGCTCACAATAAAGAGAGATATTTTCAAACTCAACCAATGCATCTTTCCATAATGCTCTGAAGAGCGTTTGTTCTTTAAAAATTCTAATTCCCAAAACATTCTTAAAGATAATAGGTCAATTCTGCCGTTGTATGATCAAAACACTTAATCCCTGTTTTGTTTAATTCCTTGATCTCTGAAGATTTCAATACTTGTCCAAATTCCAACTAGATTTAGGAAGTACAATATGAGACATACAAAAAAAAAAAAAAAAAAATCTTAACAGTGCTGAAGACACCAGAAAATAACTCTTTCCCGGGCAAGGTGTAGAATCTCATTCACTTCTGTTTCCAAAGAGCCTTTAAAAAAAACATTGCTTAGATTGTATTTGAAGGCAGAATTTTTCAAATTTTATCCGTAGGCACAAAATTTTAAATTGTCCCCTTTGCTAAGGTATCATGAAGAAGAGATACATAAAAATAGACAACATTCTATGCAAAGTTCAAGAATGTTATGATTCTTCCATCAGATTTTTATGATTTGTTCTTCTATCTTAATCTTGCTATTTTCACTGTTCCTTTGGAGTTTTCCTTTAACATTCAGGCCTCCAAACTTTCTTGAGTGGGACTTTGGTTCCTTGGAAATTCATGTTAAGAATATCCTTTGTGAAAACCAATTAAAATATGAGAAAGAACAGACTGACTAAAAGAAGCTTAAATTACAGCTGGTGGGAATTAGATGAAACAAAGAAAATGTCTTTAATGTTAAGTTTGGTTAGTATTTGCAATAGGTTTTAAAGGATATGTTACTTTTTAAATAGTATTTCAGCAAATCTTGGAAAAATGGCCTAGATATCCCACATTTTTATCAGGAAATAATAAATATTAATGAATGAGTGCCCCAATTACTTTCATTTATTCAAAGTCCACTTTAATTTGCACCCAGTTAATGTGAACGCTATTTCAAACTGTCATTGTTTGACAATGGGAGCAGTAACATATCTGGACCCATGGCAAGATGGTCTGTATAAACCTTGCTCATTCTGCCTTTGAAAGTTACAATCAATTTCTATGGTAGCTACATCTTGAAGGCTTTATTCTTAGCAAATTACATATCTAACACTCAGTATACTATGCAATGTCATTTTGTATATTACACAGTTTTAAATAAACAACTCAGTATACTAGATATCCATAAGTAAAGATATTTCCAGATTTTAAAAACTTACTAAGAGAATTTCAGGTTTATTGGGTGAAGGAAGAAGACCAATAATCAGAAAAAGAAATCATGATGTCAGATCCAGAAAAATGTGAAAACTATTTACTTCATATGGAATTGGTCAAGTAAGTAGCTCAAAAATAAATCTCTAAGTAATACAAAGTTATAAGATGCGTTTCTATGGTGCTGAAAGTTAAATACTTACAAAATAATGTATACAGTAATACAGTAGAACACGTTTTTATATTCTTCTCATGCCCTTATGTAAGGAAGACTAGATAGTATTATGATTTAAAGTTTGCTAAACTTCTTTCTCTCTCAAATTATGAACCCTCTTTTATAGATAACAAACCACAGAAATGTCTAATATATAGTTAATATGTATCAGCTAACCTTATGAAATGGCCATTATTTGACTACTTTTGATTTAAAAAGTAGCATTTAAAATGGATCCACCTAATCAAGCAAGTCTTGACAGGGTTATTGCATTAATATCCTAGGACTGCTGCAACAAAGTACTCCCAGAAGAGAAGTAGGACAGAAAATGTGAAAGGACCTGTGTTTGTGCATGTTAATTTGAATACTTTAAAAATATGATTTATGAAGGAAATGTCCTCATTAAAAATGTCATTATTGTCAGAAACATTTTCTAAATACTTGGAACATTCCAGAATAAGCTGAGAACTTTACATTGCTATCATCCCTGATTTTTGAAATACTTCAATTAGGAAAACATAAACCTTGGGAACTGCTAAGGGATCACTGGCAGATCCTCATTATTGGGCATGTGTCCCAGATAGTAAAAGGATCAATGACAAAAGTCTTCAGCCTGGCAGGGGCTCTTCCACTAAAGGAGAAGCAGTGTGACTAATATGTAGATATCTTGTCGGAGCTTTTCTGTGCAGAGTACCAGGAGGAAATACACTACAAGCAAACTATAGTTTGTTGTGTCTATATGAGTTGATGGGTGCTAACTAAACATACTGCAGTAATACTCTCATAATACATGTAAGTCAAACCATCATGCTATACACTTTATACAGTGATGTATGTCAACTATATATTCACGAAAATGAGAAAAATAAATCTCACATATGATCACATGACTCATCTATCCAGTCATTTAAGCAAATGCTCAGCAGTGAACATGGCCATGGACTTTGGTTTGAATTTGAATCTTGGCCTTGGGATTCATTAGTTTGGTTAAGTTACTTAACTTCTCTAAGTTTCATTTCATGAACTTTTAAGAGGGGCATAAGAAATGCAATTCAAATGATTCTTAAGTCATTAAGTCATGTCATAAGATGTAAAACATTTAGTTCAGTTCTTGGCACATAAAATATACTCAGTATGTGGCAGCTCTTATTATAAAATACAGCAAAGCTTCCATCCAAAAATCCAAACTTCAACATAGTATTTATCCATTAGAGCTGTTTCCCAAAATATGTATTAGAATAATACTAATTTTGAAAGATAAAAGGTATGAGGTTAAATAAACTTGAGGAAATACTGAATCATATTTTCCCCTTCTGGAGATTTCCCTTAGTCCATCAGGAGTTCTGAGAAGTTATGAAATAAGGGGTTAACTTTATTTAACCCAGAATTTCCAAACATATTCAAACACAAAACCCCTTATAAGTATAGTTCCCACTGATTTCTTTAATTTACCTTGTGTTCTGCCAAACACGTTTAGGAACATATTGCCTAAAACAAAAGAGTTTATGGAATAAAATCAAAACAATAATATGGGAATTGTATCCTGTCCCACTGTCTCATGCTATTTCATTTAAACCTTACTATTAATACAGTTAGAAAGATGGGCTAGGAAGGTATCATTATGGATATTTCACAGTATGGAAGCAGGCTGGTGTTTTGTAACTGGACAAAATGAAACAACTAATATGTGATGGAACCAAGGCTTACACGTAGTTGTTCATATACCCAGGCCACTGCCTCTTCCTTATATGTGTGATGCATGCTCTGAATATTTCCTATATATTCAGAACTTTACATTTTTATTTTTCCATAGAGGGAACCTGAATTACTGTTCTTTCACTCTGTTCTGTGTCTGTTACACACGGTGTCTTTGCTAAGCCAGAGTGAATGAACGTACAGGCAAGCGGGCATGGTGGAGAGGTGTTCCTAGACCTCAAGCACTTTTTAAAAAAACTTTTTATTTTGTATTGGGGCATACCCAATTACGGAGAAGGCAATGGCAACCCACTCCAGTGTTCTTGCCTGGAAAACCTCATGGACAGAGGAGCCTGGTAGGCTACAGTCCACGGGGTCGCTAAGAGTCGGACACGACTGAGCAACTTCACTTTCACTTTTCACTTTCATGCATTGGAGAAGGAAACAGCAACCCACTCCAGTGTTCTTGCCTAGAAAATCCCAGGGACGGGGGAGCCTAGGGGGTCGCACAGAGTTGGACACAATGGAAGCGACTTAGCAGCAGCAGCAGCATACCCCATTAGCAAGCAATGTTGTGATATTTTCAGGTGAACAGCGAAGATACTCAGCCATACATTCTCCCCCAAACTCCCCTCTCACCCAGGCCACCACGTAACACTGAACAGATTTCTATATGCTATCCACTAGGGCTTTGTTAGTTATCCATTTTAAAAATAGCAATGTGTACATGCCCATCTCATCGAGCACGTTTAAATATGATAAGCTCAAAATCCAAAGGACATTACATGCCTTTTATGTAAATTTTTAAAAAATTCTACAATTTATCCAACATACAGGTAGAAGGGCGATTATGATGACTATTATCACATCCATATTCAGAGAGAGAATCCCTGTTCTATTTCCCTCATGTTTGGAGAAACTGAACTTGGCCCTGGTAGATAAGGAATCACATGGCACTTCCCAAGGCAAACAATCACAGTGGTGCAACAATTGAGGCAAGAAGGTCAAGGTCAGAGACCACTGAGAATCATTTCTTAATCCAGGGTTGCTGGAAATTGGTCTGAAGCTTTACCAACTGTGCAACAGCAAAACAGACTCTCATACTTTTGATAGAGGCCCCGAAAGATATCATTCAATACTATTCACTCTGATAGTTACTAGTTGTGGGACTTTGACACCTTTGAACTTCACTATAAGCTGGGGATGTTAATAGGGCTTTTAGTTCAGTTTAGTTCAGTCGCTCAGTCATGTCTGACTCTTTGCGATCCCATGAATCGCAGCACGCCAGGCCTCCCTGTCCATCACCAACTCCCAGAGTTTATCCAAACTCATGTCCATAGAGTCAGTGATGCCATCCAGCCATCTCATCCTCTGTCTTCCCCTTCTCCTCCTGCCCCCAATCCCTCCCAGCCTCAGAGGAATTTTAAATGAAAACTATAGGTAAATGTATAATGGTAGGCACTAGTAAGTCTTTTAAGAAGAACTCCATGAGGCCATTTCTATATTTGCCTTTCAACACATAAAGGCAAGTAAAGCTCAGCGAGGTAAAAAATGTATTGTTACTTAAAGTCATGCAGCTATTAAGAAACTGACATGGGGATTCAACTAGATCTTGACTCTTAAGTAGACTGCTTCAGCATGCTGCTTTCCCTTATTTATTTTCAAACCATAAGGGATTGGGCTCAACTGGAGAATTTCTCAGCTCTGCTTCATTCATGACATTTTTTTTTTAAACTTCACAGATCTAAATATTCCTAATGATTCACCACTATGAAACATGGTGCTGGAGCTATACTATTATCACTCCTTTCTCTGAAGGAGCTCTTGTACCAGCATGGCTGATATGGCTTGAAAACTAGAGCATGCTCATTAAATTAGGTATCTTACTTTAGTCTGAGCACAATGGCTCCACGGTATAATAAAACTCAGGAGCAGATCCTCAGAGGGAAGCCAGGTATTGATTAGTTCTTATGTGCTGACTGCTATGAGAATTTCTGAGTTTCACACAAATGAAAGTACAAATTGCTTTTTGGAAATCATTGCAAGAGCTTATCACAGATGATTTTTCTATGTATGTATCTATCTATCTATCTAATGTATCTCATATACAAATACATGTACATGCACATGTGCCATACATGAACAAAAATAAAAATGAAGCTGAAATATCAGGACAACTTTATCCTCAGCTTATTACAAGAATACTTTCCCCATTACAGGTAACCAAGGTGGGAAGTAAGTATAAACAGAAAAGGGAGCAGCTTGTCCTTATGTGTTCTATACACTGAGTTAAAGTGTTATTTGAACATAAACTGTGTCATTTCCCTTTTACCATGGATTTCATAGAGCGAGTTTAACATGATTGTGAAAATAAACATTGTACAATGATTTTTACCATCTGGATTTACCTGAAGGAATGGATGAATTAACTTACACGTAAGTTGAGAATTGTGTGGGGTCTCTGCCATTTAGAGACTAAATATTTAGTTCTTTACCTAATAAATACTTAAATGCAAGCCTGTCAATAGGCATTAGGGATATAATGATGGAAAAAATATATGTGGACTTATTCTTAAGGAATTTATTACTTTGTAGGAGAAACAGGCATCAATAAGCATAAAATAAGTGCTAGCAAGAAACACAAAGAACACCGTGAGAGAAGAAGAGAACCCAGCCAAATTTGGAGGAATATGGATAGTTTAAAAAAAGAAGTGACTGAGATAAAACGAGAATAAGTCAGAGTTAGTGAGGCAAAGCATGGGAGGAAGTTCATGGCAGACAGAGCGCTCAAAATTTCTGGAAAACAAGAAGAGTATAGTACACAAAGAGACTGAGCGTAACTCATCACACTCATGAAAGAGTTAACTCGTTAACTCCATTACGGCTGGAGTTAAGAGAGAAAAAGTGATACTGATGTGTGCTGACACTTAGGAAAGTATAGAGACGCGACTCAATGGGATCTTGTGGGTCACAATCAGAATTGCATGTAGATGGAATGCAATGGGTTAATGCTATGTATCAAGCTATTCCATTCATACCTTGTTTTCTCTGAAATGTATAATTAATACGGTAACCAATTCAATTAGCTTTAATGAAGTTCTGTCATTGTTGTTCTTATTGATATTATTATTGAGGCAAATTCCTCTAGAATCTGCTGGATTGTCCTTGCAGTTAATTCTGTTGTTAGTGGTTATCAAGACCACTTGTTCTACTGATTTTCATCTTGGGACATACTGCCTAACATATGGTCTGTTTTAAAAAAAAAGTGCAACTTTAGCAAACATATACATTTTTTAAAAATGATGCTTTCTTTCATCTCCAGGATCTGTTGAAATGTAAATTTTCAACTTTAAGTGTTAATATGATTTTAAAGTTTCATGTGAAAAGTAAAAAATTAAATACTTCTCAGATTTAAAAATATATATACTTATAGGTCCCTTTTATAATTATATTCTGGCTCAAGAATTAGGACATTTCATCTGTGATTTGCCTATGGATGTCTGGTGTAAACACTTTTCCTGACTTTTCCTTTCTCTTCTTTCCAGTCTTTTTAACAAGACCAATGTTTGTTAACTGTTACAGGCAATATCAGTTATAGCATATGATCTAGGATTTGGCTTTTGAAAGCTCTCAGGCTTTGCTGTAGACAATCCTAGAATTTGTCCGTCTCACTAAATACAGTTTATAGGAAAAGAAATGCTGTGAATGATATCAATAAGTAATGCTTTGTCTCACTTTTTGACTGAAGGAAAAAAAATCTTAAAACATGTGATTTCATTAGAGTAATTAGTAACTCTAATATAGTGTCATTATTTCCATTTTATAGTCCAGAATATTGAAGGTCAGAGGCAAAGCTCTTTGCCAAAGGACCTCCAATAGTTGACCTATGGTGAAATCCTTTTGTCTTCTGTTCCATTTCTCATTTTCCTTCCATCACTCTACTACTCTTCATATATACATTAAGCCTGTAATATTAAATTTGTAGATGAGTATATTATATATTTAATCACACATGGAATTATATATTTGGCAAACTGGAGACATTATCCCCCAACTTTCAGTATCAGGATCTGTGGCAGCAGAAAGTATCCAAGGAATTGAGCTCATCATTTCCAAGTAACCCCTTTTCCCTTTGACATCTCTCCCTGTGTTTTCAATTATCTTCTCACTTTATGGATATTCTGAGCCTGAGTACTCATGATTTTTTTTTCAAAAGCTGAAATTATATTATTTTCCTCCAAGCATCCTTTCTTCTTTATTCCATCTTAGTGTTATTAATGGACCTATTCTTCGTGTCACTGAAAATGTCAGCCTCAGTGTGATTTTGAGATTCTTAATTACCTTTGACTTACAGAATGGATTAATCCAATCTCTCTCTCTTTTTTTTTTTTCCTGACAAAGTTTCCTGATGTTGTCTCTACCTCTTTCCTTTCTGAAGAGCTATCTGGAGCTAGATATTCAGCTTGCATATATTTATGTTCTCAGGAAAAGAGAACATCAGTGTAATCTCCAACACGCTGACTCTTAGTTTGCCTTGTAGTGGTCACACTTTCCCATCTCATTGAAAAGGTTGGGATGAAGTAATTGAAACAGTTAACCAATTTAATTTATGGTCAGAATGTTGTCATAAAATGAGAACTTTTATGTAAGGGGATTTTTCTGGCTACTTTAAATATATTCCTTTTACATCAACATTTTTGTATTAACTACTTGTAGTCTAAATTTACCCAAGACAATGAGATATCTGTGTTTTACAGACTCCTTTATCCCCTTCTGCTGATGTCCTCGAGTTCTAGCCACTCGTTCTATAGTTTTTGACATTAAATTCTAGGTAGCTCCAGGAACATTTAACATAGTTTTGATGCTGCTCGAGTGGATACTGCACTCTTCCTTGAATTCGATTGGAAAGTGCCATTTCTCCTGCCCCTGGGACTGCTTTTCACTGGCTGTCCCCTGACCCTGCACCACCAGACTCCAACATTTTTGCCAGATGGCAACGTTACTATGCCATTACCCCTAGAGCCCAAAATGGGCTTTGCCTTCTCCCCTTTCTGTAGCCCCAGTCCCTGCTGGGGAGGGGGTGGGAGTGGATCCCACTGGTTATTCTATTCTGGTGTTTTTGAGTATTAAAATCTTTACTGCTGCTCTTCCAGGGCCTCATTGATAGCTGGCCGCATGTTCATTGTGCCAAAGCCCCAGGACAGCCTACAACAGAGAGGGGAACCCCAAAACAATGATATTTGCATTGAGATTTCTATATGGCTTCATTGAAATAACTTCTTCAAGTTTTATTTATTTTGCTTATTTTGTTTTGTTGCATCTTAATTCCAGGCCATTGATTTAATCACTTCCATCACAAAGTCCTCCTCAAATTTATTCATTTCCATATACATCCCTTCATCTCCATTACTCACTTCCATTCCCTCTTCACAGTTAATAATTCTAAAGTATTTAATGCACATTCTTTTGATCTTGTAACTATGTCTTTGAAATGTACACTGTTATTTTGAACAAATATCATTTTGGACCATTTGGTCCAACTCTTTTTTTTTCCTTGTCACTATGCTTTCATGTTTGCTGTATGTACATCTAGTCTGTGGTTTCTGACTGTTGCATGGTACTCCAGCATGTGTAAACACAGCATTTTGTCTATCCACTGCTAGTGACAGACATACAGATTGTAGCCAACTCATCACCATCCCAACTAACACTGCTTTACAGGACAGATCACATCCCCTTGGGGTTCTGTGTGAGGACTTATTTGCACCAGCTCCCTAGTGGCTCAGATATCTGAGAATCTGCCTCTAGTGAAGGAGACCAGGGTTCAATCCCTGGGTCAGGAAGATCCCCTGGAGAAGGGAATGGCAACTCACTCCAGTATTCTTACCTGGAGAATCCCATGGACAGAGGAGCTAGTGGGCTACAGTCCATGAGGTCACAAAGAGTCAGACATGACTGAGCAACTAACACTTTAACTTTCACCTAGAAGAACTGCTGTACAATATACACACTTAATTTAAGTATATGCTTCCAGACTGTCCTTTAGATTAGCAGTTCTGGTCTGCATTCCTGCCACCACATGAGGCTTTCTCTCTGCATCCATACTAACACTTGGAATTATCTGGCAAAGTACAGATGTTTACCCATCTTTCCATCTCTCCTCTTTACAGGCATAAGGTAGTGCTGTCCTTTCACGCCCCTTCAAGTTAGATGTGGCTAAGCGATTTGCAGTGAGCAATGGAATATACAAAGAAGCAACATAAGAGTGGTATCTAGGTTGCCACGTGAGGCTTACTGTTGAGTCGGTGTGTTGTACCTGGCTACATCTTTCTTTGCTTAGTGCTCCATTATAAGAGCTCTCTTTTAGTGTGTTAACACTGTGGGATTCTTCTAGCATTCCTCAGACATAACCAAATATCCTTGAACCTCTATCTTAGACTCAGACCTGGCTCAAGACGAGAACCTTGTTAAAGATGTCTACCACAACCCACATTTTTCTGCCTTTTTAGAGGACAGAATTTATTGAGTATTGTCTTGATAGCCTAGTCCATCATCTACAATGTCAAATACTACAAAATATTGTTTTGGAAAATGTGCTTAAGAACTCCTGACACATACAGGGCAATGTTACATTAAGCTAAAAGAGCCAAGAATATGATGCTACTTGGAATCTTGCACCTACTTCGCTGTAATTTTCTTTTCCCTTTCATCCTGTCATTCTGCAGGTTCCTGCAGCTATCCTAACAGGCATCCTGTTAGCATCC